>NC_089490.1:94303618-94957936 GCF_036850765.1 Saccopteryx bilineata | reverse complement strand
AGGCCTTCTCCGAGTAGACTAGACCCCAGCCTGTGCCCAGGTTCCAGCCAGGGTGGCCCAAAATCCAGGTCCTCCAGTACACCATGGGTTCTGGTTGCAGGAAGCCCATCTTCCCTACACCCCTATCTCCTCTTCCCAAACACCCTATCTCCAACTTCACTCTCCTTTCCTGGGTCCCTGGAACCTAAAACTGACCTGACTTCTCAGTATACCAGTTTCCTATCTTAACAGGATCCCTGTCCTACTTCCCACCTCTACCCTTAAAGGAGCAAAACCAGTACCCAGTCCCCTCAAAAAAACACACAGTAACCAGAGACTGCAAAATGTATATTAAATTTCATATGCACAGTGGGAAAGCCGTCCTCACAGAGGTAAGAGTTCCAACCCAGTGACAACAGCAAGGAGCCACCCCAGTCTTATTTCAACCATCCATCCAAGACAGCAGTGACTGGCTGCTGCCTCTGGACTGAGATCTTCTCCTCTTTGCTGGTGGAGCCCCCCCCCTGGAACCCAGGGGGGACTTAGTAGGGGTCTTAGGTCCCTTGGGGGTACCATTCTGTTTCTGGAAGGTAGCTTTCTTGGCAGGCTGTGCAAACTCCGGCTTTCCATAGTTCTCAGGGCTCTGAGTGGCCTGAGTCTTAGAGAGGGAGAGCCCAGCAGGTATCTCTGTGTCCATGCTCTTGGGAGGAACATTCTGCTTCCAGAAGGCAGCTTTCTTGGAAGACTGCCTTTTAGGTGACTGTTGCTTTAGTTTCCCAGTCACCTTTGGTTTCCTGATCACTTTGACCTTTTCAGCTGGCTGACTGCTATCCTGGAGCTTGGAGGAAACTTGGGCCTTTGCAATAGAAGGTATGGTGGACAGTTCAGAGTGCGCCCCCTTAGGGATGCCATTCTGCGTCTGGAAGGAGGCCTTCTTGGGATGTTGCCGTTTCCGCAAGTGCCGCTCTGCTCCCGCAGCTGCTCTGGCCTTCTTGGCAGGCTGGCTGCTGCCCTTGGGCTTGGAAATCACCTGACCTTTCAGGTCAGGCAAGTCTGGGTTTGTAGGGGTGGATGATGCAGAATTTTCTGTGGTTAAAATAAACAGATTGTTTGAGAAAAGGGCCCCATCACAGGGTCCTGATCATTAGTGGTGGAGACAAGCAAAGGCATTAAAATAAGAAATCTGCCTGGGTACTCTCTCAGCCAAGTGTTCCACACACAGGAGCAGTGCTTTAGAGCAGATCACCTGGCCCTCACTCAAGTGTTTGAATTCTGCATTAAAGAAGACTCATGGCCCTGACTGGATAGTTCAGCTGACATGCCGAGGTAGTAGGTTTGATCACTGGCCAGGGCACATACAAGAATCAACCAATGATGGCATGAATAAATGTCTTTTTTTTTTTTTTTTTAATTCATTTTTAGAGAGGAGAGAGAGACAGACAGACAGAGAGGGAGAAAGAGGAGAGAGAGAGAGAAGGGGGGGGGAGCTGGAAGCATCAACTCCCATATGTGCCTTGACCGGGCAAGCCCAAGGTTTCGAACCGGCGACCTCAGTATTTCCAGGTTGACGCTTTATCCACTGTGCCACCACAGGTCATGTAGAAATGTCTTTCTTAAAAAAAATAATCAGCCTGACCTGTGGTGGCACAGTGGATAAAGCGTTGACCTGGAACGCTGAGGTTGTCGGTTCAAAACCCTGGGCTTGCCCGGTGAAGGCACAAATGGAAGTTGAAGCTTCCTGCTCCTCCCCCCTTCTCTCTCTCTCTCTTTCTCTCTCTCTCTCTCTCTCTCTCTCTCCTCTAAAATGAATAAATAAAAATAATTTAAAAAAATCAATTAAAAAGAGAGAGAGAGAAGGGATCACTACTCATCCTTGAGCCAAAAGATTTTTAGAGGAAGCTGCACCCCCTTGAGGACAGCAGGTAGCAAGACACTCTAAGGAGGACATGTATAAGATGCACCTTAATTTTGGGACCCGAAATTTGGAGGAAAAAAAAAAGTATTACATGAAGTTATTGAACTTAAGTTTTATTTATCATAAAATTCATACAACCCCTCATCTGCGCAAAAAAGTGGGAAATGCAAGTAAAAAAAATCTACAACCACGGTATAAGATGCACCCAGTTTTTAGACCCCAAATTTTTTGAAAAATGGTGTCTTATACATGGGGAAATATGGTAAATCCCGAATAAACCTAAGGTACTGTCTTTTGACTTTTTTTTTAATCCAAGGCTTTTATTTCCTGTGGATTTTGATAAGATGCAGGAAAATAAGAAGGCAAACACAACTAGAAACAAGCCAGTAAGATATAGTGCTGACATGTTAAATGCGTACTTTTAAAGTTACAACAAATTTTAACTATTGCTTGTTGTTGTTTTTTGTTTTTTTTAAGTGAGACAGAGAGAGAGGGGCAGACAGGGACAGACAGGCAGGAAAGGGGAGAGATAAGAAGCATCAATTCCTCATTGCGGCTCCTTAGTAGTTCATTGACTGCTTTCCCATATGTGCCCTGAAGGGGGGAAGGGTCGGTCCCTCCAGCAGAGCAAGTGACCCCTTGCTCAAGCCAGTGACCTTAGGCTTCAAGCCAGCAACCTTGGGCTCAAGCCAGCAACCTTGGGCTTCAATCCAGCAACCATGGGGTCATGTCCATGATCCCATACTCAAGCCAGCGACCCCACACTCAAGCTGGCGACCTTGGGTTTCCGTGCCTGGGTCTTCCATGTCCCAATCTTACTGTCTAGCCACTGCACCACTGCCTGGTCAGGCAAGTTTTTTTTTGTTTGTTTGTTTCTTTGTTTTTTGTATTTTTCTGAAGTTAGAAACGAGGAGGCAGTCAGACAGACTCCCACATGCGCCCAACCAGGATTCACCTGGCATGCCCACCAGGGGGTGATGCCCTGCCCATCTGGGGCGTTGCTCTGTTGCAACCAGAGCCATTCTAGCGCCTGAGGCAGAGGCCATAAAGCCACCCCCAGCGCCCGGGGCCACCTTTGCTCCAATGGAGCCCTGGCTGCGGGAGGGGAAGAGAGAGACAGAGAGGAAGGAGAGGGGGAGGGGTGGAGAAGCAGATGGGCGCTTCTCTTGTGTGCCCTGGCCGGGAATCGAACCCGGGACTCCTGCACACTAGGCTGATGCTCTACCACTGAGCCAACCAGCCAGGGCCTTTTTGTTTGTTTTTTAACATTCAGATGTAGCTTTCGTAAGGGGAATTACTTATAAAGAAAAAGAAACAACTCGCCTGACTGGTGGTGGTACAGTGAATAGAGCGTCAACCTGGGTCACTGAGGTTCCATGTTTGAAACCCCAAGGTAACCAGCTTGAGTGCAACCTCTCCCTCTAGCAGCTAAACCCGGCAAAGCTTGAGTAGAGCTCTAAGCCTGTTTCAGAAAACTCCACCCTTCCCCTTGAGATCCAGGACAGACTCCTCAAGATGGCTGAGAAAACAATCTGCAATTAGTAACAGGCTCAAAGAACTGCTGATAATTCTGAAGAGCCTTATGCCAACCCGGTGCTGACAATGCTGGGCCAGCAGAGGCCCATTGCCATTAAGGCAACCTTGGGCCAAGAAGGAAGAGAAACCACAACTCACATTGGGAACACATTTAGTGCAGAATAAGCACAACCATTTGGTAAAATAAAGAAAAAGGCCCCCATCCAGAGGAATGCTCTAACATACTCAAATGGGGTCCAGGCTCAGGTACCAGTCTAGCTGGGTCTCATCCAAGCAGGCATAGGCTGCAGTAAGGGCAGCAGAAATCCTTCTCTTCCCCACAGTCACACTATAAATAAACCCCTTTGAAAGGCAGAAAAAGCAGAGGTAGTGATGATGGGTTCAGAGCAGATTACTTACCTGTTTGGGCCTGGGGAATAGAATTGGAGAATTTCTTGAACTTGGCAATAAAGAAACCATCCATATTGTGGGTGTGAGGGTAGAAGCGGCGGGTGGAACGCAGAGTGGGGTGGAAGCGCCTCTCTCGAAAGCGAGTAAAACCCTCCTGGCCAAAGTCCAGACCTGTGGGCACCAGCCGCACATTCCTCTTCTTCAAGGCATAGTCTACCACCCACTCGTTCTCTTCCACCTGGGTGTGTGGGGCAGAAAAAGAAGGAACGAAAAGCAGAGCTGAAGCCTCAGGGAGCTCTCAAGGGCAGTCTCTCAGCCCTGCCCTCCTCACTGCCACGGCGGAAGCTCACCATGATGGAGCAGGTGCAGTAGACTAGGTAGCCGCCTGTCTTGGAGGTGGCATTCACAGAGTCAATAGCACTCAGGAGCAACTCCTTCTGGAGGTGAGCACAGCGTAGGACGTCCTTCTCATCCTGTCCCAGGAAGGAGACCCAAGGGTGTCAGAATTTCAAAACGCACCTCAGGAAGAGAGGCAAGCTGCTGGTTGCCTAGAGTGCCCCTCTACCTCCCTTCCAGCTCTGCAAGGCCCACCTAAGACCTCTCAGCTACCCACAGCCTCAATCCCAGTGCCTCACCTTGTTGGTCTTCACAGCCGGGTCCTTGGAAATGATCCCAGTGCCACTGCAGGGAGCGTCCAGCAGAACTCGGTCAAAGCCCCCAACCACCTGAGGAAAAGGTAGGTTAATCACCTTTTTTTATTTTATTTTTCTTGTGTGTGTGACAGAGAGAAACAGAGTGAGGGACAGATAGGAACAGACAGACAGGAAGGGAGACAGATGAGAAGCATCAATTCTTTTTGTGGCACCTTAGTTGTTTACTGATTGCTTTCTCATGTGTGCCTTGGTGGTGGTGGTGGGGCTACAGCAGAGTGAGTGACCCCTTGCTCAAGCCAGCAACCTCAGGGTTTTTTTTTTCTTTTTTTTACAGGGACAGAGAGAGTGAGAGAGAGGGATAGATAGGGACAGACAGACAAGAACAGAGAGAGATGAGAAGCATCAATCATCAGTTTTTCACTGCGACACCTTAGTTGTTCATTGATTGCTTTCTCATATGTGCCTTGACCAGGGGCCTTCAGCAGACCCAGTAACCCCTTGCTCAAGCCAGCGACCTTGGGTCCAAGCTGGTGAGCTTTTTGCTCAAACCAGATGAGCCCGCGCTCAAGCTGGCGACCTCGGGATTTTGAACCTGGGTCCTCCGCGTCCCAGTCCGACGCTCTATCCACTGTGCCACCGCCTGGTTAGGCCAATCACATATTTTAGTCACCCATACTGTATCATTTATTCCCTAGGGACAAATCTGAACACTGTGATGCCAGGAAGGAGGCAAGTGAACTGGAAGATGCCTCAGGAGAGAGGCCCAGGGAGGAGTCCCACCTTGGGGAACTGACGTCCATCATAGTGGCTGATAATGGTGTTGGTGACTCCCAGCCGGTGCAGGTTACCCACGACACTTTTGAGCCGCTCAGCACTGGCATCATTGGCAAGAATCACACCTGTGTTCTTCATCAGCTGGGCTGAGGGAAGGAAGGGTGCAATGCTCAGCAGCCAGCTCCTCTGCCCTACAGGTGCTAGCCACCCTCCAGCCCAGGAATCCACAGGTGAAATCTCAGCAGTTCAAGGCAAACTTCACTCCCAATAAAATAAGCCCTGCTCCCCACTACTCACTGCCCGTATCTCCCTGCTCTACACTGACCCCTGGTGATAAGAAAGCTCAGCGACATGGGTTTTCCATTGTTTCTGAACATTTCTCTGGTCCTATAAAGTTACTTCTCTTAAGTGATAATAGCTTAATAAAAAGTAGTTATGATTAATTACTATGCCAAGAATCTATATATGCATACCTCAACCCTCACAACCCAAGCATATTATAACGCCCAACCCAAGCACAATTACCATCCCATTTTATAGGTGACAAAAAAAAAATCAGGGGCTTGCCCAAGATCTTATGTGGCACCCACAGGACTGAAACACAGGCTGACTCCAGAGCCTGTCTCATTACCACTCTGCTAACCTTCTGTGCAGTTTCCTGACCACCAGCAAGACAAGGACATCATCTACTTTCAAAAGCAGAGACCCGGATATATCCTACCCCTGCTGGCCCTTCTCATACCTATGTAACTGGTCTTCCCTCCAGGGGCACAACACATGTCCAGGATCCGCTCATGTTCCTGGGGTGCCAAGGCCATGACAGGTAACATGCTGGAGGCTCCCTGTAGCATATAGTGCCCAGCCAGATACTCAGGAGTAGCACCTGTGGAGGAGGACCCGTCTGTGACATGCCAGGACAAGAGCAGGAACAGAAGGGCTACTGGGCAGGAAACACTCACCAATGGGCACTGAGGAATCATACACCACTAGTCCAGTCTTGGACCACTTGCCCAGGGGATCCAGGTTAACTCCACGATTGATTAGTGCCTGAAGATAAGAAGAATAGAGATTTTATTTTTACTGATTAATTTTAGAGAGACAGAGAGAGGAAGAGAAAGAAATATTCATCTGTTGTTCCACTTAGTTGTGCACTCATGGGTTGCTTCCCCATATGTGCCCTGACTGGGGATCAAACCCATGACCTTGGCGTTTCAGGACAATGCCCTGACTGAATTAACTGGCCAGGGCCATGAATGCAAATTTTTAAAACTTTGTAGACGACTATACCCAGAAAACAGAAATGTGAAAGCTCGGTCCTATCAAGAAGTGTGTGGCACAACTCCTGAAGTTCTTAGAACACAATCACCATAGACTCAAAGAATGCAGTTTCTCCTCTCCCATCATCCCCTGGCACCCATCCCCTCCCATCCCACCCCCTGGTGTCCTTTTCCTTAGCCTTCAGCTCTAACTCAAGGTCTGAACTCCATCTCAGTGAAGCAGACTGCCAACTCCTATTATTTCCTGGAAATAGACTGATTTTCTAAGAGGCTCAGCCCCCTTATCATACTAAAATTTAATCTTATTGGTTAGAGCATACTAAAGATAATTATCAGGTTATCTTCGGCCCTGGCCAGATAGCTCAATTGGTTAGAGCAGGGGTAGTCAACCTTTTAATACCTACCGCCCACTTTTGTATCTCTGTTAGTAGTAAAATTTTCTAACCGCCCACCGGTTCCACAGTAATGGTGATTTATAAAGTAGGGAAGTAACTTTACTTTAAAAAATTTATAAAGCAGAGTTACAGCAAGTTAAAGCATATAATAATTACTTACCAAGTACTTTATGTCAGATTTTCGCTAAGTTTGGCAGAATAAATCTTTATAAAACAACTTACTATAGTTAAATCTATCTCTTTATTTATACTTTGGTTGCTCCGCTACCACCCACCATGAAAGCTGGAACGCCCACTAGTGGGCGGTAGGGACCAGGTTGACTACCGCTAGGTTAGAGTATCATCCCCAAGCACAGAGGCTGCCAGTTGATTCCTGGTCAGGGCACATATAGGAACAGATCCTGTCTCTTTCTCTCTCTCTCCCTCCCTCCCTCCCTTCCTCTCTCAAATCAATAAATAAGAATTTTAAAAAATTAAAAAAGATAATTATTAGATTATTTTTGTACCAGGAGATAAAAAACACACAGGTGAACTGAACTTGAGAAATGAAGGTCTTGCCTTGGCCGGTTGGCTCAGCGGTAGAGCATCGGCCCAGCGTGTGGAAGTCCTGGATTCGATTCCTGGTCAGGGCACACAGGAGAAGTGACCATCTGCTTCTCCACTTCCCCCCATTTCCCCCACCCCCCTGCTTCCCTGCAGCCATGGCTCAAACAGTTTGAGCAAGTTGATCCTGGGTTCCAAAGATGGCTCCACGGCCTCACCTCAGGTGCTAAAATGGCTTGGTTGCTGAGCAGGGAAGCAAGCAGACCCAGATGGGCAGAGCATCACTCCATAGGGGGCTTGCCCAGTGGATCCCAGTTGGGGCGCATGCAGGAGTCTGTCTCTGCCTCCCAACTTCTCAATAATAATAAAGAAAAGATAAATGGGGGTCTTTAACCTAGGGTCCCTGAACCCTTGGAAACAACAAGCTTAAAACATTGTTTGTGGGCCCTGGCCGGTTGGCTCAGCAGTAGAGCGTCGGCCTGGCATGCAGGGGACCCGGGTTCGATTCCCGGCCAGGGCACATAGGAGAGGTGCCCATTTGCTTCTCCACGCCCCCCCCCCCTTCCTCTCTGTCTCTCTCTTGCACTCCCGCAGCCAAGGCTCCATTGGAGCAAAGATGGCCCGGGCGCTGGGGATGGCTCCTTGGCCTCTGCCCCAGGCACTAGAGTGGCTCTGGTTGCGGCAGAGCGACGCCCCGGAGGGGCAGAGCATCGCCCCCTGGTGGGCAGAGCCTCGCCCCTGGTGGGCGTGCCGAGTGGATCCCGGTCGGGCGCATGCGGGAGTCTGTCTGTCTCTCCCCGTTTCCAGCTTAAAGAAAAAAACAAACAAAAAAAAAACATTGTTTGTGGCCCTGGGGGGCGGTTCAGTTGGTTAGAGGGTCATCCCAATAGGCCAAGGTTGCGGGTTCAATCCTTCATCAGGACACATACAAGAATCAACCCATGAATGCATGAGTAAATGGAACAAACCAATATTTCTTTCTCCCTTCCTCTCTCTCTCTCTAAAATCAATTTTAAAAATTATTTCTGTGCATATGTGCTGTGTCTTTTTCTGGGGTCAAGAAGGAATCAGGCCCTGGCCGGTTGGCTCAGCGGTAGAGCGTCGGCCTAGCGTGCAGAGGACCCGGGTTCGATTCCCGGCCAGGGCACACAGGAGAAGTGCCCATTTGCTTCTCCACCCCTCCGCCGCGCTTTCCTCTCTGTCTCTCTCTTCCCCTCCCGCAGCCAAGGCTCCATTGGAGCAGAGATGGCCCGGGCGCTGGGGATGGCTCTGTGGCCTCTGCCTCAGGCGCTAGAGTGGCTCTGGTCGCAATATGGCGACACCCCGGATGGGCAGAGCATCGCCCCCTGGTGGGCAGAGCGTCGCCCCTGGTGGGCGTGCCGGGTGGATCCCGGTCGGGCGCATGCGGGAGTCTGTCTGACTATCTCTCCCCGTTTCCAGCTTCAGAAAAATGAAAAAAAAAAAAAAAAAAAAAGAAGGAATCAGTTTCACCAGCTTCTCAATACCTAAAAGGCAGATAACTCCTTCCCATTTCTGAGGTGGCACATTTATCCTGACTCAGATGTCTCAACTGTCCCAGAGAACAGAGACTACAGAGCTTTGATTTCCCACTTCACAGAGGTCCTAGGCTCTGAGCCAGACAGACCCAGCCTGTGTTAGTTTGCCTCCTGGGATCATGCTTATACCAATAAATGTTAATACCCCAACCAGTCAGGGTGGGACAGGGGAGTCTTTATGGTTAGCAGAAGTCAACACTTCCCAGAGATAAGCAACCTCAAAACCCACCCCTTTGCCCTGGCTGGATAGCTCAGATGATTAGAGCATCATCCCATATGCCAAAGGCTGCTGGTTCAATTCCCTGTCAGGGCACTTACAAGAAACAGTCAATGATGGCATGAATCAATGGAACAACAACTCAATGTCTCTCTAAAAAATAAAAATAAATAAAAAAACCCTCACCTGAGCAAGGTCTCGGCGCCGGGTCTTCAAGGTATTGGTCCTGAGGGTGATGGGCCGAGGCACCTCATTAGCTTCTAAGAACTCCACGAGCTGAAAAAGTAAAATGTCCTAGAGCAAGTCAGGCTCGTCGAGGAGCTCAGCCAGAAGAGAACTGACTGCCTTCCTCATAGAGTGAAAAGGTGATAAAAGGAAAGCAGAAGGGAAATTCAGGCAATTCAGTACCTCAGACAGTGGGAAGAGGTCCATGAGCTTGCCAAGTAGAAAGTCTCCATAGGAGTAGTAAGTGGTTAGATCCCGCTGAAGCCGGTGCAGATATTCAGCTCGAGACCGACCTTCCTCCCGCTGAGTCCCAAAGTTACGCAGCACTGCCATTATATCTTGGATGCGCTTGTGAACTCGCTGCAAGTCTGGAGCCTGGCCATGTGGACCTATTAAGGAACTGTTCCATAAAGTCCCAGAGCCTGGAAATCCCCTCTAGCAAGCACCTTCCCCCATCCCTTATCTTGCACTGGAAGGATATCCTGCTCCATCTCCCCAGCAGGGGGCAACACAAAAGGCTCGTCTTCATCCACATTGATCTGCAGGCCCCCATCTGTCTCATCTTCCTTTTGGGGGCCTGACTCAGGGGACACTTTCTCCTCTTCTTTCTCCTCCTCCTCCTCCTCCTCACTGGTCTCACTCCACTCGCCCCTAGGAACAGGTCCAGAAACAGGGTGATTCACAGATCAAAACAGATACCTCCTCCCCCCTTCCTTTCCTCCTCCATTTCCTGTATCCCAGCCACTATTCTCCATCCTAGTTTCCCAAACTCACCCAGCAACAGCTTCCTGGGCCTTCTGCTTCCGGGCAGCTCTCTCAATGGGCAGCAACTGAAAAAACAGACAAGGGGCTGGGGATGCAAAGCTAGTCCTCCCACCAACACATTAGCACTTTCTACCATTGTATTTTATTTTTTCCCAAATATAAATGTTAACACTTGTTCTCAGAAGGTAACACAAACCCTAAAGAACTGTAAGATTGGCACTATATTGACTACTGTTTAAAGTAAGCAATGGAGTCAAAGGGTTCACTATGCTGTTCTATCTCCTGTTATATTCCCCTTTCTGTTAAGAAGTTTAAAACATGAATAAACACACCTATGTATACAGGATAAAAACTGCCCTTGTGCATCCTTCCTGCCATATTTTCTTCCAGACTTACTCTATTTTTCATAGTGAAAATTACAACGCATTTTCAAACTTCTTACTTTTTCTCACTCTCAGATCACAAACATATTAAGACATAATAGCCAAATGTTAATTTAGCGTATCAGTAAATAATAATTTACTTATGCCTGTTAGGTACTTTAGAATTTTCCAGAGTTTTTGGCATTAGAGTCCACATGGTGCCTGCAAATATCATAATAGAAGATCTATAGAGAGAAGAGGGGGTTATGGGAAAGGGGTACAAATGGGAACTTTCTTCTTAATCTATACAACTCTCTATTACTTAAAATTTCCTTTTTTATCAAGTTATAAAATAAACTTTATTTAGAAAGTTACAGAGGTAATAAAAGTGAGCTTGCTGGACTGACAGGCTCAGTAAACAAGTTACAGAGTCAGAAGACAGGCCCTTGGAGCTTAGGAGAGAGAAAGGCAAGGGTAATGAGCCTGGAGAGAAAGTAAAGGAAGAAGGGAAAGGCTCAGAGGGGGAAAGCAAGCCTTCCCCTGACCAGGCAGTGGGGCAGTGGATAGAGCATTGACCTGGGCCATGGAGGACTCAGGTTCAAAACCCTAAGGTCGCCAGCTTGAGCACAGGCTCATCTGGCTTGAGCGTGGGGTTGCTGGCTTGAGCATGGATTCATAGACATGACCTCATGGTTGCTGGCTTGAGCAAGGAGTTACTCGCTCTGCTGTAGCCCCCACCCCACTCCGTCAAGGCACATATAAGAAAGCAGTCAGTGAACAACTAAAGTGCTGCAACAAAGAAGTGATGCTTCTCATCTCTCTCCCTTCCGTCTGTCTGTCCCTCTCTCTGTCTGTCACACAAAAAAATTTTATTTTCCTAACAATGCACCTATATGCTGATTGTGGAATACTTAAGTAACTTCTTACACCTCAATAAATAAATTTGCCCACATTTTGGGTCATCTTAAATGGAACTACTAGGTAAAGAAAAAGTTTTTTTTTTTAATTTTATTTATTTATTCATTTTAGAGAGGAGAGGGAGAGAGAGAGAAAGAGAAAGAGAGAGAGGAGAGACAGAGACAGAGAGAGGAGAGACAGAGAGAGAGAAGGGGGGAGGCGCTGGAAGCATCAATTTCCATATGTGCCTTGACCAGGCAAGCCCAGGGTTTCGAACCAGCGACCTCAGCATTTCCAGGTCGACGCTTTATCCACTGCACCACCACAGGTCAAAGGAAAAGTTTTTATTTATTTATTTATTTATTTTTTGTATTTTTCTGAAGCTGGAAACTGGGAGAGACAGTCAGACAGACTCCCGCATGCGCCCGACCGGGATCCACCCGGCACGCCCACCAGGGGGCGATACTCTGCCCATCCCGGGCATCGCTATGTTGCGACCAGAGCCACTCTAGCGCCTGAGGCAGAGGACACAGAGCCATCCCCAGCGCCCGGGCCATCTTTGCTCCAATGGAGCCTTGGCTGCGGGAGGGGAAGAGAGAGACAGAGAGGAAGGAGAGGGGGAGGGGTGGAGAAGCAAATGGGCGCTTCTCCTGTGTGCCCTGGGCGGGAATTGAACCCGGGTGCCCCACACGCCAGGCCGACGCTCTACCGCTGAGCCAACCGGCCAGGACCTTCAAAGAAAAAGTTTTTAAGGTTCTCAGATACCAAATACGTTATAAACAACATGTGTGCATTTCTATTCCCATTGGTGGGGCATCTTTACCACATCCTCATCAGCACTGAACATCTCATGTTTTAGAATGCTCTATCCTATAGCTCTTTCAAACTTCCATGTGCCCTACAGGACGTAAAGTAATAGGAAAAACAGTGATGGAACACTAAAATCCCTTTTCTCTACTCAGGGTTATCACTGTCTCAAGGATTTGCAAAGACTCTAAAAGGCAAAGATCCCTTCCTGAACACCCAGAGATAAACTCACCTCTTCATCTTCATCTTCTGAATTGGAGTCTGCTCCATAGTCATCTATCATATCAGCATCACTTTCTTCAGAGCCCCACAGGTCCCCCTGGTTTGCCACACTATCCTCTTCGGAGTCTTCCTCCTCCTCTTCCTTCTCACTGCTAAGAGCTGGTACTGGGCGCTTCTTGCCTCGAGCAGTGTTAAATAAGGACTGGCTTCCCTTCTTACCAGGTGTCTGGAGAGCTTCTGCAGAGATCCCTAAGTTTGAAGAATTCTGGACTGAGGGTAGCCACACAGTGATGGAGCCTGTACTTTCTAACCCCAAAAATGTCCTTTGGCTATTCCTCACTCCAGAAATGATCAGCAAACCCTTCCCTAACCAGGACCCACAGGACTCTTCATGTAGCATCCAGCTCCTATTTTCACTGACCTTTTGGTAGCTTTCCAGGAAATGGTTTGGCCCATGGACACTGATTCATCTCAGGGGCTTCAGCTGATCCCAACTTCCTCTTGGCTGCCCTGAAAAGATATAAAGAGTGAGGAAATGTAATATACCACCAGGTTCTGCCATTTCCCATCACAAGGAAATGTGACAGTTCCCAAAGAGCCCCTGTCGTCAACATGATCACCTGGGATCACATCGCTGAAGATGAACAGCACTAATTTAATCTACATAATTCTGAACATCCATACTCACCTCTTTCGAGCACGACTAGACAGCCTTTTGGAATTTTCATCACCAGCTGTTGGGGGGAGGGAGAACAGGAGGTTTACAGAGGAAAGAAAAAGAGCAAAGGGGTAGGAAATAAAAGTGGGGAAAGAGTTACTACACTAATAAAAGGGAGTTGATTCTAATTTATTCCCCAGTGCTTTACCAGGAACTGGATAAGAAATGTAAAGGAGATAATATCCATCTGGTTGTTCAGCAATCAAACCCAAACTGAGCCTTCCTCCAAACTTCTGATTTCAATAAACATCACAACCATTCTAATAACACAGATACATCCATTTCCTTAACAATGCTTTTCTCACAATGCACTAAGAAAAGGGTTCAGTATAATGTCTAGCTTAACAAACAGCATCTTTTATCCAATGTGCAATGCAAACTACCTGTCTACTCTTCTCTCCCACCCAGTCTTCCATACAGTAGACAACTCCCCATGTGGGAACCAGATATGTGCATTCTGGTCTCTGTTCCTTCCACAATGCAGTTCACAGTGACTGGGCTGTCCCCTTCTCAACTTCCACGTGCTAAAATGTCACCCATTTTTCAAAATCTAGTTCCTTAAAATCTAAATTCTCGGTGTGGGATCCTCCCCTTCCTTTAAACTCCTTCAGTGTTGTTAAATCACACCTCTGCTTGAATATTCGTGTCCTTGTCTCATGTTCCCTAAATTCTAAACACATGATGACGGTGTTTCATTCATACTTATTCCTAATAACTCATAGAGAAAATCCCACTTCGATAGGAAGTGAACAGAGAGTAAAAAACTGAGGAGGTCATAAATACCGATGAAAAAGAGGAGTAAAATGTGGAGAATCACAAGGCATGCCCCCCATCCTAACCTGCAGGCAAGAATCTGGCGAGTTCGGTCTCAGCACCCTTCTGTTTCCGGGCTTTTCGGCCTGGCCCACGTTTCTCCTTCTTCGTAGGGTCCAACTTTCGCCCCATGGTACTAGGGAACAGAAAAATGGCACAAGTTGAGTCGCTCGTGTTGGAAAGGGAAAGGTATATTGCAAACTTAGGGGATTAGAGTGTGAAAGGGCATCACCTCGACCAGAGAAACTCGACTCAGCACCCCCAACAGCCCCTCGAGCCCTGACCAAACTCCATTCCATGATAAGACCCGGACGCCACGCCATTTACACAGCGTCATCCTCCTTATACCCCAGCCCAGATCAGGGTTCCCTTCCCGGATTTCCTCCAGAACTCCCTGAAGCCTCGGCTCACTTGAAAGCACGTCCAGACCCAAGACGCTCCCTCAGTAAGGGGCAGCACTACACGTGCAGTCCCAGGGCTGCGTTCCGACACCACCCTCCAAGGAAACGTTTTACGCAGGCGCACAAACGCGCTCGTCTTGTGGCCCCGCCTCTTCCGGTCGCCACAGAACCCGGGACGTACCGGTTCCGTGGGAACGCGCGCCGGGCTGTCCACGGTGCAGCCGGGGAAAATACCGAGAGTACCGTTCCCTCCATACTCGCAGAGGCCGAAGAGACTAGGGGTGGTACCGTCTTCAGCTTCCCCGCCCTTTCTTCAAGACTGGAGTTTTGCCTCACTGCAGGTTTCAGTAGGGAAAACCTGCAAGCCCCCATCCCCACAAACCAAGGCGAAACAGCGGGAGTCCCTTCCTGCCACTCCCCCCCTCCCTCAAATCTCAAAATCATGGAATCCCTGCCCTTAACCTACTCCTAACCCTTTGATTAGGAAACCCTCTTCCTTAACCCATAGACCCCTACTCCACCAATCAGGTAAGGTTTCTAACTATACTCACAAAAATTAGGGGATATTTTATCGCTTATGAAGCGATATGATGACGTTTATGAAGCAATAAAGTATCCTTTAATTTTTGTGAGTAGAGGTTCACATCTGGAGATGGAGAGGACATCTTGCATCCTAACCACACAAGTAAACAAAATCTATTTCAGCCTTCAAGTAAATACTCACGTAGTGCTTAGTAGCTGTTAAAAACTGTTCCAAGCACTTGACTGGCTTTATCTTCCCCACTCTATAAGGAAGACATTTATCTGTATTTTATACATGAGAAATCTAAATCCCATAAAAGTTAACTTCCTCAAAGTCATACAGCCATTAAATGGTAGTACAGGTTATGAACCCAATTAGTTTTGGAGCCTCTTACTTTACAAAGGAGGAAAATGAGCCATCTCTTTGGTCCAGAGCACATGCACATAGACCTGACAAGGCTTTTTTGTCTACTACCAACATATGGAAACCTTTACTTTTTTTTTTTTTTTTTTTTAGAGACAGAGAGATAATCAGAGAGAGGGATAGACAGGAACAGACGGACAGGAACGAAAGAGAGATGAGAAGCATCAATCAGTTTTTCGTTGAGACACCTTAGTTGTTCATTGTTTTCTTTCTCATATGTGCCTTGACCACGGGCCTTCAGCAGACCGAGTAACCCCTTGCTTGAGCCAGCCACCTTGGGTCCAAGCCAGTGAGCTTCTGCTCAAACCAGATGAGCCCACGCTCAAGCTGGCGACCTCGGAATCTCAAGGCTGGGTCCTCCGCATCCCAGTCCGACGCTCCCTCCACTGCGCCACCGCCTGGTCAGGCTGGAAACCTTTAGCTTTCAATTACACATTTTCCAAGGGCGCTGGGTCATTCACATCCATCCATCTGCACCTATACCCACACTGACACAGAGCACTAAAATACAAGGAAACTTTTATTTTCAATTTTCATCAAGAAATTTTGCTTTTTTTTTTTTAATGCTTTTGGTTCTTTTTTTTTTTTTTCCACTTTATTTCATTCTAGCCATGGCTGGAGCCGCTGGGTTCCTGGTATTAAAAAGATGCCAACAGAGGTAGCTGTGTCTCACCCAGGGGCCCAGCCCACTCCGAATACCCCAAAAAAGGAGGAAACACAAAATTAATCAACAAAATAAAACCAAAAGAACGAAAAAAATTCAGATCGTTTTCTTCAAGCCTGGCAGGAACCCACAACAGTTTGTGTGTAACAGACGTTACAGTGGGGAAAGCTGGGGCCCAAAAGAAGGCCAGCCAGCCCGCCAGCTCCCTGCAGATGGCGCCCGGCGCTACTGCTGCGTCTCTCTCCAGCAGGAAGGGCACCACTGCCCCCTCACTCCCTCCCCTCCCCCAGTACACTGGGGCTGTTCCTTTACAACATGGAAGATGGGCAGAAGGAAGAAGAGGGTCTCTCAGGCCCCCATGGGAGAAGCTGGGCAAGGGAAAGTGAGGAAGGTCACTGCTCAGCGGTGGAGGTCAGTCTGGATCTTCACTGCTGCTGGGCTACCTATAGCAAAAGAGAGAGCATAGGAGTCAGCGAGTTACAGACCACAGGTGTTCACCAGATCCCAAGAGAACTCCTTGTTAAGTCAGTCCCACCTGCCCCATTAGGGACAAAAGAGCCAAAGTTACAAGTTCCAGATTGGCTCTTCTGGAACAGGGAGCCAGAAGAAAGTGATCTTTTCTTTTTTTCTGAAGCTGGAAACGGGGAGAGACAGTCAGACAGACTCCCGCATGCGCCCGACCGGGATCCACCCGGCACGCCCACCAGGGGGCGACACTCTGCCCACCAGGGGGCGATGCTCTGCCCCTCTGGGCCGTCGCTCTGTTGCAACCAGAGCCACTCCAGCAACTGGGGCAGAGGCCAAGGAGCCATCCCCAGCGCCTGGGCCATCTTTGCTCCAATGGAGCCTTGGCTGCCGGAGGGGAAGAGAGAGGCAGAGAGGAAGGAGGGAGTGGGGGTGGAGAAGCAAATGGGCGCTTCTCCTATGTGCCCTGGCCGGGAATCGAACCCGGGTACCCCCCCGCACACCAGGCCGATGCTCTACCGCTGAGCCAACCGGCCAGGGCCAAGAAAGTGATCTTACCTGTTGTGGAGTAGGTTCAGGTGCTCGGTTTGCCAGGCGGCTGAGAATATTACGCTCTGACATCTGTAGCCTCACGGCAACTGGGGGAATTCGGGCAATAGTAGCTGGGAGTCGAGTCACATCAGCTTTCATGTCACTTAGCAGTTCTTCTAACTGTTTCAGAACTGCACAGGAGAAATAAACAGTGGTGAGCTGTGGTAGTCAAGACCGAGATCCATATCACAGTGGACCTGTGCCCTGCCCATGACTTCTCAATGACCGAGTGACTGATGTACTTGAGTATTGGGAGTACTATCCTTTATCAGAGTAACCTGACCTGGCCCATACCATGCTGAAATTCCTATTCCTCATGAATTCCAGTTCTAATGGTCCATGGTTATATATTTTTTAATTGTTTTTTCAGCCTGACCTGTGGTGGTGCAGTGGATAAAACGACCTGAAAATGCTGAGGTCGCTAGTTCAAAACCCTGGGCTTGCCTGGTCAAGGCACAGATGGGAGTTGATGCTTCCAGCTCCTCCCCCCTTCTCTCTCTCTGTCTCTCATTTCTCTCTCTGTCTCTCCCTCTCCTCTCTAAAAAATGATTTTTTTTTTTTTTTTTTTTTTTAGATTTTATTTATTCATTATAGAGAGGAGAGAGAGAGAGAGAGAGAAGGGGGGAGGAGCAGGAAGCATCAACTCCCATATGCGCCTTGACCAGGCAAGCCCAGGGTTTCGAACCGGCAACCTCAGTGTTTCCAGGCTGACGCTTTATCCACTGCGCCACCACAGGTCAGGCAAAAAAACTTTTTTAAATTGTTTTTTCAACTACACTTGCCATTCAATATTATTTTATATTAGTTTTAGGGGTGCAGCATAGTAATTTGACAATCTTATTATACTTTACAAAGTGGTAAAGCCTAGTAACCATCTGACATCAGTTATTACAATACTGTTGACTATATTCCTTATGTCCTCATGACTATTTTTTATCTATGCCTTTTAAGATCACCTAACCCTCACTGTCCTTTGCTCTCTGTTGTCTCTATTTCCTCTATTGTTTCCTTTTCTCGTTATCTTTCCTCTCCATCTTTTGGAGCTGTCTCCCTCTCCTTTTTTTAAAAATTATTTTTATTTATTAATTCATTTTAGAGATGAGAGAGAGAGAGAGAAAGACAGAGAGAGAGGAGCAAGAAGCATCAACTCCCATATGTGCCTTGACCAGGCAAGCCCAGGGTTTTGTTTTTTTTTTTTTTTTTGTATTTTTCTGAAGCTGGAAATGGGGAAAGACAGTCAGACAGACTCCTGCATGCGCCCAACCGGGATCCACCCGGCACGCCCACCAGGGGGCGATGCTCTGCCCCTCCGGTGCGTCGCTCTGCTGCGACCAGAGCCACTCTAGCACCTGGGGCAGAGGCCAAGGAGCCATCCCCAGCGCCCGGGCCATCTTTGCTCCAATGGAGCCCTGGCTGCGGGAGGGGAAGAGAGAGACAGAGAGGAAGGAGGGGAGGGGGTGGAAAAGCAAACGGGCACTTCTCCTATGTGCCCTGGCCGGGAATCGAACCCAGGTCCCCTGCACTCCAGGCTGACGCTCTACCGCTGAGCCAACCGGCCAGGGCCAAGCCCAGGGTTTTGAACCAGCGACCTCAGCGTCCCAGGTCGATGCTCGATCCACTGTGCCACCACAGGTCAGGCTCCCTCTTTTTTTTTTTTTGTATTCTTCTGAAGCTGGAAACTGAGAGAGACAGTCAGACAGACTCCCGCATGCGCCTGACCGGGATCCACCCCGCATGCCCACCAGGGGGCGACGCTCTGCCCACCAGGGGGTGATGCTCTGCTGTGACCAGAGCCACTCTAGCGCCTGGGGCAGAGGCCAAGGAGCCATCCCCAGCGCCCGGGCCATCTTTGCTCCACTGGAGCCTCAGCTGCAGGAGGGGAAGAGAGAGACAGAGAGGAAGGAGAGGGGGAGGGGTGGAGAAGCAGATAGGCACTTCTCCTGTGTGCCCTGGCCGGGAATTGAATCCGAGACCTCTGCACGCCAGGCCGACGCTCTACCACTGAGCCAACCGGCCAGGGCCTCCCTCTCCTTTTTAACAGCCTTCCTTTCCTCATTTTGCCCCCCACCCTCCTCATAATGTTTAACTTTAATTCAAAACAAAATGTTGAAAGGGATCTAGAATTTGACAGAATCTTAAGTCGCCTGAAGTTACCTCTAAAGTATCCCAAATTACACTGTATTTTATTCTGCTTTGCTTTCCACTCCCAAGAACTTGAATATATTAGAGTTAAAAGAGGCAAAGATTTACTGTCCTTGATTGCTTCTAAGATAATAGCTTCCCAAGGAGGAAGGCACAGATCCCCAGCACACCCCAAGCTCCCAGACAAAGGGGCTCTGAAAATGGTTTTGGAAACAAGAAGTAAATGTATGTTGGGGAAGGGCTGAGGAGGAAGGACTCAAATCAGCAGGAGGCAGGGGAGCCACTGGCTACCTTTGTGCAGGACCGCATTGGCAGGCTTGTTTCCTGCCATTGACTCCTTGGACAGGTGCTGATGACTCTCCGCCAAACATTCCACCTCAGCAAAGCGGGTGTTTAGGGCCATGGAAGGGTGAGAGGGGTCCTCTGACATGTTCAGGTAAGCTGCCCGCCGCAGCTGTTCCTCAATCACCAGAGCTTGTTCTAAGAGCTGGACAAGGGAGAAAGAGAAGATGGGAGTTCAATTGACACTTACTTTGCTTAACTGATGGGCCTCTCTGAACCTCTAACAGTTTTATAGACTGCTCACCCACACCCAAGTAATTCACCATTGTTATTATTATTTTTTTAATTTTTTTTTTAATTTTTTATTTATTCATTTTAGAGAGGAGAGGGGGGAAGAGAGAGATATATATATATAGAGAGAGAGAGAGAGAGAAGGGGGAAGGAGCTGGAAGCATCAACTCCCATATGTGCCTTGACCAGGCAAGCCCAGGGTTTCGAACCGGCAACCTCAACATTTCCAGGTCGACACTTTACCCACTGCGCCACCACAGGTCAGGCTCACCATTGTTATTATTATTTTTATTTATTCATTTCAGAGAGGAGAGATGGGGGGGGGGGCAGGAAGCATCAACTCCCATATGTGCCTTGACCAGGCAAGCCCAGGGTTCTGAACCAGTGACCTCAGTATTCCAGGTAGACACGTAAACACTGAACCACCACAGGTCAGGCCTGTATTATTATTATTTTTTTACTTCCTTTTAAAGATATGTTATTAAAATTCATTACCCTTTATTGATTCACTGTTATACAAAAACAATATACACTCAATTTAGAATATACAGAATGTATGAAGAGTTAAATTCACAAATAATTCTTCCTCCTAGAGATACTGTTAACTTTCTGAAGTTTTTCTTTACATATTTTGTACAAAGTTGAAACTATGTATGTATATATTTATGTTTTCACTCAAAGTTACATAGTAAGCATCTTCCTTTTCTATTAACTGCACTTTATAAAAGATGACTCTTTTTTTTTTTAATTTTTTTGTATTTTTCTGAAGTTGGAAACAGGGAGGCAGACAGACTCCCACATGTGCCTGACCTGGATCCACCCGGCACGCCCACCAGGGGACGATGCTCTTCCCATCTGGGGCCTCGCTCTGTTGCAACCAGAGCCATTCTAGCTGCCTGAGGCAGAGGCCACAGAGCCATCCTCAGCGCCCGGGCAAACTTTGCTCCAATGGAGCCTTGGCTGCAGGAGGGGAAGAGAAAGACAGTGAAGGAGAGAGGGACGGGTGGAGAAGCAGATGGGCGCTTCTCCTATGTGCCCTGGCCAGGAATCGAACCCGGGACTCCCGCACACCAGGCCGATGCTCTACCACTGAGCCAACCGGCCAGGGCAAAAGATGACTCTTAATGGTTGCATAGTAGTCCATTCCATGGATATACCTTCCATATCATATCATTTAAATTGTTTTACTCTTTAAAATTATTTTTGTTGTTTCCTTTGTCTCCCTATCTACTCCTCCCTTCATTTCCTTCATCAATAAATAACCCTTCTAATATACTTACTGTGTGTCTTTTTGTGAGTGTTCTTGAAGACTGAGTATTGTTTCATGTGCACATTTCTAGTTTGCAGAATGGCATTCTGTATATATAAAATGTTTTTCTTCCTTATCCCACTAAATATCTTCTCAAAAGGTTTCTTTATGTTGTTATATGCACTTTGTTGCTTCTAAACGTTGCTTAGCACTCCAGGATGTAAATCACATTTTATCTATCCACACTCCCAATTCTGAACATCTAGGTTCCTCCAGGCCCAACACCAAAAATCATACTGCCAACAAACTCTTGTACCTGTCGCCTGATGGACCTGTGTAAAAAGCTGTTTGAAATATATTTCCAGAAGACAGACTGTTGACTCAGAAGTTATGAGACTTAATTTGCTCAAGTATACATTGGTTCTTAAAGAGAATCCTTTAGAGGTCAGGAAAAAGGACAGTACAAAGATAATGGACTATTATTTCTTCCACAAGATCTGGTTCCATCAGAGCCTACTAATTTACCTCCAGACCAGGCAGCCACTTCCAATCCATATACCCCGTCTCCTTCATCAACTCCTTCCTCTTGCCTCAAACTATGACCTTACTCCAGGATCAGCCCTTGGCTTGCTGCTATTCTTATAAAGAATTCTCCAAAGAGAATCTCTCCTAGGTCAGCCAGAATCTACATGCAAATGTTCTGATGCTTTTGAAACCTGTAGCTCAAGCACTGATTGTTCTGATTCCACTCATGTATGGATGGTCACTCTTTGATCCCAGTTATTTATAGTGGTGGAGGTAGTAGGAGGGTTATTTATTTGTGAGACAAACCAAAGGACTTGCCTAAAACTACACTTACTCTTTTCTACAAACTGTTCGCTCTTTTCACTTCCCTGATTTGCCAATGATAATTTAATTTTCTCAGTGATTCAGGCTCAAAACTTCAGTTCTTTCTGGAGTCTTACTACTTTGCATCTCAAATCCAGTAAGTCAGGGATCAGCATACTATGGCCTGGGGGCCAAAGCTGGCCTGCTGACTGTTTTTATATGGCCCAAGAGCTAAGAATGGTATTTGACTTTTTTAAAAAAGATTGTATTTATTGATTTGAGAGGGGAGAGAGAGGACAGGGAGAGAGAAAAGGCTAGGGGAGGAGCAGGAAGCATCAACTTGTACTTCATTCTCATATGTGTCTTGACTGGGGCAAGCCCAGGGATTTGAACCAGTGACCTCAAGCATTCCAGGTCATCACTTTATCCACTGTGCCACCATAGGTCAGGTGGTTTTTACATTTTTCAAATGGTTTGAAAAAGAGTCAAAAGAAGTTTATGGCACTTCATAAAAATTATATAAAGTTCAAATTTGAGTGTTGAGAAAGTTCTATTGAAACACATTCATACTTAATTTGGCTCTTTCATACTACTATGGCTGTTTTCACATTCAACAGATGAGTATTTGCCAACAGAAACCATATGTCCCACAAAGCCTGAAATAGTTACTATCTTAGCCCTTTAACAAAAAAAGTTTGATGACCCCTGCAATCAGTTAATTCCATAAATCCTTTAGTGTTTTATTTCCTTTACCTAATCCTTTTCATTTTCCACAACCAGCATCACATCACAGCCCAGCCGTTCCTAACTACCTCATGATTATTCATGAATAATATATATATACCTCTAATTTCATGAATGTTGTTTCCATTTCCCTTGGTCATATCAAAACTCTTCACAGTTTCAATGGCTACCCATTAACTATAGAGTAAAGTCCATATTCTCTTATCAGCTGCCAAAAACCACCTATTGACCTCTAGCCCTTACCTCTGTCTCTAAACTAGCTCCCACCAAGTGTTTTCTGTAACACAACTGGGCTAGTTTGCTGTTTCCAAACACCCTAAGCTCTGCAGCATGTGTTCCCTAATCTAATCGCTTTTAGTTCAAACTACCTTTTGTTTCTATCCATCAATCTCCATTACATTCATCAAAACTTAATTCCGGCCCTGGCTGGTTGGCTCAGCGGTAGAGCATCAGCCAGGCATGCGGGGGACCCGGGTTCGATTCCCAGGGCACATAGGAGAAGCGCCCATTTGCTTCTCCACCCCCTCCTCCTTCCTCTCTGTCTCTCTCTTCTCCTCCCGCAGCCAAGGCTCCATTGGAGCAAGGATAGCCCCGGCGCTAGGGGATGGCTCCTTGGCCTCTGCCCCAGGTGCTAGAGTGGCTCTGGTCGCGGCAGAGCGACGCCCCGGAGGGGCAGAGCATTGCCCCCTGGTGGGCAGAGCATCGCCCGAGGTGGGCGTGCCGGGTGGATCCCGGTCGGGCGCATGCGGGAGTCTGACTGTCTCTCCCCGTTTCCAGCTTCAGAAAAATACAAAAAAAACCCAAAAAACCCCAAAACTTAATTCCGCCTGACCTGTAGTGGTGCAGAGGATAAAGTGGCGACTCAAAATGCTGAGATCGCCGGTTCAAAGCCCTGGGCTTGCCTGGTGAAGGCACATATGGGAGTTGATGCTTCCTGCTCCTCCCCCTTCTCTTTCTCTTTCTCTCTCTCTCTTTCTAAAAATGAATAAATATTAAAAAAAAAAAAAAAAAATAGGCCCTGCCGGTTGGCTCAGTGGTAGAGCGTCAGCCCGGCGTGCAGGAGTCCCGGGTTCGATTCCGGCCAGGGCACACAGGAGAGGCGCCCATTTGCTTCTCCACCTCTCTCCCTCTCCTTCCTCTCTGTCTCTCTCTTCCCTTCCCGCAGCGAGGGTCCATTGGAGCAAAGATGGCCCGGGCACTGGGGATGGCTCTGTGGCCTCTGCCTCAGGTGCTAGAATGGCTCTGGACGCAACAGAGCTAAGCCCCAGAGGGGCAAAGCATCGCCCCCTGGTGGGCATGCCGGGTGGATCCCGGTCGGGCACATGCAGGAGTCTATCTGACTGCCTCCCCGTTTCCAGCTTTGGAAAAATGAAAAAAAACAACAAACTTAATTCCAATGCCACCTTCCCCATGCAGCCATTTGTGACCTCTCTCCCTGTTCCCCTAAATTCACACTAGAGAACTTTTCTTATAGATTCAGCAGTCTCCCTCCCAATACCCAGAATGGCACTCATTTAATCATACATGTGCATCTACTTTAAACTGAAGGCTTCTTGAGAACAGGCACTATGCCTTATTTATCTTTGTATCCTATGCTATTCATTGCTTGACACAAAATGTTTGAAGGTTTATTAGTGTACATTTCTTACTCCCCCTAGTGTACCTGGCTTTAGAGCCACATGTCTTATCGTCACAGCATCCCCTTTTCCTATTTTGATGTTCTGACAACAAGGTGCCCTCAATAAATACTTGAATTTTTCTTTCCTTCTTTTTCTTTTTAAGAGAGAGAGACAGACAGAAAGGAAAGAGATGAGAAGCATCAATTTCTTCATTGCAGCACCTTAGTTGTTCATTGACTGCTTTCTCTTATGCTCCTTGACCAGGGGGGCTACAACTGTGCCAGTGACCCCTTGCTCAAGCCAACAACCTTGGCTCCAGCCAGCAACCTTTGGGCTAAAGCCAGTGACCACGCTCAAGACAGATGAGCCCGTACTCAAGCTGGCAAGCTTGGGGTTCCGAACCTGGGTCCTCGGCATCCCAGGTTGATACTCTACCTGCTGCACCACCGCCCAGTCAGGCCAAACTTGCTGAATTTCTGAGTAAGACTCCCTTCGGCCGTGGGCTTCTAAGACCTAGTGTTTCTGAAAATAGAGTTCTACCTTTGCATCTCCTTTTTGCATCCACTAAACCCCTCATCCATACAGGTACTCTCAGACCCACAAAAAGGTACTGCCAGCCCACTGACAGCCCTCAGAGATCCAATTCAATCTACCTCTGCATTTTTCCTGAACACTCCCACCTACAGTGTTCCCCGAGCACACCCACTGTACTAGAGTCTGTGTCATTCACTAGACATAATCCTCCTCAGGCCCTGAACAGCTGGTTAATTTTCAAATCTATTTGTCTTGATCTTTAATATTGAAGATACTTGAGAACAAAGCCTTTTACAGAACACGAAAAATTAAAGTACACAAGAGAACACAATAAACAGTATGGCTGAATAAACAGACTCCTTCCTTTGCAGTCCCTTCTGTACTTTAAGGGCTTCACTTCTACACGGTATTCCTCCCCATCCTGCTCACCTTGAACCTTCGTGCTAGAAACTTATTCTTGATCTCTAAGAAATTGCCACGGTTCATTTCACCCTTGAAAGGCTCATTGAGGATGGCATAGCGTGGGTCATTCTGGATGTCCTGCCATCGAGCATAGCCATGGCTATTGGAAAATTGCTCAGGAAAAACAAAACAAGGAAAGTAAGACCCTCAATCTGTATAACCTTCACAAGAACTTTCACCAAGAATCACAAGCCAGACTCAAGCAAAGGATACTTTATGATGCCAGCCAGCAGCCAGTAGTCATGCCGTCGATGCCAGATCTCGTAAGTCTTCTTGGTGACTGTGGCTGCCCGCTCCTCGTTCTGCCAAAGGGAGTGCAATTCTAAAGAGAAATTTAGGGAAGGTTAAAGAGAAAAAGGAAGGCAAACACCTGTGAGAATTCAAAATGCTATTTATTCCTGTCTACCTGATACCATTTTAATAGTATGCCTATGGCTTTATTACATGGAACCCAGAGGAGTATGCAATCAGCCTTGCATTCCCTCATCTAGTAGAAGTCAAGTCTCTGCACCGTGTTTTTTAACAACCCTAATTTCACCTCAGATCCTTCTAACCCCAGTGGGCCCTTCATTTCCATACCAGTAAAACCACCATCTGCAATGTTGAACATGAAACGCTGTTTAATATTTTTTTTCTGCTTCTCATCATTTAGGTCTTTAGGGGTCTCTCCATTCTGAAGCATCACCTCTTTTTTCTCCTCTTCTTCTTTCTTCTCTTCTACAGTACACACAGAAGAAAATGTTAGCTCCAGACACTGCAGCCTTATCCACAGCACTATGTGCTACAAGATACCATCTACCTCCACCCTTTCTCCACACAGGTGTTCCTCAAATCCAGAAAGGTACTACTGGCCCAATGACAGTTAAATGTGGGAACAAAATAGTCTTGAGACAATGACTACATGGCTGTGGATAGGAAGGCTGGGGATGGAAGGGATGGGGGGTATCCCAGAGATAAAGTCCTTGCTTCTACTTTTAGAGTCCTTCTAAATCACAATAAGCTTCTTCAAATACCCACCTTTGTCCTCCACCACAATGGGGGTCAGATCTATTGCTGACTTCTCCTCCACCTTCTCCACATCAGCAGCACCTGGAGGAAACAGACTGCTGTAAGAGTGTATCTAAAGAACATTAACCTCTCTGTTCCACACCACATCAAACTGCAACAACCCTAAACTGAAATCTTTATGATTAAAGTCTTAAAAGATGTCTTAAGGAGGGAGGACAACCACAGTTTAAAACGAGGGTACAGGATTCTCCAGTATGTTATTTCCTCCTGACGTCTCTACAGCTTGGCTGGAAGCCCGAGAGCAGCTGGTTTACATAGGAATCTGTAGTGCTTGAAAATGTGGATACTTTTGCAGCCCTGGCCGGTTGGCTCAGTGGTAGAGCGTCGGCCTGGCATGCGGGAGTCCTGGGTTCGATTCCCGGCCAGGACACACAGGAGAAGTACCCATCTGCTTCTCCACCCCTCCCCCTCTCTGTCTCTCTCTTCCCCTCCCGCAGCCAAGGCTCCATTGGAGCAAAGTTTGACCGGGCGCTGAGGATGGCTCTGTGGCCTCTGCCTCAGGTATTAGAACGGCTCTGAGCCCTGGCCGGTTGGCTCAGCGGTAGAGCGTCGGCCTAGCGTGCGGAGGACCCGGGTTCGATTCCCGGCCAGGGCACACAGGAGAAGCGCCCATTTGCTTCTCCACCCCTCCGCCGCGCTTTCCTCTCTGTCTCTCTCTTCCCCTCCCGCAGCCAAGGCTCCATTGGAGCAAAGATGGCCCGGGCGCTGGGGATGGCTCTGTGTCCTCTGCCTCAGGCGCTAGAGTGGCTCTGGTCGCAACATGGCGACGCCCAGGATGGGCAGAGCATCGCCCCCTGGTGGGCAGAGCGTCGCCCCTGGTGGGCGTGCCTGGTGGATCCCGGTCGGGCGCATGCGGGAGTCTGTCTGACTGCCTCTCCCTGTTTCCAGCTTCAGAAAAATGAAAAAAAAAAAAAAAAAAGAACGGCTCTGATTGTGGCAGAGCATCGCCCCCTGGTGGGCATGCCGGATGGATCCCAGTCGGGCGCATGCAGGAGTCTGACTGCCTCCCCATTTCCAACCTCAAAAAAATACAAAAAAAAAAAAAAAAAAGAAAATGTGGATACCTTTGGACTCTGTCTCCATAGGTTCCTCTGTCCTCTCCTTCACCTCTGCCTTTTCTACTTTCTCCTCTCCCTCAGGAGGTTCAACAAGGACTTTTTCATCCTCTGAAGCAGGGGCAGGGGGCTGTGTACACTGCAAAGGAAAAAGAACAGAAGTTGAAGCAGACAGGCTGGAACCCAAAAGGAATAGCGCGTATACCCATCTGCCTTCGGTATAGCATCCAGCCACCCATCTCTCACCTCAGTGGTGGTCTCAGGGGCTGCAGATTTAACCTCCTTTTCTCCTTCTGTACTCTCTTCCTCTTTGAGGCTATTTTCCTCTATTTTTATCCCATCCTCTGCAACCAATAGAAGAAAACTGATTAGGAAGAAGGTCCTAGGATCAGAAAGAAGGTCATACTTTCTCAACGTCTCATCTTAAAATGTCCTCTCGTGCCTTTAAGAGCCAGCCCTTACTCAGGACGGCCCTCCTAAACTGAGAGGAGATTGCTGTGTGTCCTGCCAGACTCCCCTGTTACGACTGAACACAGGGGAGCATAGAAAGCATAGGCCAGGACAAGGAGAGACAGAAATGACAGTAAAGGCAGACTTACCAGCAGGTGGGACAGGTGCAGGAGTATTAGGTTGTGTGTCCCCTGGAGTTGAGGGTGTAGGTGTCTTTGGAGAAGGTGACCCTGGCTGGGACATTTTCTTGTTTTCCTCTACTTCAGCAAGTTCAGGCATACTCCAGCGCCCATTAACATGCTCAAATTCCTGAACCTAAAGCAATGGGAGGAGATGTTGAAGATCCAATTCCAATTCTAAGCTCCTTTCCTAAGGCCCTCCAGTTTCCCTTAGAAACCCTGAAGAATGGAGAGTCTCAGGGCTCACCTTCTTGCGAATCAAGGACATGACACCAATCCTAGTAAGGACATGCTGGCGAGACAGGCCTTCTCGGGGGACACCATCAGCAAAGGTCTCAGCCCCATCTGCTCCTGGCTCACATAAATGCCGCATAAAAAGAGAGACGTAAGCCCTGTTGTGAAGAAGTAGAGAAATTAGTTAAACAGCAATTATGCCAACTCCTAGATCAGATTCTTTCCTTACCCAAGTTAGGTATTATCCCAGACAACTATGGGGTAAAGCCCACCATCATAGTAATGGCTGGTCTCCAGACCCCACACCATGCCCCAGGTTCTCTTCCAGAGACCCTATCACTAAGAACTTAGCCTAGCAATTTCATCAGAGGAAGCAGTCCTCTGCACATCCTGGACTGGTGCAACAGAATGACCAGAGATTAGAAGCCACTGCTCTACATCAGTCCTATTCCATCTCTCAACTTACTTGAACTCTTTCTCTGATTTGCCTCGCAGATCTCTCACAAGCCACTGGGTGGTAAAAGCATCCTGAGGTGGCATCCCGTATCGCATAATTGCATTAAGAAAAGCTTTTCGCTGCCGAGCATTAAAACCAAGTACCTAATGGGAGAAGAAACCTAGGTGAGAGAGAGCAGGTCTTACTCTACCAAAGACCCAATTATCAGCACTCACCCACCCTGCCTTACAATCATATGGCACTTACTTCAATATTCCCACCAACACGGGCCAACAGAGGAGGCAATGGCTTATCTTTATCATTCCGCAGGCCCTTGCGACTGGGCCTGCGGGGAGCTGTAAGAAGAAAACAATGCATGAGTGACACTGTTAAGGATAGATAAAGCAATATTTAAACAACCAGCAGAAAGGGATAGCCCTCACCTTCTGAACGTTCATCAAAGTCTTCATCACCTTCCTCTGAGGCCACTGAATAATCGGACTGGTTGTCGGACTGGTCGTCCTGCCAATCTGGAGGGAGAGAGGGCAGATGAGCGGGGCCCACTGCTCTAGTGGAACGGCCCATGGGTGGGGGGCGGGGCCGGCCACACACACCTCGGTCCTCCTGTGAGCCATCATTGTAGTTGACCTGTTTACGGATTCTTTTTCCTTTGCCCAGATTTCGGGCCAAATCTTCTTGCTGCTGCTCATAATGGTGCCGCAGCAATTTCTCCCAGTAGTCAGGATCCACACTTTCTTCCTGTTTTATGATTTCCCGTTCTACCTCCTCTTCCTCCTGGGACAGAGGGAGGGCCAGGACTCAGGGGTGCTGAAGTCAGCACCACCAGCTACCCCTGGTCCTCACAGTTCCCATTCTGCTAGCTCCTTTTTATAACTGAATTTCCTGGTTTTCCTTCTTGGACCTAAGGAGGGCTTAAAAGAAAATGAATCGACGCAGTGTAGCTCTTCATAATTATATATACATCAGCAGTCAACATAACTAAAAGAAAACATGGGATGGAGCCGTTATCACAAGAGACAGAGGAAGAGAAGAGATAGTGTGCTTTCTTCTACCTTTTTACTGACACACAGGTGGGAGAAAGCAAATGTATAAAAGAGAGGTTAGAGCCTTAGCAAGGCAGAATGGAGCCAGTTCTGAAATCCTGCAAAAAATTTTCCTAACAGATAAAAGTAGAAGGGCCATTCTGTTCTTCTGAATTTCATAAAAGGTTACAAACTGTGTAGAAAAAAAACAATAAAAGTTACATATATCATCTTATTGTCCTGTAATCTTTATGCTCCTCTTGTTACATTTTTTCAGACATTTCAGGACCACTATCTCATTCCAAATCCCTTGCTGCTAATAGCATTAATATTAAAGACAACTTAAGGCCCCAACCAACTGGCTCAGTGCATAAATCGATCCGGCATATGGATGTCCTGGGTTTGAGTCCCAGTCAGGGCACACATGAGACTGAGAAGCAACCATCTGCTTCTCTCTCTCCCTCCCTCTTCTTCTCTCACATCCAGTGACTCAACTGGTTCAAGCATCAGCCCCAGGTGCTGAGGATAGCTCAGCTGGTCCTGGCATCAGCCTCAGGCACTAAAAATAGCTCAGTTGATTTGAGCATCAACCCCAGACAGAGGTTGTTGGGTGGATCTGGTGAGGGCGCATGTGAAAGTCTGTCTCCCTATTTCCCCTCCTCTCACTGAGAAAAAAAAGGGACAATCTAGATATCCCTCACTATTAAACTAAATACATGTTGAGGACTAGGGGTTGGCAGAAACAGGTAAAGGGGTCAAAAGGTACAAACTTCCAATTATAAAACACATAAGTCATGGGAATGTAATGTACTACATGATGACTATAATTAATGATGCTGTATTATACATTTGAAAGTTGCCAATAGAGTAGATGTTAAAAGTTCTGAAAAGGAGAAAAATAAATTGTAAATACATGATAGATGTTAACTAGACTTACTGGATCATTTCACAATAGTGTATACACAAATAATCAAATCATGATGTTGTACACCTAAAACTGACATTATGATATATGTCAATTATACCTCCACTTTTAAAAATAAATAATGGTTCTTCCAAACAAAGACATCCTATGCAAAAAAAAAAAAGTTGTAGAGCTCTTATGCACTGATTTAGACTATATTTTCAGGATTTATTAAGTAAACAAGGTGGTAGAGAATATTATGTATAAACTCCAGTTTGGTTCTGGGAGTGTAACAACCACCTACTCTGCTGCCATCTTAGATCTCAGTTGTACATAAAACATTTTTAGGCCCTGGCCAATTGGTTCAGTGGTAGAACACTGACCCGGCATGTAGAAGTCTCGGGTTCAATTCCTAGTCAGGGCACACAGAAGTGACCATTTGCTTCTCCTCCCCTCCCCCTTTAACTCTCCCTCTCTTCCCCTGCTGCAGCCATGGTTTGACTGATTTTGAGTGCGCGAGCCCTGGACACCAAGGATAGCTCCATGGAGCCTCTGCCTTAGGTACTAAAAATAGCCTGGCTGCGAGCATGGACCCCAAATGGGCAGAGCATCAGCCCCGGTGGATTCTGGTCTGGGCACATGAGGGGAGTCTATCTCCCCGCCTCTCACTTCAATTTAAAAAAAAATTTTCTTTAAAGAAAGATACACAGTCTGACCTGCGGTGGCACAGTGGGTAAAAGCATCGACCTGGAACACTGAGGTCGCTGGTTCGAAACCCCGGGCTTCCCTGGTCAAGGCACATATGGGAGTTGATGCTTTCTGCTCCTCCCTCCCTTCTCTCTCTGTCTCTGTTTCTCTGTCTCCTCTCTCTAAAATGAATAAATAAAATCTAAAAAGAAAGAAAGAAAGAAAGATATACAGCCTGACCAGGCGGTGGCACAGTAGATAGAACATCGGACTGGGAGGTAGGGGACCCAGGTTCGAAACCCCGAGATCGCTGGCTTGAGAGCGGGCTCATCTAGTTTGAGCACAGCTCACCAGCTTGAGCCCAAGGTTGCTGGCCTGAGCAAGAGGTCACTCAATCTGCTGTAGGCCCCCGGTCAAGGCATATATGAGAAAGCAATCAATAAACAACTAAGGTACCACAATAAAGAACTGATGCTTCTCATCTCTCTTCCTGTCTGTCTGTCCCTATCTCTCTCTCTCTGTCTCTGTCACACAAGGGGAAAAAAAAAGAAAGATACACAAAGAACTAAACATATCAGTTGTCCCTAGAGAGGGAACTAGGTAGCTAGAGAGGGGTGGAAGAGACACATTTATATCTTTTGAATCCTGACCCATGTGTGAATTACTACTTTTCAGAAAATAAAATTTTAAAATATTATAAACAACTGCAGCCACTAGTAAGAGAGCCATCTGTACACCTGTGTAATCCCTAGCAGAGAGATCAATAGGAGGGAACAAGAGTACCATCCCTCCTTTTCCAACCACTTAGCAAGCGCTGGCCCAGTCAATCACTTCTTTTTTTTTTTTTTACAGAGGCAGAGATAGACAGGGACAGACAGACAGGAACAGAGAGAGATGAGAAGCATCAATTATCAGTTTCTCGTTGCGTGTTGCAACTTCTTAGTTGTTCATTGATTGCTTTCTCACACGTGCCTGACCGCGGGCCTTCAACAGAACGAGTAACCCCCTGCTGGAGCCAGCGACCTTGGGTCCAAGCTGGCGAGCTCTTTGCTCAAGCCAGATGAGCCCACATGCGACCTCGGGGTCTCGAACCTGGGTCCTTCCGCATCCCAGTCCGATGCTCTATCCACTGCGCCACCGCCTGGTCAGGCCCAGTATCACTTCTATATGCAGTCACTGCCCTGGCAGAAATGTAGAGCACCTTCAGGAGGGCAATTTGATTGAATCGAGTCTAGAAACCTATGTTAGACTTTTCAACCAGTTATATATAACTGAGATTAGTAGCATCACATTAAAAAACAAAGCTACAGCCTGACCAGGCGGTAGCTCAGTAGATAGAGAATCAGACTGGGACGCAGAGGATCCAGGTTCAAAACCCCAGGGTCACCAGCTTGAGTGCGGGTTCATTCAACTTGAGCACAGCATCATAGATATGACCCCATGGTCACTGGCTTGAGCCCAAAGGTCACTGGCTTGAAGCCCAAGGTCACTGGCTTGAGCAAAGGGTGACTAGCTCTGCTGTAGTCCCCCAGTCAAGGCACATATGAGAAAGCAATCAATGAACTAAATAAGGTACCACAACAAAGAATAGATGCTTCTCATCTCTCTCCCTTCCTGTCTGTCCCTATCTGTCCCCCTCTGTCACAAAAAATAAACAAACAACAGAACAAAACTATAAATACATGTCAGAAAAACACAGCAAGAGGGCTAGTTCTGAGTTGGAAGGATGAGAAAAGATGATAAAGAGCACCAGTAACTTATGTCGATGCAAAGGACTTTGAGCTGAGTGGTTTAAAGAGGACCAAAGGATAAAACAATTTTTTCACTTAAACACAACTTTATCATTTGGGGAAATGTTATTACTGTTTTAGCATTTTTCTATTCTTTACTTAAGACGACCAAGAAAAGGGAGATGAAAAAGAGGGAAAACAACAATTCTAATGTTTAAAAAAGCACAAGGAGGACCTGACCTGTGGTGGCGCAGTGGATAAAGCATCGACCTGGAATGCTGAGGTCGCTGTTTCAAAACCCTGGGCTTGCCTGGTCAAGGCGCATATGGGAGTTGATGCTTCCTACTCCTCTCCCATCTCTCTCTCTCTCCCCTCTCTACAATGAATTAATAGCCCTGGCCAGTTGGCTCAGCGGTAGAGCGTCGGCCTGGCGTGCAGGGGACCCGGGTTCGATTCCCGGCCAGGGCACATAGGAGAAGTGCCCATTTGCTTCTCCACTCCCACCCCCTCCTTCCTCTCTGTCTCTCTCTTCCCCTCCCGCAGCCAAGGCTCCATTGGAGCAAAGATGGCCCGGGCGCTGGGGATGGCTCCTTGGCCTCTGCCCCAGGCGCTAGAGTGGCTCTGGTCACCGCAGAGCGATGCCCCAGAGGGGCAGAGCATCGCCCCCTGGTGGGCAGAGCGTTGCCCCTGGTGGGCGTGCCGGGTGGATCCCGGTCGGTCGCATGCAGGAGTCTGTCTGACTGTCTCTCCCCGTTTCCAGCTTCAGAAAAATACAAAAAAATAATAATACTAAGATTAAAATGAATCAATAAAATCTTTAAAAAAAAAAAAAGCATAGGGAGGCCCTGGCAGGGTAGCTCAGTTGGTAGCATCATCCCGATACACCAAGGTTGTGGGTTTAATCTCCCTGTCAGGGCACATACAAGAATCAACTTGGGCCCTGGCTAGTTTGCTCAGTGGTAGAATGTTGACCATGAGTATAAAGTCCCGGGTTCGATTCCCAGTCAGTAGAAGCACACAGTAGAAGCGACCATCTGCTTTTGCTTCTCGATAACTCCCCCTTTTCTCTCTCCCCCACCCCCCACCCTCCCAACAGCCATGGCTCATTCGAGCAAGTTGGCCCTGGGCGCTGAGGGACGGCACCATGGCCTCACCTCAGATGCTAAAATAAAATAGCTCAGTTGCTAAGCAACGGAGCAGCAGCCCCAGATGGGCAGAGCATCGCCCCAGAGGGGGCTTGCCAGGTGGATCCAGGTCGGGGAGCATGCAGGACTCTGTCTCTCTGCCTTCCCACCTCTCATTTTAATAATTTTAAAAAAGAAAAAAATCAACCAAAAAATGGATAAATAAGTGTAACAACAAAGTGATGTTTCTCTCCTTCTCCCTCTTTCCCTAAAATCAATAAATATGCTCACCCTGTGGTGGTGCAGTGGATAAGGTGTTGACCTGGAAGGCAGAGGTTACCACTTTATTTTATTTTATTTTTTTTATTTATTCATTTTTAGAGAAGAGAGAGAGAGAGAAGGGGGGAGGAGCTGGAAGCATCAACTCCCATATGTGCCTTGACCAGGCAAGCCCAGGGTTTCGAACTGGCGACCTCAGCATTTCCAGGTCGACGCTTTATCCACTGCGCCACCACAGGTCAGGCCAGAGGTTACCACTTTAAAGCCCCAGGCTTGCTTGGTTAAGGCACACAGAAGAAGCAACTATGAATTGATGCTTTCTGATCATCCCCTCCCCACCTTCCCACCTTCCTCCTCTCCTCTCTTTAAAATCAATAAAAATAAATCTTTAAAATCAATCAATAAAAAATTTTTGAACTACAAAAAGCACAGGGAAACAGGTTGTCTAGATACGTACCTTATTTCCTGTCTTTTCTCCGAAGAAACTTAAAATAGCAAACAAAAGTTTATTTGTAGGGTTAATAAAATACATAAGAAAATGAGATCAGATAAAGAGCTAATATAACTGTTTTGAGTGTGAAATTTGGCTGTAGGTTTCCTGACAGGCACGGCAAAGATGAAAATGTAATTAGTCATGTTACAATATTAATTTTCAAGGAAAGATGAATATCCATTCATCAATGTACTAATTTGCCTACAGATATTTTCCTCCTGTCTCAAATACCATCTTGGTGTCAGGTCTAATTTTTGGACCAATCATCAAGCAAAGCACTGCCTTGGACTCATACTCACCCCCATTTCTTCTTCCCGCACCACATACTGGGCAACTTTGAATGAGCTCAAATATTCATTCATGCCCTGTAATTCTGTGTCTTCAGTCTCATCCTGGTTACGATCCAGAAGTCGTTCAATGGCCTTATCGTCATAATGGATAACACTGCTATCCTCTCCCTCTTTATTGTCTCCTCCTAAAAAGAGTCAAGAGTCCGTACCACCAAAGTCAGGTTCAGCAGCTACAGTAAAAAGAGCAAATTCCACAGCACCCTAGCTCCAAGTACCCTCTCTAAGTACCCTCTCTAAAAAGGCCAAGCCCACACCAAAACAAGTTTCTGCCTTGCTCACCTCCATCTGTGGCTTCATCCTTGAACAGTTCCTCAGTGCCAAACTTGAGGATGTCATCAAGCTCCTGTTTGGACATGGATCCAGTCTTGGAGCCCAGGCCAGGCCGAACCACTAGATGAGTCAGCATCATTTTCTTTTTTGCCACTTGAGTGATACGCTCCTCCACTGACGCACGGGTCACAAACCGATAGATCATCACCTTCTTATTCTGCCCAATACGGTGAGCTCTGCTAAAGGCCTGGAGTTGGGCACAAAACGAAGTCAGAAATTTAAGTAATTGTACTTTCCTGCTTTCACTCTTGCCTAGACTTCCACAATTATAAGCAAAATCCAGCACTAGGCAGGAGCTACAGCTTGCCTTTGTACAAAACTTCCTTTGGCACCCTTGTCCCCCAACACCACCCTCTGTATCATATTACCCAAAATAGGACCACAGATAACACGCTCTCTGGCTTACAATGAAAGACATAAAAAGAATCTATTGTTTTCCCCTGAAAACAATTAATTCAAGATGGTGGAGGCCCTGGCCGGTTGGCTCAGCGGTAGAGCGTCGGCCTGGCGTGCAGGGGACCCGGGTTCGATTCCCGGCCAGGGCACATAGGAGAGGCGCCCGTTTGCTTCTCCACCCCCTCTCCTTCCTCTCTCTCTCTCTCTTCCCCTCCCGCAGCGAGGCTCCATTGGAGCGAGGATGGCCCGGGCGCTGGGGATGGTTCCTTGGCCTCTGCCCCAGGCGCTAGAGTGGCTCTGGTAGCAGCAGAGCGACGCCCCGGAGGGGCAGAGCATCGCCCCTGGTGGGTGTGCCTGGTGGATCCCGGTCGGGCGCATGCGGGAGTCTGTCTGTCTCTCCCCGTTTCCAGCTTCAGAAAAATATAAAAAAAAAAAAAAAAAAAAAAAGATGGTGGAGTCCTCCCTTCTAGGAAGTTACTGTATACCAAGAATGCTACCTCTACTCACCTGGATGTCATTATGGGGGTTCCAATCAGAGTCATAGATAATAACTGTGTCAGCAGTGGCCAGATTGATTCCAAGGCCCCCAGCTCGAGTGGAAAGCAAGAAGCAGAACTGCTGAGCACCCGGTGCTAAGAAAGTGACCAAAAACACCATTAGAAGTGTCTCCTGAATTCCAATTAATAAATGTAGAAGAAATGTCAGAAATATAAAACCTCATGAGCCAATGCTACAGTAACAATTACAGTACACTAGGTCAATGAAAGGATACTGAATCAGTGTGAAAGTTTAAGGAGAAACAGGGTATCACCATAGCCTCCAATACCTCTCAAAATATTTACCAGTTACAATGGGAAAAAGAGGAACTTTAAGATGGAGAAACTCAGCAGACACCACCTGAACAAGTGGTCAAGGTTATTATCACCAACAATGGACATTCATATCATCAAGTCCTCCCCTCAATATAATGTACTGTAAAGCACACAGCATCCATCACTTCTTTGTATTCTTACCCAAAATGTCTAATACAATCATGAAAAAACCAACAAAGCAAACTTAAAAGAGACATTCCTTTAATAGCTGACCAGCAATCATCCAAAGTATCAATGTCATGAAAGAAAACGAAAATATAAAGAACTATCACAGATGGAAGACGCTCAACAACTTGGGTTTGGATCTTAAAATAGTAAAATGACATTGGGGGAAAAGTAGTGACATTTCAATTAAGTTCTATAGTTTAGTTAACAGTATGATATCAGTGCAACTTCCTGTTTTTGATAATTGTACTGTGGTTATAGACATTATTATTAAAGAGAAGCTGAGTAAAGAGTATTCATGAACTCTGTACTAATTTTGAAACTTTTTGTGAAGTCCAAAATACTGTTTTTTAAATTTATTTATTGATTTGAGAGAGAGGGGAAGAGTGAGGGAGAAAAAGAAACAGTTTTGTTGTTCCACTTAATTGTACATTCCTGCTTCTTTTTTTTTTTTTTTTTGCATTTTTCTGAAGCTGGAAACAGGGAGAGACAGTCAGACAGACTCCCGCATGCACCCGACCGGGATCCACCCGGCACGCCCACCATGGGGCAACGCTCTGCCCACCAGGGGGTGATGCTCTGCCCATCCTGGGCGTCGCCATGTTGCGACCAGAGCCACTCTAGCGCCTGAGGCAGAGGCCACAGAGCCATCCCCAGCGCCAGGGCCATTTTTGCTCCAATGGAGCCTTGGCTGCGGGAGGGGAAGAGAGAGACAGAGAGGAAGGCGCGGCAGAGGGGTGGAGAAGCAAATGGGTGCTTCTCCTGTGTGCCCTGGCCGGGAATCGAACCCGGGTCCTCCGCACGCTAGGCCAACGCTCTACCGCTGAGCCAACCGGCCAGGGCCATTCCTGCTTCTTGTATGTGCCCTGAACAGGGACTGAACCCACAACCTTGATGTATGGGAATGACACTGACCAACTAAACTACCCAGGTAGGGCCCCAAATTATATTTTAAAAAACAAGAGCTACTACTGCCTGACCAGGCGGTGGCGCAGTGAACAGAGCATTAGACTGGGATGCAGAGGACCCAGGTTCGAAATCCTGAGGTTGCCAGCTTGAGCGTGGGCTCACCAGCTTGAGTGAGGGGTCACTGGCTTGAGTGTTGGATCATAGACATGACCCCATGGTTGCTGGCTTGAGCCCAAAGGTCGCTTAGCTTGAAGCCCAAGGTCGCTGGCAAGGAGTCATTCGCTCTGCTGGGAGCTGGAGTGCCCCCCGCTCATCAAGGCACGTATGAGAAAGCAATCACTAAACTAAGGAGCTGCAACAAAGAACTGATGCTTCTCATCTCTTTCCCTTCCTGTCTGTCTGTCCCTATCTTCTCCTCTCTCTCTCTGTCAAAAAAAAAAAAGTTCCTGAGACAAATCTGCCACTAATTTGCAATATGCACTTGGGTAAGTCCTGGTTTTGGTTCCCTCCTGGGCCTCAAGATACAATGAGGGGGTTAAAGAAAATGTTCTTTCTAGAAAAATAAAAACTTCCAAGAAAAAAATATCCTAGGAATAGTTCAATACATTCCTCCAATCAAGACATCAAAAGATTTACTTTACCATATCAACTGACAAAGACCCAAAAGAACTATACAGAAAAGCAGATGCATAAGAACAAGCGACTGGCCCAAAGACAAAGTGAATGAGGATGCCTGGATGTAAGCTGCTCCTTCACACATACCATTGAAGCGGTCAATGGCCTCTTGACGCATGTTCCCAGTGATTCCTCCATCAATACGTTCATATTTATAGCCTTCATGTTCTAAGAAATCCTCTAGCAGGTCTAGCATCTTGGTCATCTGGAAAAGGAGCAAGTTTAATTATGGGAAAGTCAGATGATAATCCCTTCCCTCATGTCACTGATGGCTGTCTACTACTGTTCCCTAAAGCTCCAGCCCAGTTCACACAATACCTGGGAGAAGATGAGTACACGGTGCCCACCCTCCTTAAGGTTCTTGAGCATCTTCTGTAGCAGCAATAATTTCCCAGATGCTCTGATTAGGGCACTGCCATCGTACATGCCATTAGGCATCTTAGGGGCTTCCTGAGGAAAGCAGAAAGAAGAAAAAAACATTGAAAGAGCGCCCAACAGTGCAGTTCCAACCCAGAGAGAACAAGAGGTTGCACAACATACCATCGCAGCCACGGGAAATAGATATGGGTGGTTGCAGCACTTCTTAAGATCCATCACCACATTCAGCAGAGAGACTTGGTTGCCACCACCTCGAGCATTGAGTGCTTCAAAATTTCGAGTGAGGATATACTTGTAGTATTTCCTGCATGGGCAAAAGAAGAAGATAAGTCAGACTCAAGAGTCTAAAAATGACTCAAAATGCAATCCTAAGATTTGAGATCTTCCTTCCTAACATATCTCACTTTGGGACTAAGTAAACTAACAGTCACTACCACCACTATCATTTTAAGTAAAATATAACTAACTACATAAGAACCCAAAGCTCCTGCTCTCTGGCCTCAGGCATCTTCAGGCCTTGCTTGCTCTTGTCACCAGATGCCTTGAAACAGCTTGGGCAGGAATAAGAAATATTTTGCAGACTGGCCAAAATCTAACAGTATTTGCAAAATGGAGTCAGTAGTCTGTCCCTTTCGACTCACTTCTGCATAGGGCTCAGCTCCACACGTACAATCAGCTCTGTCTTGGATGGCATATTCTTGAACACATCAGCTTTGAGCCGCCGCAACATGTGAGGCCCTAGCATGTCATGCAGTTTTTTAATCTGGTCCTCCTTGGCAATATCAGCAAACTCCTCCAAGAAGCCTTCTAAATTGCTTTGAAAAAACAAAAGAAAACGTTGGAGATGTAGAAAGGAAGAAAGAAAACTGATATAAGAAACAGACAATAGAAAGATAAGAATTATGAGCCAATTATATATAAACACACTTACTGGAACCTCTCAGGAGTAAGAAAGTTGAGCAGATGAAACAGCTCTTCTAGATTGTTTTGTAATGGAGTCCCAGTCAGCAACAGCTTATGCTGGAGTGAGTAACCATTTAAGACCCGGAAGAACTGGTGAAGCAGACGGAAAGGGGTGAAATTCAATTGTAACTCCAGAACTCCAAGCTATTTTACTGTGCAACAGTTAGGTTCCCCACCCCCAACTCCGTTTCTCTTTTAAGGCCTGGCCACTAAGGGGTATCAGTGAGGAAGAAAAGCAAAGACCATTTTTCCCTTTCCCCTCGTTCAAGGTCTCCTCTCAGTAAGTAGATGGTATTAAAAACATTGGAGGCTGCCTGACCAGGCGGTGGCTCCGTGGATAGAGCATCGGACTGGGATGTGGACAACTCAGGTTCGAGACCCCGAGGTCTCCAGCTTGAGTGCGGGCTCATCTGGTTTGAGCAAAGCTCACCAGCTTGGACCCAAGGTCATTGGCTTGAGAAAGGGGTTACTCACTCTGCTGTAGCCCCACGGTCAAGGCACATATGAGAAAGCAAATCAATGAACAACTAAAGTGTCGCAAGGAAAAACTAATGATTGATGCTTCTCATCTCTCTCCCTTCCTGTCTGTCTGTCCCTGTCTGTCCCTGAATCTCTCTCTGTCTTTAAAAAAAAAACAAACCAAAAAACTAACACTGGAGGCCATAATCTTCCTCCCTTCCCCCTTACCTTAGACTGATTGTTCTTGAGCCGATGGGCTTCATCCACGATGAGGCAGGCCCAGTCAATAGAGCCCAAAATAGCCATGTCAATGGTGATCAACTCATATGATGTCAGCAGCACATGGAACTTCACAGATGCCTCTTTCTGCACAAGACGGCAACCTGGTCACCTAACATTCAACTTCTCCAGTGTCAGCAAAGCCAAGGGACTTATGGGCTTTTACTTCCTTCTAGGTGTCATCCTTTTGCCTCATCCCAGGGACCCAATCACAAGGAGGCAAACCAAACCCATAGCAACTACTTCCCCTCACGAGGGGTTTCCCTTCCACTGAGATACCTTCATGCGAGAAGCTTTCTTTCCACCACGAATGGCATTGTCTTCAAAGGAGAACTCATTCTCTCGGATGATGGCCCGGCTGTCTTTGTCACCCACGTAAGTCACCACATACATATCTGGAGCCCACATTTCAAACTCCCGCTCCCAGTTGATGATGGTAGAAAGAGGGGCACTCACTAGGAAGGGGCCTTTGGAATGACCCTTTGAAGAAGATGAAAAGAAGCAGAGTAAGGAGTAAGGGCCCATTCCACGGCAAACCCTGTGCCTACCATTACCCCCTACCCCAAGAGCTATTAGAGGACTAACATGTGCACTGCTACTCTTACCCCAACCTTCTCTACGTATGAAAACACCCTGCCCATTCCTTTCCAAAACATCATACCCGCCATTAAGAGAACTCAAAACCTTACTTCCATCAAGTCTAATTCCACCCACATTTCTGCTGATCTCAACACAAGCCATTGCCCCAGTACTGAGGCCGCATGCACCCACCACTAACCCTAACCATGGCTCCATTCTCTCAAATCTTTCTCTGTGTCTGTCTATCTTACTCAAGGTTATCAATCAGTTTTTTCTTCTTTATTCTCAGAGTGTAAGAAGAAACCATGAACACAAAATATTCCCACAAAAAAACTAACAGCCCCAGCTCTCCTACCTCCTTGTAAAGGGAATAGAGAAAGACTGCTGTCTGGACAGTCTTCCCAAGGCCCATCTCATCGGCCAAGATGGTGTCTGTGCCCTGAGCCCAGGAGAAGCGTAACCAATTCAAGCCCTCCATTTGATAGGGGTGCAGGGTTCCACCTGTGGCATCCAGGTACTCTGGCTGTCGCTCATACTTCACGGTTGGCTGAAGGATGAAATAAAGAAGTCAAAACCTGGCAAGGAATTCCCTTCCCTTCCTAACAGTGCAGTTGCCTCCTCCTCACACATTTTCACTAGATTCTCCTTGGGAGAGCCAAAAAAATTATGAGGAAGAAAATTCTCACTGGCCCTGCCTCGCCAGATGGCTCAGTTAGAGCATCGTCCCAAAGCACTGAGGTTGCCGATTTGATCCTCAGTTAGGGTACATATAGGAACAGACTGATGTTCCTGTCCTCTCTTACTCTCTCTAAAAAGCGAAACAAAATAAAAAATAAAATAAAATAATAAAAAATTTTAAAAAGGTCTCACTGGTTTTTGTAATTGTGTTTAAGGTCTCTAGGAAGCCTGACCAGGCGGTGGCGCAGTGGATAGAGCACTGGACTGGGATGCAGAAGACCCAGGTTCGAGAACCCGAGGTGGCCAGATTGAGCGCGGGCTCATCTGGTTTGAGCAAAAAGCCCACCAGCTTGAACCCAAGGTTGCTGGCTCCAGCAAGGGGTTACTCGGTCTGCTGAAGGCCTACAGTCAAGGAACATATGAGAAAACAATCAATGAACAACTAAGGTGTTGCAACGCGCAATGAAAAACTAATGATTGATGCTTCTCATCTCTCTTTGTTCCTGTCCTTGTCTATCCCTTTCTCTCTCTAAAAAAAAAAAATCTCTAGAAAGCAAGGCAACTAACAACCTATCAGGCAGATAAAGCTATTATAGTCCCAAAAATCTGAGGAAAGACACATCATAGCCTCCCCTAGCTGTTAGCCTGGCCTGTGGTGGCACAGTGGATAGATAAGGCATCCACCTGGAATGTGGAGGTTGCTAGTTCAAGACCCCAGGCTTACCCAGTCAAGGCACATATTAGAAGCAACTGTGGGTTAGTGCCTCCCATTCCTTCCTCCCCTCTGCCTTTCTCTCTCTCTCTCCCCTCTAAAAATCAATAAACTCTTTTAAAAAAAATTCTGGGCCCTGGCTGGTTGGCTCAGTGGTAGAGCATCGGCCTGGCGTGCAGGAGTCCCGGGTTCGATTCCCGGCCAGGGCACACAGGAGAAGCGCCCATCTGCTTCTCCACCCCTCCCCCTCTCCTTCCTCTCTGTTTCTCTCTTCCCCTCCTGCAGCCGAGGCTCCACTGGAGCAAAGTTTGCCAGGGCGCTGAGGATGGCTCTGTGGCCTCTGCCTCAGGCACTAGAGTGGTTCTGGTCGCAACAAAGCGACCCCCCCCATGGGCAGAGCATCGCCCCCTGGTGGACATGCCAGGCGCATGCGGGAGTCGGTCTGACTGCCTCCCCATTTCTGGCTTCGGAAAAATAAAAAAAAATTCTGCTACTTACGATTCATCAGGTAATCCTGGTGAATCCAGGTAAGTAACCCTATGCCTCATACCCTCTGGCACTCCCAAGATTCACCTTTTTAACCATAACTGTCCTCACATCTCTCTCTCTCTCTCTCTCTCATTCTCTCTCTCTCTCTCTCTCTCTCTCTCACACACACACACACACACACACACACACACACACACGGCCTGATTGGCAGTGACGCAGTGGCTAGAGCATTGACCTGGGACACTAAGGTCCTCGGTTCAAAAGCCTGAGATTGCTGGTTTGAGTGTGGGATCATCCAGCTTGAACACAGGGTTGCCAGCTTGCATCCAAGGTCACTGGCCTGAGCAAAGGGTCACTGACTCAGATGGAGCTCCCCAGTCAAGGCACCTAAAAGAAGCCATCACTAAACAACTAAAGTGATGCAACTGCAAGTTGCTTCTCATCATCTCTCCCTTCCTGTCTTTTTCTATCTCACTTAAAAAAAAAAAGGAAAAAAATTGAGCTGTGAAATAAGTTTCGTAAGACCCAGGTTCCAAATAAAACTTTGGTTGTATGGCCCTGGCCGGTTGGCTCAGTAGTAGAGCGTCGGCCTGGCGTGCAGAAGTCCCGGGTTCGATTCCCAGCCAGGGCACACAGGAGAAGCGCCCATCTGCTTCTCCACCCCTCCCCCTCTCCTTCCTCTCTGTTTCTCTCTTCCCCTCCTGCAGCCAAGGCTCCATTGGAGCAAAGATGGCCCGGGCGCTGGGGATGGCTCCTTGGCCTCTGCCCCAGGCACTAGAGTGGCTCTGGTCGCAACAGAGCGACGCCTCGGAGGGGCAGAGCATCGCCCCCTGGTGGGCGTGCAGGATGGATCCCGGTCCGGCGCATGAGAGAGTCTGTCTGACTGTCTCTCCACGTTTCTAGCTTCAGAAAAAAAAACACAAAAAAAAACTTTGGTTGTATGACCTGCCCCCACCCTTAGTAACACTTCTTTCATCATATAAAACTCTAGCGTCCTATGCTTTTATTTTTCTGATAGTGAAAAGAGAAACCAGCAATCCTAGCATTTCCTCTGATTTATAGAGATGCAGAGAGCAAACAGACTTCATGAAGCATTCTCAGCTACAAAGTTATTACCTGCACCAGTGCTAGACTGGAGAACACAGGATACACTGTTCTACAGAGTAACTTGTGTCTTGCCTCTTCTGCCACAACTTACATCAACTGTTGGAGTTTCAGGAGGCCTCTCCAACTTTCTCAGCTTCACCTTCTTGAGCTTCTTGCCTGGTCGTCCTTCTTCACCCCTCATTAACTCCCTGAAAAAGACAGTATCACACAGCTATCCAGCATGCTTCTCAATAAGAAGCAGTTCTGCTTCTCACCAAAGTCACTCACCTGTGATTCCAATAGCTCTGCTTAAACAGGTCATAGTCCTGTATTTCCACATCTTCACTCTCCCAGGATGCCTGATCATAGGGCAAGTCCCGCCACTTGATCAAGTAGTGGACATGGCCCTTCTTGTCCACACTGCAAGGTTAAGGAAAGAAAACCCTCAGAGCTAGAAAGCTACCCTCCCCTCCTCCTAAATCAGTCTTGCTCTCAAAAACTGCCAGTAGCAGCCTGACCAGGTGGTGGCGCAGTGGATAGAGCGTTGGACTGGGATGCCGAGGACCCAGGTTCGAGACCCCGAGGTCGCCAGCTTGAGCGCAGGCTCATCTGGTTTGAGCAAAAGCTCACCAGCTTGGACCCAAAGTCGCTGGCTCGAGCAAGGGGTTACTCGGTGTGCTGAAGGCTCACGGTCAAGGCACATATGAGAAGGCAATCAATGAACTAAGGTGTCGCAATGCACAATGAAAAACTAACGATTGATGCTTCTCATCTCTCTCGGTTCCTGTCTGTCCCTGTCTATCCCTTTCTCTGACTGTCTCTCTGTCTCTGTAAAATAAATAAATAAAAAATAACAACATAGAATGTGTGTCTCTTCCTAGTTTAAGTACTAGTGACATCCATTTTCATAATCCCTTTGGCAGTAGTCTTCCAGTGCATATGCTGCCTACCCCTCCGAATGCCCAAGACAAGCACAATCTGGCCCAGCTCCACTGGTACCTGTGGTTGAGAATTCGGTGGATCATCATCCACTCAGGTTTTATCCCATAGCGATAGAAGCGTTCCTCCATCTCTGCAAATTTAGGGTCCTTGTTCTTTCGCTTTCGACTCTTCTCTTCATCACCACCAAAATCCCCAGAAGGTGGCTCATCCATATCATTCTTCCGCTGATAATTTCGGAACATCACTTGACAGTGCAGCTCCAACTGCAAGCAGAAAGAGAAATAAGCCACCCAGGAGCTGCAGACTCTCCATCCATTCACAAGACTGTGTTCTCACTACCCTCTGTGGGGGTCACAGCAAGATGTGCTGTAACCCCCACATCCTGAGCCTATCCAGGCTTACCTGCAGTTCAGATACCCAGGAGCAGTGCCAGTAAGACATGCCTTGCCATTTCACAAAGAACTGCCGCTCTGGCCGCCCCTCCAAGGGCTTGGGAGACGGGGTATTGGGATCAGCATCTGGAGGCCGGGGCACTGGTGTGGGAGATGGTGGCTGACCCCACTTCCAGATTAGGATCTTCTGGACTTTGCCCTTAAGAGCGGGACACTGAAACAAAAGGAAATGATCCAACACCAAATCATTACCATGGAGAAAAGACAGGACAGCCTACAGCCTCAACCTTATCCAAAAATTAAAACCTCACTGCAAGTAAGATCTAATCGCAGGACTCTTCTAGGGAGAGAATAATAGAATTCCCTCTCCATTTCTGGACTGCATCCAGGACTTGTGTGACATGATCACTCCTACCTGCTTAACAGAGTTAATAGCTAGACTTCAACAATAACCCAGAACAAGGAATCATAGAAAACCCACAGACCTAGAGCCCAGAATTCCTCTCTTAAGCAATCCGAAGCAGTAAGTGACACTTTAAAATTTTTTTAGAATTTACTGGTTTGAGATAGAGAGAGAAAGGGGAGGGCAAGAGAGGGAGGGGGAAAGATGGAAGAAGGGCGAGAGGTGGGGAGGGAGGGAGAGAGAGGAAGAGGGAGGGAGAGAAGGGAGATGGAGAGATGGAGGGAGGGAGAAAGAGGGAGAGAGGGAAATATGGATTTCTTGTTTCATTTATTTATGCATTCATTGGTTGATTCTTATATGTGCCCTAATGGGGTATTGAACCCACAACCTTGACATGTAACGATAATGCTCTAACCAATTGAGCTACACAGCCAGGGAGTAAGACCTTTTAAACCACTCTAAACTACCAAGACCTCCAAGACTGGGTGGCAAGACAGGGATGAATGTGCTGTCTTGAACATGTCTAGAACACTGCTCCACTCCGAGAGAGCTGGTGAAGCATTCCCTGCTCTGTTCAAAGTCAGTCATACATTCTCACAGAACAAAGATATCCTAAGACTACACCAAGAAGGAAAATGACTTTCTCAGGGATAAAAGGTCTATAGTTCTCCAACAACCTCTCCTGCACCTCTCAGCCTTCCGATGCCCACGCATAAAAGGAATAAACCCTTCCCACATCCCTCACTCTGGTTGGGGTCAGTCGCTCACCGTACAACGGGGACAGAGCCACTCGCCATTGGGGATCTCTGGAAGTGGGGGGTTCAGGCAGTGGATATGGTAGGAAGAAGGACAGGTGTCACAGCAGAGTAGCTCCCCACCATCCTTGCAGACACGACAGAATTCCATGTGGTGGTCATCTTCTTCTTCAGGGTCTCCCCCAACCTCTTCCAGGATTTCCTCACCCTCTGAATTGTCCTCTTTAGCCTCCCACTGAATGCCTTCCTTTTCCTGCAGTAAAGAAACACAGAGTCAGGTTATTACCACCCCACCCCACCCCGAGGATGGCCCACACCATCATTCCACTGAATGCTTCCCAAAGCCCACACCAGCAATACCACCATTACTCCCACCCACGGCCAGAAGAACTTTATCAGCCCACCCTTTCCCTCAAAGGTCCCAAAGGGCCACAGTGGCCGGGTACTCACACAGTGTGGGCAGCTCCACTTGCCCTCAGGGGCCTTCTCCATATCTGGATCCAGGCAGACCATGTGGTAAGCTCGGGGACAGGTATCACACAGGATGATCTCACCGCCTTGCTGGCACACCTCGCAATAGTCCTGGTGGTCTGTCTCATAACCATCCATAGCAGTCACCTCCTCCTCGCCTGGGCAAGGAAGAGGGAAAGCCCAGTTATTAGAAAAAAACTACCTCCCCCTCCCCCAACCCCCTACCCTAAAAATTACCTATCTCCTTAAGGAGATTCTTTCCCAGTTATTCCCACCCCATCCAATCACAGATTCAGAAAAGAAACACACCTTTCTTTTTCTTTTTAGTGGTTCGAAGTTTCTTACGGCTGCGACTACTACGGCTGGTGGAACCATCAGAAACAGAATAGCTATTGATACTGGCATCATCGAAGTCAGATTCTACATCTAAGTCGTCATCCTCACTCTGGAAGAATGGAAAGAAATATGGTTAAAGGTTCAAGCCAAGAGAAAAGAGATTGGTAGAGAAAGAATCCCTCTCTTACTAGGAGCACTAGAATCCCAGCAGGACTGTTGTACATGGAGCCTAGTCATCTGTTCTGTGGCCCACTCCCGATATCTTACGCGCCTACTGTAAAAGCTAGAGCCTGACATAAGGTAGCATCTTTTCTATTAGATACGGCACCCTCCCCAAAGGGATGGGCTGGGCTCTCACCGAGGATCTCTTACGCTTAGAACCAAAACCTCCCAGCTTGATTTTCAGAGGAGCCACTTTCTTGGGTTTAGGCTTCTTGGCATCAGGTATACGAGGGCTGCCCTTGGGCTTCCTCCGAGCATTGGGACCTAAAATCAGAGGGAGAGCAAGTAAAATCAAACAATCCAAATATAAACCACAGGGCAGAAGATGAAGAAAATACAATTTTCTCCACCTAAGCTGGCTTTCACAAATTTGCTTCCTAAATCCAAGATTATTTACTCTCTCCTAACTTCTTTTTATTTACTTTTTTTTTAATTTATTTTTTACAGACACAGAGAGTGAGTCAGAGAGAGGGATACACAGGGACAGACAGACAGACAGGAACGGAGAGAGATGAGAAGCATCAATCATTAGTTTTTTGTTTTGTTTTGTTTTGTTTTTAATATATATTTTTTTATTTATTCATTATAGCAAGGGGAGAGAGAGTGAGAGAGAGAAGGGGGGAGGAGCAGGAAGCATTCAACTCCCATATGTGCCTTGACCAGGCAAGCCCAGGGTTTTGAACCGGCAACCTCAGCGTTTCCAGATTGATGCTTTATCCACTGCGCCACCACAGGTCAGGCCAATCATTAGTTTTTCATTGCAACACCTTAGTTGTTCATTGATTGCCTTCTCATATGTGCCTTGACTGGGGGGCTACAGCAGACCGAGCGACCCCGTGCTCGAGCCAGCGGCCTTGGGTCCAAGCTGGTGAGCTTTTGCTCAAACCAGATGAGCCCACGCTCAAGCTGGCGACCTCGGGGTCTCGAACCTGGGTCCTCCGCGTCCCAGTCCGACGCTCTATCCACTGCGCCACCGCCTGGTCAGGCCTCCCTCCTAACTTCTATCTCTGGGCTGACAGCATTTCTTTTTTTTTTTTTTTTTTTCATTTTTCTGAAGCTGGAAACAGGGAGAGACAGTCAGACAGACTCCCGCATGCGCCCAACCGGGATCCACCCGGCACGCCCACCAGGGGCGGTGCTCTGCCCCCCAGGGGGCGATGCTCTGCCCATCCTGGGCGTCGCCATATTGCGACCAGAGCCACTCTAGCGCCTGAGGCAGAGGCCACAGAGCCATGCCCAGCGCCTGGGCCATCTTTGCTCCAATGGAGCCTTGGCTGCGGGAGGGGAAGAGAGAGACAGTGAGGAAAGCGCGGCGGAGGGGTGGAGAAGCAAATGGACGCTTCTCCTATCTGCCCTGGCCGGGAATCGAACCCGGGTCCTCCGCACGCTAGGCCGATGCTCTACCGCTGAGCCAACCGGCCAGGGCTGGGCTGACAGCATTTCCATGCTTTATCTTCGCCATCCTAAGCCACACTAGTCACCCCTCCCATCAAGTCTCACTTTACCTTTGCCCTCCTTGGTCTTGGCCTTGCGGATAGGCACCTCCACAGGGGGAGGAGGTGGTGCAACTTCAGTGGCTGTCACCATGCTCTCCACCACAGCCACTGCTGCTGCTGCTGCTGCCGCCACAGAAGCCCCAGAACTGCCTTTGAAGGGGTTGTTGGTGCTGAACTCCCGCCACTTCGCACCCAAAACCATCATCATCTTGGAGACAGCAATCTTGGGGTTTTTGGCAGCAATGAGGGGTCTGATGGAGAAATGGGTGAGAAAGAAAAAAGCAAAAAGTTTAAGAATAAGAGAGGGAAAGAGAAGTGAAATAGGATTACAGAAGCCCTCTCCTTGCCCTCAAGACCCTCCTGGTTTACCGGACAAACTGGCTGAAGGCCTTGTAGTTGGTAAGCGTGCGATAATCCTCCTCTGAGAACACATGGTCAATGTCTTCCATGCCCCAGTCTTCCAGAAGCTGAGCAGATGACTTAGGCTCCTGCAGAGAGAGCAAGGTCAAAGACCTGATCCTTAATGCCTACACCTGCTAAGGGAATTGAGATGAAACTAAGGCTTACAAGACCAAAGGAAGAGAGCAAAGAGGAAATCATTAGAATAGGTGGGGAGAAAATGTTCTAACGAGCTGTAGAGTGTCTGAGAAACAAAGGACAAATGTTAACAAACAGTACTGAGAAGAGGATGGAGATCCAGGTACCTTTGAATCATCATCATCATCATCTTCCTCTTCTTCCTCCTTCCGCTTGGATTTGCTCTTCTTTTCTTTCTTAGGTCCAAGCTTCTTTTTCTTCTTCTTGCCAGGGGTATAGTCACTACCCTCACTGTCTGAGCGCAGAGCCACCTCTTCCTCTTCCTCCACAAACTCTGGCCCCTCCCCAGAGCTGTCCCCCAGCTGCCGGCATAAGAGCATACGCTGGAGCAGGGAAGGGGGGAGAGGGAGACAGACACACACATGCTACACACATGCTCACCTCAGGACAGCCCTAAGGCTTGTCCCCAGGACCTGGCCCACCACTCCACAGGGTGAAACAGAGCCCCAACCCTCCACACCTTTTCAGAGCTCCTCCTTTCTTCCTATTACTCCCCATAGCGTCTACTTATCCACTCACCTCCTTTTTTTGGCGTTTACTCTTAGGAATTTTAGGGTCCCGAGGTTTCTTAGGTTTTTTCTTCTTCTTGAGCTTTGGAGTCTCTGCTTCTGACAAATCCTCGTCTGGGTCCTCCTCGTTTTCTACATGTATTTAGCAAAGAGAGAAAGACAGGAAAAGATCAATAGCAAAAGGTTAGAGCCTTATTCAGAAGATTTAGAAGTTATTCCCCCACCTCTTGTCCCAGATTCCACTGAAGAGACTGCTATACTCTCCACAGAAGGAAGCTGAAACTCAGGACAAAAAGAGACAAAGAGAGAGCTGTATAGACCCAAAATAGGCCTGCCAGGCCAGGCCAGACCAGACCCACTGCGGGCAGCTGTCCAGACCCCTGCCTCCTCTCCTTCATTCCTAATACGAGTCTTCTATATGCTCTCTCCAATACAGCTAAATCAAGCTGCTTAGAGTTAACCAAATAATAGAAATAGATCCAGTCCTCCTGTAACTAGCCACCAAATATTCCATAAATCAGGGAATAAGAATGAAAGATTCCACCCAGATAGTAAAAACTATGGCATACACCTCACCATATTCTCAGAATAGTATCAGTTCAGGGGTCCCAGAAACCACACCTTCACCTACCATTTTCGGTGATTCCAGCTCAAAAGAGCCAGAACCTGCAAGTCCTAGGTTCTGTTGCCAGCCTAATCCCAAACATAATTTCATTTTCCCATCTCCAGCTTTACTGTTCCTTCCCAGCTTCTCCTGGGTCAGTAGCCTCTTCTCCCCAGGGGCCCAAATCAGCCCAGCTGTCACCATCTCCTCCACCCACCCCCCCCCATCCTCCTCCCATCTGGCTCCACCTCCTCCCCTGGCTGGGAGCACACACAAAGCCTGGGGTAATACTGAGAGCTCCTGGGCAGGGATAGGTGGGAAGGGGCACAAAGGGGGAGGAGAAGGCCAGGAGGCAGCTTCCTTTGTAACAGACATTCACACCAGCACACCAGCTCCCTCCTCTCTCCCTCCTTTCTCCTTCTTCCCAAGCCACCCCCGCCCAAGGAGGGGGGGTAGTGGAGAAGGGAGTGGAGAGAAGGAGGGAGTGCCTCACCCACTGAGGAGAGGGAAAATGGCTCCTGACCGCAGAAGCCAGCCCAGGGCACCCAGCTGCCAACATAGGACAGACAGGAAGTGGCAGGGGAGGGGGAGGGGGTTGAGAGAGGTAACTGGGGAAAGACTACCCTCATAGAAGACTTCCCAAATTATTACCTGGCCCCAGGTCAAAATGCCACCTCTCCTAACACCTCCTTTGGGATGACACAGTTCTCAAGAGGCCACCCCAACATACAAGGCAAGGAAACCCAAGACAAACATGAAGGTAATACTATGAGAGGGACTAGGTTACTACCTCAATCATAGTTATTCTTCCAATCTTCAGAACTAAGATTTTTTTGTGACAGAGACAGAGAAAGTCAGAGAGAGGAACAGATAGGGACAGACAGACAGAAAGGGAAAGAGATGAGAAGCATCAATTCTTCATTGTGGCACCTTAGTTGTTCACTGATTACTCTCTCATGTGCCTTAACTAGGGGGTTACAGCAGACAGAGTGATCCCTTGCTCAGGCCAGTAATCTTGGGCTCAAGCTGCTGAGCCTTGCTCAAACCAGATAACCCCGTGCTCAAGCTGCGACCTCAAGGTTTCGACCTGGGTTCTCTGCATCCCAGTCCAATGCTCGATCCTCTGCGCCACCGCCTGGTCAGGCCAGAACTAAGATTTAACAGAGGCTCACTGGAACTGTGGTCAAAGCATACAACTTTCTCCTCAAATTTTTGATACCAAAGTAATTTACAATGAGGAACTCTGAAACTCAGTTTCCTCGTCACCCCCACCCAGAGTCCAGGCCATAAATCCTAAACCACTTCTTGCCACCTACCAACACTTGGGAGTCATGTCCACATCAAGAAAAAGGAGTAGCACCTACAGAGTGGTGAACAATATGCTTCCTTCAACCCTACACATGCTCTTAGCTCCTGACCCCCCAGAACTAGCCCTATAACGCTCTGGCTCCGCCCTTCCCGAGCAAGGCAGATACTAGGGAACATGAGACATTAGGCTGGACAAAGCACCATCAGCCTCCCCCCACTCAGCCCAGGATCAGGCCAGGCACAAGAAAGCCCCTCCCATTCCCTTGGGAATGGAACACCAGTCTGGATCTCACCAGACTCATTTTCTTTAAGGGCTTCTTCCCAGCAATCACTGTGTCCCCACCCCAACCCCACTTCAAGCAGCTACATCTCTGGAGTTTTCCTGTTCACCTCTATACATGCTAGAGTAGAGATAAGTACAAACCCATAGAGACAGAGAAGATACCCTCCCCTCCACATTAAGACCCCCAAACTTCTCAGACAGATAAGGTACTGACATGGCAAACAGCAGACTGGCTGAGATATAGAGGAGAATTTGGGAAAGGGGTAGGAATAAGGTGTGGCGAGTGGGAAAACTAGGTCATGCTACAGCTTGGGGCAGAGTTCACCTAGGGAGCCTGCACAGCTCCCAACAGACATGAGGGCAGCCCAAAACCAAGGGGGCAGTGGAAAGCCAAGATGTGCAACCAACATTGGCTGGACGGCACTACTATTTCTCATGCCTCTCACAGAAAGGATGGGATCACCTTATCACAACTATCACTCCACCACCACCCTGGGCAACAGCACAGAAACCTGCCACCTGGCCCTGCACAGTAAGGAGACACAAGCTAAGTTTCTTATCCCAAAAGCTGAAGACTCAGTAACTGAGGTCTCTTAAGTGGCCTCAGGTTAAAGTGAAGACTTCCAACTTAGAAAATGTCAAATGTGAAAACATCTCTCTCCGGGACCACCTCAACTTGCCACTAGAGCTGAAGAGAGAGAATACAGAAGTTAAAGATGTGTCATGGGAAACTGAAACAGGACCAGCAGGCTCCAGAACGAAAAGAAAAATAAAAGTGAAGAAAATGAAGAAATGGCATGTAGAAATCAAATAAAACTAGGAAAAAAGGTCAATGAAACAAGTAGGTGACTTAGCTGGGGGCTCTGAAGGAGACACAGAAAAGAGAAAAATCCACTTAAAAGCATGACATCAAAGAAAAAAAGCATGACATCAATCATCATTTGGGGGTAGACAGGGCTACACCAATAAGGCAGGGTAGTTATAACCATACAGGTTTGGCCAGTTCAAGGAGCCACCCCAAAACAGATAGCACAACCCCCAATACACCTACACAAACACTTCACACAATCAGCCCAAACTCCAGGCTATCCGCACAGAGACAGAAACCTCTAGGGGAAAAAAGCCAGGATTATGTCCACTTGCCTGGGCAGGAGGAGTGGCCAGAGTGCCACCTCCATTCTTTTACACCTCCCAATATACATTTAGGCTATTACATTTGATTCCCCAGCCCCCATCATTCCCGCAGCTCAAACGTTTCAGCAATCTGCCTGGCTAAAAAGCGCTCTAGATCCCAGCTAAGGAGCGCAATTCAAACTTGACACAGTTGAAACCACAGAAAGCCGGTAACTGATCAGAAGCTGAAAATAATCAGAGTAACCAACACTCCCTCTTTCCTTTTCATAGCAGCAGCCACAGGATCCTAACTAGCCTAGATGCCCAGCTGGTCTCATCAAAAGGCAATCCTCAACCCCCTCCCCACCACCGCACAGCCTCCAGGGGTCCCAGCTATAGCTGCATTCCTCCAAAGACCCACACTCGGTAATGCATGCCAGCCCAGAGAGCTCCCTCAACTGGGAACTGCATAGCATTCCTAAAGACAGACAGTGCAGCAAGCTTGCATCTCGGTCCACGGAGCCCAGGAGGCACATGGCTGCCACCCCCCTCCCACAAGAGCTCCGCAAAAGGGAACCACTCCCTTCAGATGCCCTCTATCTCAAGCTCTGCACAGAGAGAGAGAGAGAAACTAAGCCCTATCTCACCGAAATCACTAGGGAGGGCCCAAATGCCCCTTTCCTGCCCTGGGCCCTTAGGGAAGATGTTACCTGGGTGGGGTGGGGGCAGGCTGTTGTTCAAAAGTGCATCCATATCCTCTTCCTCGCTGCCTGCCGAGCAGGGGGACGGGGAGCCCAGGCCCGACGCCATCCCCTTCCGCTCCCGGCCAGGGAATTGGCCCAGCTGCTCCTGCCTGCGGCCTGGGGCCCTCTACACTGGCCCGAGTCACTGTGCGGGGGAGGGGGGAAGAGAGAGAGAACAGTCAGTGACGCGCACTGTCCCCCTCCCCCACCCCCACCCGCTCTTTCCGCCCACCACCACCACCACCGGCCCACTCAGGCTGAACTTAGTTCCACACTCCTTGGGGGCAGCCAGGAGGCCAGCTCCCCCACAGGAGACCCCAAGAAAAGAGGCAGCGACGCCCCCGAGGGCAGACTGGTGCAGGCGTGGGGAGGGGGGAAAGCCAGGCTGGACCGAGCGGGGTGTGACGGGGGGGGGGGGAGGAGGGTCCGAGTGGCCGCGGCGCGGGGGGGCCGGAGGAGGCGACTGGCGGCGAAGCGCTTGGGGACACAAGGTCACTTGGGGGTGGGGGCGCCTCCCTGCGTCTGGGGAGGGGCCAGTCCCTAGACTGGGCAGATCTCCAAAGACTGTCCTCTGGGACAACTCAGGTTCTCCAGAGGAGCAGCGGGTACAAGGGGGCGTGGAGGTTCGGACGCTCTGGGGGGCTGCAGGAAGGGGCTTGGGGGCCTGAAAGCTCCTACTGGGCAGGGGGTCGGGCCACGTGTCCCCGGGGGCAAGTGAGCAGAGGGCCAGGGTGCGGGCGCCGGGCATTGTGGGAGACCATGCCCGAGGTGGGAGTAGCGGGGAGCCAGACTCTTGCCGGGTTGGAGCGGGGGGAGGGGTGTGGCGCCCTGCAGGGGAGGAGGAGGAAGGGTCGGCTCCTCCGGGCAGGGGGCGGTCTGAGGGTCTAGGGAACCCTGAAGAACCGGCGAGTGGAGAGATGACTCTCGGGGCTGGCCGGGCTGAAAGGGCTGTCTTTTCGGGAACCCCGCGCTCTCCTCACCCCAGAGCCGCCGCAGGTCTCGCAGGGTCCGGCCCGGTGTCACTCCCGCTCCGACTCCTCCTCGCCGCGGCCAAAGGGGGGAAAATGGCTCCGGCTCCGGCGTCGCCTCTTAAAGGGCCCGAAACACCGGCCGGGAAATCCCACCGCACAGGCCCCGCCCCCCCGGACAGCCCATAATAACCTTAACCAACTCCAACCCCCCCCTCCACTACCACCACCTTCCTCCCTAGATCTCCCGGGCAACCCCCGCCCCCTCGTCGCTCAGGCAACCATTGGCCACGCCCCCTTCAAGCGCGCGCGTGTCACCCGGGCAACCACCCACCTCCTGGCCATCCCATAATACACTCGGACACCTTCCCCCACACCCCCCCCACACACACACATACTCCATACACAGATAGATATACTAGAGCTGTTGACATCTCATAATATTACAGACCTTTTGCAACTAACCCTCCCTCCCACATCCCATAATAACCATGCTTTGCCAACTTCTTCACTGTTGGCCCTAATGCTAACATCCCATAATAATTCGTCACCTTTCCCTCCCCATGGCCATCCCATAATAAGCACCCCGCCTGGCACTTCAGCCTCACATCCCATAATACTCATCCCCAGCCCCCACAGACATCCCATAATAACCACTTTTCATCCACCCTCAGTTTGATATCCCATAATAGTCAGAAACTCACCCCCCACACTACAACAACGGACACTTCGGCCTCCTCCCACGCATATCCCGTAATAATCAGTTTCCCACTTTTTATACTGACATCCCATAATAACCAACCCCTTGGAGCTGCCCTGAACCCCTGCAGGCTAGGGTCTAGAAAGATCTTCACACCACCACCTTCAGCCTTTGCACACTCATTCCAGCTACACAGCCCATAATAAGCACTATAACCTACCAGAGAAATGTTCCATAATGATCAGCCACCCTTCTGTCACTCTACAGGTGGGTATCTAATCTCCTTGCCTTTAGCACTGAAAAGATATCCCATAATTTTTACTCCTGCACCCATACCCTGACATCCCATAATAATTGAAAGGAGTCCATGGTCAACCAAACAAACCATAATACTCCCAGCACATCCCATGATGCTTCATCTCCACTCCACCACCCCATACCTTTCCAGCCAGGCATCCCATAATATTCATATTCATACCTCCCCTATCTCTAGATGCTGTCAGTGTATCTAGCACTTAGAGCAGCCAGGGTAAAGTAGGTTGCCCACATTGCCCTGTCCCCACCTCAACTTGTACACACCTTCATCCCTTTCTGGGCCAAAGCAGTATCCTGCCATAAATAAAGCCTCTTAATGTCTAGGATAGACCCTAGTTTCCCTCATCCATCATTTACAGACCAACCAAATACCCAAATACCATGCTGGCCACATAAGCTATTTACATAGAGTTTAATTCACCCTAGAGCATCCCATAATAAGTATAACTTGGCATTAAAGACTATTTCTCAACATTGCAGCAGTCTTCTCCCCACTCACCCTACCTCCTCAGGTACTCCATTCATCAACACCTCTAGGCCACTCCATGGATGAATATGCCCTCATGATATGAACTGAGAATCCTACTACTGTATATACACACCAAGAGACAAGACCTATTCTCCTTCTACTCACTTCTACTCAGTTCATTTAACCAATGTTGACAGAGTACCTAGCAAGGCACAGAGCTGGGCACCATGGAAAATGCAAGGACCATAGGTACCTCCTTCCAAGAATCATAAACAACCAGATAAGCTATGAGTCCAGATAGACTATCTGGTGCCAAGGTAGAACAAATGAGTATTAGTTACCAGTTTTCTGTTACAGACAATAAAATAAATCCCAAATGGTCTCAAGAGAGATCACATCTCAGTAGAGATTCTTGCTGGTCATTCTACCTTTTACAAAACTGGTGGATGGTCAAGATAATCTGTTCCCTACATGCTAAGGGATTTTGATTGGAAAGTGTTCACCCATCCAGCATTTCTAATACTAAAATTCTGTAATATCATCACATGCTTCCTTCTTGAGTGACTCGTCAATGTGCCAGAATCATTATCCTCATTCTTGAACAAAAAATTCTGCTTTTCTTCAATGTCTCATGTTTTTCAGCCACTTTCTCATTTTGTATCCTGAAGTGTCATACATGCAATTGCCCCCATCCTCATATTATTGAGGCCTCATTCTTCATCTTCCCAAAAACCCTTTGTTGTATAAAATTCACCATCTTTCCTCCCAAGTGTACAAGTCAACATTTCAGGATGCCTTTGTTCTTTTAAAAAAAAATTTATTTGTTGATTTTAGGAACAGAGGAAAGGAGAGAAAAAGAGAGAAACATCGGTTTGTTGCTCCACCTACCCACGTATCCACTGGTTGGCTCCTGTATGTGTCCTGACCAGGGATCAAACCCACAACCCTGGCACATTGGGATGATGCTCCAACCAACTGAGCTACCTGGCCAGGGCCTGCAGGATGCCTTCTTCATCAATTAGGCCACAAGGTAGTCTTCCAAAATATCCATCCCCTTCCCTAACTGCCTTACCCTGCAGCCATCCTGGCGATCCAGCCTGAGAAAGCTGGAGAGCCCAATTGTAAAATCCTTTGGCACTCAGCCTGACCTGTGGTGGCGCAGTGGATAAAGCGTTGACCTGGAACGCTGAGGTCGCTGGTTCAAAACCTGGGCTTACCTGGTCAAGGCACATATGGGAGTTGATGCTTCCTGCTCCTCCCTCCCCCTTCTCTCTCTCACTCTCTCTCCTCTCTAAAAAATTAATAAAAGAAAAATTTTAAAAATCCTTTGGCACTCAGATAACCTGTCACTTTACCCTTTTCCTGACCCCCAAAGAACCAGGACCTGAGTGACCAGTGTCCCAACATCACTGCCTTGCTGCCCTGTCCACTCTTCCCTACCCCTAGCCAGAGGTAATGTCTTCCTCTGCTCTCTTGTGTCATTTTCACAAAAGTCCAAGACCTATGGCAGTGGGACAGGTTGAAGAGAAACCGGAACTTCCTCCTAGGAGGAGCCCTTCCTGACCAGAAGTGAGTGGGATGAGCCTCATACCATCTTGCATTGCCCTTCTGATCTCACTTCCCTAGAGAAAGGCCTGGCCAGATGATTTGCCTCTCCTCAGGGAGTGATAGGACTGCAGAACTGGCAAGAAGAAAAGAGTTCAGGAGAGGCAAAGTTTACTTCTGGAAATCACTATCCAGAGTACCAGTGATGCTGATGTCTTTCCACCAGCTCCTGCCTAACCCTTTTTGCCTCAATCATTGTGATATGCAGGCCATTTCCCCCATTTCTCATTAAATTCTCTTAACTTCAAGACTGGCCCCCCCATTCATTTGTGCAAACCCCCCCCCATGCTTTTTTTTTTACAGGGACAGAGAGAGTCAGAGAAAGGGATAGATAGGGACAGACAGGAACGGAGAGAGATGAGAAGCATCAATCATCAGTTTTTCGTTGCGACACCTTAGTTGTTCATTGATTGCTTTCTCAAATGTGCCTTGACCGCGGGCCTTCAGCAGACCGAGTAACCCCTTGCTTGAGCCAGTGACCTTGGGTCCAAGCTGGTGAGCTTTTTGCTCAAGCCAGATGAGCCCGCGCTCAAACTGGTGACCTCAGGGTCTGAACCTGGGTCCTTCTGCATCCCAGTCCGACGCTCTATCCACTGCGCCACCGCCTGGTCAGGTTATTCTGAATATTAAGAAGGAGCCTCGTGCTCCTCACCTGGGGGAAAGGAGGCAATTCTTTTAAGATACCATAATGTGGGCATAGCTCCTTTCAAGAAGTTTCTCCTTCCTATATAGAGCTGCCAGACATCTATTATGTCTTCTTTCCCCATTTTTCCAGGTATCTAGCCTGCCTCTGGGCCTCAAATTCCCTTCTGTAAATCTCCATCTGCCCTTTTTCTTCATACACACACACACACACACACACACACCACATTACTACAGTGATTCCTAATATAAACCAGGAAGAGAATTTTATAATTAAGTAGTCACAGCCTCTTGCCTGTGATGACAAACATTGGTACCTTTTATGCACCACAATCCTCTGCCCCATCCCTGCAGGTTCTAACTCATTACTCTCTTGGTCCTCTTACTTCTCACCCCTCCGTCATAATACAAGGAGAAGGTTAAAATCCCTTTCTCTCCTCTTCAGTTCCAGAGAGGGCTAGGATGTGTGTGTTTGTGTGTTGCTTTTGTAGTCTTTAAGTATCTATGCTCACCATCCCTACCCTGACTCCAAGCTACCCTCCAAGATAAATTATAAATAAACCACTAGCATGATTGGCCCACAGGGACTAAGGTTGGGATAATCTCCTGATTAATGCATCCAGGGGGACAGCCTCTCTAGCTAGTTACCTTAGAGTTCTGTTTCCATCCCATGGTACAGAACCTAGAATAATAGAGTGATTGTCCATGGAGTTTGCAGCACATGCTCTGTACGTAGTTCCTCTTTCTACATCTCTGTTCTGTGTGAGCCCTGAAACTCTGCTAGATCTAAAGAAACAGTGTTCTGCTTTGCCAGAAAAAGGGATTTGGGAAGACAACATAGGGAAGAAAAGCCATAGTGACAATGCATTCTGATGGCTGGACAGATGCAGATCATGTAGGGTTGAGGAGGGGGTTGTGACAGTGACGGGCCAGGCATTTTTCCTTCAGTACTCAACTCAGCCTCTATTCCTTGGGAGTGACTGCAAGGTGGCAAAGACCTCCCCACCGCAGCCCATAACCCTCCTACCTTAGCTATGGTTCCAAGGATCAAATCCAGGAAGGCAAAGAGGGAAAGGAGTATTGAGTTACTGTGGTCACCCAGAAGCACTGCTCCCTTGGTGTGCCACACAGCTGGAACCTAAGTGTTCTGTCAGGCCAGCACTTGCAACTCACACAAGCTGTGAGCTACAAAGACCCAGGTGTCCAGGGTTCAGAGTTGGCTAGCTATGGCCTGCCCCAGGGGCCCCTTCAAACAGCTGTCACCGGAGAACCTCTCCAGCCAGTTACTCTTGCCAGGCCTCAGGTCTGGCTCCAGGGCTCACCCAGCCTCCCCAGCTCCTGCTCTCTTCCTTCCTTTCCTTCCCCCTTCCCATCCTCCCCAGAGCTTCACCTACTCAGGACAGCCCCACCCAGCTCTGCAGGGCACATCCCATAATAATCCTCCTTGCTAGCCCCCACCCCCCAAAAAAGGAGAGGCGGCCATCCCATAATAGCCACCCACAGGAGACATTCCGCGGTGACTGCCCCCTCCCTGCAGAGCTGCCGGGAGCAGCCATCCCATAATAGCTGGCCGCTTGTGTTTTACTGGTTACGGCTGTGGAAGGAGCTGGAGAGGAAATAGAGGGGAGGGGGAGGGGAGGAGGACCCAGAGCCCTCACTTTGGGTAAGGGAAGGGGAAGGGGAAGGAGACTGGTCCAAGGGAATAGGGAGACACGGGGACCCCGCGGAAGTGGGAGGTGTGGTCCACTGGCTACTACAACACCCTACTTTGGGGCTTTCTCCCCATCCCTAGGGGCTGCCTTTTCCCCTCAGGGCCCAGGAGGTGGCTGCTAGTTGGGGGAGATGCCTAGGATGGGTTGAAGTGCCTAAAGTGTGTGTGCGTGTGTGTCGGGGGGGGGGGGGTGCTGGATTTCAGGTGTTCCCTTTGGGCCGTTTTAGAGAGAAGGCAGACCTTAGAAAAGATGGCAAGAGAGTAAGGCGGGGGTTGGGGGGGTAGAGAAAAGCCTCTCAGACCCTCCCCATTCTGCACTACCATCCCATAATAATCCCCCCAGCCCCAGTCCCCCTCCCACACACGACATCCCATAATATCTTATGGAGAAGCAGTCCCTGCAGTAGGTACAAAGAGCTATCCCATAATATGCTCCCCCACCCCCACTCGTCACACCCCCCCAACTTGGCCCCCCCTCAGTCACATGCAGCCGGTGCCATCCCCCGCTGCTCCCCCCTCTGGCCACCGAAGGCCTTGCCAGCCCATAATACTCTTGCCTCTGGTCGCAGGAGGCCTCCAGCCCATAATATTCCCTTCCACCACTACCCCCCCTTCCCGCCCCGCACCCCTTCCTCCCGCCTCCAGTTGGAGCCGGGCCTCACCAGCCCATAATATTCCCCAGTCTCCTAAGGCTGTTCCAGCCCATAATACTCTCCCTGTCTCCTAAGGCCTCTGCATCCCATAATACTGCCAGACGCCTGACCTGTGGGCCAAACCCCAGCCCGTTCCACACATCGAGGCTGTGTCAGCGCCGCCAGTCTCCCTGCTGTCCCTCCCTCCGCCGTCTCCGGCGCTCAGCCTCCCAGGCTCTCTCCCGCCCTCCTGCCCTGGGCCCCTCTCCCGACCCCACCCTGTGCCTGCCTGGGCCCTGACTTCCCCTCCAGCCTCCTCTCTTGCCCTTTCTCCTTTGCTTGGTTCTTCATCCCATGCCCCCTCTCCTTTCCCTTTCAGGCACTTTCCACCCACTCCTCTGTGTGTGGGTGGACTTGGGTCCAGTGGGGAGAGAGTGCCCCCAGAGGGCAACGGGCCAGTTACTGCCCCTGAAAACTGTCTACTTGACCTAGCACCATGGAAACTTCCCAGCCTGCCTTGCTCACCCATGCCCTGGCCCTAGTTCTGATTGCTGGCAGAGCTCTGTATGGGTGAGGATTCACCTGGGGCTCTTCCTGTCCTCTAGAAACCCTCCCCTTGGGCATCACAAACAGACTTTACCAATGGCACTTCCTCCCTACATTCTTGTGGGAAAGAACTCTCCTTTCTGGATGCTTCTCAGGTGCCTTTCAAGGGTGTGCTCATTGACCCTCACAACCCAGTAAGTAGGTATTATGATCCCCATTTCACAGAGGAGAAAACAGGGATTCAGAGGTTAAATAATTGCTCAAGTCCCATTGCCAAGAAATATCAGAGCTGAAATGAGTACCTACATTTGTCTGATTTTAAAGTTCAGAGAGCCTTTGGATTCTCCAAGACCCGTGTAAGGAACTTTACTTCTTAATGCTTTCAGTGCTCCCCTGGAAAGGATAGCATGTTGAGAGTTACCCAGCCTCCCTTGTCTCCAGGGTCTCCTGAAAGAATAGAGAAGGTGTGAATTTTAACTTCTCCTTATTTCTTCTACAAGACCCCAGGTAGCAACCTGCAAGAATGTTCCTCAAGATAGTTCAGGGCCAAGAGAAAAGCATCTCTGCCCTTTGGGATCCTTTTCTTCTGCCTTGGTTCTCCTGAATTTATTTTAAGATAAATGATTCCTGCTTCCCCAACTACTCTCGCCATGTGGTGGGACCATTCTACAGAGGAAACAGACTTTGTGGAGAACCCAGGGGAGTTCTCCTCTTTGGTTTAGTTGATGGACAATCAAAAGTGCTACTTTGGAGATATTAGGCACATCCTCACTGAAGGAGAGGAGCCACAGTCAACTGCACAAAGGCTGAGCCATCCTGCTTGTGTGTGCCCCAGCCACACTGTGTTCTGCACAGTGGCCTTAGGCAAGTGGAGAGGAGGAGACAGGTGTACTGTAGGTTGAGTGGGTTAAAGCAAGAAGGAAGAACTGGCAAAGGGGGCAGAGATGGTACAGCAGATCCAAGGTGAGAGGTGCATTCGAGAGAGGTGACTTACAAAGGGAAGGAAGAAGAAAGGAAAGTAGGGAAGGGTGGATATCATCAAGGCAGGAATGAGAAAACATGAAGTAAAAGGAAGGAGAGATCCAGTAGGATGTTTGGGAGTCAAGTTTTAAGATCTTAGCTTCTCCAGGGTGTTTCAGCTATAAAATGGGGTAATAATCATCTCTAACTCAGAGGGTTATTGAAATATATAAGATAATGCATTTTAAGTATATACTAAATTGAGATCCAGGCATACAGAGAGTATTTGAAAAACTTGTTAACGTTCTTCTCCCTCCATTTAAGATTTTCTTGTCTTCCTCCTTTGGGTTTTCCTGAACTTCAGCTGGGGTAACTCCAGGACATGGGCTCTGGATTGCCCACATCTTGTCTCCATCATACAGTTCACTCAGTAATTGGTGAATCCTGTGAAACCAGTATTGGCCATAGGTTTTCTTAAACTTCCCCAGCCTGTTACATGTCAAGTTCTGGTCATTCCTCCTCTGCCTGCCTCATCTCCTTAATCTATTCTTGTTATGGAAACTCTTGAGGTATACTGAATGTGTGGAAACAGTCTACCAGAGACTAAACACCAGAAATTTCATATCGGAGACAACCCATTTCCACAGGCCACAGTCACACTTTTCCTGGACTATTGTAATAGCTTCCTGAGTAGTCTTCCATTCTCCTTAGACTCTCTCCACCTGATTTCCAACTGTTTATCCCACACAGTATATCATGGTGAGTAAAACCTTACTCAAGAAACTTCAAGGGCTTCTCATTGCCCACTGAATTAACTGCCAACACCTTACCCTGCATTCTTGCATCTTCTGTCTTGAATGGTAATTATTGTTGATTTGTTCCTTGGTACCCACTAGGTAGTAAACTACTTCACAGCAAGACCCACTATTCATCATTCAATAAATATTTATTAAGCACTTCTTTTGTACTGAGCACCATTCTAGATGCTGAGAATGCATCAAAGAACCAAACAAACAAAAATCCCTGCCCCCAGTGAGCTTACATTCTACTTGGGAGATAGAGAAGACAGATAATAAACTATAAAAATGATAATAAATTAGTAAATTATATAGTATGTAGAAGATACTTGATATGTGGGTCTTAATTACTTTAGAATTCATTCACATATCTGCATATAAAAATAGTCATAATTTTTAAAAATTGTGTACAATTCCGTTTGGATAGTGCAATGTGCTGAGACTTTGGACTAGGGCAGGGGTCCCCAAACTACGGCCCATGGGCCACATGCGGCCCCCCCCCCCGAGGCCATTTATCCGGCCCCCGCCGCACTTCTGGAAGGGGCACCTCTTTCATTGGTGGTCAGTGAGAGGAGCCTAGTTCCCATGGAAATACTGGTCAGTTTGTTGATTTAAATTTACTTGTTCTTTTTTTTAAATATTGTATTTGTTCCCATTTTGATTTTTTACTTTAAAATAAAAAATATTTTGTTCATAGTTGTTTTTTTTTTATAGTCTGGCCCTCCAACGGTCTGAGGGACAGTGAACTGGCCCCCTGTGTAAAAAGTTTGGGGACCCCTGGACTAGGGTGATGTCTAGTGTTCCCAGGGTCGGAAGGGAACGGGTCCTGAACTCTAAGGATGAAGCAAGATGGAGCAGTTGTTAACCACCAGGTCTCTTCTACGCATCAGGAGATAAGGGCCTGGTCCAGGACTCTAACCTCCCACCAGGTGGTGGAAGGCGGGGACTTCAAGGCTATTGAGGAGGAATTTGGGTCAATTCTCCCATCTGACCACCAGGGGTCATTTTACCCCTGTAAATCACCGTCTGGACGGATCACATAAAGAAACAAAAGGTTTATTCTGAACTAAAACACACAGAGACACACAGGAAAACTGTGCACGTGCTTAAACACTACACTACACACACACACATGCATGCACGCATGCACAGAAATGCATATAAGATACATGTATGGCAACAACTCATTCTGGCTATTGACGCTGGTCAAGGGGGAAAAAAGCAGTAGGTGGGGGAAAAAAAAAGCAGTAGGTGGCCCGTAAACCAGTCTTCCATTTCCCTTGCCTCCACCTTGCTAAGAACAGCTAGCCTATTTCTGTCCCCCCATAGCACTCTAAATTCCCTGCAAACTCCTCTTTCCTGGCTGTGGCACAGTTCCTTTTCCCTCCTTGGAGAAACCCCACCCTCTCCACCTGAGTGTTTGTGTGACCAGTGCCACCCCCACCTTAGGGTAGCTGCTCCAGGAACCCTAAGGTACTGTTCCATTTGGTGAGCATCTACTACTGTCCCCCACTCACCCCAAACCCCAAGGCTTAAGGACTACAATTAGCAATTGATTTGTTGAGCATTGCTCTCTCCCACAGCAATAATAATAATAAACAATGTATATAATGCCCTGGGAAGAAATTACATATTAACTCTAATACTTTAGTATATTGGATTGGCAAGAAAGATTTTTGATTGTCACACATAGAGAGCATTGTAATTGTTTTGAAGGACTTCTGTCAGTGTTATGGTTTTTCCTTTTGATATTTGATATCAGTCACATTTAGGTTACTTTAGAAGCAAGTTGTACGTAATTTTGTTTGTAACTGTTAGTTTAGGGTCAATTTTAACGAGTGCAGAAACAAACATTTTCAGCATATTTTACTTTTTTATTTCCGTAAAGGAAAGAAAGCTGCTGAGGCTCACAAAAAGATATGTGAAGTTTATGTATTGATTGCATAACAGAACGCACATGTCAGAATTGGTTTTTAAAATTCTGTTCTGGCCTGACCAGGCGGTGGCGCAGTGGATAGAGGTTCGGACTGGGGTGAAGAGAACCCAGGTTCGAGACCCCGATGTCGCCAGCTTGAGTGCAGGCTCATCTGGTTTGAGCAAAAGCTCACCAACTTGAGCCCAAGGTTGCTGGCTTGAGCAAGGGGTCACTCAGTCTACTGTAGCCCCCTGGTCAAGGCACATATGAGAAATCAATCAATGAACAACTAAGGAGCCGCAGTAAAGCTCATCTCTCTCCCTTCTTTCTTTCTTTATTTATTTTTATTAATTTTTTTTTTTTTTTTTTTTTGAAGCTGGAAACAGGGAGAGACAGTCAGACAGACTCCCGCATGCGCCCGACCGGGATCCACCCGGCACGCCCACCAGGGGCGACGCTCTGCCCACCAGGGGGTGATGCTCTGCCCATCCTGGGCGCTGCCATGTTGCGACCAGAGCCACTCTAGCGCCTGAGGCAGAGGCCACAGAGCCATCCCCAGCACCCGGGCCATCTTTGCTCCAATGGAGCCTTGGCTGCGGGAGGGGAAGAGAGAGACAGAGAGGAAAGCGCGGCGGAGGGGTGGAGAAGCAAATGGACGCTTCTCCTGTGTGCCCTGGCCGGGAATCGAACCCGGGTCCTCCGCACGCTTGGCCGATGCTCTACCGCTGAGCCAACCAGCCAGGGCCTTATTAATTTTTTTATTATTAATCCTTAGAGAGGAGAGAGAGTGAGAGAGAGAGAGAGAGAAGGGGAAAGGAGGAGCAGGAAGCATCAACTCCCATATGTGCCTTGACCAGGCAAGCCCAGGGTTTTGAACCGGCGACCTCAGCGTTCTAGGTCGACGCTTTATCCACTGCGCCACCACAGGCCAGGCGTCTCTCCCTTCTTGTCTATCCCTATCTGTCCCTCTCTCTGTCTCTGCCAAAAAAAATAAATAAATCTGTTCTCACTCAAAGTTTTCCAATGTTCCAATGGAGAGTTTTCACTCAAAGATGACCAATGTTCTGGTCGACCTACTGAAGTTGATGATGACCAAATCAAAGCCATAATTGAAGAGAATCATCATATAACTAACTGTTCAAGAGATTGCAGAGAGGTTAAATGTATCACACACAATTGAAAATCACTTAAAATGTCTTGAACTCACTAAGAAGCTCGATATTTGGGATATTTGGGTTCCGCAAGAATTGAAAGAGACTCACTTAACAGAACAAATCAATATTTGCAATATGCATTTCAAGCGCAATGAAACCGACCCTTTTTTGAAAAGAATCATCACTGGTGATGAAAAATGGGTCATCTACAGTAACATCATTCGAAAACAATCATGGTCCAAGCGTGATGAACCAGCACAAACCACATCTAAAGCTGAGTTGCATCAAAAAAAAGTCATGCTGTTAATTTGGTGGGATTACAAAGGTGTTGTGTATTTTGATCTGCATCCAAGAAACCAGACAATCAATTCAGATGTTTACTGTCAACAACTAATGAAACTGGATGAAGCAATCAAAGAAAAACGGCCAGAATTGGCAAACCGCCAAGGAATTGTGTTTCACCATGATAATGCAAAGCCTCACACATCTTTAGTAACTCATGGGAAATTATTGGAGCTTGGTTGGGAAGTGATGTCACATCCCCCATACAGCCCTGACCTAGCACCATCTGATTACCATTTATTTCATGCAGGGGTCATGCTAATCTTCTCTGTATCATTCCAATTTTAGTATATGTGCTGCCAAAGCAAGCACTGATTGCCATTTATTTCGAAGTTTGCAAAACTCTTTGGTAAAACTTTCACAAATGATGATAACCTTAAATCGCACTTGATTCAGTTTTTTGCTGATAAGGACCAAAATTTCTATGAGCGTGGAATCATGAAGCTGCAAGAAAGATGGCAAAAGGTCATTGAACAAAATGGAAAATATATAATTGATTAAAGTTTATTCTTTGTATAAAAAATGAGTTTTATTTCACACTACAGAACCAAAATTACTTTCTTGCCAACCCAATAGGTATGGCTCTCAAAATGTGATCTGGGGACCGACTCTTTGAGGAGTCCACAAGGTCAAAACTATATTCCTAATACTACTGTCATTTGGTTTTTTAATTTTTTAAAAGTTTTTATTGATTTTATAGAGTGAGAGAGCAAGAAGTATCAACTCATAGTCACTTCACTTTAGTTGTTCCTTGCTTGCTTGTCATATGTGCCTTGACCAGCAAGCCCAGAGTTTCAAACCAGCAACCTCAGCATTCCAGGTCTATTTTCTATCCACTGTGCCACCACAGGCCAGGTTCATTTGTTCTTTTCACTGTCATTATCTCCCAAGTATATAGTGGGGTTTTCCAGAAGCTTCATAAAATTATGATGATATCATTGCTCTCACAGCTAATGAAATGTGTACTTGTGTATGTTTGTTTTAAAAACTTTGTTTTAATTTCTTATTTGGGGCCTGGCCAGTTGGCTCAGCAGTAGAGCATCGGCCCATCACGTAGAAGTCCCAGGTTTGATTCCCAATCAGAGCACATAGGAGAAGCTTGCTTTCTCCACCCCTCCCCTTCCTCCTTCTCTCTCTCTCTTTCCTCTCCTCTCACAGCTATGGCTTAAATGGTTTGAGCAATTTGGCCCCAGGTGCTGAGGATGGCTCCATGGCCTTACCTCAGGCACTGAAATAGCCCGACTACTGATCAACGGAGCAGCAGCCCCAGATGGGCAGAGCATCATCTATAGGGCAAGGGTTGGGAACCTATGGCTCTCGAGCCAGATGTGGCTCTTCTGATGGCTGCATCTGACTTGCAGACAAATCTTTAATAAAAAAATAATAACGTTAAAAATATAAAACATTCTCATGTATTACAATCTATTTATGTCCTACTGCTCATGTTCATGGTTGCAGGTGGCTGCAGCCAATCACAGCTGTCCTCCGGGACAACACCAAATTTTTATTGGATAATGTGTAATGTACACGGGTCGTTGTATGGCTCTCACGGAATTACATTTTAAAATATGTGGCGTTCATGGCTCTCTCAGCCAAAAAGTTTCCCGACCCCTGCTGTAGAGGGTTTGCCAGGTGGATCCCAGTGGGAACACATGTGGGAGTCTGTCTCTCTGACTTTCTGCCTTCCTGTCTCTCACTTAATAATAATAATAATAATAATAATAATAATTTGGTATCAAAAGAACAAAGTAAGCAAAAGTTCTTTAGGGTTTGAGACCAAAAAGTTGGATAACTGCTATTTTAGTATTAAGAATTATTTCCTTTAAAAAAAAAAAAAAAGAATTGTTTCTTTATTCTAGATAAAGCAGTGTGTGTGTGTGTGGGGGGGTTACTTAGGACCTAGAATGGAGGAAGTCTTGAAAGGGAGTTGGAGTGTATGAATAAGAAAAGATCTAGAAAAAAAAGAAAAGAAAAGATCTAGAAAGGGCAACAGGGACCAAGATTTTGGAGGAAAAAAACTTCTCACAGTTTTGCCCTGTCCCCAACCATCCCATGTTAGAGGTCAAGTCTAAATTGTTACAAGACTTTAAACAAGGAGACCTGGCCCTGGCCGGTTGGCTCAGTGGTAGAGCGTTGGCCTGGCGTGCAGGGGTCCCGGGTTCGATTCCCGGCCAGGGCACACAGGAGAAGCGCACATCTGCTTCTCCACCCCTCCCCCTCTCCTTCCTCCCTGTCTCTCTCTTCCCCTCCCACAGGGAGGCTCCATTGGAGCAAAGATGGCTCGGGAGCTGGGGATGGCTCCTTGGCCTCTGCCCCAGGCGCTAGAGTGGCTCTGGTTGCAACAGAGCGATCCCCTGGAGGGGCAGAGCATCGCTCCCTGGTGGGCAGAGCGTCGCCCGCTGGTGGGTGTGCCGGGTGGATCCTGGTCGGGCGCATGCGGGAGTCTGTCTGTCTCTCCCAGTTTCTAGCTTCAGAAAAATACAAAACAAAAAAAAACAAAAATAAACAAGGAGACCTGGCAGAGTGGTTCAGTTGTTTAGAACATTATCCTGATACACAAAGTTTACTGGTTTGATCCCCAGTCAGAGCACATACAAGAATCAACCAGTGAATTCATAAGTGGAACAACAAATTGATATTTTTCTTTCTCTTTTCTCCCTTCTCCTCTCTCTCTAAAATCAACACATGAATTTAAAAGTTTTTTTAAAGAATAAAACCAATTTTGTCCATATCCAGCAAGCTCTTGTATTATGCCTCAATTCTGGGGAAAAGAAGCCCAGGTGGAAATGAAATGTGATGGCATCTTTGGCCCTAAGGCTGCTGTGGTCAGTCTAAATCCAGGATACCCATTTTATGTTTCATCTACCAGCTCTCTGCAGTGTTTCAAGTCCCTGCCTCTGCATTGGCAAGATCACAGCATCACTTCCTACAGGCTGGGGAAGGGGTCTTTCCTATGCTTACCATCACCACCAATTTTTTTCTTTAAAGAAGACATTTCCACCAGCACTCCACTCCTCCTTCCTTGTGTCTCTTGTTCTCACACTTTGCTACTTCTGCATTTATAAACTGAAGTCGCCAACCAGAAATCCAAGTGTCTGATCCACCTCCCTCATGTACGCACCCTGAAAATCTGCACCCCCTGCAAGTCTTCCAGTGTGAGAGGCGCGAGGGGATGGAGATGAGTGTAACTGCGCTAGGACCAGATGTGCGTTCAGAGGACAGAATTCTCCGAGCACTGGGTGAAGGGCGTCCCGGGACTGGAATGCCTGAGCAGTCCTTGGCTGGCGGCAGCAGGTCTGGTGGTTTGCGAGGTCTCAGCGGGCTGTTGGGCTAGAGATCCTCCATTCCCGATGGTGGCTGAGGTCCTGGGCCGGAGAGGAGAGCCCAGGACGCGCAGGGTGTTGCGGAAACCCTCGGCGCTGAAGTAATACACCAGCGGGTCCAGCACGCAGTTGGCGCCGGCCAGCAGCACCATCACCATCAGCACCCGGCGCACCTGATCGCGGGCCGCCTGGCTCGCCTCCACTATGTTGCTCCGCAGCAGCCCGTAGACCGCAAGCGTGGCGTTGTAGGGCACGAAGCACAGCAGGAAGATGACCAGGTTGACCAGCAGGAGACGCACCGTCTTCCGCCGCCGCTGGCTCCGCGTGGCGTCGGGCCGCGCCAGGGTCCAGAAGACCCGGCCCGACGAGTATGCCACGGCCACCAGCGGCAGCAGGAAGCCCAGCGCCTCGGCCAGCAGCATGAGCGGTAGCAGCCTGCCCTTCCACAGTTCGTCGCTGAAGCTCTCGAAGCACAGATGCACCTGGCCGAAGGCGGAGATGCAGGGTGAGGGCTTGTGCACGAGCACAGTAGGCACTGCGAACACTAGGATGAGAGTCCACACGCCCAGACAGAGCAGCCGCGCCACGCGGGGCCGCCGCAGATGGCGCAGCCGGAGCGGGTGCACAACGGCGATGTAACGGTCCACGTTGATGAGGGTCAAGAAGATGCAGCTGCCGTACATGTTTATCTGGAAGATGGCACCCGCCATCTGACACAAGAGTTCTGAGAAGGGCCAGTAGTGCAGCGCGTAGTAGGAGAGGCGCACGGGCAAAGATAGTGTGAAGAGCAGGTCGCTGGCAGCCAGGTTGCACATGTACACGCTCACCACGGAGTGCACACGCAGCGCGCGCAGGAAGACCCAGAGGGCCAGAGCATTGAGCGGGAGCCCTGCTGCCAGCACCACGCTGTAGACCACCATGTGCAGGTGGTGGGTGGTCCGGTAGTCAGGGCACGGGAGAACCGGGGTTTTGGTAGAAGTGTTGGCAGAGGAGTTGGCCAACATCGTGCCAAAGTGTGCTAAGGAGCTAGGGTCTGGGCATCATGGGGCACACCAGGGTCCTGGCATGACATTCACCTCCAGAAGAGGGCCTGGAGGCTGCACAGAGACCGTCCCAAAGCAAGCAAGAGGCAGGGCATCTGAATGTGGGCTACCGCTGCAGGACAGATGGCTGCCAGGAGGCTGGATGCCTTTGGTCACCGCTTCATCATGTGGGGCCTGGAATAGGAAGGCAAGCCAAAAATCAAGATGATGCAAAGACAGGGCAGAAGACACAGATATTTTTAACTAGCTAAACTGGCTAAAGCCTCTTCAGTCTTTTCTCAGCCTCAAATCTTTTCCTCACCTTCCATCCTGCCAGAGTAGCTTTCTGCAGCAGGGCTGTATAGCGCAGTGTCAGACTGCCTGGGTTTAAATCCTGGCTTTGCTAATTTGCCTAACTTTTGTCCTCAGAAAAGTGACTTAATTTCTCTGAACCTCATTTTCCTTACCTGGGGTTGGGGGGGCAGCTCTTTCATGATACTTTTAGATTAAATGAGATGCTATATGTAAAGTGTTTAGGCTTTCAAAGGCATGTTCCCAGCAGTGAACAAAACACAGGCCTTGCCCCCACCTATTTTTCATTCCACTGGAGGGAGACAGGTAATAAAGTGCAAGTAGCCTGACCTGTGGTGGCGCAGTGGATAACGCCTTGACCTGGAATGCTGAGGTCACCGGTTTGAAACCCTGGGCTTGCCTGATCAAGGCACATATGGGAGTTGATGCTTCCTGCTCCTCCCCACCTTCTCTCTCTCTCTCTTCTCTGAAATGAATAAATTAAAAAAAAAAGTGCAAGTAAACAAGTATTAAGTCAGGTGATGACAAATGCTATGGAGCACCTCTCCTGTAACAGGTGCTCTGGTGGCTCCCCATTATCTAAAGAATAAAGTTCAAACTCCCAAGTACAGTACAAGATCCCAGTCTCACTTATCACATTCACTGTTGTTCCTGTGTGGGCTGGGTTTGTGCTCAGAGCGCCCTGAGTTCACCTTGGTTATTTGACTAAGTTCCTTTATCTATAAAGTGGGGATAATAATATAACAGGGCTTTCATAGGCTGATCACATAACTGCACCACCCTGGCAAGGCCCCGTGGGTTGAGATTTTCCAGGTGCTCCCCTGGAGAGTCTGACTAGGGAGCTTCCCAGATGGAGTTCTGTGAAAGGGGGGATAGTGGTTTGGTAGTGAGGGCTCCAAGGGGACCCTAAACCTGGAGAACAGGGTAGTGACATGAGAAAGGACCACAACTGCTGATGAGGCTGCTGGAGGGAGCAGACTGCAGCAGCTGCAGCCCATGGGCAACAACTAGCAGACGAAGGCAATGGCTGTGAGGTAGGGGATCATCTTCAAGGGTACAAGTTAGTGGCCTTAAATATATTCAAATGTTGTATAACAATCACTATTTTCAGAACTATTTCACCATTCCAAACAACTTTCTACCCATGAAATAATAACTGCCCTTCCACACCACCTCTCCTCTCCTGCCACTTCCCTCTATTCTACTTTCTGGCTCTATGAATTTTCCTGTTAAGATGCATGAAGTTGGCTTGACCTGTGGTGGTGCAGTGGATAAAGCGTCGACCTGGAAATGCTGAGGTCACCGGTTCGAAACCCTGGGCTTGCCTGGTCAAGGCACATATGGGAGTTGATGCTTCCAGCTCCTCCCCCTTCTCTCTCTCTGTCTCTCTCTCTCCCTCTCTCTCTCCTCTCTAAAAATGAATAAATAAAATTAAAAACATTAAAAATAAAAAGAGCGGCCCTGGCCAGTTGGCTCAGCGGTAGAGCGTCGGCCTGGCGTGCGGGGGACCCGGGTTCGATTCCCGGCCAGGGCACATAGGAGAAGCGCCCATTTGCTTCTCCACCCCCCCTCCTTCCTCTCTGTCTCTCTCTTCCCCTCCCGCAGCCAAGGCTCCATTGGAGCAAAGATGGCCCGGGCCCTGGGGATGGCTCCTTGGCCTCTGCCCCAGGCGCTAGAGTGGCTCTGGTTGCGGCAGAGCGACGCCCTGGAGGGGCAGAGCATCGTCCCCTGGTGGGCAGAGCGTCGCCCCTGGTGGGCGTGCCGGGTGGATCCCGGTCGGGCGCATGTGGGAGTCTGTCTGACTGTCTCTCCCCGTTTCCAGCTTCAGAAAAAAAAAAAAAAAAAAAAAGAATTTATCTTAGGCCCTGGCCTGTTAGCTCAGTTGGTTAAGAGCATTGTCCTGAAATGACAAGTTTGTGGGTTCGATCCCCAGTCAGGGCACGCATGGGAAGCAACCAAAGAATGCATGACTAAGTGGAACAACAAATGAATGCTTCCCTTCCCCCTCCCCTTTCTCTCCCTTCCTCTCTCCGTCTCTCTAAAAATCAATAAAAATTAAGCCCTGGCCAGATAGCTCTGTTGGTTGGAGCATCATCCCGGAGCACAGAGGTTGCTGGTTCGATTCCCTAGTCATGGCACATACAGGGGCAGTTGGATGTACCTGTCTCTTTCTCTCTCTGCCTCCCTCAAAAAAGAATTACCTTAAAAAAATCTTTTTTGCCCTGGCCGTTTGGCTCAGTGGTAGAGCATCGGCCTGGTGTGCAGGAGTCCCAAGTTCGATTCCTGGCCAGGGCACACAGGAGAAGCGCCCATCTGCTTCTCCACCCCTCCCCCTCTCCTTCCTCTCTATCTCTCTCTTCCCCTCCCGCAGCCGAGGCTCCATTGGAGCAAAGATGGCCCGGGCGCTGGGGATGGCTCTGTGGCCTCTGCCTCAGGCGCTAGAATGGCTCTGGATGCAACAGAGCAACGCCCCAGAGGGGCTGAGCATCGCCCCTTGGTGGGCATGCCGGGTGGATCCCGGTTGGGCGCATGCGGGAGTCTGACTGCCTCCCCGTTTCCAGCTTCGGAAAAATGAATAAAATAAAAACAAACAGAACTAAATGGGGCTTAAACATGCTAAAAAGCAAATAAAACCAGGCTTTTTTCTTGACACATGTCCCACTTTCCATGATCCTTTGCTCCAATTACACCAAACTAATAATTTTGCACATACCTTATGTTTTTAGGACTCTGTCTTTGTATGTGCTGTTTCCTCAACTTGGAATGAACTTCTTCCCATTCTCCAACTAGTACACTCAATCATCTCCTAGGACTCTGTGAAGCCTTTCCTGATTCCCTCCCTTCCCACAAGGCAAATGTGGTCCCCTCACTGACACTTCTACTTGGTGTGGAGGTTTGTCATAGTTTTTTCCACCCAGACTATAATTAGCTGTTCATCTGCACCTCCTATTAGACTATGAGCTCCTTGAGGGAGGGGCTGTGGACTGTGACTTATTCATGTTTGTATCACCAGCACCTACCTCAATAAATGTTGAGTGAAATAGCTGTCATTTACTGAGCGTACACCATATCCCAGGGTATTTTATATGCATAATCTTTTTTTTTCTTCCAACAGCCTTCTGAGGTCAGTGTTTATTCTCATCTTTTTTAAAAAGATATTTTTCTACGCCTGACCTGTGGTGGCGCAGTGGATAAAGCGTCAACCTGGAATGCTGAGGTTGCCAGTTCAAAACCCTGGGCTTGCCAGGTCAAGGCACATGTGGGAGTTGAGGCTTCCTGCTCCTCCCCCCTTGTCTCTCTCTCTCCTCTAAAGTGAATAAATAATTAAAAATAAATTAAAAAAAATATTTTTCTAAAGTGAGAAGTCGGGAGGCAGACAGACTCCCGCAAGCGCCCGACCAGGATCCACCCGGCATGCCCACTAGGGGGCGATGCTCCACCCATTTGAGCCATTGCTCTGTTGCCAACGAAGCAATTCTAGCGCCTGAGGTGGAGGCCATGCAGCCATCCTCAGCGCCTGGGCCAACTTTGCTCAAAGGGAACCTTGGCTGTGGGAGGGGAAGAGAGAGGGAGAGAGAAAAGAGAGGGGGAGGGGTGGAGAGACAAACAGGCGCTTATCCTGTGTGCCTTGGCCAGGAATCAAACCAGGGACTTTCACACCTTAGGCCGACGCTCTACCACTGAGCCAACCAGCCAGGTCCTTATCCTCATTCTTACAGGAAAGGAAACAGCGCAAGAACTCAGTCAGCGAGGAGTGTAGTCAGTATTTAAACTCAAGACTTCCCGTCTCCAAAATCCAAGCTGTCTGGTGCTAATTCCAATGAGAGTGGATGACTGGAGACGAAGATGGATGCTGTACAGAGCACCTGCTCTTTTACAAATGCCTGTATGAAATCTGTGCCCATAAACTGTTTTACTTCATTTGTTTAACTGAAATACATACTTTTTAAAAAAGATTTTATTTATTCATTTTATTATTTATTTATTTATTTTGTGGCAGTGATAGTCAGAGAGAGAGGGACAGACGGGAAGAGAGAGAGATGAGAAGCATCAATTCTTCGTTGCGGTTAGTTGTCCATTGATTGCTTTCTCATATGTGCCTTGACCGGGCGGCTACCCCTTGTTCGAGCCAGCAACCTTGGGCTCAAGCTGGTGAGCTTTGCTCAAACCCGATGAGCCCACGCTCAAGCTGGTGACCTTGGGGTCTTGAACCTGGGTCCTCTGCATCCCAGTCCGACGCCCTATCCACTGCGCCATGCCTGGCCAGGCTGTTTTTTGTATTTTTTTTTTTTTTTTTTGCATTTTTCTGAAGCTGGAAACAGGGAGAGACAGTCAGACTCCCGCATGCGCCCAACCGGGATCCACCCGGCTCGCCCACCAGGGGGCGACACTCTGCCCACCAGGGGGCGATGCTCTGCTCATCCTGTGCGTGGCCATGTTGCGACCAGAGCCATTCTAGCGCCTGAGGCAGAGGCCACAGAGCCATCCCCAGCGCCCGGGCCATCTTTGCTCCAATGGAGCCTTGGCTGCGGGAGGGGAGAGACAGAGAGGAAGACGCGGCAGAGGGTGGAGAAGCAAATGGGCGCTTCTCCTGTGTGCCCTGGCCGGGAATCGAACCCGGGTCCTCCGCACGCTAGGCCGACGCTCTACCGCTGAGCCAACCGGCCAGGGCCGTTTTTTGTATTTTTGTTGTTGTTGTTGTTGTTTTTCCTTTTTCTGAAGCTGGAAACAGGGAGAGACAGTCAGACAGACTCCCGCATGCGCCCGACCGGGATCCACCCGGCACGCCCACCATGGGGCGACGCTCTGCCCATCCTGGGCGTTGCCATGTTGCGACCAGAGCCACTTCAGCGCCTGAGGCAGAAGCCACAGAGCCATCCCCAGCACCCGGGCCATCTCCGCTCCAATGGAGCCTTGGCTGCGGGAGGGGAAGAGAGAGACAGAGAGGAAGGCATGGCGGAGGGGTGAAGAAGCAAATGGGCGCTTCTCCTGTGTGCCCTGGCCAGGAATCGAACCCGGGTCCTCCGCACGCTAGGCCGACGCTCTACCGCTGAGCCAACCGGCCAGGGCCTGTTTTTTGTTTTGTTTTGTTTGTTTTTTTTTGCATTTTTCTGAAGCTGGAAACAGGGAGAGACAGTCAGACAGACTCCCGCATGCGCCTGACCGGGATCCACCCGGCACGCCCACCATGGGGCGACGCTCTGCCCACCAGGGGGTGATGCTCTGCCCATCCTGGGCATCGCCATGTTGCGACCAGAGCCACTCTAGCGCCTGAGGCAGAGGCCACAGAGCCATCCCCAGCGCCCGGGCCATCTTTGCTCCAATGGAGCCTTGGCTGTGGGAGGGGAGAGACAGAGAGGAAGACGCGGCAGAGGGTGGAGAAGCAAATGGGCGTTTCTCCTGTGTGCCCTGGCCAGGAATCGAACCCGGGTCCTCCGCACGCTAGGCCGATGCTCTACCGCTGAACCAACCGGCCAGGGCTGTTTTTTGTATTTTTAAAGAGAGAGAGAGAGACATGGAGAAGGAGAGCTGGAGGAGAAAGAGAAAATTGAGGAGCATCTAATCATAGTTGTTTCATGTTAGTTGTTCATTCATTGCTTCTCATATGTGCCTTGACTGGGGGACTTAAGCTGAGCCAGTGATCTCTTGCTCAAGCCAGTAACCTTGGGCTCAAACTAGCAACTTTGGGCGTCGGGCCAGCAACGTTGGGCTCAAGCCAGAGATCTTTGGGCTCTATCCAGCAATCTTGGGATCATGTCGATGATCCCACACTCAAGACAGCAACCCCACACTCAAGCTGGCAGGCCTACGCTCAAGCTGGATGGGCTCATGCTCAAGCTGGATGAGCCCATGCTCAAGCCCACAACTCGGGGTTTCAAATCTGGGCCCTCAAAGTTTCAGGTCGACACCCAATCCACTCTGCCACCACCAGGCAGGCTGAAATATACACTTTTTAATAATCCACTTTCTTCTTTCTCTCATTTCAAATACTGGTAATATGGGCTCATCTCTCTTTCACACACACACACACACAAATATGCCCGTCCTTACAGTTCCCACTTACCTACTTAAGCACTTAGCTTGCAGCTTTGGACTCCTCAGATTGTTTGTCTATTTGTTCTATTTCCCCAACTAGACAGTAAGACCCTGGGGTGGGGACCACATCTTCCACTGCTTTTCTCCTCAAGCTCACTCACACTTCAATCTCTACTTAGCACATCCATGTGGTATTTGTTGGCTGCCTATCAGGATATCTTCGCCCTCCCCCATGTTTACTCATTTTGTAATTCTGTTATGACATCTCTTACATCAATCCAGTCAGCTAACCTCTTCTTCTTTTTTTTTTTAACAACTATTTTTTTGTTTTATTTGTTTTATTATGTAACAGGCAGGGAAGCAGAGACAGACTCCTGCATGCTCCCTGACCAGGATCCAACTGGCAAGCCACCTACCTTTCCATTGCTTGGCAACTGAGCTATTTTAGCACCTGAGGCGAGGCCATAGAGCCATCCTCAGCGCCCATGGCCAACTTTGCTGGAACCATTCAAGCCATGGCTGCAGGAGTGGAAAGGGGAAGGGGAGGGGTGGAGAAGCATATGGTCGCTTCTTCTGTGTGCCTGGACCAGGAATCAAACCCAGGATTTCCACATGCCAGGCCAACACTCTACCGCTGAGCCAATTGGCCAGGGCCTTTTAAAATTTTTTTCAACTAACCACTTATTACATTACTAACTATCTTGCCCACATGTATAACTCACTTTGTAAAAAGTCATGTCCCTTAAAAGGCCTGTTTGGAAAAGTTCCCATTAAAATGTCAATGATAGTTCACTATAATAAGAGTAACATTTTATCTTTTTTTTTTCTTTTTTTTTTACAGAGAGGGATAGCCAGGGACAGACAGGAACGGAGAGATGAGAAGCATCAATCATTAGTTCTTCGTTGCGGGTTGCAACACCTTAGTTGTTCATTAATTGCTTTCTCATATGTGCCTTGACCTTGGGCCTTCAGCAGATCGAGCAACCCCTTGCTCGAGCCAGCAACCTTGGGATCAAGCTGGTGAGCTTTTGTTCAAGCCAGATGAGCCTGCGCTCAAGCTGGCGACCTCGGGGTCTCGAACCTGGGTCTTCCACATTCCAGTCAGACGCTCTATCCACTGTGCCACCGCCTGGTCAGGCCATTTTATCATTTTTAACCATTACTTGAAAAAATCAATACTTCTTACAACTAGGAGGCACATACTAGACATTGAATGAGTGAATGAATAATTATTTTCCAAGAATTCCAAGTCTTTCTGTTGACAAAGTTACAATGTTAAATTAACCAGAATGTGCTATATGAGCTGCTACTTAAAGGTAAAGTTAGGAATCCTTTAGTAAAGCAGATGTACGCAATGCTCTCATTCCAAAAGAAAGAAGTCCATGAATTTCTTTATAGTGGAGCCTATTTGTCGAAAAGTCAACCCTTTCTGACAGACTTATACAAAATGACCCAGGCTGAGCATTGAGAGGCCCCTGTCCTGGTCCCCATCCCATTCGCTCGCTTCCCTGAAACCTGGGCACAGGGCCAGGACAGATGGCAAGATAGGAAAACTGCCAAAAAGGAAGGCAAATAGGAAATGAAAGGTGGGTTCTACATGTGAAGAAGGGGAGGCCCTGCCTTCTCCCCAGCCCCACCTTGAGGAAGAAGTCAGGTTGTGAGGGACATTAGGAAGTGAAGAAACAGCAGCCACCTCAGAAAGGAATGGACACCATTTCATTTCACCAGGGAGAAGGGGGGGGCATGGCATGGAGACCTGCACAGGCTCCGCCACCACGACACACATGATGTGGTAATGTAAGCGTACCAGCTCCACACACATGCCCATGCCAGGACACACAGAGGGATAGATACACTAAGAAAGGCACACACAAGATTCCTAGTCATATGTCAATCAGTGTCGCTGCATACCCTGTAACACACAGGTATGCATGGAGGAATGGACAACCGGCCGGTCACAGGAGGAAGGACAGACACAGCACAGTCCCGCCTTAGGGACTGTGTCCTTACACAGCCACAGAGTCAGGCCGCTCAGGAGCACACACCCATGCAGATGTGCACAAACCGATCCCCAAGGCACTGAAAGGCTAAGAAAGCAGCAAACACACAGAAGCTGCCCCCTCCCCCATTACCTGACCGCACACCACTGACAGCAGAGCGTGTGCAGCCACTTTCCTCCTCCCTGCATCCCTCTTCTTCACCCTCGCACATGCACTTCCAGGCCCAGCTTCCTTATGTCCTTAGGGACTCTTAGACCTGTCCCACTGCCCTCTGAGCTGGGCTGGGCACCACAGTTCTTGGCTGATAAGCCGGATGGACAGGGCTATTTTCTGCCACAGGCAGCAAGTGAGAGAGAGTAAAAGTGGGCAGGAAGCTAGATCATGATCATTCCCTCTCTCTGCTCCACACAACCCGCCAGCAGTATCCACCCTTCTGGCACCTGACCAGCAGTGCAGTGGCTGAAGACAAAGGAATAGGTGATTCAGGACAATGATGGTGGCAGAGAGGGGAGAGAAATACCTCCTCTGTCCAGTTGTCCTTTCTGCCACCCTCTCCAGGAACTTCTCCTCTTTCCCACCCACACATTCATCAGATGACTTGCTCTCTTCACTAGCTCTCTTCTCCTCTTTTTAGTAATTCATATATTTTAGAAGTTTGAAAAGAAGGAATCTCAGATATTCTTCTCCTCCTTGCTCCATAGATCAGCTCTACAATAATATCAACTTCATATCAGATTCTGAAGTCCCAGCCACTGTGTCCCACCTACTACAGAGTGTGCTCTAACAAGCCTTGTGAGCTCAGCCCACTTCCGATGCAGCATTGAGAGGATGTACCCTGAGCACACAGAGGGGCTTAATTTTAAAGACCTCTCGGTATCTGCAGATTCAGACTCCCCAAACAGATCCAAACTCTGCTGAACCTTTGGGAGAAGCTTAACACAGTCTAAACTCTAAAGGCTCTGTGAAAAGCTGACCCAGAGCTGCTTTGGGAACACAGACGAATCCTGATCATCAGCTTGTGCTGCGTCTGAGGGTTCTGTGGTGTGGAGATAGTACTAGGTCATCGTGGTGTCCTGCCCGAGGGACCACGCTCTTTCCAAGGAGAGGTGCCTCTTTGATTCAGCCCCCAGGGGGTAGTCCTGTTCCATCTCCATTCTCCCTGGTCCAGGCCTGTTCTTCTTGCTCCAGCCAAAACTCCTGCCCCAGTCCCCTGGCCCTCACCTGTCTCCTCCTGCCTCAGGCATTCTGAGCTCATCTCTCCCATTTTTTGTGGAAAAAGGCAAAAAGGAAAGGCAGCCCACAGCTGAATAACTGGTTTCCGCCCTGGCCGGTTGGCTCAGTGGTAGAGCGTTGGCCTGGCGTATAGAGGTCCCGGGTTCGATTCCCGACCAGGGCACACAGGAGAAGCGCCCATCTGCTTCTCCACCCCTCCCCATCTCCTTCCTCTCTGTCTCTCTCTTCCCCTCCCACAGCGAGGCTCCATTGGAGCAAAGATGGCTCTGGTGCTGGGGATGGCTCCTTGGCCTCTGCCCCAGGCGCTGGAGTGGCTCTGGTCGTGACAGAGCAATGCCACGGAGGGGCAGAGCATCGCCCCCTGGTGGGCAGAGCGTCGCCCCCTGGTGGGCGTGCCGGGTGGATCTCAGTCGGGCGCATGCGGGAGTCTGTCTGACTTTCTCTCCCCATTTCCAGCTTCAGAAAAATACAAAAAATAAAAAAAATAGGCCCTGGCCGGTTGGCTCAGCGGTAGAGCATCGGCCTAGCGTGCGGAGGACCTGGGTTCGATTCCCGGCCAGGGCACACAGGAGAAGCGCCCATTTGCTCCTCCACCCCTCCGCCGCGCTTTCCTCTCTGTCTCTCTCTTCCCCTCCCACAGCCAAGGCTCCATTGGAGCAAAGATGGCCCGGGCGCTGGGGATGGCTCTGTGGCCTCTGCCTCAGGCGCTAGAGTGGCTCTGGTCGCAACATGGCGACGCCCAGGATGGGCAGAGCATCCCCCCTGGTGGGCAGAGCATCGCCCCTGGTGGGCGTGCCGGGTGGATCCCGGTCAGGCGCATGCGGGAGTCTGTCTGACTGTCTCTCCCTGTTTCCAGCTTCAGAAAAAAAAATGGAAAAAAAAATAAAAAAATAAAAAAATAAAAAATAACTGGTTTCCCCAGCGTGGGGATGTCACCTCCCCACCTGCACCTCTCCCTCCACCCTACTTTCAAGAGCAGGGAAAAACAGGAAAGGAAATCCAAACCAAGAGAAATCACTCAGACAAAGCTGTTCCAGCCATGTGCTCTGAGTGTCTTATATGTGTCTTACCTTGCTTGGGGCCTGGCTGGGTCCTGCCTCAGAGAGTCTCCTGCAGCCTTTTGGCCTCGTTGGCCTCGCTTTGAACTCTGGGAGTGCCGAGTGTACATGACTGGCTTCTGCCCTCACCCTTTTTGCTGCCTCCTTCCCCGTGGGCCTGGCCACACAAGAAGGCTTTTGTGTGTGGGGGGCACTCTAGGGGCAGGCAGGCAGGGAGAGCTGACAGCATCAGGCATAGGCAGACGGAGCTGGGCTCTAGCGTCTGAGTGGCCAGGAGGCGAGTCTTACAGGTATAAGTTCATTTTCTCCTCAATTCTGGCCTCCATCTTCCCTTCTTAGGGTTACAATTTCAGTTCACTCTAAATGGAGCCAGAGATACAACCAGGTGGGAGATCCCCTTCTTTCAGAGAGGCCCCCTAAACACAGGTAAGAGGAAGGCAGCTGCCCTCACTGGTATGATACGAAGGTATCACAGGACTTGCCCGCCCTCAGGTATTTCCCCCACCAATACTCAAAGTCTGAAATGTCACCCTTTCACATCACCCATGAGACACATTCTATCAAGGATATAGGGACATTAGAGATCATCTTGTCTAATCCTCTTATATACATGTACACATTGGGTTAAGGCAGTGTTTTTCAAAGACTATTAAAATAAAATGCCCCTTGGTTAGCTGGGAAGAACAACCATAAGAACACTTTTGTGGCCTTGGCCGGGTATCTCAGTTATCTCAGTTGGTTAGAGCATTGCACGGATACACCAACATTGTGGGTTCAATCCCTGGTCAGGGCACATACAGGAATCTCTCTCTCTGTCCCTTTCTCTCACTCTCTAAATCAATTTAAAAAAAATTTAAATACATTTGTGCACAGTAAACTCACTCATAGAGTTTAATCAGGGAAGTTCATTGTCATCTAGCAGAGGGCCTGGTCCTGGGAGGTGAGTGGGCATGAGGGGTTACGTATTAACTGAGAGAGGGAAAAGGTTGGAAATTATCCCCAGCTGACCCTCTTCGGTGGCCCTAGAAAGCCCAGGGTTCAGAATGACAGTGAGGCCTAAGGGGTGAAGGGGAGAACACAGCCTCCTGAGATGCCCTGTGGGGCATCAAGCTTCAGGGGGGCACTCCATAGTGTGTCCTCTGTCTGGTGAGGTCTTTCTGCCTGATGCAGTCCCTCTTAGGTTTTTCCTCTATTCAGAAAGATTTTCCAGTGCCCATGCCCAACCGTCACCTCCATTCCCATCCATATCCCCTATTTCTAAAGACTGCTGCTGCCCCTTGTGCCCCCATGAGGTTCAAGCCCACCTGTGACACCCCCATACCTGTGCTCCCTGTCGAGCTCTGCCGCTGCCCCAAGCTGGCTTCCGCAGCCTGCTCTGGGCTGGGCTGGGCTGGGCTAGCAGGACCTGCTCCGGGGCGGGTGGCGACACACCCACATGGGCCAATCCCAACAGATTCCAGCTCCTTGCACTCACCCAGCCCCACATGCACGGGGAGACAGAGGAAGAAGCAATGCCCTCAGCGGTCTTCACAGACTGGCCAGAGAAGAAGCCCCAGCAGATAATGGCACTCAATTCAGCCACAACTCTGGCCAACTAATGATTTCCCCCACCCATCAATCACGCACTCCTTACAGTTTCCGGGAAGCCTAAACGGCACACCCACTGATGCGATGACTAACCCACCAGCCTTTCGATTTTCTCAGCAGTTCCCCTTGGGTGTCTCTCTTGGATCCCTGAAGGTGGTTTTGCTTTGCCACTTGTGTTTTTGTACCTCATCCTGCCTAAGGCCCCTCTGCTTGCCAGGGCTGCTGCGGGACCAACTCTCACTGCAGAGCGCACACACTCCATCACAGCGGTGATGGTTTCCGGGCTGGGTGCTACCTCCGTGCTAGGCGCTTCCTCCTCACTCTGTCTCTCCTAGGCTTTGAGCTGGGGGTTGGGGGGCAGAGAGCTAGGATGACAGCCGTTTTTCTGTACCCTTGTCTTTTGCATTAGCAGGGCTGGGCACATTATTCATGTTCAATACACAAAAACAAGTTCAAGTTTTTGAGGGGTAAGTGAAAAAAGATATTGTGATCCAATGAGTTTGGAAAATGCTAGCTTAAATAGGTTTCTCTGTTACAGGGCTTCTCAGAGCCTTGAACATGCTATTAAAAGATTGGCCATGTATTAATAATTGAAGCTGGGTGAAGGGAGCATGGGAATGCATGATACTATTCTATATATTTTTGTAAGTGTTTGAACTTTTCCATAAGGGTTTTGTTTTGTTTTTTTTAATGCTGTTAATCACTGTGAACCTATAAAAGAGAGAGAGGTTGTGTAGTTTCTATCCTCTTAATAAAATGCAAGTCATGTCCTCTCCCTGGGATTGATCTTGCTAGATCTGATCTCGGTCAGGCTCTGGCTTTCACTGTCCAGAGGGACAATTCTATACTCACATCTGAGCTCCCGGGGCCAGAGGATTCAGAGATGAGGACACACACCCTTCTGGCCCACAGGATCCGCCAGCCCCAGCTGTGACATTTTTCAATCCAACTTCCTAAATTTTTAGGGCAGCTTCTCCCAGCAGATGGCTGCTTCCCTGAGCACCACTCCCATGAGGTTATCTCATCGGCAGATGAAGCTATAAGCCCCAGGGGTGGAGAGTTGATTCCTGTAGGGCACTGTGTCAGTGCTGAGAATGGGATCATAACCAAAATAGGCCACACAGGTTGAAAATAAACACTTTATGCAAAAATGTCCTTTAAGGCAAGTGGAGTTCCCATAGTACACCTGTCCGGGATGGCTGCCCCCACCCGAGGAAAAGTGAGTAGGGACTAGGTAAGAGACCCAGAAGGGGCAGCCTGGAAGAAAACAGACGACAAATGGAATCCAAAAGCAATGGAGAAAGTGGAACAGTAGGGTTGGGGTAGAGACAGGATGAACCCCAGCTCATCCAGTTTGGCCTAGAGTCAAGGTGCTAAACTCCTGGCTCCATCGAAGCACAAGGTCCTCGCTTTGGGCTGGGGACAATATAGTGTAAGTCTCGTTCTGCATGCATCGCATACGGGACACCTATACAGGGATCAGGTACACATAGTCTGAGTTACAGAGGAAGAAGCCAGAGGCATCAGAAGTTCCACAAGAGCCAGAGGCAGGCAAGCATGGGCACAGGGCAGTAGAGGGAAGAAGGAAATTCAGGTGTGGGTTTTTCAAGCTGCAAGAGATACCTAGTAGCCCAACCCCTCCCTTTAGAAATTAGGAAGCTGAGACTGAGGGAGGAAGTGACTTATCCCAGACTTCTTGGTGAGTAAGAGAGAAGGCAAGACTGCAGCCTCAACATGTAATTCCCAACCCAGCTGGGGTTCTTCCTGTAGTGCCCTCAGGGCCCTCACCTCTCCTCTGCAGCACCCCTGCCAACTCCTCCCTGGAGGGAGCTCGCTTATTCCAAGGCTGGGGGAGTGGAGGAGTGTGAGTGCTCTGGGGGAGGCCTCTGCCCTGAGAGGCAGGGAAACTGCTTTCCATATTCCTACAGTCTGAAGCAGGGGCTTGGCCCAGGAAGGACACCCAACCAAGATGACTGACTGAGGGGCTGATGGGAGGAGTAGGGGGCATGCTGAGGGACTCACCTTCCGATCCCGGTTTCTCATTAGACACTGTTGGCTTTTGAAGGCGCAGTAGTTTGGATACTGCACATAGTCTGTGTCACAGATCTAAGCCAGGAGGCAGGGATGGGGAGGCAGGGAGATATCAGAAGACTTAAGAGACACCAGCCCACCAGAGAGTGCCTGAGGTGGCAGAACCAGGGGCAGGGGTGTGGCCCTTGAGAACCAGACTTTCCACACCTGGTGTGCCCCCTCTCTGAGGAATAGGCCTTTCCCACCCCACTCTCAGTCCTAGTTCAGTTACTGGGAAGAAGCCAGGAGCCGGCCAGTGGGACATGGCTGCCCTGCTGTTCACCTTGCTGGGAGAAGTGGCTGGAAAATGGGGAAGGGGGGCACTAAGGATGCAGAACATGGGAAGGGGGCCTAACTACTGTTCTAGTCTCAGGGATCCTTCTTTTTTTTTTTTTAATAGGTTTTTTTTTTCTTTTCTTTTTTTTTTTAATTTATTTTTTACAGAGACAGAGAGTGAGTCAGAGAGAGAGATAGACAGGGACAGACAGACAGGAATGAAGAGAGACAAGAAGCATCAATTATTAGGGTTTTTTTTATTGTGCGTTGCAACACCTTAGTTGTTTATTGATTGCTTTCTCATATGCGCCTTGACCGTGGGCCTTCAGCAGACTGAGTAACCCCTTGCTGGAGCAAGCGGCCTTGGGTCCAAGCTGGTGAGCTTCTGCTCAAACCAGATGAGCCCGCGCTCAAGCCAGCGACCTCGGGGTCTCGAACCTGGGTCCTCTGCATCCCAGTCCGACACTCTATCCACTGCGCCACCGCCTGGTCAGGCTCTTTTTTAAAAGATTTTATTTATTCATTATAGAGAGGGGGGAGAGAGAGAGAGAGAGAGAGAGAGAGAAGGGGGGAGGAGCAGAAGGCATCAACTCCCATATGTGCCTTGACCAGGCAAGCCCAGGGTTTTGAACCGGCAACCTCAGCATTTCCAGGTTGACACTTTATCCACTGCGCCACCACAGGTCAGGCTCTTTTTTTAAAAAAAATTTTTATTTATTGATTTTTAGAGAGAGAGGAGAGAGAGAGAGAGAGAGAGAAGGGGAGGAGCAGGAAGCATCAACTCCCGTATGTGCCTTGACCAGACAAGCCCAAGGTTTCGAACTGGAGACCTCAGTGTTTCAGGTTGATACTTTATCCCACTGCGCCACCACAGGTAAGGCCAGGGAGCCTTCTTCTAGTGATGGGTAAGTGAGAGAGAGTGTCAAACAATGTCTACTGTGTGACCTTGGAGGACGCACTTCCCTCTGTGGACCTCACCTCCCAACCTATAAATCCATGGGAATAGCAGCGATGAGCTCTGAGACCCCTTCCAGATCTAGGGGCCCAGAGATAGGATCTGGGTAGGGGCCCCTTAGCTCAGGACCAGCCCTTTCTTGAGCTCTCCCTACTTTTTCTTGCCTTGATTTTCCCTGTTACACCACAGAAAGGAAGGGCCTGGTTCTCAGATACAACAGCTAGTTCCACAGAGATAAGTTTGGGGGCGGGGGAACAATGGTGTCACTGAGCAGGGAAAACACTGGAAGAGTTAGGGAAGGAGACTCAGACTGAGGCAGGGACAGGCAGGGGAGAGGTGGCCCCTCAGGTATCACCTAGCCATTTGTTATAGAGATGAGTATAACTTTGGCCTAGAGTGGGAGGTGACCTGAGCAAAGCTCCTCGGCAGGTAACTGGCAGAGCTGGGACCAGAACTGCTGTGTCCCTCCTCCCAGTCCTGTGCTCTCCCATCAAGCCGGGGGCCCATGCCCTGTTTCACCTCCTAGGGCTGTCTAGAGCAAACCACTGGAAAGAATTGGGGTGAGTGGGGTAGGGTCAAGCTTTGGGGAAAGGCTCTGACCTTGGTGGGGAAATCCCCATCCTGGAAACCAAGGAACTCAGCCTGGAGCCAAGCAGCGACTCGATTATCTTCACAGCCCTTTGTGGCTAGCCGGACACACCAGAAGTCCATGCGGAGCCCTCCGTAAAAATCCAGCCCATAATAGCGGCCTGATTTTATGGTTCCCATCTGTGGTACAGGGGACAGGGGAGAAGTGTGCTCCCCTGCTCTCCTTGCTAGCCTTGCTTCCAGATGCCCAGATCTGCCTAGAGCTGGGGTCCCCCCACTGCAGGCTGCCCTGCTAGCTAGGTACCTGGATTCCAATGGACATGCTTTGGGCTGAGAGCAAGGGGCTCATGAAGGGTGTTTTGTGGGAGCTGTCACACTGCTGCCGCTGCAGGTTGGCCTCCGAGTGGCACTGCTCCAGCTTCAGGGAGCAGAAGTCACAGAGGGGACAGATAGCTATGTGGTGCCGCCCAAGGCTGTCACAGACCTAGGGCAGAAGTGTAGTTAAGAGGTTGAGGCTGAGACTGTCCCACACATCAGTCCTCCAGAGCCATCCCCACAAATATCTTTGCATTCGGGCCCTTCCAGAAGCTTCTCTGGCTTTTCTCCCTGCCCTCCACCCCCACCCCGACCCCAAGGGTTCCTCGAGGGCCTTGCCTCAGCTCTCTATTTCCTTATTCTCTTCCTGGGTGATTTATTGATGCCCAGGTAACCCTTATTTATTTACAAGGGACACCCAGATCTTTATCATCTTTTCTGATCTTTTTCCCAAGCTCAAAATCCTCTGTTGTCAAGTCCCAGATGTCTACCATCGGGTGACCCACAACCACCCCTAACTTAGGCTATCTGAATAGAACCCCTAACTTAATGAGAATGTAATATTTACATGGAGTGGACACAAGGCTAAGCACTATGGCTGGAAACACTAACATCTCATTCTGTCCTCACAAGAGCCCCATACTAGCATGGGTACTAATTATATCTCCATTTGTCTGATGAGGAAACAGGCTCAGTGAGGCTAACTTGCTCAAAACCACACGTCTGATAGATGGTGGAGATGAGACACAGACCCAGTCCTTCTAACTTCAAAACCTATACTTGGCCCTGGCTGGGTAGCTCTGTTGGTTAGAGCATTGTCCCAATATGCTAAGGTTCTGGGTTCAAGCCCCTACAGGGCACATACAAGACTCAACCAATAAGTGCATAAATAAAGTGGAACAACAAATTGATGTTTCTCTAGATCTCTCTCCGTTCTTCTCTCTCTAAAATCAATTAAAAATAACAACAACAAAAAAAAAAACAACCCTATTTTCTACCTGAGCATCTAGGTTCAAAACCTGCAAGTTCCTGGAAGGCATTCTTTAGACTCCGAGCTGGACTCTGCCCTTGACGGAGCTCCCTCAGACTTGCTGGGAGGATCTTCAGTCAATTGCATTCTCTTCCTTCTCCACCCACAGGAGCAGCACAATGCAGTGCACAAAATCTCCTACATTACCTTGTTTACTCCACACACAGCTCACAGGGAGACATCATCATGTCTCTGACCAAAAGTGGTTATTAAATTCCTTTTCCTACCAAATTAAATACAAGTGCTTCAAACTGCCTTTTGGGATTTTTCACATTATGACCCTTACTATCTCTTTGACTTTGTCTCCTACTGCTTTGCTCTAGGCAAAATGGGCTCATTACTGTTCTCTTATCTAAGCCCCAAAATCCAGTGGGCTTTCCATAACTCCTGAACTTCCTACACTTAAAAACCTCTGTTCAGGCCCTAACCAAGTAGCTCAGTTGGTTAGAGTGTCATCCCGATATGCCAGGGTTGTGGGTTCGATGGCCAGTTACTGCACATACAAGAAGCAACCAGTGAATGTACAACTAAGCAAATGGATGCTTCTCTCTCTCTCCTTCCCTGCCCCTTCCTTTCTCCTTTTGTAATGCTGTGGAATCTCTCCTAGGCTCTAGGCCCTTTAAGAGCAGGAGCAGTATGCTCACTCTTGGTTCCTCATGAAATCTTACTTGCTTCTTGCCTTACAGCCTTTGCACATACTATTTATTCCCTTTAGCAGGAAACTTCTACCAAGTCCCTTTTTCAGATTTCAGTGTGTTGGTCAAATAAGTTTGGAAATATGATATATATGTTTGCACTGGATGTGGGGGACAGGCTGTAAACCGGCAGGGTGGTTGTAGCCTAAGGCTTAGTTTTAAGACTAAGCTTTTTGACTGTTGCATGATGTGGGGTGGTGCACTCTCATGAGGAAACCCATTATGCCTCAGACTTTGTATCAGAGACTTCCTTGTTTGAATATTGGATTAAAGGTTTTGATTTCTACACTATAAAATGGGGCAGACCGGGGCTCACTCTCTCTCTCTCTCTCTTTCTCTCTCTCTCTTTCTCTCTGTTCCCGAGATTAGCATTAGAGAGGAGAGCAGAGTAAGGCCACGTGGAGGAGAGGTGAAGCAGCCAAGATGGTGGAGTGTTGAAGGAGAAGCCAGTTTGTGCAGAGAGAGGGAGATGGGGAACAGAGGTGAATAAGGTTGGTGAGGTAGAAACCTTTGATTCTAGGAAACTCGGATAAGTCAGTGGCTTTGGGAGCCCTGAATGGAAAGGGAAGTGTTTTCCCACTGTGTGTATTTCTTGCCCGCCGGGTGCAAGCTAGGATAAAGCTAATGGCCCAACAGTTCTTGGCTCCGTTGTTTCATTACCATCTGTCCAAATCAAATGCGAACCTGCATGGGCCAGGCGGCTGTGATGGTGGCCATGGCTACTGGCTTTACACAGTGTAAATGTCAGTTCCAATAAGAAGCATTTTGTGATCCTCCCAAGCACAGACAGTGATGCTCCCCTTCCGCTCTCTGCACTTTGTATTAATCCAACACAGAGTTTATCCTGTCACACCATTCTGCCTGCTTCCTCATCTGTCTCTCCAACTAGGCTTCAAGAGCTGCACATTGATTCCGCCTATTGTACTCACTGCTAACATCTCAAATACTTAGTTCAGAGTTGGTGCGCAGTATTTGTTGAACAAATGGGGGAATGGATGGCATACCAGCTCTGAACAAATGTTTGCTAACTTGTATTATTTGAAACCTAAAGGATATTTTCCTGGAGATAGGACTTGCTGGGTGCAAAGGACACATTAAGACTGGAATGTATCTATGCCTCCTGTGGAAAGGGAAGCTGCAATTAAGGTAAAGCCACGTATTGAAGATGGTGAACTGGATCAGGAGATGACTCAAGCCTAACAACTCAGAGAGTTAAAGAATGAATTCTGGATAAGAATGGATTCCAGACTAGTTCGAGCTTTCCTTCTTTAAGGTGAGCTGGAGATGTCCTTCCAAAGAAGGGATTTCCACTTAAAGAGAAACTCTCCAGCGATGCTTCATGCTTTCTGTATCATTGCTCATGACCCTGTTCCCAAGGCCTAGCATCATGCCAGGCTCAGAAGATATCTAGTGAGCATGTATCCATTAAACAGTATGGTGGCTTACTGTCTTCCCGAAACCAAGGACCTCATCCTCCAAGTGCCGCCAGGCCCTGGCTGTGGGGGTCATGATGCAGGTGTTCTCTACAATGGAGTAGCACATCACCAGTAAGGCCTCCACGTGGGGCAGCTGTAAGAGGCTGCAAGGAGACATTCCTGGTTGGTGGGGATGGGGCAGAGGGCTGGGGAAGAAAGCCATATCCACTCTCTTCCCCTCTCTTCAACCTCTCTCTTTGGTCACACACATTCAGCATACTGGGTGGGGCCTTAGAGGTCTCTGGATCAACTGCCTCCTTTTAAAAACGAGGAACTGAGGTCCAGAAAGGGGAAGTAACTTCCTCAAAGTTATTGAGTGCTCATCAAGGCCAGAGATAAGACCAGAACTCAAGCCTGGCAGCATCAGATACAGGGCTCATTCCACTATGTCATGTAGGAAATGGGAGTCTAAGGCAGGACTTCAATCAATGATAGGTACAGAACAGGTGAGGCAGGCAGTTGCTAGGTGTACCTGAAGCCCAAACAGGTCTGAGTGGATCTGGAGGCTGAAGTTGGAAAATGGACTTCTCATTTCCAAAGGGGAGGACCAGAAGGAAGGGGAGGGCCAGTAGGGGAGTCGGAACTTCCTGTACCTGCTGGAACTTTGGCTTCTCCAAACAGAGCCTTCATCATTTGTATCACTCATTTCATCCATTTCCTGGGTAGAGTGAGTGAGTTCCTGGATGTTCTCCATCATCAGAGGTGTAGACTCCACTTCCCGCACCCGGGCAGTGAAGGAGAAGGGGGCAGAAGATAAATCAGCCTGGAGCTTGGGGTCTGAGTCTGTCTGAAGCCCAGACGTGCTATACAGTCCCTCCTCTGTTCCCTGTCCTTCCTCCTGCTGCCCCTCCTCCTCCTCCTCCTCCTCCCCCTCCTGTTCCTCTTGCTCCTGCCCTTCCTCCTGTTTATGTTCTTGTTCTTGCTCTGGTTCGTGCTCATGCCCTTGATCCTGCTTGTGATCTGACACTTGCTCTGGGCCTCCCAGGGACAAGGAGGCTTGCAGCAGCTCCTCCACATTGTTGTTTAGCAGATCAGGCCAGGGCTGGAAGGGTTGTTGTTCCGTGGCTGTCACTGGGTTTCAGAGGGACCAAGAAAGAAAAGGAAAGGGACAGTCAGCTTCCTGGGCCCTGAGTGTCTTTGTTCACAGAGGGACACACACATAAACACCAAGGCAGAAGAAAGCAGCCTAAATCATAATTATTCACACAGTCAAGTATAGAAGACTCAGTAAAGAATACAAATATCAAAATAATATTACCATGGTGATTGTGGTCTTGGTGGTATGTCACCTTTCCACCTCCCATACAAGGGCTCTTCTTCCTTAACTGCCACCTCAAATACCACTTGTTGTTCCTCTCTATTAGGAAACAGCATGCCTTCTGAATAGATAGCAACTAATCCTTTTCAGACTAAAGTGTTAGTTTACAAAAGTCCCAGAGGACTTCCAAACACAGGAATGCTTTTCCTTGGGGAGCTAGGAAAAATGGATTCAAGGCAGACTTGTAATGCCAGAAGATATTCTGGGACAGGAAAGCTCTAACGTGTATTCCTAGAAAGCAGGCTCTCCTTATATAAAGAGCTGCCTGTCCCATCTCCCACACTTGCTCAATATTCTCCCCATTTCCCTATCACTGATGCCTTAAATCCTGGACTCTGGGCCTGACCAGGCGGTGGCGCAGTGGATAGAGCATCGGACTGGGATGTGGAGGACCCAGGTTCGAGACCCTGAGGTCGCCAGCTTAAGCGTGGGCTCATCTGGCTTGAGCAAAAAGCTCACTAGCTTGGACCCAAGGTTGCTGGCTTGAACAAGGTGTTACTTGGTCTGCTGAAGGCCCATGGTCAAGGCACATATGAGAAAGCAATCAATGAACAACTAAGGTGTTTTAACAAAAAACTGATGATTGATGCTTCTCATCTCTCTCCGTTCCTGTCTGTCTGTCCCTATCTCTCTCTCTCTCTCTGACTCTCTGTCCCTGTAAAAAAAAAAAAAATCCTGGGCTCTGGGACTTGTGGAAGGAGTTGCCAGTAGTCTCCCATGTACTGGGAGGGTCTCACCTGTGTTGGGGGATGACACAGGAGAGGTCATTGCGGTGGGTAGGACTTCAGTGGAATAGTCTAGCTCCTTGATAGCGTTAGATGAGAGAATTGAGACTGGCTGGGAGCATCGGACCCTCTGCAAGAAGAGAAGAAATGTGGGAATGCCTGTCCCAAAGGGTGAACTTCCATGCCAACTTTCAGTCCCTTTTCCATCATGCCTCCTCTCTCACAGTTCTTGCATAGGGAAGAAGGGACATGGTCCCTGGTGGAACCCTAGACCCAAATAGGGTTCCCCTGCAAGATAAAACTCTGTGTCTCAGCCACAACCCTGCCTTTAGTCTTTAATGTTTGATTTTAATGAAATCACTGACTGACAGAAGAAATGGAACGACTTATCTCTTTGCCTCTTCCCTCCTTTTCTTGCAGTAACAGGAGTGTTCTGAAAGTCTGAATACCCAAGGTCAGACTGTATTCATACATAATCTGGGTAAATGATTGGCAAAATGGCAGGAAGGAAGGATCTCAGAATGGTCCTCCTGGAGCTCTTCCTCAGCTCCTTACTGCCACCGCCTCTCCCTTTGTCCTGTGACACCAGATCCACCTTCATCCTGGGTCTCACCTTGGCATAGTAGATGTGGTTGGAGCAACGGTACTGAGTAAACTGGCAGAAGGACTCAAACCAGGATGCATAAGGGAGATCAGAGCAAACAGCACCTGCGAAGGGGCAGGGATGGAGAAAGTGAACTCACAAGGGGGAGCTCCCTGAGTGGAGAATATGGGTGCAGGGTAAGAGGCCAGCCATACCATCCCCGTCTCCAATGAGCACAAAGCTGCCCCACTAGTCAGGCCCTCACCATCGGGCACCAAGCCGTGATTCTCATATTGGTCCAGCTGGACAAGGGTGGGGTTCCTGCAGCCATGGGTCGCACGGAGACGGCAAGTAGTCTCTGCCTTCCAGGTAGGGGTCAGAAGTGAGAAGAAGCTTTCATATTCGGTGGGGGAGAGAGGGCTGCCCGGAGTGGAGGCCGAAGCTGAATCCTGGTCTGGGGCAGCTGACGAAGGCAAGAGCAGCACTGCGGGGCAGGGAACAGAGGGATGGATGGACCGAACTCCGAAACCATTCCGGGCCGGGTAGGACCCAGCCTGGCCAGCGGGGCCTCACGCGAATTAGGAACGGGGGAGGGGGGTGTCTGGCCCGTGGGGATGCCAAGGACAAGGGCAAAAGTGAGCCTGGGGGAGATCTGGGAAGAGGTCGAGTCAGGGAGAACGTCCAAGGCGACCTCCATGAGAAACGTTTCAGAAAAAGTCAAGGAAGGTTTTCTCGGGAGAGCACCTAGCCAGGAAGGAAGAGACCAAGTAGGTGGGAATCGCTCACCCTTTAGGAGCGAGAAAAGGAAGCCAGCAGCGAGCTTCCTCATGGCCCCAGGGGATCAGCCAGCGTTTCCGGGACCAAAGCGGCCACTAACGGGCCAAGCCAGAGAGAGCGGGTGGGTGCCGGCCGGCAGACTCGAGTAGAAGGGGCCCCACGTCACAAATGGCCGGGGGCGGGGCCTCAGAAACTGACGTATGGGTCCTCACGTGTCAACTCCCATCTGGAGAGGATAAGTTATCATTGACGCTGTACCGCGTTTTTTTGTTGTTATTGTTGTTTTTTGTTTTTTTAGCACAAAAGTCAAATACTTATTAGGCATCTACTAATTGTAGGTACTTGGCATTTTCTTTTAAGGTGTCTGATATATATCAGTAAATGAAGACCCTGGTCCATAGGAATGAATATAAATGTCTCCAGGAACATTAATAAAGGATCATATTCTCTTTTATGTTCCTATAGGTTTTATTTTCACTTTTATTACAGTACTTCCAACATATTATTGTAATTATTTGTTTACATGTCTGTCTTTCCTCTTTTTTAAAAAATTTTTTTTATTTATTTATTTATTTTTAGAGAGGAGAAAGAAACAGAGAGAGAGAAGGGGGGAGGAGCAGGAAGCATCAACTCCCATATGTGCCTTGACCAGGCAAGCCCAGGGTTTCGTTCGAACTGGCGACCTCAGCATTTCCAGGTCTATGCTTTATCCACTGCACCACCACAGGCCAGGCTGTCTTTCCTCTTGAACTGTGTGGGCTTTGGGATGGCAGGATGTCATATCTCATTGCTCTTGACACATGGCTTGCATTCAGTAAGTGGCAGTAGAATGAACCAATGAAGCTGGATTGCTAAACAGGCTATTGAGTTCTAATGTCTTAGACTGTGTTTATCCTAGTTTTAGAAGAATGTCAGTTTTATACTTTTTTTCAGATATCCTTAAGTTTTGATTTAATTTATTGGGGTGATATTGGATAATAAAATTATATAGATTTCAAACATATAATTCTATAATGCAGTATTTGTATATTGTATAGCATGTTCAGGATCCAGTCATCTTTTTTTTTTTTTTTTTTTTTTTTTACAGAGACAGAGAGTGAGTCAGAGAGAGGGATAGACAGGGACAGAGAGAGACGAGAAGCATCAATCACTAGCTTTTCATTGCACGTTGCAACACCTTAGATGTTCATTGATTGCTTTCTCATATGTGCCTTGACCGTGGGCCTTCAGTAGACTGAGTAACCCCTTGCTGGAGCAGCAACCATGGGTCCAAGCTGGTGAGCTTCTGCTCAAACCAGACGAGCCCACGCTCAAGCTGGCGACCTCGGGGTCTTGAACCTGGGTCCTCTGCATCCCAGTCTGATGCTCCAACCACTGTGCCACCGCCTGGTCAGGTGATCCAGTCATCTTCACCTTTACCCAGCCTTTACCCTCTTCTACCTCCCCCACTTCCTTTTCTCTTGTAATCATACTGTTGTCTATGAATATATTTTGCTTAATCCTTTTACCCTTTTCACCTAGCCCCCTAACCTACCTCTCCTCTGACAGCTATCAGTCTGTTCTGTTTCTGAGTCTTCCTATTTTGTTTGTTTTGTTCATTAGATTTCACATATAAATGAAATCATAAAGTATTTGTCTTTCTCTAACTGGCTTATCTCAGCATAATACTCTCTAGGTTCATCCATGCTGTTGCAAAAGGTAATATTTCCCTTTATTTTATTTTATTTTATTGTATTTTTCTGAAGTTGGAAACGGGGAGGTGGTAGACAAGACTCCCGCATGCTCCTGACTGGGATCCACCCAGCACACCCACTAGGGGGCGATGCTCTGCCCATCTGGGGCGTTGCTCTGTCACAACCAGAGCCATTCTAGCGCCTGAGGCAGAGGCCATGGAGCCATCCTCAGCGCCCAGGCCAACTTTGCTCCAATGGAGCCTTGGCTGGGGGAGAGGAGGAGAGAGACAGAGAGGAAGGAGAGGGAGTGGGGTGGAGAAGCAGATGGGCGCTTCTCCTGTGTGCCCTGGCCGGGAATTGAACCCAGGACTCCTGCACGCCAGGCCGACGCTCTACCACTGAGCCAACCAGCCAGGGCTAAGATTTCCTTCTTTTTTAATGGCCAAGTAGCATTTTCAGTGTGTAAACATACCACAGCTTTTTGTGTGTGTGAGACAGGAACGGAGAGAGGTGAGAAGCCTCAACTTGTAGTTGCATCACTTTAGTTGTTCATTGTTTCTCATACATGCTTTGACCTGGGGAGGGGCAGAGGGCTCCAGCCAATCCAGTGACCCCTTGCTCAAACCAGCGATCTTAGCCTTAAGCCAGCAACTTTGTGCTTCAAGCCAGTTACCATGGGATCATGTCAATGATCCCATGCTCAAGCCAGCAACCCCCACCCTCAAGCTGGATGAGCCTATGCTCAAGCCAGTGACCCCAGGGTTTTTTGTTTGTTTGTTTTTTGTGTTTTTTTTTCTGAAGCTGGAAACGGGGAGAGACGGTCAGACAGACTCCTGCATGCGCCCGACCGGGATCCACCCGGCACACCCACCAAGGGCGATGCTCTGCCCACCAGGGGGCGATGCTCTGCCCCTCCGGGGCATCGCTCTGCCGCGACCAGAGCCACTCTAGTGCCTGGGGCAGAGGCCAAGGAGCCATCCCCAGTGCCCAGGCCATCTTTGCTCCAATGGAGCCTTGGCTGCGGGTGGGGAAGAGAGAGACAGAGAGGAAGGAGGGGGGTGGAGAAGCAAATGGGCGCTTCTCCTGTGTGCCCTGGCCAGGAATCGAACCCGGGTCCCCCGCACGCCAGGCCGACGCTCTACCGCTGAGCCAACCGGCCAGGGCTGACCCCAGGGTTTTGAACCTGGGTTCACAGGGTCCCAGGTCGACATTCTATCCACTGCACCACCACTGGTCAGGTTAAGTCTTTAACCCATTTTGAGTTTATTTTTGTGTGTGGTATAAGAAGGGGTCTAATTTCATTTTTCTTTTTTATGTATCTGTCCAATTTTCCCAACACCATTTATTGAATAGACTGTCTTTACCCCACTGTATGTTCTTGCTTCCTTAGTCAAATACTAATTGACCATAAAGACGTGAGTTGACTTCTGGCCTATTCTGTTCCATTGGTCTATTGTCTGTTTTTATGCCAGTATCATGCTGTTTTGATTACTATGGCTGTGTAGTATAGTTTATCAGTTAGTGTGATTCCTCCAACTTTGTTCTTCTTTCCCAAGATTGTTGCTATTCAAAGTCTTTTGTGGTTCCATATAAATTTTTGGAATATTTGTTCTATTTCTGTGAAATATGTCATTGGTATCTTGAGAGAAAAAATTGCATTGAATCTACATATTGCTTTGGGTAGTATGGACATTTTAATAATGTTAATTCTTCCTATCCATGAACATGGCATATACTTCCACTTATTTGTATCTTCCTCAGTTTCTTTCTTTGTTGTCTTATAATTTTCCGAGTACAGGTCGTTTACATCCTTGGTTAGATATATTTGTAGGGTCATTTGTTTTTATGCAGTTGTAAATGGAATTTATCTTTTCTGATAGTTCATTATTGGTGTATAAAAATGCAACCGATTTCTAGATACTGATTTTGGATCCTGCTACTTTACCAAATTATTCATCAGTTCTAGGAGTTTTTTGGTGAAATCTTTAGGGTACTCTATATACAATATCATGTCATCTACAAATAGTTTTATTTCTTACTTTCCAAATTTGGATGCTTTCATTTCTTCCCTTGTCTGATTGCTGTGGCTAGGACTTCCAATATATGTTGAATAACAGTGGTGAAAGTGGACATCCCTCATCTTGTTCCTGATCTTAAAGGAAATGCTTTTAGTTTTTGACCATTGAATATGATGTTGACTGTGGGCTTGTCACATATGGTCTTTATTATACTGAAGTATGTTCCCTTTATTCCCACTTTGCTGAGAGTTTTGATCATAAACAGGTGCTGGATTTTATCAAATGCTCTTTTTGCATTTATTGATATGATCCTGTGATTGTTATCCTTCATTTTATTTATGTGGTTTATCACATTAATTGATATGTGGGTATTATACCAACCTTTCATCCCCAAAATAAATCCCATTTGATCATGCTGTATGATCTTTTTAATGTATTGCTGGATCCAGTTTGCTAATATTTTGTTGAGAGTTTTAGCATCAATGTTCATCAGGAATATTGGCCTATAATTTTCTTTCTTTGTAGAGTCTTTATCTGGTTTTGGAAATAGAATGATGCTGGACTTGTAAAATGAGCTTGGAAGCCTTCCCTCCTCTTGAATTTTTTGTAATAGTTTGAGAATTATAGATATTTTTTCATCTTTGAATGTTTGGTAAAATTCACTTATGAAGCCATCAGGTCCAGAAACTTGGTTTGTTGGGAGTTTTTGATTACCATTGATGGAGTAGGTGCTGTGTTGTTCTTTATGCACCACCTTATTTCTTTTTCAAGGTAATCCCACTTATTATCCCTACTTTACAGATGAGGAAACAAACTTCAAGACAAATTGCCCAGCCCTGGCCTGGCTTGAGCCTGAGGTTGCCAGTTCAATCCCTGGTCAAATATGAGAAGCAGTCAATGCACAACTAAGTAGAGCAACAAGTTGATGCTTCTATCTTTCTCTTGATCATCCCGACATGCTGAGGTCATAGATTTGCTTTCCAGTCAGAGCACATATGAGAAGCAACCAAATGAGTACATAACTAAATGGAACTAAGTGAAACAATGAGTTAATGCCCCCCCCCACTCCTTTTCTCAATACAGTGGAAAAAAGTTGACTAACAGATATTGAGGCTTAAATATGATATAGGCAGGTTTCTAGAGTGACAGATATGGAATATACAAACCAAAGTCAGGGCCTTTCTGGATAGGAACCAGAGAGGAATCCTCCAGGTAAGAAATGAACTAAAAAGGGAAACAAAAGTAGGGGTCAGGTGCAGGGGAGCTCAGGTATACACACAGCTCAGCCTAGGGAAGTGGTTTCCCGGTAGGAGGTGAGCAAGACAATACACAGGCATAGGGAAAAAAAATTTTCTATGTTTAAAATAAGAAATCCAGCCTGACCAGGCGGTGGCGCAGTGGATAGAGCCTCGAACTGGTACACGGAGGACCCAGGTTTGAAACCTCGACGTTGCCGGCTTGAGCACAGGGTCACTGGTTTGAACGTGGGATCATAGACATGACCCTATGGTCGCTGGCTTGAGCAAGGGGTCACTCCCTCTGCTATAGCCCCCAGTCCAGGCACATATGAGAAAGCAATCAATGAACAACCAAGGAGCTGCAATGAAGAATTGATGCTTTTCATCTCTCTCCCTTCCTGCCTGTCCCTCTCTGTGTCTCTGTCACAAAAAAAAACAAACAAAAACTCAAGCCCTACTGGATGGCTCAGTTGTTTATACCATCATCCTGATATACAAAAGTTGTGAGTCTGGTCCCTGGTCAGGGCACATATAGGAATATATTGATGTTTCTTTTATTCTTTAAAATATTTACTTATTTATATTTTTGTCTTATTTATCAATTTTTAGAGAGAGGAGAAAGGCAAGGTTGGGGGAAGGGGCAGGTAAATATTAACTCACAGTGGCTTCTTGCATGTGCCTTGACTGGGCAAGCCTGGGGTCTCAAACTGGTGTCCTCAGTATTCCAGGTTAATGCTCTATTCACTGTGCCACCACAGGCCAGGCTTTATTTTATTTTTTGAGAGAAAGAAAGGGAAAGAGGAAAAGAAAGAAAAAAGAGAAAGAAAGAGGAAGAAAAAGACAAGCATCAACTCATTGCTCCACTTAGTTGTGCATTGATTGCTCTCATATATGTATTTTTTAAGTGAGAGAAGAGACAGACTGCCACTCAGGCCCCGACCAGGATCCACCTGGCAAGCCCCCTGTGGCAATGCATTCCCCATCTGAGGTGGTTTTTTTGGAGGGCAGTTTTTTTGTGACAGAGAGTCAGAGAGAGGGACAGATAGAGACAGACAGAAAGGAAGAGAGATGAGAAGAATCAATTCTTAGTTGCAGCACCTTAGTTGTTCACTGATTGCTTTCTCATATGTGCTTTGACTGGGGGGCTACAGCAGACTAAATGACCCCTTTCTTGAGCCAGCGACCGTGGGCTTAAGCCAGTGACGGGGTCATGTATATAATCCCACGCTCAAGCCAGTGAGCCCACACTCAAGATGGCAACCTCAGGGTTTCATACCTGGGTCCTCTGCATCCCAGTCTGATGTTCTATCCACTGCACCACTGCCTGGTCAGGCTTTTTATTAAAAATTAAGTTAGAGAAAGGGAAGCAGAGACAGATTCCCTAGTTGCTTCTCATATTTGACCAAAAACTGAACTGGCAACCTCAGGTTTCAAGCCGGCAATCTTGGCAACATTGGGTGCTCTGGGTTGAGCTTCTATTCACTGCATCACCACCTGTCAGGCCATACTGATGTTTCTGTCTCTCTCTCACTCTCTCCTTCCCTTCCTCTCTAAAATCAACCAATAAATTAAAAAATTTTTTAATAAAATAATTAAGTTAATACTTAGTATAATACATGTATAAAACATAAATACACATTTATTGGAAATTAAGTGATGAAATGTTTCACAGAGAAAAGTTGCAATTTTAAAAGTTTTGGGAAGCCCTGGTCTGAGGCACAGCCCAGCCAGCCAGCTCTGTCCTACCCAAGTTGAGAAGCTGTGGATCCTGATGCACTTCTGGTTCCAGCCTTGTCGTACTTTTGGCATGTTATCCTCCCACCTCTTATCCAACTCAGAGGATGCAAAAAAAACAAAACACTTAGCACATGTACCAAAATGGTGTCTCCAGGAAAACACAGCAAGCCAACAGGTACAGCTTTTATTCATCTACCCAAGTTCCTAACATGTGGCTTAGCTGCATCCCAGCTGCCCCTCTCCCATTCACAAGGTCAGGATGACTCCTCTTGGCACAGAGGACGGGGTGCCCATTAAAAATAAGCTGGGGAAGCCCCCGCCATGGAAGAAGCAGAAAGAGAACAATGAAAGTTTATTACACCATAGTCCCCCGCCACAGGGTGGAGAGAATTAGAAGGGGTGGGGGACTGCCCCCATGCTACTGCCCCAGTCCTTAAATACAAAGCAAGGGGAGTAAAGAGGACCATTCTTCAGAAATACAGCACCAACCTCAGCATGGAGGCAAAAGGACAGTGGGCAAGACCACTTCCCTCTGAAGGGGGTGAGCTGAGTAAGAGCACATACCCTTAGTGGCTGCAGCACCCCTCCCTACCAGGACTTGGATGCAGCCTCAGCACCAGGAGAGGGGGCAGGGGAGAAGGGGTGACAATACTGCACCACCCACTGCTCCCTGGACCCCCTGGCCCCAGCACAGGCATTCATTCCTCTCCCCACTAGACCAGGGCAGGGGATGTGGAAGAAACTGTCAGAATCCAAGGCCCTTATCTATTTCTTCTTCCGTTCTTGGGAGCAGCGTGGGCAAAACCTAAAAAGAAATAAACAGAACATGATAGAGAAGAGGAGAGAAAAAGCAAGTGAAAGGGAGAATGCCCTATACTACTCAACGCAGGGCAGTCCAGCTCCTACCACAACTCTCTCACTCACCATTTCCCCCGAGGCTTGGTTGTCAGCCCCACACAGGCAAAGTGGAACCACTCAATGGAACACTAGATAAGATGGAAGAAGCAGAAGTCTCAGGCCAGAGAGGGGCAGAGGAAAAAAAAGTAGCTCCCTCCCCACCCAGCCACCCCCATAGATTCGGTAGGAGTATTCCTTATCCCATCCATGCCTTTGGAGAATTCTTAGCGGTCACGAGGGCAAATTCCGACCACCTTCCTTCTATCTGGAAGTCCCACTATTCAACCATTTCCCCCATCTTGTTTCCACTTAATGTCCCCAGAACCCGCCATCCAGAGGCAAAATGGTTCTCACATCAGGGTTGTCACAGCCAATCATCTCTCCATAGGAGACCTGGTGACAAAGGCAATAGGTGGGTTCGTTGGGATCCACAGGCATATCCAACACATCAGAGGGGTGGACACTGCCAAAGGTCACTGAGGGCATCCCATACTCAGGACTTCTGTATACCAAGAGGAAGAGAAAGTGTCATCTGCAGGAAGGGAAACTACAACTTGAGACTCTCATAGGTGGACAAAGGAGAGCCTGTGGGACAAGTGATTTGGAGCTTCTCCTCTCTGTCCAGAAGATCCCAGTACGGTAAGGAGAAGAAATATGGCACAGAAGACTGAGACAGTAGCAAGGGGCAGTGTGGCATGGGAGCTGGGGTGGTGGGACAGGAGATTATGTCATCTGGCAAAATGCTCCCTGATATACCTACGTGCGCACAAGTTTTAACTTCTTCTGGGCAGCCTTGGGGGCTTCTTCATCTGAGTTTTTCCCTTTGGAACGAGCACGGGCAGCTTTTTTCTCCTTTTGAGTCCGGCCTTCTAGGAAAGAGAGGGAAAGCCAGAAGGCAGGGAGAAAGAAAGATATTAAGTCCTTCTTACCCCCTTTCCAACCTGGAGCCCCTCCCTGAAAGCTGAAGAGCTAGCTGCTTCTCCCTCTGAATCCTCGCTCCGCTGCTCATGGCCCGCCCCCCTCCTCACTCTTTTTGCCTTTGCTGGAAGAGCTGTCATAGTCACTTGACTCAATCTGTTTCTCCTTCAAATCAGCCTCAAAACGGGCCAGGTCTGTGTCCAGTCGTCGGATGTGTTTGTCTACCTGGGTGGAAAGGGAAAAGGAAGAGGTACAGGGCTGATGCCAGCAAAAGAAAATAGGCTAAGGCAGATTCTAGGATCTCCCAGACCCCAAACAGATCCCAAAACAGCTGAAGGAGGTGTCTAGGACCCTGAGGAATAGATGGAAAGTAAGCGGGGAGCCATGAACAGGGCCATACCATTTCATAGGTCTGCATGGCAAGCTGCACCTTGTCGTCACCAAATTCCTTGCACTTGCCATAGGCTTCCTGGATCTGTTTGAGAAGGGCCAATTTTTCCTCGGAGCTCAGGCTGCGGGCACTACTCATATACTCAGTGGCCAACTTGTCAATTTCAGCCTTCAGGTCTACAACAGAGAGAGGCCTGGTCACAATGGCCCCTGTGTGGCTAGGTCATACACACTTCTTCCTCTTGTTCCTTGGACCTTTTCCACTGACCAACTTTTGACCTAAAACATACTGAATGTTCATACGTACTGTGCCATGTACTCAAATAATATGACATATTGACAATATTTGTTTTAAAGCTGCCTTCTAGTGCTGAACACATTGCTATGAGTGTTGAAACTTAAATTATTAAAACATAATGAGAGATCCTTTGCACACTGCACGAATACAAACTATACTTCTGTTGCTATCTGAAGATGCTTCTTTGCAGGGTTGGCTGCTCCTTCTTGAACCAAGAATTTTGTCTCAAAGGCGTCGCAAAAGTATCCCACAACAGCTCTGAGCGCTGTAAACAAGGCTGGGTCACCTGCTGCTGCTGGCTTCCAGGTCTGTGCATCTATAGTTCATCATTTAAAATGAGACGTGCCTGGCTTGGATAAAGTGTCAATCTGGAACACTGAGGTAGCTGGTTCGAAACCCTGGGCTTGCCCGGTCAAGGCACATAAGAAAAGCAACTACGACGAGTTGATGCTTCCTCCTCCCTTGCCGCCCTTCCATCTTCTTGTCTCTCCAAAATCAATAAATAAAACTTTCAGAAAAATAGCTAAATGAGAGGCAACACTTCTACTTATTGCCCACCCTATTTTGCTTATCATTTGCAACTTGCTTATAGTTCCCATCACTTTTTTGTTATCTTACACACTGCACCATTTTAATATTAGAATGTGAGTGATGTCCCACGACACTGAGACTATAGATGTCTACTGCCTAATATTTGGTAGGGCTCATTGAAAAGTCAACAAAAAAAGACAGAAGCTTGACTCTAATGTAATGCAGCAACAGATAATAGGAAGGACTGCACTATGCTTATGCTCCACTTCTTTGAAGCCCTTGGAGGAAGCTAAAAAAGCACATAGTTTGATAATCCCCAACTGGCCTTTCTGTGCATGAACTCAAGAGTTGGAACTGTATTACAAAGAAAGCAAGTCGGTTTTTCACAATTCAGCAGGTGGTTCTCAAGGGCCTATGTCCAGGATTTTAGATGACGTTCACCTTTTCATGAGTAAACTTACCCAGAGTAACTCAAATCCCAGCTTGTTACATTCTTGAGCCTGGTTACACAAGGATGAAAGATAAGACCTAGACCTGAATATCCTTCAGCAGGTACAGGGAGAGCTCCAACAGACATTTTTGATGTTGCAGAGACCAACATGACCATTGCAGTATAGCCTCAGACTTCAAGTGAATGCCTCAATGCAGCCAAACTTGCTCAATTTTCAAGGAAGACCACAAATAGTAAGGTTGACGAATACCAAGGACAGATCCTGATATTAACTGATGCTTTTCCTTCTTTCTTTTTCCTTTCTCTCTCTTTAAGAACTTCTCAAACAGCAAAGATCCTGTCTAAAGCCTCACTGAATTTTGTAACAGTCACATTAACAATCCAGTGGAGTAGAAAAATTCTAGCCTTCCTATAGATACATTGAACACAGAAAACAGATATGATTCTAGAGTTGACTTTGGTTTGTTTAATTCTTCTTGAGGAAGATAAAAAGAACATAGCATCTTTGAATTCTTGAGACATTGCTGCAATACTCCATTTGTTACGGAAGAGCTGATACAAAAATGCAGACCATCACTACTCTCCTTTTAAGAAATGCAAGAGTAAAACAGAAAGAAAAGCCACTTTCTCCACATCAGATGATATGGTAACACAAATAGAAAAGGAAATAATCATGCACACTCAGTATGCGCACGCACGTCTTACTCTGTACGTACCCTCCGTTCTTTGGTCCAGGTCCCTCATGAGCTGAAAGTTTCTCTGCAGTTCAAAGGGGAGGTTTTCAATACCTAGAGAGAAGAGGAGAAACTAAGACTCACTGGACTTCACAGGCCTTATAGCTGCTTTTAAAGTACGGGTCCAAAACAGGACTGTTTTCCTCCCTTTGAACAGTTGAATAGACCAGAAACAACATTCTTCGTTCCTTCCTCATTAGAGGCTGTGTCTGCCTTTCTCCACAAGTAACTTTTCCACCTCTGCACAGCTTTCCTACCCTTTATCTCTTCAGGGACCTACTCTATAAATCAGCCCTTCCCTTCCTTTATTTTTAATCTCTGCTTCTAAGCTCCTTGCTCTCAACTTACAAATATCCTCTACCACTCATCACATACACACTTCCAATCTACTCTGCATATAGTAGCAAGAATGTTCTTTTTAAAAAGCACATCTGTTCAAGTCACTCTCCTGCTTATAACCCTGCAGCAATTTCTTATAGCACTATTCCTAGTCTTGTTACACACTTTCTAGCCTTTGCTTACCTCACACCAGCCTTAATTAATATGTGTTCTCTCTGCTCTGATCACATTGGTCTTCTCTGAATGCCTGGAACTTGCCAACACTTTCCCTGCCATTTGGCTTTTTTTTTTTTGTATTTTTTCTGAAGCTGGAAACGGGGAGAGACAGTCAGACAGACTCCCGAATGCGCCCGACCGGGATCCACCCGGCACGCCCACCAGGGGCGACGCTCTGCCCACCAGGGGGCGATGCTCTGCCCACCAGGGGGCGATGCTCTGCCCCTCCGGGGGGTCGCTCTGCCGCGACCAGAGCCACTCTAGCGCCTGGGGCACAGGCCAAGGAGCCATCCCCAGTGCCTGGGCCATCTTTGCTCCAATGGAGCCTTGGCTGCGGGAGGGGAAGAGAGAGACAGGAAGGAAGGAGGGGGAGGGGGTGGAGAAGCAAATGGGCGCTTCTCCTATGTGCCCTGGCTGGGAATCGAACCTGGGTCCCCCACACGCCAGGCCGACGCTCTACCGCTGAGCCAACTGGCCAGGGCCACCATTTGGCTTTTCACATGGTACTCTCTGTGCCTGGAACATACCACCTGATCTTGCTCATACTACCTACAACATATTTTGTGGCCTACCAAACTTCTCATCCTTCTTCAAAGTTCAGCTCAAGCCCTGGCTGGTTGGCTCAGTGGTAGAGCGTCGGCCTGGCGTACAGAAGTCCTGGGTTCGATTCCCGGCCAGGGCACACAGGAGAAGCGCCCATCTGCTTCTCCACCCCTCCCCCTCTCCTTCCTCTCTGTCTCTCTCTTCCCCTCCCGCAGCCGAGGCTCCTTTGGAGCAAAAGATGGCCCGGGCGCTGGGGATGGCTCCTTGGCCTCTCCTTGGCCTCTGCCCCAGGTGCTAGAGTGGCTCTGGTCGCAACAGAGCGACACCCCGGAGGGGCAGAGCATTGCCCCTGGTGGGCGTGCCGGGTGGATCCCAGTCGGGCGCATGCGGGAGTCTGACTGTCTCTCCCCGTTTTCAGCTTCAGAAAAATACAAAAAAAAAAATTCAGCTCAAATATGACTTCCCCAGACTCCCAATAAGTACACTAAATTTAACTGTCAAATTATTCTATCTCTACCCTTCTTTGCACTTATCCAACCATAATTAAATATTTAGTTGTGTAATATTTTCAGAAAGGCTGGGCACACCTGTCTTCTATTCTATTTCCCTAGCATTTAAAAGTATGATTTCCAGATGAGGGTCCTCAATAGATACTTGAATAAATGCATAAATAAGTCTCTCCTATAAAGGAAAAATCTCTTTGCATGACAATATTTCAAACTTTAAAATGCCTCCACTGCTTTTAACGTATAACCTCAGATCTGCTACCAGTTTACTGAGATTACTTTCAGTCACCAGTAACTTATCCAAGCAAATGATGTCAGTCCTATCCTAAAATGTATGTTTGCAGCAGTTGGCACTATCTTTTCTCCTTCAAGTAACTTTTTTTCCTCTTAGGATTCTAAATCTCATAATATACTTACTGGTAATTCCCACAGTGACATTTCCTTAGCCTGTCCTAAATGTTAATGTTTTCTTTTCTTAAGGTTTTGTTTATTGATTTTAGAGTGGGGGCAGTGAGGAGGAGCAGGAAGCATTAACTTCTAGTAGTTGCTTGTCATTTGTGCCTTGACCCAGCAAGCCCAGGGTTTTGAACCAGCGACCTCAGTCGATGCTTTATCCACTGTGCCACCACAGGTCAGGCAATGTTTTCTTGAGATTAGACTTTAAACCTCTCATTTCCTCACTTGTTTTCTCTGAATGATTTCTACCTTATTCATTCTCATGGATACAATTACCATTTCTATGCTTAAGTTTAAACTGAATTAAATATATTGCTGTTACTCCTGCATTTCCTATCTTGTTGATAGGAAGTCTACCTCACTTCCCAAGCAGGGAATTGAGAAGTCTCCTTAGATCCTTCCTTTGCTTAACCATTTAGTCATTTAGTCAGTCCTATCATATTTAACTCCTAAATACTTCTGTCACTCCCTGAGATAAGGTCCTCATCTCTGAGCTACACTGTTATCACTAATTGATCTTCCTATTACCAAAGTTATCATGCTCGAATTTATCATACAGCAGTTATTTTCCTTTATAAAAATCACTCGACTTTTAAAATCTGCTGGTTCCTCACTATTTAAAGTGCAATATTCTTAGCTTGCCTTTAAAAAACTTTGCACCATGTAACCCTAGCCTCTTTCTCCAGTCTCACTTTTCATTCTCCCACCTTAAAGTCCTATATAGCAAACACTCTGACCTCACTTTTCCCCGACCTTGCCACAAATCCATCACATCTTTTCTGGTGCTTTCCTCACAGCAATTCTTTCTCTTTTCACATTGGCTAAAAACACTCAATCTTCAAGACTCTGTTCAAACATCACATCCTCTATAAAGCTTTAACTACATCCCCAGATAATTAGCTTCTCTTTCTCCAGTATTACCAAGTGTCCTTTTAATGTATTTTTCAGTACTTGTCACACTGTTTTATATTTAGTAGCAGAATCTGTTTCCTACTAAACACTGAGGGCAATGACTTGTCTTATTCATTCTTTTACATCCCCAGTACCTACCGTTATGTCTGTCTGACCTATAGCACACCCTCAATAAATGGATGTATGAATGAATGACGCCCAACACTAAGACAAATATAAGCGTATATGGTGGCAGGCTTTGTGAAGGGGTGTGTTACATAAACGGCATAAACATAACACGAGATTCCCATTTAAAGGAAACTGGATCTTTACTCCACGAAGAGAAGGGTTCCAGTTCATCCTTTGACAGTGGTCGCTCACAACCCCCCATCCCCACAAGAAACCGCTTCTGGGAAAGAAAGAACTAAGCGAAAGAGCTAATAATAGATCTTTGTCGCTGCTCCAAGTGGCAGTGAGTGATATACTAAAAGGACTAATTCGGAATGATTTTGAGGGAAAAAAACCATATACCCTGAGGCTGGAGACCCTGAAGATGGGGGCAGAAAATATCTTCCCGGCTATGCCCATCAGCCCTTCAAGCTACATCCTCAGCCCTACCGCACAGCCCCTCCCTTATTTACACCCAAAAGCGAGGCTTCGACCCTGCTGCCCCGCCCCCCTTTCTTCACACCCTCCAATATTCTTTCACCCGGAATCCCTTTACAGTTGTGACTTTCTAACCATCGGGACTTCGAGGCCATAGATCTCCTCAGCCCCGACCCTCCCCCACCACTCTACGACCCCTGACCCCCGCTTCCAGTCTGCTCTTACTGTCCAGATAATGTTCCAAATACATCCCCGCAGCCATCTTGAAGCAAAACAAAGCAACTTCCGGTCCGCCCCGGATATGACAGAAATGCGACAGCCGCTGAAGCTATCATTCTTGGATTAGGGCCTTTCCGCCCTTAAAGGGAGAACTTCCGCCCTTAAAAAACTATCTGCCGGGATACATCCGCCCAATGTTGACACTTGTCCTTTTGCGTAAGTATCCAAGACCGCCCGCAGAGGCTTCTTGAAGCGGCTTGAGTCTGCTTCCGCCCTAACTGAGCCCCAATACGCGACTGACCGCAGCAATCATGACATCACTGGAGGTCGCCATTTTGCACTCTCTAGCAAACTTTTTTTCCCTCCAAAACGGGGATGTGCGGTAATGAGGTGAAAACCCCTCACACTCGGACTGTATTCCGTAAGTACCTTTTCACCAACTGGGAAATCTTTCTTCCTTTTGCATTATATAAATCTAGTGACTAGAGTTGGTCCCAGCTGAATCAAGACTTTCCTCCAACTCCAAGGGAGCTAGTTTCTTAAGTTGGGGAGGCAAATCTAGTGTGAGATTTACACCACTGGCATTTCTGTCCACTCACACGAACACCCAACTCCCCAGGATTATTTTTTTAACATGGAAAAAGTAAATTGTTTTATCAACTTGGTTTATAAATACAAATAAATATATAATCCTGACAATAAATCCTTTTGTCAGGATTCTTTGTCCTTTTACATTCAAATACATTCTCAAATAAAATGACTTCGTACTTCTGGCCTTCCCCTCGTTTTTGGCTCCCATTTTATTCAAGTTTGTGTATTATGTAAACTAGCACCATTATTCTCAAAGGATTGGGACATGAAGCTGTCACAGATGGGCCAATTAAATGCCAGCTATTGCCCTCCTCAGCTCTAGTACAATGAAAACAATGCTTTTCATCAGGATGGAAAGCAATCAAGTGCTTGAGAGGTTGCCACCACACTAGTGAAACAGAACTCAAAGCCCATCATCTCACAGTGGTGTTAGGAAAATGGCATTTTGGAGATCATTGTAACGCCTAAATCACACATTCTTGATAATTATCAATGTTACATGGTAGGTTTTTAATGAAACAGGTTTTCAGCCACAAAATTTTAGACCAAATATGTTAAGGTGAAACCCCGCATTTAACACTGAGCAGGTAGTAAGATACAGCAACAGGATCTAGTCAAGTGTCATGGCCCAGGATAATTTAAGTTCTGTGCCTATTTCCTTCCATATAAAATGAGAATAATAGTACCTACTTCATAGGGCTGTTGCTGAGTGAGTTGAGCAAATCATTTAAAAACAAAAAGTAGATTCTGGTTCTAATACCTGTCATGAAGTTAGGGCTGTCAAGGTCTTTTCAACTGTTGGTGAGAGCAAGGGGGGAAAAAAGCAGTTAACTATTCAGGAAGCTAACAAACACTGGCATACTTGGTTATGCCATACTCATTAGTGTCACACCACATACGGAGACTGTCTTGGATGCCCATACAGGACTGAGCCCTAAATTAAGTGGGCATTATTTCATTGACTAACCACACACCATTGGGTAATGAACACTGCTGCCCAGCAGTCACAGAGGGCAGCCATGTTATCAGATGTGGGAGCTTTGTCACAACTTTTTCAGTGCTTAAAGGTTTTTTAATCTTCAAACAGGAGCCTTGGAGGTGATCTAGTCCAGTCCTTCATTTAACATCTGAAGACACATCTCAGCCAACACTGGTTGATAACAGAGCCAGGGCTGCTGTCCAGGTTTTCTGACCATGCCCTGCAATATTATTCAATCCTGGTTATGGTTTCTACCACTGGAAACCTCTGGTTTTAGGTGCCACAGTATAATCAAGATATATGTACACACATGCCAAACGGATTCAGCACTGAGCTCACAGATGCTCACGCAGGGTTATAGGTCCTTTGAAGAGGCCGTGCTTGCAATTCTTTGATAAGGAGCTTAGTGGTTTTAACCTTGCTCTCACATGTTTAGGTAATGCAGTCCCTATGACAAGATTTGTATGTAGAAACCCTCATCAACCAATATTTCACTTCAGAAAATATCAAAGCGTACCATTCTATGGCTGACACAGTGTCATCACACAGCATTCATTCTTCATATACAAACTCTTGTGTAAATCCTTAGTACTGGCCTTGAACATCTCCCCAAATAGCTTTTCCCATGCTCGCTCACATCAGTCGCTCCACTGCCTCTGGTCCTTTTACATGAATTTATTTCTGTACAAGGTTCTAAAAACACCCCTTGGTTTATACATAAGTTTTTTCTTCATTTTAAATTGCTTTATAACAACTGGTTTCCTGATTTTTTTTTTTTTTTCATTTTCTTTTTCTCTGAAATCTGCCATGATTAAAATAAAATAAAGAAAATAATGTCATTGGCCAGAAGACAGGGTGGGGAAAAAAAGGACAAAAATAAACAAAACATCAAATATGAAAATTCTCAGAGATAATGCATTTATAAACACAGAAATGGTTACAACAAAGATGGCTGTGATGAGTGGGTATATATATATTTATATATATATATATTTATATATAAATCCGTGTCCGGCAACTGACCGTGGCACCTAGGGAGCTAAGTCCAGTCCTCATGTTTGCCCTGAACTCTCCTTTCTCTGCAACACCTCTTTGTTGTGGGATTTCATGAAGAACACAAAGCTCCCACAGCTCCTTAAGTTTTGGAATGGGGAGACTGAGAGTATAGCGTCTTGGTTGGCAGAGAAGGGGAGAGGCTCCAAGGAAAACCATAACCCACATTTCTAAGCCACCCTCGACCATTTGGGGGATCACTGGCCCCTTGGGGACCACATCTCAGCTCATGTTCCTTTACAAATAAAGGGAGTCTGACCCCCACCCAGATCTCCTTCCTCCAGCATTAGGTAGGAACTGAAGTGAGACCATGAGGGGAAGAAAATGCCTCCCAGGGATCAGGGCATGTGAGAAACTTCTGTTCTTTCACAGGCAAGATTAGAACACGAGGCTGGTTGCATTCAGGGCTCCCTTCTCTCCGATAGCTGGGAGGGCCAGCCTCTAGTCTTCTATCAGCCTGAACTTTGAGGATTATGAGGGAAAGGAGACAGTAAGTGCCCACAATGGAAAAGTTTCTATGAGGTCATAGCAAATCCCTCCCTTGAGCACCAACCCCCAATTTTTAAAAGCTATGCTTAGGAGGAGAGGCTGCTGGATTACACTACCAGCTCAGTATTCCTTTGCCAATCTGGAGGGCTCATATTTCTTTTGAAGAGGAGTTAAAATAAAGGTGGTATCCTGTGAAGGAAGGCCGTGCCTGAGGCCCAAGGAGATGGAGCCAAGGCCTGTCAAGGAAGAAGAGGACTTTTCCCACCAAGAAGAGTTGGAGAAAGAAGGGACCAGGACTTCTTCCCCTCTTCCCAGTGGGTGGCAGCATAGGTCTCTAGGAGCTGGCCAGGTGCTCCACCTGGATGGTGCTGGTGGTAACAGTGAGGCAGATGTCCTTATGATGCTCCGCCGTCTTATAGGGGGTCAGGTCAAAGGAACACTGGGGTGGAGGGTTGGGGTTGCTGTCCCCACCACCCCCACCCTGGGGGGCTGCCCCAGGGGACTGGAAGTGTGGTGGCTGTGGTGGCTGCTGCGGCGGCGGCTGCTGCTGCTGCTGCTGTGATGCCTGGGAAGCCTGGGCCTGTGCCTGGGCCTGAGCCTGCGCCTGGGCCTGGGCCTGGGCCTGCGCCTGCGCCTGGGCCTGTGCCTGGGCCACTGCTGCTGCTGCTGCTGCTGCCTGCACTTGTTGCTGGAGATCAGGAGGGTTGTGTTTGCGCATATGTTTCATAAGGTACGTTTCCTGACGAAGATGGTCAAAAGGAGTTGAGAGAGGAAAGAGAAGGAAAGAAGTTACTTATAACTACCACCCTAGACTCTTACTTTGCTTTAAATAGAGCAATACTTATACACAGATATTCTGAAGCCATAGGCAAGTTCACCCCACGAGCCACTTTCAGGGTTCACTGCAGGCTAGAAAGAGGAAGATAACCTTTAGAGTCACCATGGGCATTCGACTGGCACAGGGAAAGCTGACATTTTCTCAAAGATCTTTGAATGGAACAACTTTAACATCTTTTTCTGGAGTCTAATGGAAAACATCCATCTGAAATCTTTCTCCTCCCAAATTCTCAAGTTGCTTTACTTTGCCTTATGTTCAAGTAAAATGAAGAATCATTGCTTAGCAATCTGTATAGACTTAAGAGATCAGGCATTCCCTAAATCCCTCGGCCATGGGTCTATTTAATCTCTGTTCTCCTTTCTGATTCTGTAAGTTGGAGCTAGGGAAGCAACAGAGTGATTGTAACAGATATTTCTCCAGAAAGACAGGGTAAAGTGGACTGCAGTCTTACAGGCCTACAGGGAAGGAAAGAGAAGGCACTAAGCACTTACCGACGTATATGCCCGACTACAGATAGTGCAGGTGTACACCTTGGCATGCTTCACCGTATGCGTAGATAGGTGCACCTCCAGTGAGGCTGCGTCTGTGTACGCCCGATGACAGTTGTGGCACTTGAAGGGTTTATCTTTGTTGTGCTGCCGTCTGTGGGACTGAGAAGATTGGCAGAAATAAGGATGAGTGTATTGAGCTTTTCCCTCCGGCCTTTTTTTTTCTTTCTTTTTAACAGAGACAGAGAGAATCAGAGAGAGGGATAGATAGGGACAGATAGACAGGAACGGAGAGAGATGAGAAGCATCAATCATCAGTTTTTCGTTGTGACACCTCAGTTGTTCATTGATTGTTTTCTCATATGTGCCTTGACTGTGGGCCTTCAGCAGACCGAGTAACCCCTTGCTCGAGCCAGTGACCTTGGGTCCAAGCTGGTAAGCTTTTTGCTCAAACCAGATGAGCCTGCGCTCAAGCTGGTGACCTCGAGGTCTCGAACCTGGGTCGTCTGTGTCCAGTCTGACACTCTATCCACTGCACCACCGCCTGGTCAGGCCTGCCTCCTTGACTTTAATGGAAAGCCCTAAGTAGGGCATCAGACCCAGGTTCCCTTTCCATCTGAAGTTAGTAGAAACTGCTTCAGCCTGACCAGACGGTGGCACAGTGGATAGAGCGTCGGACTGGGATGTGAGGACCCAGGTTCGAGACCCCGAGGTTGCCAGCTTGAGCATGGGCTCATCTGTTTTGAGCAAAAGCTCACCAGCTTGGGCCCAAGGTCGCTGGCTCGAGCAAGGGGTTACTCGGTCTGTTGAAGGCCCACGGTAAAGGCACATATGAGAAAGCAATCAATGAACAACTAAGGTGTTGTAACACACAACGAAAAACTAATGATTGATGCTTTTCGTCTCTCTGCTCCTGTCTGTCCCTGTCTATCTCTTTCTCTGTCTCTGTAAAATAATGAAAAAAAACTGCTTCAATGAAACTTCAGAATTCACAGCTAAGGGAAGCATAACTAATGCAACACAAACCAAGATTCTAAACGTTAGAATAAAGGCTATGCCTGGTCCCACTAGTCCAGTGATTCTCAAAGTGTGGCAAAGGGGTCGCTAGGGAATACCAAAACCTCCTCAGGGGGCCCATAAGGTCAAAACTTTTTATTATTATTATTATTAACTCATTTTTAGAGAGAGAGAGAGAAAGGGAGGAGCAGGAAGCATCAACTCCCATATGTGCCTTGACCAGGCAAGCCCAGGGTTTTGAACTGGCAACCTCAGCATTCCAGGTTGATGCTTTATCCACTGCGCCAGCACAGGTCAGGGGGTCAAAACTTTTTTTTTAATTTATTTTCGAGAGAAAGAAAGGGAAAGAAATAGGAACATCCATCTGTTCCTGTATGTGCCCTGACCAGGGATTAAACTGGCAACCTCTATGCTTCGGGATGATGCTCTAACAGGGCATATTTTCAAAATAATAATAAGACAATGCCTGCCTTTTTACTCTCATTCTCTAATGACTGTACAGAGATTAAATGATATATAATAGTGCAATAGATTCAACACAGCAGACACAAGAATCTACCCATTTTCCAGTAAGCCATAAGTTAAAGAAATGTGAAAAAATGTAAAATAATCCCATTCTCACTAAATTTTTAGTGGGTATGTGTTTTGGAATATGTTATTTGTGTTAACATGCAATGTGTTAATTTTCAAACAAATTACTAAATAACTTGATGGTATATAGTAGATAGGTATTAGCCACATCAACAAAAGCTCTTTATGTCCCCCAATAATTAAGTGTGAAGAGGGCCTGAAAAAGGTTGAGAACTGCTGTAGTAGTCAAATGACTTCTACTCCAAGTCCAGACCTCGTGTGGAGGAGCATTTACCTGCAGGTTGGAGAGCTGTGTGAAGGCTTTCTCACAGCCTGGGTGTGCACATTTATATGGTCTATCACCGGTGTGGATTCTGCACGGGATGAGAAAACAAGAAAGGGAAAGGATGTCAGCAAGGACACTTGGGGAATGGCTCCTTAACAAGCCTCTTCAAGGCCACTCCTGCCCTCCCACAGGAGTGGGAGTATGAGATAGATCTCCAGGACGCCTCAACTCCTTGGACATGGAGCAGGCTGTAGGGCTTGATTTCTGCTCACTGCTTGCATCACTGAGCTCAAGATGGGCTCCTCTCTGCTTGGGGAGGAGGGACTGGTGGCTCGCAGCCCAGGGACAGACAGATCACAATTTGGTACACAAGTAAGCGCCTATAGTAACTGTCCCTGATGAGTGTTCAGAAACATAAGGTAAACACAATGGTAAGGAAAAAGAAACACAAAACATTTCTTCCTTGGCCCCCACCATCCAACCAGAAACTATATCCTGAGCCTCGAGCACCACTCCCAGAGAAAGTTCTGGTGTCAAAACAAAGCACAGTTATGCTAACTGTGGAAAGTAGCACTGATACGACTACTTGCAGAAACGCCTTCAAACTTTTCCCAGTCTAGCCCCGTAATGGCAGGAAATGCCTAGTTTAGTACCAATTTGTCCTCTTTCCCAAACTCTACAGGGCCCTCCACTGAGAGAAGTCAAGGACTTGAGAGTGCACGGACACCTGCTTCTTGTCAGGGACTTCAGAGCCTTTTTTGTGACCAGGTGGTTTTCTGGACTTCTGGTATAAAATCTTGGAAACATCACCGGACATGTCTTCTTTTGAGGAAAGCCCGACTCCTCCTCTTCAAAAAGCACAATGTCTGACCACTTTAAGGGGATCACCATATACAGAAGCCGCCAGGTGTCTAGAAGGAATCTGGACTCCAGTTCAGCTTGAGATACCACTGAAGGACATCAATTCTTCTAGTTGGCAGGATCATTTTCTCCTAGTCACTCCAGATTCATCGGACAAACAGTAGGTAGCCTTATGAGGTATAAGCTTTTTCATTACTTGCTGGTTCTTTAAGACTCAGGACATTTTTTGGTTTTGTTCTCTACTCCTGGGATCTCTTGGAGCCTTGCTTGTTGCTGTAGGCATCACCAAGCTGGTAGCCAGCTAATGTCTTTAATCTCCCTTTCGTAAAGTGGTGCCATAGGACCAGAGGTATCATCTTCAAATGCTCCGTTTTTGGCGTCAAGAAGAAAATCTTGCAAGATGTGTACATGGGCGTTTTCAGGGAAGGAAATGAGGGAAATAAGAGTTGTCTCTGCTCCAGGCCAATCTCTCCGCTCATGTGTCTGGGAATATCACAGTCATCTCCCCAGCGTAACTTTTGCCTCAGGCTCTCTCTGAGCATCCACTTGTGTCTCCATGTTGTTGCTTCTTCTTTTTCCCAGATGCCAGTCATGTTCTCCTCCAGCCAGGTCTCTCCTCCAGCCAGGTTTCTCCCCCGCCCCCCGCATGCGGGTTGTTGTGTGTGTCCGGGGCGGGGGTGGGGAGGGCATGCCAGCGGGGCGGGGGCAGTAGCCCGCCACTCTCCCTTACCGTGTGTGCTGCTGGAGGTGGGAGAGCTGGCGGAAGGCCTTCTGGCAGTAGGAACAGTTGTAGGGCTTGGCCCCCGAGTGGATACGGAGGTGCTGAGCCAGGTAGGAGGTGTTGGCGAAGGTCTTGGAGCAGTGCGGGCACTTGTGGGGCTTGATGGTCTCCGTGTGCATCTTAGAGTGGATCCTGCCGGAGAGGAGAGGAGGGAAGGGGGGAGGAGGAAGCAGTTCGACACCACGGGCTCAGCTCTCTGCTGGGTGAAATGATGTTGCTTGACGGATGAGAACACCCCCTCCTCCCTCCTCCCAAACACACTCCGGCCTGGAGAGGCTAATGAAGAGAACATCAAGATCTAGGTTGTTGCTGATCTTAAGTCGGTGGCTAGAATGGCAGTGAGATGATGAAGAGCTGCAACCCTGGCTCCTGGTAACCTTAAAAGACTTCAGTTTCATCAACCCTTTATTTGGTTCTAAGGTTACACACTCACCACAGATACCCTGCTTCCAAACTGTAATTTGAACAAAGACCAATACCGCCTGTTCCCCATGGACCTGAAGTTGAATGCACACCTTGGCTCTGAACTGAAGCATATAGTAAAAGCAGGGCCTGCTCTGCAGAAGATTTCCAAACACAGACACAGAGAGAAACCACAAAAATCGTTCCAGACTTTGGGATTGAAGACCACAATTTTCCAGGCCCCCCCCCCCATACTGCTAGGACATACAGAGTTTAATTTTCACAGACAGTAATGGGAGAGAACTGAAGCCCCCAAGGGCAAAGTTAAAAAGGAAAAAAGGAAACATGGAGAGAACAGGAGGCGCAGGCACGATGGTCTCAGGGTGAGGGCTCACCGCCAGCAGTGGGTAAAACCAAGAGCAGCCTTACCGGGTGTGCTGCTGGAGGTGAGAGAGCTGGCGGAAGGACTTCTCGCAGAAGTTACAACTGTAGGGCTTGGCCCCTGAGTGGATACGAATGTGCTGGGCCAGGTAGGAGCTGTTGGCGAAGGTCTTGGAGCAGTGTGGGCACTTGTGGGGCTTGGTCTCGGTGTGTGACTTGGAGTGGATCTGCATCTCCGACTTTGAGTAGAATGTCAATGAGCACATCCGGCACCTGGGCCAAGTGAGGGCAGTGGTTAGAACCCTTCCCACCAAGATAGCACTGCTGAACCCTCCCCTCTACTTGCAAAGAAGCCAACCTCTCTCTGATCTCTCGCCTATTCCAACTACACTGTAAGGCTATGAGAGGAAGAGCTCTGTTTTATTTTTATAGCCAAAGCTTCTAACATAGCCCCGCACAACCGATATCCTCAATATATGTTTGCTGAATGACTGGACTCCCTAAGTGTGTACACAAATAAGAATTCAGCCAGGTAAGATAGGAAAATCTTATTATGGGCCCTGGGGTGATGTGAATTTCATTGGGCTAGGAGTATCAACTAATTTCTGTTTTCCTTCTGCCTATAACTTAATTTCAAACTTTTAAAGAACTCTTTCCTCCAATTTCTCATGTATAAAGTATATCCCTCAGATATTCCTCAAGCTCCTGAAATGATAATGAAGACAAAGTGGCTAGATTACCCAGGACCTCTCTCTTGTCTCCTCAGATAATTGCCTTCTCTCCTACTTATTTTTTGCCAGGGATTATTCCTGGAGGCATAGGGGTGAGGCAGTATCAGAATTAAAGCATGTGGAGGGGCTTTTCCAAACCATGGATGTCTAGCCTCCACCCTGTATCTGATGTTCCACCAGTCAACCCCACCCCCCAGACAATCAAGTAAGAACTTTTGCAATGAACCAAGGTATCTGTTAGGAGTGGGTTCTGTCCCTCAAATATTTAGGAAAAAAAAGATTTGCAAAACACTGAGCATCCAAGCTACACCTTTCCTCTCCTTGCACATGGAGCTAACATCAGCACTTTGGGTTGACATCAACATCTAAATACACTTTCACTCAACACCTGAGTTGGTAATCTTCCTGCTACGACACTGCCCAACAATACCAAGTAAAAAGGCCTCTGAGCAGGATAAACCACAACTATTCAGACTTTATTGACAAAAAACCACTTATATGTGAGTTAGAACCCCAGTATTCCTAAACAAGTCACCAGTGCACAATGTGGGCTGGCAGAAAAGGCAACAGCCTGGAAGCCAGGTAACTGGAAGAAGTCCCTCTTCTTTGAGTCCTCGCAACTTATAAGAGGGGCTTGGGATGGTGTGACGGATGATTTCTACTTTTTACTGATCCCAGGAGAATTTTTAGAGATAACTGAGATCAAGATTACAAAGTATTCTGAGCTCCTCAGAGAAAAACATATCATTGTTAATGCTTCTATTAAAATTCTAATCATTAAGGCCAATTTCTAGTTCTCTAGTTACTCGGTAACTCTGAAGGAAATCCAATGACCAGTTTACCAATCCCTGACTGTTATCTGGAAAACCCAACCATTAGATGGGAGGTAGGGGACCTTCTGTTATATAGGTAGGGCAATCCAAAGGACACAGCCGAAAGAAGACAGCTAACAGGAAGTCTAGACATGTGGGCTCTATTCAGGGTTCAGTTATAGGCTGCTTCATCAATGCAGACCTCAATTTTCTGGTCTGTAAAATATCTGCCCCTTGAAGGGCCAGCAAACACCCAGGAGAGTCAAGAGTAAAGCCATGTTCTCTAATAAAACTGCATTAATTTAACAGCACCAGTGCTGGTGGATGCGCTCATGCTACCATGTTTCACTAAGACTGAGGTTAGAAACTGGACACATTGTCACTTGGAGAAGAACTATACTAAAGTTACAAAATAATTTCCCTTGGTTGCAAAAGTTCTCAAAGGTGAAACAACATATTCATTTTAACTCAAAAATCTCATTTAGTTAACATATGAATGTTGAACATAAAATCACACCCTTAATATGAAATTAGTTATAAAAGAGAAAATATCTCTCTTCATGGAAGTTTTCAACTAGAAGAATCTGTAAAACTTAAATTCATCAATAACAGACTGGAAATTAAAACAAAACAAAATAAAAAATAAATAATAATGGACTGGAAATAAAACCAGCAGTCTGAAAAGGTACTGGGTAAGCCGACTTGTGGTGGTGCAGTGGATAAAGCATCGACCTGGAACACTGAGGTCACTTTTGAAATCCTGGGCTTGCCTGGTCAAGGCACATACAGGAAGCAACTACTGTAAATTGATGCTTCCAGGTTCTCCCCCCTCTTTCTCTCTCTCCCTCTCTATCTCTAAAAATCAATAAATAAAATCTTTTTTTTAAAGTGCTGGGTATAATAATGATGATGATGATGATAATAATAATAATAATAATGGGGCATTTGTTGCTCTGATACTGCCAGGGAACTTTAAATATTGTTTCCACCCCTCACAACAAGCTGTCAAGTATTATTCCTGTTTTACAGAAAGGAATACATACAAAGGCTCAGAAGAATTAAGTAATTTGCCCAAGGACAGTTTCACACTATAAAGCTGTGATTCTAACCTAATGTAAGATTCCTCACAATAGAGGTATTCAAGGAGAGGCGGACTGTCATTTTCCAGGAATGTTTAGAGACTAAAACAACTATAGAGAAGAGACAGCTTAGGTGACCCTTAAAGTGTTTCCAACTCTGAAATCCTATGAAGCCAAGTAAGAGAGTACAAGTCCTTAAAGGAAGATGTTGGGTGGTCGAAAATAAATCTGATTTAGGAGAGTTGTGGCACTGCGCAGTTAGCAGGGGATAGAAAAGTCGGCACCCCATATCCCTGGGTGTACAACTCCAGGGGAACTCACACCTAACATGAGAATAGTGCCCCTTTGGACGCATACAATGCAATAGCCTTGCTTACAATAACCATTCTGAATTATCATCCCATTTTTCCTGAGATGCTCAAAAACAACTTCAGATACTCTGACTTTCCCTCAAAACATTTCCACAAGACAGATGAGGGCTATGACTGATCTTCCCATTTTACAGATGGGAACAGAGAGCCAGAAATAAATTGACTTGGCCAGAGCAAAAGAACCCAATTCCCCAATGCACACTCAAATGCCACTAGTCACAGGAATGGAAGTTCTTGACCCACACATGCATCTAAATAAGGATTCTTTGTGATTAAAAAGATTACACTGGAACTTCAGAATTCTGAGTTTCTGAAAAATTCCGGTCACCTAGAATATAATTAATCGCCCTTAAATTTCAGAGTTCTCTTTAGTCATCTAGGCATGGAGCCTGTTAAGAATTCCAAAAAAACCATTGTGTGTGTAGAAAATCCTATCAGGGTTTCCTTCCAATTGTGTATTCACATTTCTTTCCATATACACAGTTTGGGAAGTCCAGAGATGGCTTTAATGTAGGTCCAAAAAACTAAGAAAAAAACCTTGCCAGAATCAGGGGACCCTGATCCATGCGAAGGGCTCCAAGGGTGGGAGAGAACTCTCCCACTATTTCAACCACAGCAAATTTTGTATCTGTGTATCTTCGTGTCACAATGATCTCACTTTAAGCAAATACATAAAAGTCAAGATTGCTATAAAATATATTTAAGAGGGATTTTCATTTTATGAAATGATATATAAAACAGTATCTTTAAATGAATCAAGCTTGTCAGATATCTTTATAATAATGATATGATGTAAACCTTTTCCAGGAACACTTTTATTTTATAAAGTGGGGTACACCTGTAATAATAAAGCTACAATAAACTTTCAGATTATAAACTGAATTCTGCAGTGCTCAACACTTTCTGCATAGCAACACTACCCTCACTTTCACTTAAAAATAGTGATTTAAATGCTTTATAGCCGTAGCTACTCTCTACAAAAGTGTACAACATAAATAATAAATGCTAAATGAGGCCTATTTTTTCTCTCTTGAAGTTCTTAACATTTCAGATCTTATCTGATATACACTCCCAACAAATGGGAGGCAGAAACCAAATTCTCCCCATTTTATAGATGAGGAACTGAGGCCCAGAGAGGGGGAAAGGACTTGCCCAGGGTCACACAGCAAGTTCGTGGTGGAGCCGGGAACTGAATCCATGAGCCCAAGGCTCTGTCCATTTCCTGTGCCGCAGTTCCCCTCGCTCCTAAAATGGGAACAACATTGCCCATCTCGGTACACTAAGGACAGACCCAGTCTCCCAGCCATGCATATCTGCCCCTGTCTGCATCAAAGCTGTGACAGTGGTTATTCCACTCTGTACGCTGGGACCAATCTCCCCAAACCCAACAGGGCCCTTGATAGTTCGCAAGGCAATTAAAATATTTCCAATGTTCAAAGTAGGGAAGTTTACTTATGTAATTATTTTTGGACAGTACCACATGCAAGTATACTGTTTTTTGGCAATGGACAACTTAAAGGCAGTAAAGAATCAAAATGACTTCCACAAATTAGAAAGTGAGCAAACAGTCACTTTAGAAGCATATATCCAAGGGGAAGGTATCCTATTCCTCCCACCTTTTTATGTAGACCCCTCCCATTATCCCAACCATGCAGGGTCAGCAGGCTCAGTGCTCAAATATGGCCCAAGAACCAGAGGATGGCACACTGGTGAGGGGCTTACCAGAAAGGTTTCTTGGAAAAATAGGAATGGAAAATGCAGAAAGCAAAAGAGCTGGAGACAGAGTCTCAAACCCAATCTAAAGCCTTATAACAAGACAGAACTCCATTATGCCACTCAAAAATAAGTTATTGCTGATGACCCCCAAAAAGAAAGGGTAAAATGGATTTGTATCCTGAGGGAAGAGGCACCAGAGAAGTGCTAGCAGCTCACCTCCCTGGCCCATGACACAACACCTGACATGCATGTGGATCTGAGGTGGAAAGCTGGCAGAGCATACAGCCTAATTGGGGACAAGACACAGATAGGGCAGGGACGATGAGACAGGGATCCTCACCCCATCCTGCCCCAGGATGATTCATACCTATAGGTCTTGCCGTCTTTCTGATGGTCATCATCATCCTCAGGGGAGAGGACATAAGGGTCATTCATCTCAGGCAGCCCTGATTCCAACATTCGCTTCTTCTTTCGGCCTCGGGGGGGCTTAGGAGCCACATTGCCACCTCCACCACCACCTCCGCCTCCTTCCTCCGTCAGAGTGGATGATACCTTCTTGGAGAGATCAGGGACCACCTGCAGGGCTTGTGAGCCAGGGGGAAGAGCTGAGACAATCATGGGAGCCGAAATGGGGAAGGTCTGAGCTGATGAGGCTGTGGTCACAAGGGAGCCTGAGGGGGATGTGATTACCAAACCAGGACCTAGGATTGGGAGAAAAAGGAGATGGTGTCATGTTGTCCAGTCCTGGTCCTATTTAATTTCCCCCAGATCACTGTCTAATTAACCCCTTACCACCACCACCCAGCCCAGAGTATAGAGGAAACCCCAAACCCTGTAGAAAAAGAATGGTCTCCTCACCCCTGTCCCCACCCCAACCCCAGTAACAGTGAAATTTACCCCTTGATTGACTCCCTTCTCTTCTCCACCTCTGAGAACAGGAGACTCCTTGATTCAGAGAAGGAAAGAATGTCACCTCCTCAAAGGCAGGGACCGCATCTTCTACTTCTTTGTATCCCCCACAATGCCTAGCGCATTGCTAGGCATACAGTAGGCACTTAATAAAAATTTGATTGAGTAATCAAACACATTTCCCACTCCCCAAGTTGTTGGAGCCCTCCAGCCTGGGGTACTGATCATGGGAGATCAACACCTCAGATTGGAGAAGAGCAGAGTTGCTCACCAGCAGTCATCAGTCCTGTAGACGGCACAGGGACCACCGTGATATTCTGGGTAACGGACGCCTGGCTATGAGGGGTCAGCTGGTCTGACTTGGACTCTGTGTCCATATTGATGCCTGAGGGCAGGGACACTGAGGCAGGCACTGTCAGCAAGGTGGGGTAGTGGGGTGGAGCTAGCCCACAGCCCTTCTCTGGCAACAGCTGATCCTTCATCTTGTTAATGAACATTGTGTTCTCAATCTGAAAGAAACGGAAGGGGAAGAGAACAAATTGATGTTTGCCAGATGGAAAGGTAAGGGATGAGCAAAAAAGGTGAAAGGCACTAAGAAATACAAATGCAGGTTATAAAAAGTTACAGGGACGTAACACACAGCACAGTACAGTCAATAATACCATAATAACTATGTGTGGTGCAGATGGGTATGAGACTCATCGTGGTGGTCACTTTGTAAGGGCTATATATGTCTAATCACTATGACATACACCTGAAACTAATATAACACGTCAATTGTAACCTAAACAAAAGAAAAGGAAGGGGGTGGAAGAGGAGAGTGGCCTCTTCAGGAAGAGTCTGATTTGGCCTGCTCCCTAAGCACTTGGCATTGTCTGTCCATTTCCTTGGATATCAAGGAGTGAGTAGTTAATGTCTTTGTGCTTCCACAGATAAGCCAAATGGAAACACCACATAAGTATCAGCGATGAAGACTTGGTGAAAAAGCATGTAAGTTGTCTTACTTCAGTCTCCACAGTAACAGAACTTACTACTCAGAGTTGGAAAAAAGTACACCATGGGGGAGGTACCAAAAAACAAACCCCACCTACCTGTCCTGAGACTGTGGGGATAGAAGGCCAGAAGTATGGGTTAGAATTGAAGTGAGATTCTTCCATTCTACCTGAAGAAAGAGAGACCATACACATTCAGAGTAAATCTAAAGCTTAGCAACAAAGAAGGGAAGTTGAGGAGTTCCTGATTTCTTCTTTGACCACATGGCTGGTAATCACTGGTCAAGACCTTAGGATCTAGTGTATTAGTCCAATTGGTCTGAGCCACTCAGCACTACATCTCCATCCAACAGAGGCTATCCTAGTTAAGAGGCTGGTGAAAGAATGTAAACATATCAGACTGGCGTGTGGTGGTGTGCTTACCAAGAACACGGAGATCACCTGTTAGAAACCCTGGGCTTGTCCAGTCAAGTAACCAATGGACAGCCAGAGTGAAGCAACTACTTGTTCCCACCCCCCTCTCTGTAAAATCAAAATAAAATCTTAAAAAAAAACAAAAACAACTTACACATATCTCATTTACCCAAAGACTATTTCCCATACCCCAAAAAAACAGAATTGGTATTACAAAACAAAACCCCAAAAACTGAGGTCAAAGAAATGATGTGCCCAAAGTCCCACAAAGCAAACTACTCACTGGCTTCAAATAGCAGAGTACCTATCACTGTTCCTCTTTTCCTTCATTCCTCAAACCTTCCTTCCTTAAAATAAAAAATATCAAGAGTTCTAGTCAACACATCTATAGTTCTATGGAGCTTGAAATGGTTCTAGGCCAGAACACAAAATGCCCAAGGGAATTAAGGAATGAAATTGGCAAAAATCAAAATCAAGGTATTTTTTCTGAGTAAGTACCACATAACTGGGGACTGCACCACATTGACCCCAAGATCTAAGAACATCTATGGTGCTACACTGGATACCACACATGCTAGGCCGAGCACTGAGTTATCAGCTTTATTTATTTATTTACATATTTATTTTTCTGTCTTCTTTTCCAAGTGAGAGGAGGGTAGAGAGACACAGCCCTGCATGCACCCTGACCAGGATCCACCTGGCAAACCCCGTCTGGGGCCAATGCTCTGCCCAACTTGAGCCATGCTCAAAAATCAAGCTATTTTTAGCCCCTGAAGCAGAGGCTCCGCAGAGCCATCCTCAGCACCTGGGGCTAATGTGCTCAGACCAATCAAGCCATGGCTGTGGGAAGAGGAAAGGAAGAGAAAGGAGGGGAGAGTAAAAGAGAAAGAGAGAGAGAAAGACAGGCAGAGTGGTGAGGGAGGGGTACAGAAGCAGATGGTTGCTTCTCCTGTGTGCCCTGACTAGGAATCGAACCCAGGACTTCCACACGCTAGGTAATGCTCTACCACTGAGCCAACCAGCCAGGACAGGAGTTACCAGTTTTTAAAAGGGTTCTGGCAGCAGCAGTAGCAACAGCAGCAGCATCCCAGATTTCCACCTAAAGGGATTCAGAATAGGGACAATATTGGGCCAGAACACATACATTTTACTAGACTCCTGATTGTAGTTTTCAAACACTAGGCTTCTAAGAGTTTGAACTTGAGAATTTGAATTCGCTATACATAGATGAAAATTAAACTAAAACTCTGGGAGTGGTGTTGGCTGGTTGGCTCAGTGGTAGAGCATCAGCCCGGCATGTGGAAATCCCAGTTTCAATTCCCAGTCAGGGCACACAGAAATGTCCATTTGCTTCTTCCCTCTTCCCCCTCTCCTTTCTCTCTGTCTCTCTCTCCCCCTCCCACAGCCAAGGCCCCATCAGAACAAAGTTGGCCCAGGAGCTGAGGACGGTTCCATGGCCTCCACCTCAGGCATAGAATGGCTCCGGTTGAAATGGAGCAATGGCCCAAATGGGCAGAGCATCGCCCCTCTAGTGGGCTTGCCAGTGGATCCTGGTCCGGCACATGCGGGAGTCTGTCTCTCTGCCTCCCTGCTTCTCATTTCAAAAAAATACAAATAAATAAAAATTAAAACTCTGGGAGTGAAGAATAAGCAAGAAAAGTAATCCGTCAGAATCACACTGCAAGTCACAGATGAGTACAGAACCAAGGCATCTAACTACTTATTCACTGTACATTCTGATTACATCTAGAAAGGCTTAACTGGCAGTACGTTGGTCAAGAGTAGCTTCCCATAATCCTGGACCAGGAAAGATCCAGCAGAAAGCAATGAAAAAGGAGTATGAGACTGATGAAATAGGGAAACAAGGAAAAGCAGGAAATAAACATGATCACCAATGTTGTTACTCTGAGCCAAGAGCAACCAAGATTCAGGTGGGGAAGAAGGACCTGTGACCTTATAAACACAGGTCGTGCTGAGGATAAGCCGGTGGCAGATACCAGAGACATTAAGAGCTGGAGGGTAGTGCTTGCTTCGGCAGCACATATACTAAAATTGGAACGATACAGAGAAGATTAGCATGGCCCCTGCGAAAGGATGACACGCAAATTAGTGAAGTGTTCCATATTAAAAAAAAAAAAAAGAGCTGGAGAGTAGACTTAGCATAGAAACTTGGTTTCAGGTAGTGACTAAAGAAATTAGTAAAGATCTTTAACAAAGGAGTTGAAGCAGAAAGGATATCTCTCTTAATGTAATCCTATTCCTTATCCTTTTCCTTAAGTCTCATCACATTTTTTGCTCTATTCAACAGCACCCTCCTTTCATAAAACATATAAAGGGAAGCAGAATTGAATTTCGGCCTATATTCCCCTAAAAAGTAGCAAAGAGAAGCAATGCACCAAATCTGTGACTACAACAGTTTCACACAAATGAGGCTCAATACTAAATGATTGAAGATTGACTGCAGGTAAGTCCTACTCCAGGAGTTATAAAATACAGTAAAACTAGACAGTCTCAGAAACAGGTGCTAACCCTTTCCTCCCAGCATCAGGAGCTTCAGATCCTCCTCAGGCAAGAGAAATCAAGAAACAATCACATTACAGTTTATGGGGATCCAATCTCACCAAGCTCTTAGAGAGGCAGGGATCGCAACTTGGACCTCTCCAGTCTCTTAACACAGAACTAATTACCCGGTAAGCAACTCCTTATTTAATGAACTGAATGACAGTGGACTACACACCTACAGATTTAGAAGAAACATTGCAAGGGGTTCAAACCTTAACCTATGACCCCACTTTGTCTAACCTTCTAGCTGAAAGAAATGAAACACAACAGTGGTGATGTATGACAGAAATATAGTAGAGAATTAGGCTGGAGAGCAAAAAAAGGTCTGATATATAACACCTCCCCCTAAAGAGTCAAGGAAGTAAATGTATTATGGATGTGAAAATTCAGGAGGAGCTCTGACCTGTGGTGGCGCAGTGGATAAAGCATCGACCTGGAAATGCTGAGGTCGCCGGTTCAAAACCCTGGGCTTGCCTGGTCAAGGCACATATGAGAGTTGATGCTTCCAGCTCCTCCCCCCCTTCTCTCTCTCTGTCTCTCTCTCCTCTCTCTCCCTCTCTGTCTCTCTCCTCTCTAAAAATGAATAAATAAAATAAAATAAAAAATTCAGGAGAGGAACTGAGAGCCTGAAAATAAGAATGTCCTCAGATAGGATTCCTGTGATGAGGCCCCTCCCCACCAAAAAAGATTGTATCTATTCATATTGTCCTACAAGTGGCTCAGGTGAAGCAGTTTCTGAGGGAAATACAGCCTGTAGTTTGCTATAAAGGGGACATACAAAGTGATGTGGTAGACAATATCACCACCACCATCCCCATTAACATCTATTATTAAGTGCTTATTGTGTTCAAGGTACTGTTCTAAGCACTTTACAAATATCACATCATTTAATACCTGCAACAATTCTATGAAGTAGGGAGCTGTAATCTAATTTTTCAGATGAGAGTATTGGAGGCAAACAGTAAATAGCAGAGCAAGTTAGGGAAAGAGGTTCTACAAGAGATCAAAAAGATATACTTGAAGTACATACTCTGACATTGTGGCTTGATTCATGAATTACAATATAGAATATTTCCTAAGAAGGGACTATAGTTTTTAGGTAGCACTCACTGTTTTCAAAAACGAAGTTCTGGCCCTGGCCGGTTGGCTCAGCGGTAGAGCGTCGGCCTAGCGTGCGGAGGACCCGGGTTCGATTCCCGGCCAGGGCACATAGGAGAAGCGCCCATTTGCTTCTCCACCCCTCCGCCGCGCTTTCCTCTCTGTCTCTCTCTTCCCCTCCCGCAGCCAAGGCTCCATTGGAGCAAAGATGGCCCAGGCGCTGGGGATGGCTCTGTGGCCTCTGCCCCAGGCGCTAGAGTGGCTCTGGTCGCAACATGGCGACGCCCAGGATGGGCAGATTATCGCCCCCTGGTGGGCAGAGCGTCGCCCCTGGTGGGCGTGCCGAGTGGATCCCGGTCGGGCGCATGCGGGAGTCTGTCTGACTGTCTCTCCCCGTTTCCAGCTTCAGAAAAATAAAAAAAAATTAAAAAAAAACAAAAACAACAACAACAAAAAACGAAGTTCTGATGACAGCAGTTAAAGATGATATTCTCTGTCCAAATCCTGGGAAAACTCATGTGGCCACCAAGATAACTGATTTCAGAATCATGGAGTCTGAGTAAAAAGCTAGACTGTCCAGAAATAAACTGAATTAATAGGCCCCTCCACTTCCATGGAAAGCAAGTCTATCACTCTGCTTTGGTTCTGAAGAGAAGAAAGCTGAAGATCAGAATCACAGACGGTCGGTCCTGGGACAAAATGATAACTGTGCTCGGCGAGCTTCTGATAAATATGTCAGCTCCACACGGGGCACATGGAGAGTACCGCTTGGCCAACTCAGAAGCAATGTCTGCCTCCAAATGGCATCCGAGAAATGCTATACCACTGTTGAAATGGCTGACTTAAAACTCTGTATCCCTGAAATGACATCAAATATGGAGAGTCAAGAAGGAAGGTTCATACCAGAAAAACATGTAAATGGCGCCCCGGAGCTGTGTAACAGGGCGTCCCTGGGCGAGATCACTCAAACACCTGTTGACTGTACATTCTACCACTTTACCCTCTTTTTTTGTTTGTTTGGTTTTTTTGTTTTTGTTTTTTTTCATTTTTCTGAAGCTGGAAACAGGGAGAGACAGTCAGACAGACTCCCGCATGCGCCCGACCGGGATCCACCCGGCACGCCCACCATGGGGCGACGCTCTGCCCACCAGGGGGCGATGCTCTGCCCATCCTGGGCGTCGCCATGTTGCGACCAGAGCCACTCTAGTGCCTGGGGCAGAGGCCACAGAGCCATCCCCAGCGCCCGGGCCCTCTTTGCTCCAATGGAGCCTTGGCTGCGGGAGGGGAAGAGAGAGACAGAGAGGAAAGCGCGGCGGAGGGGTGGAGAAGCAAATGGGTGTTTCTCCTGTGTGCCCTGGCGGGGAATCGAACCTGGGTCCTCCGCACGGTAGGCCGACGCTCTACCGCTGAGCCAACTGGCCAGGGCTCACTTTACCCTCTTAACTCTCCTTCTTGGAGGAATTCTCACCAAACCATCCTGACATCCAAGCAGGCATGTATCAACATTCCGAAACCTGGAGAAGCCCGATGATATTACAGGGAAATCTCATCTTTACACAGAGCACCAGTTTTGATGATTATGACATTATATAAAAAAGCACTGGTATACCTTAGACTGGGAAGGCTTCTATTATAGCCCCAAAGAGCAGGAAAGAAGGAAAAACACACTTAAGTAGTAAGAATTATATTGGTAGATTGAAAACCTGGGTTTTAGTTTCAACTTTACCACTGCACTGTGCCTCGACTGTTAATAAGGAAGGTTTACTATAATTAAGTTGGACAGTACTTTTCTTTCAAGAAGCATAAGGAACTACATATTTTTTCTTTTCTTTCCTTTTTATTCAATGAGAGAAGGGGAGGGAGAGATACACTCCCGCATGCACCATAACCAGGATGACCAGGCAAGCCCACTAGGGAGTGATGCTCTGCCCATCTGGGGCATCTCTTCTTGGTGTCTGAGGTGGAGACCATGGAGCCATCCTCAGCATGCCTGGGGCCAACTCCCTCCTAATGATCCAAGGCAGCAGAAGATGAAGAGGAAGAGGAAGAGAGAGAGAGAGAGAGAGAGAGAGAAGCAAGAGGGAGGGGGTGAAGAAGCAGATGGGCATTTTTCCTGTGTGCCTGACAGGGAATTGAACCCAGGACATCCACGTGCTTGGCCGATACTCTACCACTCAGCCAGGGCCTATTTCTTTCTTTTTCAATCTCAAAAAATACCTTGGAAGCACTGAGGACGTGGAGAAAAAAAAAAAGACAGTATTATATAACATCCATGAAACACATAGTAGGACTTGAACTCCTCTTGGCTCTGTTCATCTGTCCATCCTTCCACAGTGCTATCAGCCATCCAGGAATAAAGATGGCATGTGGTTTCTGTATACTTGATGAAGAACACCACCTCTTTCCTGGTACTTACTACAATTTTTTGTCTTTCAAATAAAGCATGATTTTCTTTTCTCGGGAAAATAATATTCTCTTTACACAATCAAACTTAGAAAATCATGAAATACACTAGCCACGTTTAATAGCTAGAGAATGGACCTAGGAATCAAGACTTCTGCAATCTAATTTTAGGTCCTACATCAATGGATGACTAACTTGCAACTCTTCTAAGTTTTCTTGGGGTAAAGAATGGAGCAGAATAAACCTCTTAAAACAAATTCATATGGCATATGGTGATGGGATGAAGGCAGCACAAAACAGAAAAGGAATAAAATGCTCAAAGTGCTCCTGAAAGGAACAAAGAGAAATACTTCCATGTGATGAGGACTATTAGTGACAATTAGCGAAAATTACGTAAGACCACATAATTGCAAAGGAACTACCCAAAAGTATCAGTTCTATAGCCTCCAGCTTAGTAATCACCAACTAGAAGCACTTATAAGAAATAGAGATGCAAAGAACAATCAACTCAAATTCAACTACAGAAAGAACTTGGTCCATGGACCTCAGACACTCTATTGAACAAAACTGTTCCAAAATGTACAACTGCGGAAAGGTTGCAATATTAGTTAAGAACTTGAAGTAAAGAAGCAGAGAACCATTTTAGTTAGTAAGGAAACAAAGTCTTTTTCTCAGGTCCTAAGGACATTCAAGGACTGTCCCAATAGAATCTGGGGCGTTCTTATTATCTGTAAACTCTCCTAAGTACAAAATAACTCAGAACAGATTTATCCCAATTCTACTGGGAAAGACCATCACACCACACCTGTCTGAGACCAAGAGGGCCACTACCACCACACAGCTGGCAATGTGGACCATCACCTTTTTACCGTGGGCATTGCTGGACCATCATATCCTGTATTCTGTGGGAAGAACAACCCAGTGCTCTGCCCATTACAGTATAAATAATGGATCTTTCTAGGCAATGTGAGGCAGGAAAAAATAAAAGCTGGAGAAGGGATACGCACCTAACGTTTAATCATCAACTTGGCTCAGAAACCTATGGGGAGGAACACATTTTATAAACCAGCCTGGATGAGTTCTTAGGAGACACCTCTAAGATTATAAGCTTTAAACTTAAAACTCTTTTGGATCAATACACTGTCATTTTCAGGCTACCTAAAACTCTATCACCATCAAGTCTCGAATTCTGAATTCTTCCAGACCTACTTATGGAGTCCAAGTCATACAGTTTCATCCTCTTTACTTCAAACTACCAATGAACCAGTTTTTTCCTGAAAACTTCATTCTGCCACATCAAATTCAAATAACAGTGTCATAGATTCAGTCACTCAACAGATCCACTCCAAATACTAAGCTGTAATAGTAAGGATACAAATCTCACTCTAGACTCAACTCTGCTGGTTCCAAACACAGGAAAGCAATTCCATAAGGTATACCATAAGGACTGTATTAGCAACTAAGATTCATGTGTCCCCTAAGTAGATATAAGTTTCTCCTTTGGACACAATGAGATGCTACTTCATGATTTCATGTGTGCATTTCATAATTCATTCCTGATGAGTACTGATGAGAATGGAAGGTGATGGGGTACAGAGCCAACCAACTTTTTCCACAGAAACTCCTGGGCATCCCCAAAAGATAGTAGGAAAAGGCTGATTTTCCTCCCACAGCAAACACCAGTATTACAATTACTATTACTTGAAGAATTCTACCACATTGTCTCCCTCCCAAAAAACCTACTTTATTACTACCCCTTTTCCCCCAAAACCAGAAAAACCATTAACCCGAATTGTCTTACCCTCTCTCTCTCTTCCTCCTGTCGTTTTATTCTTTCTCCTTTCCAGGGCTCCTGAACTTTCTGTAAATAAATTGTTTGGGTTACAGAGGCCAGTAAGGGTTCAGACACCAGAGAACTATGAAGGAATTAATTCTTTGACTGTCAGCAGTCAATAGGGAAGGCAGACAAACTCTCAACCAACCATCCAAAGGTGCAAGGATACAGTAACAGGAGTGCAGTGCGACCCCTATGTAACTACAGGAAATAAATCTAATTCCCAGGAACTAAGATGAACTGTATCACCAGTGTTGGGGTTCCACTCCTGGCCTCAGACACTGATTCTTCTTCGTTTTCCAGGGACACAAGTCACCAGGGGTCAGAGAACAGAAGAGTTGGAAGAGAAAGGTCCCTGCCCCTGAGCACTGGCTCGGAAAGCAAAACTGAGGACTAGGGGGATGCACAAGCCCTTGTGTCAGGCACAGTGCCAGTTCAGGCCCAGCCACTTCCTCTGGTCTTCCCCCCACCACTTCTACTAGGACTTCGCCCCTGCCTACCCAAGGCCTTGCGGCAAGAAGTACCTCCCTCAGCTTGCACAGTGGTCTATCTATTGGAGACCTCAGCTGTCCCCTCAAAACCTTTGCTCCCTTGAGACAGCTTCTGGGAGTCTTTCCCTGATGTTGCCCCCCAACCCTTCCTCAAAGACCCGTCTTTGGGACGTCTCTCCTTCTCCAGGGAGCTGAACTCTACCACCCACCAGACAGACACCCGCCCCCTAAACCCCCCCATTCCTCCCCATCGCCCGCTCCTCCACAACCACTTCCGGTTCCGGGACGGACACACATACAGTCACACTGTAGACCCCCCTCTGCCCCCCCAGGGAAAAGGGGAGGGGGAGGAGCAGAGAGCTTGGCGCGCGTCGGCTGCAGCGGCGCGAGACTCACCCAGCAGCGACGGCTGCAGCGGCGCCAGAGCCAGAGCGCGGGAGGGGCGGCGTTGGCTGGGAGAGCAGGGAGCCGACTGGGGTGGGAGGGCCGAAGGGGGCGAGGGGAGGGGAAGCGCGCGGCGGAGCGCGCGGTACGCACTTTAGGCGCGAGACAGCCCCACACACTCACACGCACGGAATGCGCGCAAGACACCCGCAGGGCGGGGGCTCCAGGCAGTGGGTGGCCCCCTTTCTACCGCCCTCCCTCCCCTAACACTCACCCGGAAGTGGTGCTGCTGCTCGTGCTCCCGAGAACCCCAATTCCTCCACGCCCCCTCCCACCCCCCCACAGACTCCGAGTCGAACCGCCGCGGAGAGAAGGCGGGAGCGCCGGAAACGAAAGGGGGGAGGGAGGGAAATAGCAATGCAGGGGGGGCGGTAATGGAGAAGGGGGGAGGGAATGCAAAGGTCGAGTCACTTCCGGAAGCGGTAGAGCACATCCGGTGCCACTAGCGCCAGGAATACCCAGGACAGAAGTTACGCCAAGGAGGGGCGGAAGTGGCTTCTGCTCGGGGACCAGGTAGAACCCTCTGTGGATGTGACGCCACAACGGAAGTGAAGGAGGGTTCTGCTAAGGGCAGAAGCTGAACCTCAGAACTGCGGGATGCGGGCTTCCGTAAGGGACTTCTGGGGAAGTGGGAGGGTGAAATCGCGACAGGGTCATGAATTATGCATCAAGGTACCAGCAGAGGTATGGATTCTTAAAGGTTAGGTCTCGTTTCCCTTCCCTCGTGGGGAAATACGCTGACGTAGAAAGTTACCTTTCCTTTTTCTTAACTGTAATCTCAAGAATATGTCAATGCTTTGAATATGCCGGTAAGGATGGGATGTGTCAGTTTCCTGAGGTTCCTACTTAGGCCAAAAGAGAATAACCTCTACCAGCCAACAAAATCCGACCCCTACCTGACCGCACTCCTTACTCTCTGCTTTGCCTCTACATTCTTGTTGCCCTCATTCACATAGCTATCTCCTCACTCAGCTTGGCCTTTAAAATATGGCCAGTCATCACAACCTGACATATTGTTTCCATTTCTTTTTTTTTTTTTTATAGAACTTTATTTTAATTTTATTTTTTTATTTTTTTTATTTATTCATTTTTTTTAGAGAGGAGGGGGGGAGAGAGAGAGAGAGGAGAGAGAGACAGGGGGGAGGAGCTGGAAGCATCAACTCCCATATGTGCCTTGACTAGGCAAGCTCAGGGTTTCGAACCGGCAACCTCAGCATTTCCAGGTCGACGCTTTATCCACTGCGCCACCACAGGTCAGGCTGTTTCCATTTCTTCCCACTAGAACAGGGGTCGGGAAACATTTTGGCTGAGAAAGCCATGAAGGCCACATATTTTAAAATATAATTCTGTGAGAGCCATAAACAACCCGTGTACATTAGGCATTATTCAATAAAAAATTTGGTGTTGTCCTGGAGGACAGCTGTGATTGGCTCCAGCCACCCACAACCATAAACAGGAGCGGTAGGAAATGAATGGATTGTAATACGTGAGAATGTTTTATATTTTTAACATTATTTTTTTTTTTTCTGAAGCTGGAAACCGGGAGAGACAGTCAGACAGACTCCCGCATGCGCCGGACCGGGATCCACCTGGCACGCCCACCAGGGGGCGACGCTTTGCCCCTCCGGGGCGTCGCTCTGTTGTGACCAGAGCCACTCTAGCACCTGGGGCAGTGGCCAAGGATCCATCCCCAGCGCCCGGGCCATCTTTGCTCCAACGGAGCCTTGGCTGCAGGAGGGGAAGAGAGAGACAGAGAGGAAGGAGGGGGCGGTGGAGAAGCAGATAGGCGCTTCTCCTGTGTGCCCTGGCCCGGAATCGAACCCCAGTCCCCCGCACGCCAGGCCGACGCTCTACCGCTGAGCCAACCGGCCAGGGCCTAACATTTTTTAATTAAAGATTTGTCTGCGCCTGACCAGGCAGTGGCACAGTGGATAGAGTGTCAAACTGGGATGTGGAGAACCCAGGTTCAAGACCCTGAGGTCGCCAGCTTGAGCGCGGGCTCATCTGGTTTGAGCAAGGCTCACCAGCTTGAGCCCAAAGTTGCTGGCTCGAGCAAGGGGTCACTCAGTCTGCTGTAGTCCCCCGATCAAGGCACGTATGAGAAATCAATTAATTAACAGCTAAGGAACCGCAATGAAGAATTGATGTTTCTCATCTCTCTTTCTTCCTGTCTGTCTGTCCCTATCAGTCCCTCTCTCTGACTCTCTCTGTCTCTGCCACAAAAAAATTTTAAAAAAATAATTAAAAAAAAAAAAAAGATTTGTCTGCAAGCCAGATGCAGCCATCAAAAGAGCCACATCTGGGCCCTGGCCGGTTGGCTCAGTGGTAGAGCGTTGGTCTGGCGTGCAGGAGTCCCGGGTTCGATTCCCGGCCAGGGCACACAGGAGAAGCGCCTATCTGCTTCTCCACCCCTCCCCCTCTCCTTCCTCTCTGTCTCTCTCTTCCCCTCCCGCAGCCAAGGCTCCATGGGAGCAAAGTTGGCCTGAGCGCTGAGGATGGCTCTGTGGCCTCTGCCTCAGGCACTAGAATGGCTCTGGTTGCAACAAAGTGATGCCCCAGATGGGCAGAGCATCGCCCCCTGAAGGGCATGCCCGGTGGATCCCGGTCGGGCGCATGCGGGAGTCTGTCTGACTGCCTCCCCGTTTCCAACTTCAGAAAAATACAAAAAAAAAAAAAAAGCCACATCTGGCTGGCGAGCCATAGGTTCCCGACCCCTGCACTAGAATATCAGCTTCATGATGGCAAGGACTTTGAATTGTTTGATGATATATCCTCAGAGCCTGACATTTAGTTAGCAGTCCTTAAATGTTTGTTGCATAAATGAACACTTAATATGAACTCGTTCAGGCCTGACCAGGCAGTGGCACAGTGGATAGAACGTCGACCTGGAATGCTGAGGACCCAAGTATCCGAACCCTGAGGTCGCCGGCTTGAGCGCGGGGTCTCTGGCTTGAATGTGGGATCACAGACATGACCCCTTAGTCCTTGGATTGAAACTCAAGACAGCTTGGACCACAGGTCGCTGGCTTGAGCAAGGAGTCACTGGGTGTAGTCCCCCCATCCCCTCCATCAAGGCACATATAAAAAGCAATCTATGAACAACTAAGGTACCTCAAAGAAGAATTGATGCATCTCATCTCTCTCCCTTTCTGTCTGTCTGTCCCTCTCTCTTTTGCTTAAAAAAAGAAAAAAAAAGAACTCATAGGAACCTTTTCCTGATTGCTCCAAACCATAATAGTCCCTTTCTCTTAATTCCCACAGCATTTTGTTGCTGTTTTAACTATTGTGTATATTTCAGCAAGGTTGCAACTCCTCAAGGAACAAATTGTCTCATACATAGTATCCTTCCCTCTGCTTTGCTGAACACATAGTAGATGCTAAATAGCTGTACAGCAGTCCCCTATTGTTGTTTTGCTTTTTGCTGTTTCTGTTATCCTTGGTTAAACATGGTCTGAAAATATTTCTTAAAAATTTTAAATTAAAAAATTTTCATTGATTTGAGAGTGGGAGACGGAGGGGCAGAGGAGAGAGAGAGATACATCAATTCATTGTTTCAGTTAGTTGTGTACTCATTGATTGCTTCTCTTGTGTACCCTGATCAAGGGTTGGGCCCACAACCTCTGGCACACTAGGTCAATGCCTTATCCATTGAGTCACCCAGCCAGGGCCTAATTTTTATTTATTGATTTATTAATTTCAATTTATTTATCTTTTATTTAGTGAAAGGAGTGGAGGCAGACTCCTGCATGTGCCCAGACTGAACCCACCCAGCAAGCCCACTAGGGGGCAGTACTCTGCCCATCTGGGACCCCTGCTCCACTGCAACTGGAGCTATTTTTAGCTCCTGAGGCTGAGGCCATGGAGTCATCCTCAAGGTGGGGGGCCCAACTAGCTCCAATTGAGTCATGGCTGCAGGAGGGGAGGAGAAGAGAGAGAGAACCAAGAGGAGAAAGGGTAGAGAAGCAGATGGGCACTTCTCCTATGTATCCTGGCCGGAATCGCACCTGGAACATCCATACGCGGGGCCGATGCTCTACCACTGAGCCAACTGGCCAGGGCCAATTTATTGATTTTAGAGAGAGGGAGAGAGGGGAAAAAAAAAACATTGATCTGTTGTTCCACTTATTTATGCATTCATTGGTTAATTCTTGCATGTGTCCTGACCAGGGATTGAACCTGCAGCCTTGGTGTATTGGAATGAAGCTCTAACCAACTGAGCTACCCAGTCTGGACCTATGGTATGAAAATATCAAATGGAAAGCTCCAGAAATAAAGAATTTATAACTTTTTTTTTTGTATTTTTTCTGAAGCTGGAAACGGGGAGGCAGTCAGACAGACTCCCGCATGCGCCCGACCAGGATCCACCAGGCACGCCCACCAGGGGGCGATGCTCTGCCCATCCGGGGCGTCGCTCTGTCACGACCAGAGCCACTCTAGCGCCTGGGGCAGAGGCCAAGGAGCCATCCCCAGCGCCCGGGCCATCTTTTGCTCCAATGGAGCCTCGGCTGCGGCTGTGGGAGGGGAAGAGAGAGACAGAGAGGAAGGAGAGGGGGAGGGGTGGAGAAGCAGATGGGTGCCTCTCCTGTGTGCCCTGGCGGGGAATCGAACCCGGGACTCCTGCATGCCAGGCCAACGCTCTACCACTGAGCCAACCGGCCAGGGCCAAGAATTTATAACTTTTAAATTATGCACCATTCTCAGGTAGCATGATGAACTCTCCTTATCCCTTTTTTTTTTTTTAATTTTATTTATTTATTTATTTTATTTATTTATTCATTTTAGAAAGGAGAGAGAGAGGGAGAGAAGAGAGAGGCAGAGAGAGAGAAGGGGGAGGAGCAGGAAGCATCAACTCCCATATGTGCCTTGACCAGGCAAGCCCAGGGTTTTGAACCAGCGACCTCAGCATTTCCAGGTCGACGCTTTATCCACTGCGCCACCACAGGTCAGGCTCCTTATCCCTTTTTTAGGGTCTCCAAGATGTAGCTCTCCAGGCCCTTTAGTCCATTAGCAGCCATCTTGGTTACCAGATTGACTCAGGAGGTATTGTAGTGCATGTGTTCCAGTAACCCTTATTTTACTTAATAATGGCCCCAAAGGACAAGAGTTGTGATGCTGGTAATTTAGATATGGAAATTCAAAAGCTAGGAACTGCTTCCTTTAAGTGAAAAGCTATGTATAGGGAAAACCATAATATATATAGGTTTCAGTACTATCTGAGGTTTCAGGGACCCCACACAGATAAGGGGGACTACTGTATGTTATTTGAGTAAATGAATGCTACCACTAACCTGCACCCTGTTATGGCCAGAATCCCTCTGGATTCAGCTCTATTTTGGCTAAAGCAGAATTAAACTCCCTCCTATTAACAGTAGCAGCCCCTTGCTTAGCAAAATAACTCTAAGAGAAATAACTATAATGCCCATTTTACCAATAATGAAAATAAGACAAGATTCAGGCAATTTTTTTCCCAAGGTCACAGCAAGGAAGTAGCAAAGAACATCTAAAAGTGAACATTTAAATTAAATGTTTAAGAAAATATAGTCTGGAGCCCTGGCCGGTTGGCTCAGCGGTAGAGCGTCGGCCTAGCATGCGGAGGACCCGGGTTCGATTCCCGGCCAGGGCAGATAGGAGAAGCGCCCATTTGCTTCTCCACCCCTCCGCCGCGCCTTCCTCTCTGTCTCTCTCTTCCCCTCCCGCAGCCAAGGCTCCATTGGAGCAAAGATGGCCCGGGCGCTGGGGATGGCTCTGTGGCCTCTGCCCCAGGCGCTAGAGTGGCTCTGGTCGCAACATGGCGACATCCAGGAGGGTCGCAACATGGCGACGCCCAGGATGGGCAGAGCATCGCCCCCTGGTGGGCAGAGCGTCGCCCCCTGGTGGGCGTGCCGGGTGGATCCCAGTCGGGCGCATGCGGGAGTCTGTCTGACTGTCTCTCCCTGTTTCCAGCTTCAGAAAAGTGCAAAAAAAAAAAAAAAAGAAAGAAAATATAGTCTGACTAGTCTGACTAGTGGCAGTGTAGTGGATAGAGCATTAACCTGGGATGCTGAGGTCCCAGATTCAAAACCCCAAGGTCACTGACTTAAATGCTAGCTAGCTCAGCAGCTTGAGTGTGGGAGTACCGGCTTGAGCGTGGGATCATCAACATGAGCCCATGGCCCTTGACTTGAGCCCAAAGGTCACTGGCTTGAAGACCAAGGCTGCTGACTTGAGCCCAAGGTCACTGGTTTGAACAAGGGGTCACTGGCTCAGCTGGAGCCCCTGCCCCCAGTCAAGGCACATGTGAAAAGCAATCACTGAACAAGTGATTCAACTATGAGTTGATGTTTCTCATCTCTCTCCCTTCCTATTTCTATCTCTCTCACTTAAATATATATGTATATATTTGGCTTGTAATTGTTTCTATTTCTTGAAAAGTATCTATTCTTTTTATCACATTTTTGGTCTGCACTCAGTCTGTGTTGACTCAGTAGCAACAGCTGTCAGGATAAGAGTTGTTTTTTTTAAAGAAGGTTGGGCAGGCTTTATTCAAGGAGAGCTGATTTTTTGTTTTGTTTTGTTTTTTTGCTGACAGAGACAGAGAGGGGCATACAGACAGGGAGAGAGATGAGAAGCTTCAATTCTTTGTTGTGGCACATTAATTGTTCATTGATTGCTTTCTCATATGTGCCTCGACCAGGGGAGGGGCTACAGCAGAACGTGTGACCCCTTGCTCAAGCCACCAACCTCGAGCTCAAGCTGGGGAGCTTTGCTCAAACCAAATGAGCCCGCACTCTAGCTGGTGACCTTGGGGTTTCGAACCTGGGTCCTCCATGTCCCAGTCCAATGCTCTATCCACTGTGCCACTGAATGGTCAGGCAGGATAAGAGCCTTATGGCTCAGATGTGACCAGACCCAGTTGCATGAGTTAGACATTGATGATTTGAGAAACCTTGACTTTGGGGGCTGAGGTAGAAAAGTGGGAGCAAGCCTAACCAGGCAGTGGTGCAGTGGATAGAGTGTCAACCTAGGATGCCAAGGACCCAGGTTCGAAACCCGAAGGTTGCTGGCTTGAGTGCAGGCTCATCTGGTTTGAGCACGGGCTCACCAGCTTGAGCGCGGGTCTCTGGCTTGAGCCCAAGGTCACTGGCTTGAGTCTAATGGTTATCTTTATTTATTTATTTTTACAGAGACAGAGAGAGAGTCACAGAGAGGGATAGACAGGGACAGACAGACAGGAACGGATAGATGAAAAGCATCAATCATTAGGTTTTTCGTTGCACATTGTGACACCTTAGTTGTTCATTGATTGCTTTCTCATATGTGCCTTGACCGCGGGCCTTCAGCAGACCGAGGTACCCCTTGCTCGAGCCAGCGACCTTGGGTCCAAGCTGGTGAGATTTACTCAAACCAGATGAGCCCTAGCTCTAGCTGGCGACTTGGGCTCTCGAACCTGGGTCCTCAGCATCCCAGTCTGACGCTCTATCCACTGCGCCACCACCTGGTCAGGCCTGGCTTGAGTCTAATGTTGCTGGCTTGAGCAAGGGATCACTTGCTCTGCTGGAGCCCCCAGTCAAGGCACATAGGAGAAAACAATCAATGAACAACTAAAGTGCAGCAAGAAAGAATCGATGCTTCTCATCTCTTTCCCTTTCTGTCTGCCTGTCTGTCTCTCTCTTGCTAAAATAAAAGTAGGACCAAAATAGTAGTCATCACTACGAGTCCTGGTTCTCCTCTAATTCTTTTCCTCTCTACAGTAACCAACACTTCCTGGGCCACAGTGTCTCCAACTGTCAGTCCTATTCCTGCCCTTGCTATAAGAAGCAAGTTTTAGTGCCTTGGCTGAGTAGCGCATTTGGTTAGAGCATTGTCTCGAAGTGCAGAGGTTGCTGGTTCGATCTCCAGTCAGGACACATATAGAAACAGTCTCTCTCTCTTTCTCCCCTTTCTTCTCTCTGAAATCAATAAAATAAACAAACAAACAGAAAGTTTTAAGTTCCTTGAACTCCTTGGAGAAAAGCTTTAGAGAGATAAATGTGGGGTGTAAGGGGAGGAAGGCTGTTAATTTTAGCCCAGGGTTTTCCAGCTGGCACACTGTTATCATCTTGAATCACTTCCACACCCAGCTCTGCATGGGAAATCCCTCCTCCTGGGGGCTTCCCCAGTCCGAGGTTGGTCTGAGACACAATGGTAAGCATTCCAGAAAAATGCTTAAAGAGAAGCCTGGCTGAGTCATTTGATGCACAGCTCAGAAGGCAAAGAAAGTATAATGATGAGAGACACTGGTCCCGGTAGTGCCTGTGATGTGTGGCCTCCAAGAGCCAGAAGGGTAGTATGGCCATTGTTTATGTTCTTGGACTGTCACTATGCAGTGACTCTGCTCTACCACTTACTTGCAGCCTTCTGAAGACCTCCAAGCTTCATAGTTCAGTTTCTTTTTTTTTTGTGTGTGTGTGTGTGTGTGTGTGTGTTTTTCCGAAGCTGGAAACAGGGAGAGACCGTCAGACAGACTCCCGCATGCGCCCGACCGGGATCCACCCGGCACGCCACCAGGGGCAAAGCTCTGCCCACCAGGGGGCGATGCTCTGCCCCTCCGGGGGGTCGCTCTGCCGTGACCAGAGCCACTCTAGCGCCTGGGGCAGAGGCCAAGGAGCCATCCCCAGCGCCTGGGCCATCTTTGCTCCAATGGAACCTTGGCTGCGGGAGGGGAAGAGAGAGACAGAGAGGAAGGGGGGGGGCGGGGGTGGAGAAGCAAATGGGCGCTTCTCCTATGTGCCCTGGCCGGGAATCGAACCCGGGTCCCCCGCACGCCAGGCCCACGCTCTACCGCTGAGCCAACCGGCCAGGGCATAGTTCAGTTTCAACTCCATTCGAGATAAAAGTTAGGATCTGTTCCCTATGGCCTCAAGGCTGTTCTGGTTAGTTTGACAGTGTGATTGTTTGGGGTCGTTCCTTTAGGACAACTCAGAAGACCAGGATGTCTCCTTTCTCCTCTCTCCCATCTGACTTTCCATGGGGAAGAGGGCATTTAGGGAGAGGGAATAGGTGAGGATTTCCGGTGTCTTCCTGGTGTATTTTAATTTATTTAAATTTAGAGAAACAGCAGTCTAATCAGGCAATAATTAATTCCCTCTTCATTAGGGGCCTGTCATGTGTGTCTTTTGCATATGGATGAGCTGCAGGGTCACACTGCCCCTCCAAAGAGACAGTTGCTGAAGGTGATGGAGCGCAGTATGCTCTCCAGGCACTCACTTCAGCTCCTTCCCCTTCCCTGCCAGTGCTTCCCTCCCCCACACCTGACACGGGCTAGAGTCCAGTGTAGAAAGAAGGCAAAAGTTAATGAGGCTTCCTCTCTCATCTGCCCGGATCCCTCCCTCACTGCCCTCAGCCCCTCCCATCAGCATCTCTTCCGGCCCCTCAGGTTCCACCCTGCCCTCCCTGCCTGCTGGGATCTCTTCAGGCCCCGCTGGGTTGCCGCTGAGTCCTGTTCAGCAGCTTGTTTGCCTTGTACCTCTGCTTTTAGTTGGTTCACCGCTCCTTGGACCCCACTCTGCTTTTTTCCTCTGTAGCAGTCTGTCTTTTTCTTAGGGAGTCAGATGCCCCGAATGCACACAGCTCTGGTCCTGAGAAATACACTGCCTCCTCCCCACTCACCTTTGTGCACTGTATGGACTCAGCCATACTTCCCTGAGTACACAGTCAAGCTCTCCAACCCCTAAGATACACACCTGCCAACCCATGTACGTTCCTAACTTGAGCTGCAAAGATAAGCACATGGAGGCATACACAGCCCAGGGTAGCCCAAATGACTGCCTTTTTGCATATTACAATTTCCTCCTCCCTGGAGCTCCCCATTTCCAGAGAGCAAGTGGGGCACAGATGGGGGTGGGGGGAGAAATGGGACCTGGGTGGTTACCATGGCAACAGAGCCTGGCAACAGCTGAGAGGCTGATGAGTGTGTGGGCTTTTGCAGGGCTGTTCCAAGAGTCAAACCAAGAATTGGGGGCTCAGAGGTGACTGATCCCAGCTGGGCAGCTTGGGTTCTGTCCCCCAAAGACACCCCTTGATTCCACCCCCACACCTTGTCAGAAAAGGCAGAGTGGAGAAAGCTAATGAGAGTTAACCACAGGGCTTCTGATGCTTCACAGTTTTGGGGGGACAGCTGTGGGTGGGGGCAGGTTAAGGAGCATAGCTGCAAATAAACCAAGCAGGGCAGCCTCTTTCCCATGGCTCCATTTTTCTCCTTTCACCCTGTACCCTCTGTCTGTCTTGTCAGCTCTTTTTTGCTTGCTCCATTGCCTGTCCTTCTGTGTAATTTGCCCTTTTCTTCTGGTCTCTCTTAACCTTCAGTGGCAAGTAACAGGCAAGCCACTCTTCCAGTTTCTCTTGCTCTGGCTGCTCCCGCTCAGGACCGCTCCCTTAGTTTCTCTTCCTCCATCTAGTCTCAAGCTAAAGCCCCTGAATTCCAACTCTAGCTCAGAGCAGGCCAGGTCACATTGGGTCTGGAGGGGTTCCCCCTCATCCTCCTCCTTCTCCCTCTTGGCTGCCCATCGTCTTTCCTCCCGTCCGTTCTACAGCGTTCAGAAGACAGAACCAGGGGACTCAGGTTATCTTGCAAAGTCTTTATTTGAAAATTTTGAAACTTACATCCCACAAGAATTCAAGATTATCACCACAAGAAGAAAGAGATAATACAAAAATATATATCACAGCATAGGAGCCAGGTAAGAGAGGAAGAAGGAAGGTGGGAAAAATTATGAGAAGGCGGGACAAACATGGGGTGGCAGTGGGGGGCAAAAGGAGGGAGAGTGGAAGGAACTAAGGAGGGAGGAAAGGACAGATGTTAGGGAGTCCAGGAAGGGGAGGGGTGGATTGGGAGGTAGAGCTCCCGATGGCCTTGAACTCACTGGCTCCCATCCCTGGCAGCCTCAGTGGAATTAGGGGGGCCCTCAGGGAGGCCAGGAAGTGGAGGACTAGTTCAGGGGGCTCTGAATTCCAGAGAGTGACATGGACACAAACAGCCAGGACTGATAAGACAAAAGGGACTTAGGAGGAAGGGCAGGGCAGATGGGAGCCCCTTTCTCATGTAGTGTAGCAGGTGACTCCCCAAATCCCATCTCCCAGACAACAGAATTTAGCAGTGGGGTGGGAGAGAAGCGTGGGGCCTCACTTCCCCCATCTTGTCGGGGAGCCCTCAGGGTAATGAGAGCACCCATGGAGTGAAATGAGGGAGACGGTGAAACACAGGACACGGAACGGAATGGGATCATGACAGATGGAGGCAAGAGGAGCCCCCAGCTCACCTCCCACCCACCTCTGGGGGCAGCATGCAGGAGCCACAGAAACTAGATCAGTAGATGTTCATGAGGCAGAGTGTGGGCACGACACGCAACACGACATGGGTCCAGGAAATGCACATGAGAGGAAATGGTAAATTCACCCACTGACCACTGAGTGACTGGGGTGAGCATGGGATGTGGGAAGAGCAAGTGAAAAATGTGAAACAAAAGGGAGAATGTGAGGGATCAGCAGAGGGGAGAGAGGTGGATGGGGAGAGGGTGCAGACTGGCTGCACAAGAGCATGGTTGTGTGCAATGGCCCGTGAGGGTGGAGGCAAGTGTGCAAGGCTTTCATGTGAGTGTGCAATGGTGGGGATGGGGGACCAGAAACCACAACTGTGTGAGGTCCCCACTTAAAGGAGAGTGAGCAGGCAGGATTGCCTATGGGGCCAGTGAGTGTTCCAGGGTGTTGTGCAAGGGCAGGAGCCAGGAGCACCTGCAGCCCGGCTCCCACAGCTGCCCCACCCTCAGTGGGATGGTGACTATGCTGGCCCCTTGGCCTCGTGCTTGGTGGCACCCCAACATTGGTGGGCATCACAGATTCACCAGGGGAATCCTGAGAGGAAGAGGTAAAGGGCACAGTCAGGAAACAAGGGGTAAGCCAGAATCGAAAGGAGAGTCCAAGACAAAGCGAATCAAGGTTAAGAGGGCAGAGTTGGAGTTAAATGGTAGCATGAGAACAGGACATAGATCCACAGAAAGCAGGAAAAGGAAGGGTCCTCTCCAAGAGGAGAGGCCCAGGCTCCTTGGAAGAGCCAGAGACCAGGCTGGGAAAGAGAGCCAGGGGCTCTGGGAGGGCCAGGCCTACCTCCTTCCCACCCACCCAGGAGGGAGTACCCCCAACCACAGCTCCAGAGGCGCTAAATGGCCTCCTCCCCACCCTCCCGTCTTTTTCCCTGGCCCTCACCGGTTCAACTGGAAGGCTGGAGCCCCCTTGGACTGGGGCATCCCAGGCCGGGGTGCCCCTCGGGGCTCTTCATGGTCAGGAGTGGGGGTGGGTGAGTCCCCGAAGGCCCCCAGCACAGTGACCCCGGCTGGGGACAGGTCTGTCAGCGGCTGCTGGCTCTCCTCCTGCCTCAGGGCACCTTGTTGTCCTGAGGGCCTGCGCCGCTTCTGGCTGCGGTCCCAGCTAGTACACCAGAAGGGAAGAGGTTCTCTCACACACTTCAGAAGCCCCCATCCTGGGCCTACAGGGCTGATCACTCCCAGCCTCCCTCAGGCACTCCTTATATCCCACAGCAGAGAAACTGGCCTCTTAACAGTTCCCTAGACCAAGTCACCTGAGACTGTGTATCCATAAAAGCACTTCTACTCTGCCCCCCTGGGGCTCTGGGATCTACACTGTCCCAACCTGGTCCAGATCTATAGAATTAGTAGTTCCTATCAACAGGTAGAGTCCCCCAGAATGGCCTCCTCCCCCCATGCATGTCCAGAAGAAACATTTCTCTCCTCGGCAAGTGCCTTGGCAGGTTTAGTTCTAGTTCAAAGTCAACTAATGACCTGGGCACTTTAGTCTAATGATTCAGTAAAATGTGAAGGACTGAGTGACCTATTATTAAATGCATGCAAAGATAGCTTCACATTTGCTCCTCCTCCCAGGCAGTCCTAAGAACGGGCTCTGCAGACTGGGTCAGTTTTCTCTGCCTTCGAGGAAATAGGGACAAGGGATAACCACTAAAGCCCCAAGTGCACAAAAATAATCGCTCACCTCTCCCATTATTCTTGTATGTCCCTGGGAGAAGGAATCTGCCCTGGATTTCTCAGTCTCCCCCTATCCAAATCCTTAACTACCTTTTCCCAAGGTCTCCACCACTTCCTCTCCCACTCCCAGCAAAATTGCTGCCCTGCCCCTTCCCTCCTGCCAGCCAAACATTCAGCCCCCATCTGCCAGCACCCTCTTCCCCCAGCTTACCAGAACTTGAAGATAATGCCAGTGGCCACGAGCACAATGATGATGGAGATGGTAATTGTGACATAGAGCTGGGGGTCCACACCTGATTGGGGTGGGAAGAAAGTTTTAGGGAGGCTCAAGGTGGTAGGAGCAAAGACGGAGAGGGGATGGGGCTAGCCTGCAGGTTCAGTAAGCCGAAGGAGGGCTGCCAGTGTGCATCCACCTTGCCTAGTTCTTTCTAGACACCCCCCTTTATTCTAGTCATCAGCTTCACCCAGAGTTTTCAGCTCATTTCCTCCCAAATCCTTCTCTACTTTCTCAAACATGTATACATGTAATGAGGAGAGGACTCCAAAGTCAGAGAGAACCCTGCTCTCTGTACAGAAACCAAGGGGTGGAAATGTCTGTCTCTGCCCCTGGCCTCACCTTCAAACCACTGGTCCTGTTTCTGCACTCCCTGAGCTGAGATGTTACTCTAGAGTTCCTTTTTTTTTTTTTTTTAGAGAAGAGAGAGAGACGGAGAGGGAGAGAGAGGAGAGAGAGACAGAGAGAGAGAGAAGGGGGAGGAGCTGGAAGCATCAACTCCCATATGTGCCTTGACCAGGCAAGCCCAGGGTTTCAAACCGGCGACCTCAGCATTTCCAGGTCGACGCCTTATCCACTGTGCCACCACAGGTCCTAGAGTTCCTTTTATCCACAGTGTCCCTCTGCATGGAATACACCCACTCTGTTTTCAAGGTTCAGTTCAGGCCCTGGCCGGTTGGCTCAGTGGTAGAGCATTGACCCGGCATGTGGAAGTCCTGGGTTCAATTCCCAGTCAGGGCACACAGGAGAAGCCACCATCTGCTTCTCCACCCCTCCCCTTCCCTCTTCTCTCACTCTCTATCTCTCTTCCCCTCCAGCAGCCAGGGCTCAATAAAGCAAGTTGGCCCCAGGCGCTGAGAATGGCTCCATGGCCTGGCCACAGGCGCTAAAATAGCTTGCTTGCAGTGAGCAGAGCATTGCCCGATAGGGGCTTGCTGGGTGGATCCCAGTTGGTGGCACATGCACGTATGTGGGAGTCTGTCTCTCTGCCTCCCTGCTTCTCAATAATAAAAAAAAGAAAAGCAAAAAAAAAGGTTCAGTTCAAATGTCAATTCTTGGAAGGTGTCCTGATCCCTAGACAGAAGCAGTCTCATTTTCTTTTCTTAAAAACATGCTGTATCTGCCTCTATTAAGCATTTATTACATTGACATTCCCAAGTGTTTACACATTTGTCTTCTCCGATGGATCTGAGCTCCTCAAGGGCTCAGACGCATCTTCACCTCTGCTTCCTGTGCTAGCATAGTGCCTGACACATTTGTGGAAGGAGCTAACAGACAAGATCTCTCTTGCTTCCCTTTGAGTCTTCAACCAGCCTTCCCTCCCTCATATCCCTACGAGCCTCTCCCACTCCCACTCACCTTCCCCACGGCCCCCAAACAAGAATGGCCGCAGGGTGGCAGGTGCTTCTCTAAGGATGATCCCATCTCCATCACCCCGCATAGAGTCTGAGTTAGGGTGTGGGGTAGCCAGCCCATGGGGGGCTGCAAAACCATAGTCCAGGGGCAGAAATCCAGGATTGGCAGAGTTGGGGTCCCCCCCATCCTCTCGAGACACTGTAGGGCCCCATACAATAGCCCAGGGGTACTGGGATGAGGGCGGCCCTTCTTCAAAGCCTGAAGGGGTGGCAGGGGGCGCAGTGCCCGGCAGGGCTTGCCGCCTGGATCTTGGGACCCGAGGGGATCGGCTTGGTGGGGGTGCCCGCTCCCACACACACACGTGGGGTGGGGCCGAGGGGCCTCCCCGGGCACAGGGGGGACGTGCTGGGGTTGGTGGGGTTCGAGGGGAGGAGGAGGAGCCTTGAGCAGGCGGTGGGAGGGGCAGCAACAGCAGTGGCCAGAGAGGGAGGAGGTGGGATAGCAGCAGTGCAGGCCTGCAAAAAAGGAGAACAAGAGGGTGAGACAGAAGCCCATCTTATTCCTATGTGTAGGGAGGATAGGCTGATACCAGAGATCCCCAACTGCCTCTTTTCAGGTCTCTCTGCACAAGCAGGTGGGCCTTGAGAAAACTGAGGTCTAGCCCTTAGGATGGAAGGCCCTTGGTGGGCCTAGGGAGGAAAGGGCCAAGACCTCAGGGAAAGTGGGCTTTCAGGCTCCTTCTGCTGTGCTGAACTTACCACATCATGAATTCCATGTTCAAGATCTTCCTCAGCTGTGACCCAGATTTTCAGCCTTTACTGGGGAAGAGAAGGGGTTGTCATGTTCCCATCCTGCCCTGTGTACTTGCCCTGCTCATTCATCCACCATTTCTACTCCCATCTTCCCTCCCAGGCTGCTGACTGCCAGCTATGCCACTGCCACCAAGGATTCACTGACGCTGAGCATCCTTGGGGGGGGGGGGGACTCCCAGAGTGGCTCCTTGTCTAGCCCCAGCCCCTCTCTACAACTCCCCGGGCTGCTGTTACCTCCCCACCCCAGGGTCTACTCTTATTTCTCAGGCTTCCTTCTCACTTCCTCTGCCCACAGCTCTAGGCTTTTCTTGGATCTTAATTTAGAGCCAAGAACCTTGTGATTCCTTGAGCACCTACCGCTAGGGAAGGAGTCTGAGAGTGGGGGAGGGAAGAGGAAATCAATCTGAGTGAGTGTGTGGATTGTGTGCGGTTTGCCCAGGGGGAGCATCCCAGCCTGCCCACCCCACTTGCAGTCCCAGGCATTTCTCTTATGATTGGCCCAGGAATCTGCATCTTTAGGCTCTTTAGGAAAAGGGGAGGGACGGAAGGAAAGAAAGAGAGGTGAGTGAAAGAAAAATTACAGAATATAATTTTTGCTCAACATTTAATCATCCAAATGCAGAGATGCCCTCTGAAGAGAGATGGAAATGGGGTGAGGCCACCCCCTTAAGTGTAGCTCCCCTGGGTAAAGAATCCTGGGAGAATCAGGATGGTTGGTATTGAAAGAGGAAAGAAGTTTTCAGGGCTGAGGGTGCTGGATCCAGGGGGGCCAAGGCTCCCCAGAGTGAGTGAGGATATGACACCCTGTGTGCGCTGGATTCTGGTCTAAATCTATACTTTAAGTGCTCTCAGATAATACCGGGAATAAGATTGGAAAGTCTGAGGAAGGGATGGGAGAGTGGGCAGTGGGGAGAGATGTGACAGGGTGAAGGACCCAGAAAGAGAAGGTAGATTAGGAGCGAGAAGGGAGGAGAAGGGTGAAGAGGAAGCTAGACCACAGGATGAGGGACAGGAGTCAGTCCTAAAAGAGAACAGAAGAGGAGTGGGTACAGTAGACTGGAATCTTGAAGGATGCTGAAAGGAGAACAGGATGAGTTAAATGTCAGGGGGGAAACAGAGGGTGAAGGGGTCACAGGAGCAGGGGGAAAAAAGGGAAGGGCAGGAGGGGAGAAGAAAAAGTCCAGGCAGGAAGGGAAAATGAAACAGTGGAAGGGGAAGGGAGAACGGGGTGGAGAAGAGCAGGGTTGGGGAGAAAGCAATGGGAAAGGAGGGAGCATAATACCGACGATAAAATGAGAAGAGGAAGGGATGGGGACCAAAGACTGGAACAGCAAAGATGGAGGAGTTTGAAATTGTTTCTTTTGATGTAAAGGGATGCGGAGCTATGGGAGGAGATAGGGATAGGGGCATGGTGGGAAGAAGGGAGAGAGGGACGGGAAGAGAAGGAAACTGGAGGAAGGGAGAGTAGTGTAGGAGCGAACCAATGAAGCGGAGCAGGGCTCACAGGGACATCTGTGGCCCCCTGACTCCAGGACTCATTTGCCTCTCCGCCTTGTGAATCACCCTCCCCCCGACGTCAACTTCAGTCCCTGGACCCGAACCCCCTTTAGCCATCCCTTCCAGGAAGCCCGCAGTCCCCAGGCTGGCGCGCCACCCCCACCCTCTCCTCGCGCCTCACCGACCTGTTGTGCGCAGGAGACGAGGTGGGGGTGGGGCAGGAGCCCTGGGGTGGGGGGACCCCGGCCCCATCGCCAGCGCTGCCCCAGCCCACCCCTCTCACAGGCCCGCACTCCCCGACAGGACTGGAAAGCAGCGAGAGCGGGGGAGGAAACGAGGACCAGGAGGTCGGTGAAGGGACTCCGGGGGTGGGGGTGGGGGGGCGCCGAGAGCAGACAGGAAACCCGAAGCAGGAGGACGCAAGGAGCCCGAGCCGAAGGCAGGATGGAGGCAACCGCGGGGACGGTGACCGCTGCGCTAGGAGGACAGGACGGAGCCGGGGCCGGAGGAGGGATGGACAGCACGGCAGGGAAGGAGCGCTTCGGGGCTGGAGGCTGGAGCCTAGCTAGGGACCGCGCAGAGAGAGGCGGGGGCGAGAGGCCGAGTCCGGAAGGGCAGGGCCGGGCTCCCTCGGGTGGGGGCGTGGGGGTCCCTTCCACTCACCTGCGTGCCCGGCGCGGCGGCGGCGCGACAGCTGCGGGCGCTCTGTGCTGCGCGAGGCTGGGGGTTCGCGGAAGCAGGTGGGACCCGGGGCATGGTCAGGGGGGCTGGCCGGCAGCGGGGTGCTGGAGAGGGTGCGGGGCGGGCGCCCGGGGCGCGGGGCGGCGGCGGCGGCGGCGGCGGCGGGAGATGCTCGGCTCGGCTCGGCTCGGCTCGGCTCGAGCTGCGCTCGGCTCGGCGGGGCTCGGTGGGGCTCAGCGGGGTAGCTCGGAGCGCTCCGTCTCCGCCTCTCCCCCTCCCGCCAGCGGGCCACGCTTGGTTTAACTCTCTCGCTGCCGCACCACCGGAGTTGCGCTCAGCTGTGTCCCAGGTGAAAGGTTACAGAGGATGGCAGAGGGTGAGCGACCGTCTGATTCCCAGCGTTTGAGGCACCCATGGTCACCCTATTTCTGAGATTCTGCGTCCCCTACTCTGTCGCCCCTGGTGGAGAGAGTGCGGAGTGGGGATCAAGGTGGGTGTAGCAGTGAGGACCTCGCATCACCCTTGGATTATCCCAGTAACTGGATCCCCTGATTCCGCTCTGGCCCTGCTAAAATAAAATGCAGTCTCCAAAGCAACCCGTATGTCTTTAAAATAAGTAGATCAAGTCGCATTGCTAAGCTTATCTTGCACTTAGAATATCCAAACTCTTTACTGTGACTTACAAGGCCCCATATGAGCCAATAGGTAGCTCTCTGATTTCTTTTCCTAACATTTGAGGCCACAGCTACACTGGCTGGACCGGATCTGTGTTTCTATGAACTAGAGGAGTTTAACTGGCCACAGGATCTTTGCACTGCTATCTCCTCTGCCAGAACAGTTTTCCCTGGCTATTAACAATGACTCACTCCTTTCATTAATATTTCACTTATATCCACCTGACCAGTGGTGACGCAGTTGATGAGTGCTGAGCTGGGACTCTGAAGTCCCGGGTTCAAAACCTGGAAGTCACCAGCTTAAGCACAGGCTCACCAGCAGAGGTCACTGGCTTGAGCAAGGGGTCACTGGCTCCGCTGGACCCCCACCCCAATCAGTGAACAACTAAAGCGATGCTGGTATGAATTGATGCTTCTTTTCTCTCCCTCAAAAACAGAAAAAAAAACCCAAAAAATAAGAATATTTTACTTAGATTCAATGTCATCTCCTCTGGGAGGCCTTCCCTAATCTCCCTATGAAAAGTAGCTTCCCCTGCCCTCACTCTCACCACATCCCACTCCATTCATCTCTATCAGAACCCAGTTTTTTTCAGGTTGTACTTCTAGAACACCACACTCTCCTTATTTCCCTCCTACCTTACTGGCTTTTCCTTCTCTCAGTCATTTCTGCTCAACCTCTAAATGGAGTCCTTGGCCCTCTTGTCTTTCCACATTCTCTGTCCAGTGATGTCATCCAGTCCCTGGGCTTAAACACTATGTAAATGTCAGGGAGTCCTAAATTTATATCCAGAGCTCCAGACTCATTTATCCAGCAGCCTACTTGACATCTCCACTTGGATGTCTAATAGCTTTGTGAAGCTAATGCGGCTAAAATACATGTCTTGAATTCTCTTCTGGGTAATCCATTTCTCTCCTAGTGTGTCCCATCACTCTTGTTCAGAAAAAAACTAGGAAATGTCCTTTCTCCTTTTCCCTTTTCTTACTAATTCCCACCTTATATCTAATTCACCAGCAAGTCCTGTGAGCCCTGCATCTAAAATACATCCTGAATCCATCCACTTCTCTCCATCATTGTTGCTATCATCCTGGTCCAAGCCATCATCTTTCATCTGGAATAGCGCAATAGCTTCCTAGCTGTTCCCTCACTTCTGCTCGTGCCCTATACAAACTAGTCTTCACAGTATCTAGTAATAGCTGCTCACAAAAGTTAGGGGATATTTCAAAATGAATATGAAGCGATAAAAAAGAAGCATTTAATTTTTTTAAATTAGGAACATCAGAAAAGCAAATGACAAGTCAAAGAAAGTTGTTCAATTATGCAAATGAGATTCAAAACTAACTTTTTTTTAATTTTTTTTAATTTATTTATTTTAGAGAGGAGAGGGAGAGACAGAGAGAGAGAGAGAGAAGGGGGGAGAAGCAGGAAGCATCAACTCCCACATGTGCCTTAACCAGGCAAGCCCAGGGTTTCGAACCGGCGAACTCAGCATTTCCAGGTTGACGCTTCATCCACTGCGCCACCACAGGTCAGGCCAAAACTAACTTTTATTGGTGAAAATGCACTATACAAAAGGCTGCAAGTACTGGAGTATCTACATGTTCCCTGATCCCCTAATTTTTTTTTTTTGTATTTTTCTGAAGCTGGAAACGGGGAGAGACAGACAGACTCCCGCATGTGCCCGACCGGGATCCACCCAGCACGCCCACCAGGGGCTACACTCTGCCCACCAGGGGGCGATGCTCTGCCCCTCCGGGGTGTCGCTCTGCCATGGCCAGAGCCACTCCAGCGCCTGGGGCAGAGGCCAAGGAGCCATCCCCAGTGCCCGGGGCCATCTTTGTTCCAATGGAGCCTCGGCTTCGGGAGGGGAAGAGAGAGACAGAGAGGAAGGAGGGGGGGGGGTGTGGAGAAGCAAATGGGCGCTTCTCCTATGTGCCCTGGCCGGGAATCGAACCCGGGTCCCCTGCATGCCAGGCCGACGCTCTACCACTGAGCCAAATGGCCAGGGCCTGATCCCCTAATTTTTGTGAGCATTGTATTTTAGCCTGACCATGTGGTGGCACAATGGATAGAATGTTGACCTGAGACACTGAGGACCCAGGTCTGAAACCCTGAGATTGCCAGCTTGAGCATGGGCTCACAAGCTTGAGCATGAGGTTGCCGCCGGCTTGAGCAAGGGATCATAGACATGACCTCAAGGTCCTTGGTTTGAGCCCAAGGTCACTGGTTTGAGCAAAGGGTCACTGGCTGGGCAGAAACCAGTCAAGGCACAAATGAGAAAGCAATCAATGAACAATTAATTAAGGTGCCACAACTATGAGTTGATGCTTCTTTTTTTTTAATTTTTTTTACAGAGACAGAGTGAGAGTCAGAGAGAGAGAAAGGGATAGATAGGGACAGACAGACAGGAACCAAGAGAGATGAGAAGCATCAATCATCAGTTCATCAGTTTCTCGTTGTGACACCTTAGTTGTTCATTGATTGCTTTCTCATATGTGCCTTGACCGTGGGCCTTCAGCAGACCAAGTAACCCCTTGCTCAAGCCAGCAACCTTGGGTCCAAGCTGGTGAGCTTTGCTCAAGCCAGATGAGCCCGCACTCAAGCTGGCGACCTCAGAATCTTGAACTGGGGTCCTCCGCATCCCAGTCCGATGCTCTATCCACTGCGCCACCGCCTGGTCAGGTGAGTTGATGCTTCTTATCTCTCTCCCTTCCTGTCTGTCCCTATCTGTCTGTTTGTCTCTCTCAAGAAAAAATAAGCAAACTAGTAAATTTGTGTGTGTGTGTGTGTGTGTGTGTGTGTGTGACAGAAACAGAGAGAGAGAGACAGAGAGGGACAGATAGGGACACATAAATAGGAAGGGAGAGAGATGAGAAACATCAATTCTTTGATGTGGCACCTTAGTCTCCTTAGTTGTTCATTGATTGCTTTTTCATATGTGCCTTGACCGGGGGTTGTGGGGGGCTACAGCAGACCAATTGACCCCTTGTTCAAGCCAGCCACCTTGTGTTCAAGCCAGCAACCTTGGGCTTCAAGCCAGCAACCTTTGGGCTCAAGCCAGCAACTATGGGGTCATGTCTATGATCCCACACTCAAGCTGGTGAGTCCACGCTCAAGCCAGATGAACCAGTGACCTCGGGGTTTTGAACCTGGGTCCTCTGCATCCCAGTCTGACACTCCATCCACTGTGCTACCTGGTCAGGCTCAAACTAGTAAAATTTTTTAAAAATTTTTTAAATTTTTTTATTTTATTTATTCATTTTAGAGAAGAGAGAGAGAGAGAGAGAGAGAAGAGGGGAGGAGCTGGAAGCATCAACTCCCATATGTGCCTTGACCAGGCAAGCCCAGGGTTTCGAACCAGCAACCTCAGCATTTCCAGGTTGATGCTTTATCCACTGTGCCACCACAGGTCAGGCCAAACTAGTAAATTTTAAAAAATCAAAATCATATTATGCTCTTCCCAGCTTAAAATATATATTTGAGTGGCTATTCATTGTACTTGGAATAAATCTGAACTCCTTGTTAGGAGAGGCCCTTCAACTTGTACTCCTTCTCAATGTTCAAACAATGTTCCTATCAGATTGGACTTCTTGATGTTTTATAACATCCAAAATCATTCCCTTAGCACCCCTGCACTTTGGATGCCCTATTTCTGGAATCCTTTGTGACCCTCCCATTCTCATTTTTACTTGGTTGGCTCCCTTTTGTCACTCAGGCACCCGCTCTATTTCATCAGTATGTCTCATTGTCTTTCCAGTTCATCTCACTCTCTGAAATGATCATATATTTCTTTACTGTTTATTGTGTCTCTTCCCCCACACACACTAGAGAACAAAGTTCTCATTTGTTTTGTTTCCCCGTAACTTACCTTAGGGCTTAATACATATATACTCAATATTTATTGCTTAGTGAACTCCGCCTTGGACCGCTGCCCACTGGAACCCTTCATTCTCTCCTCTGCCCTCCACATGCCTTTCCTCTCTGTCTTCCTGCCCTCCCTGATCTCTGTCCTGTGACCTGTGCACAGTGCTTTTGGCTGAGTCCCTGTTCACAACCATGCCCCTCCAGACAATTGCCTTTCATCTCCTGCACTATTACTATCACTAGTCTGGCACTTACACCTCCTGGAGGGAAGGAAGATGCTGTTCTGACCAGCATCTGCAGCAGCTGCCCTCCTGCTTGTCTGTCCCTGACAGCCCTTCATTCTGAGGTCAGAACAACAGTGAGTGAGCCATCCTCCTTGTGTCTCCCAGTGGGAGGGGAGACAGTGCACATTGGATGTGAACTGGGCCACGTGAGGGAGGGTGCACAAATCACACCATGTCCTGGGCCTCAGTGAGCTACAGTGCATCCTGAGAATGTGCAGTAAGAGGACTCATTCTGTGACTGTTGTGGGTCAGATTGATTTACTTCCACAGTGAGTGTCTTTTACACTGAAGACTTTGGGTCATTATCAACTATTTCTAGTATTAATTTTTTTTTATTGATTGACTTGAGAGAGAGACATTGATTTGTTGTTCCACTTATTTTTTTTTATTTTTTATTTTTTATTATTTTTTTTTCATTTTTCTGAAGCTGGAAACAGGGAGAGACAGTCAGACAGACTCCCGCATGCGCCCCACCGGGATCCACCCGGCACGCCCACCAGGGGCGGTGCTCTGCCCCCCAGGGGGCGATGCTCTGCCCATCCTGGGCGTCGCCATATTGCGACCAGAGCCACTCTAGCGCCTGAGGCAGAGGCCACAGAGCCATGCCCAGCGCCCGGGCCATCTTTGCTCCAATGGAGCCTTGGCTGCGGGAGGGGAAGAGAGAGACAGAGAGGAAAGCGCGGCGGAGGGGTGGAGAAGCAAATGGGCGCTTCTCCTATGTGCCCTGGCTGGGAATCGAACCCGGGTCCTCCGCACGCTAGGCCGACGCTCTACCGCTGAGCCAACTGGCCAGGGCTTTGTTGTTCCACTTATTTATGCATTCATTGGGCAATGCTTGTATATGCCCTGACTGGGGACTGAACCTGCAACTTTGGTATATTGGGATGACTCTCTTAACCAAATGAGTTACCTGGCCAGGACTATTTCTAGTATTTTTGATTGATTCATTCATTCAATGACTCTTTTTTGAATACATACTACATGCTTGGTACTGTACCAAGGCTGGGGGATACAGTGGAGAGCAAAAACAAAGTCATCACTGTCTTCTTGGAACTTAGAATCTAGTGAGGGAGACAATGAAATACAGTGATAAATGTATCTTCAGATAATTTGAGGACCTTCCCACACTCCACAGTCTATAAATTCTCTCCCTGTGTCTGGCTCTGCTAGTCTCTTTATCATTATCTCTGGGCTTGTTGGGGAATGTGGGCTTTGTCAGGGTAAATTTCCATTTGTTTCCTGTCCTCCAATGTCCAATGTCCTTATTAACTCTTCTCACTCTCAGCTGATGATCTTGCTCTCTACTTTCCTGAGAAAACAGAAGCAGACAGAAGAGAACTTCCAACTTCTGCCACCACATCCCATCCTTACCTTTCCTGGGGTGTACAGGGGCAGATCCAAGACCTTTTCAGCCACCAAAGTCTTCATTCCAGGGACTGTCCCTCCGTCTCCTGCAGCACTCAGCATTACCCCCTCTCCATTTGATTATTCCCAGCAGCATGTAAGCATACTGTAATGCTGTGATTTCTCACAGCTTAAAATGAACTCCTCTGAGCTCCATGTTCCCCTCCAGTATCTGCCCTCTGTTTCCCTTTCCAGCAAAGCATCAGAAGATGATCTCCATTCACCATCTCTTCTACTTCTCTTATTCTTTCTCTTTTTCTTTTATTTACTTAAACTATTTGATTTTTAGTATTCATTATTTTGAATGGGTAATACATTTACATGTGCAAAAAAAGTTTTCGATATATTAAAATGTAGATAATGAAAGTTCTCATTCTCCCTCCTGTCCACCATCTTTCTACTTCCCACCCCTGCTCTTAATGTGACTAATTTCTGTGTATTCTTCCAGAGTTTCTTTATGCATAAACAAGCAAATAGTAATATGCTATTCCCTCATATATTTTACATAAAAGTTGGCATACCATGTGCACTGTTATACAGCTTTTTTTTTTAAGTGAAAGGAGGGGAGATAGACTCCCACCATGCACCCTGACTGGGATCCATCCAGCAAACAAGCCTGGGGCCTATGCTTGAATTTGAGCTATTTTTAGCTCCTGAAGCTGACTGGTAGACCAACGGAGCTATCCTCAGTGCTTGAGGCCAACGCTCAAACCAATCCAGCCACTGGCTGTGAGAGGGGAAGAGAAAGAGAAGAGGGAGAGGAAGGGGGAGAGAAGCAGATGGTCGCTTCTTCTGTGTGCCCTGGAAGTCCATACGCTGGGTGATGCTCTATCCGCTTAGCCACCAGCCAGGGCTAGCACTTTCTCTCATAATAAACAGCACCTCCAGTTGATCAGACAAAAACCCTGCAGTCAACTTTTTTATTTAATTGATTTTAGAGAGAGGAGGGGAAGACAGACATGGCTCTCTTCCTGTATGTGCCGTGTCTGGGGATTGAACCCGCAACTTTCAGTATCAGGATGATGCTCCAGCCAACTGAGCTACTGGCCAGGGCTTTTTTTTAATGTCTATAACTGCCTAGTATTTTCCTTTATTGAACTTCATTATCTTTAAGTTTATACATACAAATATAATATGTACTTACATTTTATGTAAACATAATTTTATATATAAACTTTGATGCACAAAATACTGGTATATATGTTAGTTATAAAGTAGGAAATTAAAATGAATATCTATGAACCCACCACCCAACCCAAGGACTGAAAAGTTACCAATAATTTGCATCTATGTGGTCCCCCATCCTCCTGTTCCCCTGCCTCCTCTCCCTATAATCACTATCTCCCCAATTTTTAAAATTGTTCCATTGTTTTTAAATACAGTTTTCTCACAAGTAGACATAAGCTTAAACAATAAATACTATATGTTGTTTAGCCTGACCAGGTGGTGCACTGTGGACAGAGCATTGGCCTGGGACACTGAGGACCCAGGTTCAAAACCCCAAAGTTGTTGGCTTGAGTGCGGGCTTACCAGCTTGAGCATAGGATCATAGACATGACCCCATGGTCTCTGGCTTGAGGTCCAAGGTCGCTGAGTACAAGGTCATTGGCTTGAGCAAGGAGTCACTGGCTTGGCTATAGCCCCCTGGTCAAGGCACATATGAGAAAGCAATCAATGAACAACTAAGGTGCCTCAACTATGACTTGATGCTTCTCATCTCTCTCCCTTCCTGTCTCTCTCTCTCTCTCTCTCTCTCACACACAATGCTAAGTTGTTTTCTTTTCAATGTACACTCCTACCAGCAATATTTGAGTTCCCATTGATCTAAATTCTAACACTTGTATTTTTATTTTTTTAAGACTTTATTTATTCATTTTAGAGAGGAGAGAGAGAGAGAGAGAGAGAGAAGGGAGGAGTAGGAAGCTTCAACTCCCATATGTGCCTTGACCAGGCAAGCCCAGGGTTTTGAACCGGCGACCTCAGCATTCAAGGTCGATGCTTTATCCACTGTACCACCACAGGTCAGGCACACTTGTATTTTTAGACTTCTTAATTTTTACCAACCCAGAAGATGTATAATAGTATCTCATTCAGTTTTATTTGGCATAGCTTTAATTACTAACGCATTTGAGCATCTTTTTATATGCTTATTAGCCTTTTGAATTTTCTCTTCTGGAAAATGCTTGATCATTTGGGTTGTTCCTATTTTTCTTATTGATTTGTAGGCATTCTTTATATATTCAGAGTACCAGTCTTTTGTCAGTTCTATATGTTGCAAATATTTTCTTCTTTGTTAACATATTTGTGACCTGTCCTTTTATTTTTTTTATGATGTACAAATGCTCCTTGACTTTTGATGGGGTTACATCCCAATAAGCCCATCATAAGTTGAAAATATCTGTTAAGTTGAAAATGTATTTTTTTTGAAAATGTATTTAATACACCTACTCTACCAAACATCATTGTTCAGCCTAGCCTACCGTGTGTGTGTGTGTGTGTGTGTGTGTGTGTGTGTGCTTTTAGTGAGAGAAGGAGGACTAGTGAAACAGACTCCCATATGTGCTCAACCAGGATCCACTCGGCAAGCCCTGTCTGGAGCCGATGCTTGAATCAACCAAGCTATTTTTAGCACATGTACCAACTGAGCCATCTTCAGTTGCCTGGGTGGAGGCTCAAACTAATCAAACCACTGGCTACGGGAGGGGAAGAGAGAGAGAAGCAGATGGTCACTTCTCTTGTGCGCCCTAACCAGGAATCAAACCTGGGACATCCATATGCCAGGCCAACTCTCTATCCACTGAGCAAACTGGCCAGGGCTGTAGCCTACCTTTAAATGTACTCAGAACACTTACATTAGCCTACAATTGGACAAGTACCTTTAAAAAAATTATTTTGGCCTGACCTGTGGTGGCGCAGTGGATAAAGCGTCAACCTGGAAATGCTGAGGTCGCCGGTTCGAAACCCTGGGCTTGCCTGGTCAAGGCACATATGGGAGTTGATGCTTCCAGCTCCTCCCCCCTTCTCTCTCTTTCTCGCTCCCTCTCTCTCTCCTCTCTAAAAATTAATAAAAAAAATTATTTTGGATTGATTTGAGAGAGAGAGAGGAAGGGAGAGAGAAGCATCAACTTGCTGTTCCACTTAGTTGTTCCATTTAGCTGTGGACTCATTGGTTGCTTTTCCTATGTGCCCTAACTGGGAATGGAACCTATGTGACTTTGGTGAGCTGCGAGGATACTATCCACGTAGCACCTCGCCAGGGCCTGGACAAATATCTTGAGTTTCATATTAGGAGTAATTGCCTTACCCTTCCTACCAGAAGCAGGAGACATATGGGCATTTTGTATACATGATGGGATGCAACTATACAAAACACAATATCCAAAAACATGGGCAACACAATACAGTGTAGAGTATTGGTCGTTCACCCTCATGACTGTTTGGCTGCCGGGGAGCTGCAGCTCGCTGCTGCTGCCCAGCATCATGACAAAGTATTGTACGGCATACTGCTCTGGAAAGGAGCAAATATCAAAGCTCAGTGCAGCCCGAGCCAGATCATGTAGTTGGTTAGAGCGTCATCCCAATAAGCAGAGGTTATGGGTTTAATACCTGATCAGGGCACATACAAGATTAGACCCATGCTTCTATCACCCTCTCTCACTCTCTCTCTCTAAAATCAATAAAAATAAAAACAAACTCATAGTACAGTTTTTACTGAATGCATATTACTTTCACATCATTGTAAAGTTGAAAAATCAGAAGTGCCCCATGGACAGTGGGGACTGTCCATATTTTGATTATCAGAATTTCTTAATTTTAATATAGGCATATTTACTTATCAACCCTTTAGTTGATGATTGTGCTTTTTGTATTTTGTGTAAAAGAATCACTCTCTACCCTCCTGGTCTGATAAACATTTTCTTACATGTTTTTCAAAATATTTTAAACTTTGCCCTTAATATACTTAAGTTCTAAGTCTACCTTGAATTGATTTTTGTGTATGGAATATTATAAGTATCATTTATTTATTTATTTATTTATTTATTTATTTTTACAGAGACAGAGAGAGTCAGAGAGAGGGATAGATAGGGACAGACAGACAGGAATGGAGAGAGATGAGAAGCATCAATCATCAGTTTTTCGTTGTGACACCTTAGTTGTTCATTTATTGCTTTCTCATATGTGCCTTGACGTGGGCTTTCAGCAGACCGAGTAACCCCTTGCTCAAGCCAGCAACCTTGGGTCCAAGCTGGTGAGCTTTGCTCAAACCAGATGAGCCCGCGCTCAAGCTGGTGACCTCGGGGTCTCGAACCTGGGTCTTTCCGCATCCCAGTCCGACGCTCTGTCCACTGTGCCACTGCCTGGTCAGGCCTATTTTTTATTTTTGTTTGTTTGTTTTTCAGAGACAGTCAGAGAGAGGAATAGATAGGAACAGACAGACAGGAATGAAGAGAGATGAGAAGCATCAATCATTAGTTTTTCGTTGGGACACTTTAGTTGTTCATTGATTGCTTTCTCATATGTGCCTTGACCGCGGGCCTACAGCAGACCGAGTCACCCCTTGCTTGAGCCAGCGACCTTGGGCTCAAGCTGGTGAGTTTTGCTCAAACCAGATGAGCCCGTGCTCAAGCTGGCGAGCTCGGGGTCTCGAACCTGGGTCCTCCGCATCCCAGTCGAACGCTCTATCCACTGCGCCATCGCCTGGTCAGGCCTATTTTTTATTTTTAATATGGAAAATAAGTTTTCCCAGCCTAATTTATTAAATAATCCTTCCTTTCTGCCTGATTTATTTTGCTAATTCTGTTATACATCCAAGTTCCATATATATCTATATCTATCTATCTATCTATCTATATATATATATATATATATATATATCTGTTTCCATCAACTTTTAAAAACCTCCACCAGTAACACACTTTCTTAAATCCTGTAGATTTAAAATAAATCTAGTTATCTCCTGGACCAAACACCACCTTACCAATATACTCTTCTTTTTTTTTTTTTTAGAGAGGAGAGAGAGAGGGAGAAAGAGAGGGAGAGAGAGACAGAGGAGGGGGGAGGAGCTGGAAGCATCAACTCCCATATGTGCCTTGACCAGGTAAGCCCAGGGTTTTGAACCGGCGACCTCAGCATTTCCAGGTCGACGCTTTATCCACTGCGCCACCACAGGTCAGGCAATATACTCTTCTTTAGGAGTATTTTGCCACTTCTTGGCTGTTGCTCTATTTGAATCAACTTGTCAAGTTCAATAAGATTTGGTTACAGTTGCATTCAATTCAAAGTCCATCTCAAGACAAATTGACATCCTTTTGGTAATGAAATTTCCTATCATGGATTTGGGTTATCTCTCCATTTATTTAAGCCTTAATGTCTTGCAATGAAGTTGTATAATTTTCTGCATACAGATTATGCACATTTCCTGTTTTAGTTCTTCCTAGATACTTAATTGCTTTTCTGTTATGGTAAATGATATTGTTTAAGATTACACTTTGAATTGTTTTTGCTGGTATAGAGAAATGCAGTTGATTTGCAATACTGATTTTAGAGCCAACCACCTTGATAAGCTCTCTTCTGTATAATAATTTTTCTACACACTTTTTGGATTTTCTACAAAGATAATCGTATCATCTGCAAATAATGGCAGTTTGCTTATTCTTTTCCAATATTGTGGCTTTAATTTCCTTTTCTTGAGCTGGCTAACACCTTTAGTACAATATGAATACAAGCAGTGATAGCTGTCAGCTTTCTTTTGTTCCTAGGTTAAATGAAACACTTCCATTATTTTCCCAGTAAGAACGGTGTTTGCTGCAGGGTTTTTTTTGTTTTGTTTTGTTTTTGTATTTTTCTGAAGCTGGAAATGGGGAGAGACAGTCAGACTCCCGCATGCGCCCCACTGGGATCCACCCGGCACGCCCACCAGGGGGCGATGCTCTGCCCCTCTGGGGCGTTGCTCTGCTGTGACCAGAGCCACTCTAGCGCCTGGGGCAGAGGCCAAGGAGCCATCCCCAGCGCTCGGGCCATCTTTGCTCCAATGGAGCCTTGGCTGCTGGAGGGGAAGAGAGAGACAGAGAGGAAGGAGGGGGGGTGGAGAAGCAAATGGGCGCTTCTCCTATGTGCCCTGGCCGGGAATCGAACCCGGGTCCCCCGCAAGCCAGGCCGACGCTCTACCGCTGAGCCAACCGGCCAGGGCCTCATTTTGTTTCTTATTTTTACATTTGTCAGTACAACTGGTTTAATATTTGCAAAGACAATTGCCTCTTGGTAGACATCTTGGGAGGGGTTTGATGAAAAATACCCAAGACACAAAACACAAATTGCTGTAGAGTCTGGAATAACAGTTGAAATGGTGCACGCGGAGATGGTAGTGCTGCTGGAAGCTGGTCCGCACTGTCGTATGCCCAGCCGGGCAACTCTTGCGCTGCCAGACACGGAGCAGTTGTGGCTAGCAATTGTGGTCGTAATGTTGAACAGTCATAAGTTGCATAGGTCGTAAGTCGATCAATATTTGTAGTGATGAATGTTTTACATACCTGGCAAAGACATTCCCAAATCTTGTAGGGTCTACCACCCATCCCTATCACCAGAATGAAATGTTTAGCTTAGGATAAGGAGAGAAGCTAAACGAAACTACCTTTTTTTTAAAAAAAAATATTTATTTATTTATTCATTTTAGAGAAAAAGAGACCGAGAGACAGAGAGAGAAAGGGAGGAGCAGGAAGCATCAACTCCCATATGTGCCTTGACCAGGCAAGCCCAGGGTTTTGAACCAGCAACCTCAGTGTTCCAGTTCGATGCTTTATCCACTGCGCCACCACAGGTCAGGCTAAATGAAACTACCTTTGCTAAAGTGTTGGCGCTATCCTGACCTGTGCTGGCGCAGTGGGTAAAGCGTCAACCTGGAAATGCTGAGGTTGCCGGTTCAAAGCCCTGGGCTTGCCTGGTCAAGGCACATATGGGAGTTGATGCTTCCAGCTCCTCCCCCTTTCTCTCTCTCTGTCTCTCTCTCCTCTCTAAAAATGAATAAATAAAAAAAATTTTAAAGTGTTGGGGCTAGCTTATTAGAAAACCTAGTAAGCTAGTCCCCGCTAGCTTAGTTTATAAGTTTTATTCATATAAAGACTTTCAGAAGGATGATTATTAGAAAGCATATAAAATGTTACAGAATACAGGTTTTTCAAGCAAGGGGAGTGGGCTCGTGATCCCTTTGTCTAAAAGGATAGGTAACTCTCAGGACTCCAGGAGGGGAGGAAGAGTTCCAATCAGTGTAGGAATTTTTTTTTTTTTTTTGTATTTTTCTGAAGCTGGAAACGGGGAGAGACAGTCAGACAGACTCCTGCATGCGCCCGACCGGGATCCACCCAGCACGCCCACCAGGGGCGACGCTCTGCCCACCAGGGGGTGATGCTCTGCCCCTCCGGGGTGTCACTCTGCCGCGACCAGAACCGCCATCTTTGCTCCAGTGGAGCCTTGGCTGCAGGAGGGGAAGAGAGAGACAGAGAGGAAGGAGGGGGAGGGGGTGGAGAAGCAAATGGGCGCTTCTCCTATGTGCTCTGGCCGGGAATCGAACCCGGGTCCCCCGCACGCCAGGCCGACGCTCTACCGCTGAGCCAACTGGCCAGGGCCAGTGTAGGAATTTTTAATTAAGATATGTAAACATTGTTTCCTAAAGGCTCTTATAGAAGGGGAAGAGAAAGTTTTCAGATAACTTTTACCTTCTTTGCTCTGTCTAGCAAGTAGTGGCCTCAGTCCTTCCAGAGAACTATAAACTATAATTAGTTACTAACTAACTTTTGCCCCTTTAATCTCTCTCTTCAGGGTTTTTTTTTTTTCTCTTCAGAAAGGAGGGGTTAGGGGAGCCTGACTCTTACTTTTAAAATATAATGTTAACAATTTTTGCAATTCCTTTGTATCTTGTCACAATTATATATATATTATATATATGTATAATGTAATGCATACAGGCCTTACACATACCATTTCCTTTTCTGCCTTGGTATTTGATATTTTTACTTTTTAAATTTTTTTTTAGATTTATTCACTTTTGGAGAGAGAGAGAAAGAGAGAGAGAGAGAGAGAGAGAGAGAGAGAGAGAAAGAAAGAAGGCGGGGAGGAGCAGGAAGCATCAATTCCCATATATGCCCTGACCAGGTGAGTGCAGGGTTTCAAACCGGTGACCTCAGCATTCCAGGTTGATGCTTTATCGAGTGCGCCACCACAGATTGGGAATATTTGATATTTTCCATTTTTTTTAAAGATTTTATTTATTCATTATAGAGAGGGGAGAGAGAGAGAGAGAGAAGGGGGGAGGAGCAGAAAGCATCAACTCCCATATGTGCCTTGACCAGGCAAGCCCAGAGTTTTGAACCGGCAAGCTCAGCGTTTCCAGGTTGACACTTTATCCACTGTGCCACCACAGGTCAGGCTGATATTTTCCATTTTAAGTAAAATTATTCATCTAATTGTTGTATATATATAGATATATAGTTTATTTTGTATATGTTTTGTCAAACAGCCTTGGTTTTTTTTGTTTTGTTTTGTTTTTTACAGGGCAGAGAGTCAGAGAGAGGGATAGATAGGGACAGACAGACAGTAACGGAGAGAGATGAGAAGCATCAATCATCAGTTTTTCGTTGCGACACCTTAGTTGTTCATTGATTGCTTTCTCACATGTGCCTTGACCGCAGGCCTTCAGCAGACCAAGTAACCCCTTACTCGAGCCAGCGACCTTGGGTCCAAGCTGGTGAGCTTTTGCTCAAACCAGATGAGCCCGCGCTCAAGCTAGCGACCTCGGGGTCTCGAACCTGGGTCCTCGGCATCCCAGTCCGACGCTCTATCCACTGCGCCACCGCCTGGTCAGGACCCTTCTAGTTTTCTAAACGATTTTTTGCTCCTCCAGGGAGCAGCCCTTGCCATTCACCTTCCCCTACCCCTCTTATTTCCCCTATGCACGTGTCTTTCTCCTAAGCTCCAAAGAACCTTCTTTTGCCTCTGTAACTTGTTTCCTGAGCCCATTTCCTCTACCACTCACTCCTACCTCTGTGACTTTTTTTTTTTTTTGTATTTTTCCGAAGCTGGAAACGGGGAGGCAGTCAGACAGACCGGGATCCACCCAGCATGCCCACCAGGGGGCGATGCTCTGCCCATCTGGGGCGTCGCTCTGTTGCATCCAGAGCCATCCTAGCACCTGAGGCAGAGGCCACAGAGCCATCCTCAGCGCCCGGGCCATCTTTGCTCCAATGGAGCCTTGGCTGCGGGAGGGGAAGAGAGAGGCAGAGAGGAAGGAGAGGGGGAGGGGTGGAGAAGCAGATGGGCGCTTCTCCTGTGTGCCCTGGCCGGGAATCAAACCCGGGACTCCTGCACACCAGGCCGACGCTCTACCACCAAGCCAACCGGCCAGGGCCAGACTTTTTTCTTTTTTTAATGTATTCATTTTAGAGAGAAGAAAGGGTGAAGGGGGATGGGAGGATCAGGAAACATCAACTCCCATATGTGCCTTGACCAGACAAGTTCAAGGATTTTGAATAGGTGACCGCATCATTCCAGGTCAATGCTCTATCCACTGCACCACCACACGTCATACCCTCTGTGACTTCTTAAATAAACTTTCTCTTATAAAAAAAATATTTTGACAGAGAAAGTCCGAGAGAGGGACAGGTAGGGACAGACAGGAGAGAGATGAGAAGCATCAATTCTTCGTTGAAGCATCTTAGTTGTTTGTTGATTGCTTGTTCATTGATTGCTTTCTCATATGTGCCTTGATTGGGGGGGCTACAGCAGAGCGAGTGACCTCTTGCTCAAGCCAGTGACTTTGGGCTTAAGCCAGCAACCATGGGGTCATGTCTATGATGCCACGCTCAAGCTAGCAACCCCTTGCTCAAGCTGGATGAGCCCACGCTCAAGCCAGCAACCTTGGGGTTTCAAACCTGGGTCCTCAGTGTCCCAGTCCATTTTCTATCCACTGTGCCACCGCCTGGTCAGGCAAAAAGAATATTTTAAATCACAAATAGATGTTGATTTCATCTTGTGCATTCCCTATAATTTATTGAGATGATTGTGTGATTTATTTCTTTAATCTATTAATACGATGAATAAAGCAGATGTATTTTCTAATGTCAAGCTCCCCTTAAATTCCTGACATACTTTTTTCCAAATAGCTCCAGATATATGGAAAAGATTTATATAGGCGGAAGGGGATCCTCAAACCCCTCAGCGAGATCTTCTGAGAATGGCTTTTAAGATACCTAGAGGCAGAAAAAGCCCAATAGAGATCAGGGGAACTACCAGCTTTTAGGATACACCCTTAAAGGCTCCAACACCCAAAAGGGTCTCATAGGATGCCATCTGGGTCCTGCTTCAATAGTGGAAAGGAAGGTCATTGAGCTAAAGCCTGCCAGGCTTACACGCCTCTGCTGTGAGGAAACAGGGACACTGGAAGGTGGGCTTCCCCCTCGCTCCTCTAAGGGAGGGTTCAGTCTCTTCCAGCCCTGCTCCAGCCACCTATGACCTAACCTTGCCCAGAATGCTGGGGTTTGCCACTGAAGGCTGAAGGTGCCCAGGGCCGTCGGCCCCATCTACGACACTGTGGACGAGCCTAGGGTATTTCTTCCAAGAAGCAGGTAAACTGATCTCATTTGCACAAGGGCCACTTAACTATGTTTTGCCTGAATAGTCAGGTTTTTTATTCTTCCCTCAAAGATCTCTGTTGTGGGTGTTGATAGTCCTATTTTCTGCTGCTTTGCTTAATATATAGTGTTTCCTTTATCCCTCCTACCTCAATGCCCCACTCATATTTCAGGCTGAGACCTACTCTTAATTTAGAGCTCTCTTTCCTCCTTATGCCAACTTGTATTATGAATTTACCTTTGCCACCCAGCTTAGTGTATCCCAAGGTTCTCTTTACCAGGCCACAGTCACAGAGCTCCAGGGAAAAGCAACCTGGTCTCAGCTCTCCAGGCAGAGGAGAACAGAAGCTCCATATCCACGCATGCTGCAAATGGTTTTTTCCAGTCTGCCTGAATCATTACCAGCTAGAAGCAGCGGTCATTGGGACTTGGACATGAGCTGCAAAGTATAGAATGGTGACAACAATTCCAGTGCCATGCGGACTTTTCCTGTGGGGAACTTTCCTGGACTCCTGCTCCCTGTGGCGGCTCCTAACAGACTGAACTGTGGTTGGGTTGCATTTTTCGGGGATTTGGCATGGTGATGGGGCCAACTTGGACTTGGGGAACATGTTAAGGACACTACTCATTTATGGATTCTTGCTGTATTGGCCAAGAGTTTGCTTAAAGGCTGTTAATCACTGTAAAAAAAAATAGAGGACTGGATAAAGAAGACGGGGCACATATACACCATGGTATATTATTCAGCTAGGAGAAAGGGTGACATCGGATCACTTATAGCGGAATGGTGGTCTTGGTAGCATTGTGCGGGGTGAAATGGGTGAATCAGAAAAAAACAGGAACTGCAGGATTCCATACATTGGTGGGACATAAAAGCGAGACTAAGAGGCATGAACAGGAGTGTGCTGGCTATGGGGGGTGGGGGGAGGGAAGGAGGGAGAGGGAAGGGGGAGGGGTACAGAGAGAACTGGATGGAGGGTGGCGGAGGACGATCTCTCTTCGGGTGATGGGTATGCAACAGAACTAAATAACAAGATAACCTGGAAATGTTTTCTTTGAATGTATGTACCCTGATTTATTGATGTCACCCCATTAAAATAAAAATTTATTTATAAAAAAAAAAAATTCCTGACATAAATTTAAGTCAGTCTTGGATTTCAATTTTTTTAGCACTGCTGGATTCAATTCACTAGTATTTTTTTGTTTTGCTTTGTTTTTTTTTACAGAGACAGAGAGTGAGTCAGAGAGAGGGATAGACAGGGACAGACAGACAGGAACGGAGAGAGATGAGAAGCATCAATCATTAGTTTTTCATTGTGCGTTGCAACATCTTAGTTGTTCATTGTATGTGCCTTGACCGCGGGCCTTCAGCAGACCGAGTAACCCCTTGCTGGAGCCAGCGACCTTGGGTTCAAGCTGGTGGGATTTTGCTCAAACCAGATGAGCCGGCTCTCAAGCTGGCGACCTCAGGGTCTCGAACCTGAGTCCTCTGCATCCCAGTCCGACCCTCTATCCACTGTGCCACTGCCTGGTCAGGCTCACTAGTATTTTATTGAAGATTTTTGTAGCTATGTTAATAAATAAGATTGGCCCATACTTTTTCTTTGTAGTATTAGCCTTTTTTGGTTGGGTTATCAAAGTAATTCTGGCTATATAGAATTGTGGTAGGCAGTTAGACAGACATGAGCAGAGCAAGGATTATAGGCTAGGCACAGAAGGCCACCAGGGTGGAAAGCCCCAGGTGCCTAGCGAAGGGGAAAATTGGGAAAATAAAGACCTTGCCCCCCCACCCCAGCCCGCCCCAGGATGACCTTTCCTCCCTTAGCTGATCATGTGGTTCAGACCCTCCTCATTTTATATTGTTGGTCATGGGATTTGGACTCTTCGTTAACCTTTCCTCCCCTGACATATCACTAGTCATGTAGTTTTAGACCCCATTAGAGGAGGAAAAATCAATACATAGGCCTCAGTTGTGGATCAGCTTCAGGCCCAGAAAAGCAGCAAAGACCTAAAAGGAAATCATGGCTGACCTCAGGACCAGCTGCTTTAAATAATAACCTCCCTCCCCTAAAATCTGCACCTTTAAAAACCTTTGGGAAGGGGATCACAGTGAGGCTCTCCACCCACCCCACTCTCAGGCCTGTTTTCCTTGCCTCAGTCTTTCTCTTAAATTCTAGGGGACCCCCCTGACCAGGCGGTGGCGCACTGGATAGAGCGTCGGACTGGGACACAGAAGACTCAGGTTCGAGACCCCGAGGTCGCCAGCTTGAGTGCAGGCTCACCTGGTTTGAGCAAAAGCTCACCAGCTTGGACCCAAGGTTGCTGGTTCGAGCAAGGGGTTGCTCGGTCTGCTGAAGGCCCGCGGTCAGGCACATATGAGAAAGCAATCAATGAACAACTAAGGTGTCGCAATGAAAAATTGATGATTGATGCTTCTCATCTCTCTTTGTTCCTGTCTGTCCCTATCTATCCCTCTCTGACTTTCTCTCTGTCTCTATTAAAAAAAAAAAATTCTAGGCCTGACCTGTGGTGGCGCAGTGGATAAAGCGTCGACCTGGAAATGCTGAGGTCGCCGGTTCGAACCCTGGGCTTGCCTGGTCAAGGCACATATGGGAGTTGATGCTTTCAGCTCCTCCCCCCTTTTTTCTCTCTGTTGCTCTCTCTCCCTCTTTCTCTCCTCTCTAAAAATGAATAAATTAAAAAAAAAAAAATCTAGGGGACCTTAGGAGACTTGCAACCAGGGGAAAAATGTGCAGTGGCAGCTCTTCCTGGGCTAAGCCCCTGAACTGGTCTACAAGGCTCCCTTTTCTCTGACTTTCTTCCCGCACAGCCAATAAATCCTTCCTTTACTTGTTGCACTTAGTCTGATAATTGAATTTTTTCTCTAAAGAAGACAAGGTCTCCTGGATCCTCCCTATAACAGAATGAGTTGAAGAGTGGCCTTTCTTTTCCTATTTTCTGTTAAAGTTCATATAAGATTAAAATTATCTGCCCTTTGAAAGTTTGTATGACATTATTTTTAACGCTTTCTCTTCCTTTCACACTTTACATCTATTTACAAATTCTGCTTATGCTAGTTTTAAATTAAACCCAGAACCCAAGTACTTCTCACCTCCAGAGCGACCACCTTTGTCCAAGCTACCACCATCTCTTGCCTAATTGCAGTAGCCTCCTAATTGGAACTGTTGCTTCTGTTCACGCACTCATTTATTGTGACATTTTTTTTTTTTACAGAGACCAGAGAGAGAGTCAGAGAGAGGGATAGACAGACAGGAACGGAGAGATGAGAAGCATCAATCATTAGTTTTTCATTGCGACACCTTAGTTATTCATTGATTGCTTTCTCATATGTGCCTTCACCGCAGGTCTTCAGCAGACCGAGTGACCCCTTACTTAAACCAGCGACCTTGGGTCTAAGCTAGTGAGCTCTGCTCAAATCAAATGAGCCCGCGCTCAATCTGGCGACCTCAGGGTCTCGAACCTGAGTCCTCCGCATCCCAGTCCGACACTCTATCCACTGCGCCACCGCCTGGCCAGGCTATCGTGGCATTTTAAACACAACCACCTGGTACCTGCCTGAGACCACACACTCTCCTCCTGCATTCGGCGTCTAGCTCTGGCCCACAATAAAGTTTTATTGAAACAAAGCAGAAATAAAAGGTGCCCGGCAAGTCTTTCCTCTACAGCCAATCAGAGAGCAGAATGCTTTTGTCGCTCACAAACTTAAGCAGGCGGGAGCGGGGTATGTTCCGCCCAAAGTCTACCTAGTAAGAGAGGAAGTACCGCCGGAAGCCAGCCATAGAGTTTAGCAGCCAGAGCGACCCTGCAGGGAGGTGGCAGGAAAGACTCGGAACAGCTGCCGGAGGTGACGAAGTGGCGGCCCCGCCCGGTGCTCTGAAAGACGAATCTTCCAGGTAGCGGCCCGCAGAGTCTAGTCCAGGGTACGACGCGACATTCTGCGGGAGCCCACGGTCTCTGGGCGGCCTCTTTAAGGGAGGGGGCGGGGCCACGCGAAAGGATCGTGGGGGTGAGGTCACGTGGTTGGGGGCACTTGCCGAGCAGGAGTGGAGGTTTGAAGGAGCGTCGTCATTCGGGTAGACACCATGTGACACCCCTCCCCCCACTGTGTCCTGTGCCGTGGGGTTCAGTGGGGTGCACATTGGTGGGCCTTGGGATTAGTCCCAGGGACGGGGGGAGACTGGGCGTGGCAACCCCGTCTCCGCCAGGCATCCTTCAAAATGTGGCGGATTTTAAGATAATTAGATCTGAGTTTTAGATTGTTCCATCTCTGATTCCTCATTGCAGAAGTGACTGTGCCTCTGCAGTTGGCTCTAGCCCTTGTGCTTCTCATCCTCCCAGTGTCCAGGGACCTCCAGCTTCACATCCTCTTTCCTTGCAGCTCCAGACATCCTGAGCCCAGGTCCCCCAGCTCAGTGCAGCCATGAGTGCGGAGGTGAAGGTGACAGGGCAGAACCAGGAGCAATTTCTGCTCCTGGCCAAGTCGGCCAAGGGGGCAGCGCTGGCCACACTCATCCATCAGGTGCTGGAGGCCCCTGGTGTCTACGTGTTTGGGGAACTGCTGGATATGCCTAATGTTAGAGAGGTGGGTTCCTGGCCTGAATAGCCCACAGGGAAGCTTGGGCCTAACGTTTTAATTTGAGAATGGGTGGGCAGGGTTCATTTGGCAACCCTATAACCATTGAGTTGAACAGAATAGGATGATGTTTAACTGGCATCTTGCAAAAGTACACAAGTAAACCTCTTAGGATGAACAATCTCTAAAATCCAGTATTTTTTCATTTTTAAGCAAAAGGGTATGTGATTCAGAATAGGAGACATGGTTCCAGCCTGTTTCCACCATTGCAGTAGCTCTTAATAATCATGCCACTTGCAATAGCTCTTAATGTTCGTGCCACTTGATCAGGTCACTTTTATTTTAGGGCCTCAGTTTTCTCTTTTAAAAATGGAGCTGATACTACTCCTCACTGTTGCTATAGAAATCAGGTGAGATTATGAGGAATTGTTTAGTCTGGTACAAATGGAAGGAATGAATGCCTAATTGGCACTCACTGTTCTCTCCCCTTTGCAACATATGCTAATTAACTTGTTAGATCATATAGAAAGTTATCTTTTTTCTAAAGTCATGTAACAAGGTGCTAGGAATACAGCAGAGAGCACTGTTTTATGTTTGTTTTTTTGTTTTCATTTTTCCATTGATTTGAGAGAGAAGCATTAACTCACTGTTCTATTTAGTTGTGCACTCATTGGTTGCTTCTCACATGTGCCCTAACTGAGGATCTAACCTTGACCTTGGTGCACTGTAACAATGCTGTATCCACTAAGCAACCCAGCCAGGGCTGAGAGAACTCTTCACACAGAAGTGGTAGAGTTAAGACTTTACAGTCCAGCCTGACCAGGCAGTGGCGCAGTGGATAGAACGTTAGACTGGGACGCAGACCTGGGTTTGAAAACCTGAGGTCACCAGCTTGAGTGTGGGGTCGCTGGCTTGAGCATGGGATCATAGACTTGACCCTGTGGTCACTTGCTTGAAGCCCAAGGTTGATGGTTTGAGCAAGAGGTCACTTGCTCTGCTGTAGTGCCCCCCCCCAATCAAGGCACATATGAGAAAGCAATCAGTGAACAACTAAGGAGACTAAGGTGCTATAACAAAGAATTGATTCTTATCATCTCTCTCCCTGTCTGTCTGTCCCTCTCTGTCTCTGTCTCACACACACACACAAGACTTTACAGTCCAGAGCAGGTAGGTTGACAAGATGTATGACACCAGCCCAGGTCCTGAGACACTATGACAGTGGTATGTGGGCAAAGTGAATTAAGTTGTTGAGGGCCAGTGATTGAGTCTGGATTTAGCCTTTTGTAATTACTCTGTGGTATGGGGAAAACTGGTTACCTTCTTTCCCTGCTTTTCTCTACAGTGGAACTTTAGAGAGTCAATCAAGGTGAAGAAAAAGAAGTATTTATTGGGTGTCTATTTAGCACTCTGCTAGGTGTCTTGGAATGCTAGAAAAGTAAGAGACAGCAGTGCTTACCCTTCCAAAGGTTAGCATTTCAGTTACAGAGATCAGATGAATGGATATACATGAACAAATCATTTACTTAGCAAGTGTGTATTGAGGGAGCCAACTACATGCTTAGCTCTGCTTGACCTAAGAGGAATACCAGAGACCTGATGAAAAGAAAGATATTCTCAGGTAACAACCTTAGGTAGAGTTTGGGTAATTAAATACCAGAATGAGTGATCAGTGAAAGCAGAGGAGATCTGGGTGGGCTGGCCTGTGTGATGAAACCCCCCTCGGTGAGGCAGGTCTGAAGCAGAGGCCACAAACAAGTTCTAGTGGCTGCCTAGGCCATGCAGCTGTTAGAGATGGCTGAGGCAGGGGTATGGTGAATTGAGGAGTATAGCAGGCTGCCTGAACAGAGTCAAGTTTGCAAATATTGAAACATTCTAAGTTTACAAATAAGAAACATTTACAATGTCTGAATGTATGTGTGTGTGTTTGTTAGATACTAACACTCTGAATGTTTTCGACTCTAAGTTTAAGGTAGGAATTGGAGGCTTATGGAGGATTATTGTGATTGGGGGAAGTAGTGTAAACAGTGGCTGGGGTAGGAAATGAGGCCTTCCGACTTCCAATGGGGAGAGTGATCAGAGAGGCAGAGTTTCTTTCATGGAGCTGTAAGAATTAATGGAGAGGGGATTCAAAACAGTAAGGCTGGGAGGAGGGTGGGTCAGAGCCTTTTCTGTCATCTCTTCCCTCATATTCTTGCAGCTGGCTGAGAGTGACTTCGCTTCCACATTCCGCCTGCTCACGGTGTTTGCTTATGGGACATATGCTGACTACTTAGGTAACTGGAGGGGCTGGATCTCCAAAGGTGGGAGAAGGGCAATTTCTGGAGGGACTTAGAAGAATTTCCTGGAATATCCTACTTAGATCCCTTAGGTACACAGGGTCAGGGTTAAGACCTGAATTGGCATGGAAAACTTAAAAAAAAAAAAAAAAAGAGGCAGACGGTCGGCTTTTCCACAAAAGGAAAATCAGGATTTCCTTCTCTGTCTTTTTTTGCAGCCGAAGCCCGGAACCTTCCCCCACTCACAGAGGCTCAGAAGAATAAGCTTCGACACCTATCAGTTGTCACCCTAGCTGCCAAAGTCAAGGTGAGTAACAGTCCTGCGGGGTCCTGAGCCAAAGAGCATCCTTTTGTATGTCCCTTCACAAGGGCCCATCTGGAAGGAGTTTGTATTAAGACAGCCTTTGATACACTGTAGCTCTTCCTTCCTACCCCCCCCCCACGTTCTTTTAAGGTCTGTATCTGAACTCCATTACCTACAGCTTTTTAGCCTGAGTAGTATTCTCTTAGTTTTCTGTTCTGTTTTATTTTTCAATCAACTTAAGTTCTAAGTAAAACATCTTTTATGCTTGGGGTCAAAGTAGTAACCAGGATGCCATTCACTGTGGTACAACGATCGCCCTCCTCCCCACTATGGAACATCCCATGCATACAGCCTCAATGCTCAGAGCTGGGAACAGACTCGTCTAGTGAAGTGCTAGGGTTCTAGTTGCTAAAATAAGAAATATATAACCCCAAAATATTTCTGTCTTTCCTGTTTGGTTTGTTTTTTTGTTAACTATCCCCCTCCCGTCCATTTGCACTTTCCCAGTCGTTACTTGACTCTCCCATCATTCTAATGATTTTACTTAAATCAGGCTATTTTGAGGAGCCTCTTTGGAAGTACACAGTGTAAATGGTAAACAGAATAACCCCAGACCTCTCCCATACCACGTACTCCCATTATGTCAAGCTGATCTTAACCAAGGTCTTTGTGCTACCCTGAGCTGAGGCCTCAGGATTGACACACAGGCAGATGTCACTTTCTTTCTCTGTGGTTTGAGGCAAAGGTGGTAGGAGAGCATAAGTCTTATATTTTATTTAAGATTGTCCTTCTCATGTGGTTATTTCTCAGGTAGTAGTACTTTTATTTAGTTTGCTTTAGAACTAACCTTTTAGAGGAAATGATATAGGAATAGGAGTGGAGGGTAGGCAGGTAAGCGTAGGTGGGGGAATAGAGGGAAGAAGACTCTTGGAAGCTCCTATCTGTGGCAGAACCTCACAAATCCCAGCCCAACCTCTCCGGGCCTCAGTGTATCCCATATGCAGTATTGCTGGAGGCCCTTGCCCTGCGTAATGTGCGGCAGCTGGAAGACCTTGTCATTGAGGCCGTGTATGCCGACGTGCTTCGTGGCTCCCTGGACCAGCGCAATCAGCGGCTGGAGGTTGACTACAGCATTGGTCGGGACATCCAGCGTCAGGACCTCAGTGCCATCGTCCGAACCCTACAGGAGTGGTGAGACCTGGGTCCTGGCACTGTCCCTCCTCTTTTCACCCCAAGAAAAGGAGAGGTGCTATGGAGGGGTGAGGGCTGGGCTGCAAGGTGGAATCCAAGAGTATGAATAGAAATAAGCTCATTCCTCCAAAGGCCTCTGAGAGAACACAGATGTGGAGGAGCTTAGGAGGCAAGAGACAGGAGATGTCCTTGGTATCATAATTGGGGGAGTGGTAGCCTTGAGAGGACACTCACTGGGAGATTGATTACTGCATTTCCCCATGTAGAAGACGCCCATTTCCCCGAAAACTTTTGGGTCTGAAAACTGGGTGCATCTTATACAGTGGTTGTAGAAGTGTGGCATTTCAAATGCCATAGATGGAACGAACTGAGGACGAGGCAATATATGAAGACAGTGATTCGTTATCAGACACAGATGAGGACAAGCTAATGGTTGAGAGTTTTTACAGTGATGAGGAGTTGTATGAATTTTATGATGGATAAAACTTTTGAGTTCAGTAACTTTATGGAATACATTTTTTTCAAATTTGGGGCCCCAGAATTAAGGTGCGTCTTATACCCGGGGAAATATGGTACCTGTCTTAGGCTTGACTCAGCCCATTAGTCTATAACCAGCACTGTCCATAGGCCCTAACCCTTCCCCTTCTACTTTTCTGTTTCTGTCCTTGTCTGACTTTAGTTACTTAATACACTGTTTTTCTCTTGAGCATCATCTATCCCATTTTGGTTTTAGTTCATACTCCCATCTTGTATATCACTCCAAGTCACTTCATTATACCTTTATGATCCTACCTGAATGTCTTTCCAGCTCCTAGAAATATTGTTTGTGGTTTTGGGTTTTTTTTTTTCCTTTTCCAAATGAAAGGAGGGGAGATAGAGAGACAGACTCCCACATGCATCCTGACCAGGATCCATCTGGCAACCACCATCTAGGGCCAATGCTCTTCCCATCTGTGGCCATGCTTGCACCTGAGCTATTTTTAGCGCCTGAGGCAGAGCCATCCTCAGTGCCTGGGACCAACACCCTTTGATTGAGCCATGGCTGCAGGAAGGAAAGGGGGGGGGCAGGAGGGTGGAGAGGCAGATGGTTGCTTCTCCTGTGTGCCATGATTGGGAATCGAACCCGGGACTTCCACACACTGGATTGATGCTCTACCACTGAGCCAACTGGCCAGGGCCTCCCAGGAATATTGTTGCAGGTGGTTTCCAGGTGCCTAGTGAGGGCTCCTAACTCGAGACAAGGGTTGGCATATCAGGATCTATGAGTCTATTTTTAGCAAGTCTGTGATCACCACTCTCTCCTGCTGATACTGCTCTCTCCCAATTCCGGCAGGTGTGTGGGCTGTGAGGTAGTGCTTTCAGGCATTGAGGAGCAGGTGAGCCGTGCCAACCAGCACAAGGAGCAGCAGCTGGGCCTGAAGCAGCAGATTGAGAGTGAGGTGAGCTGGCAGGGGAGCAAGACAGACCCAGGTTCCTGCAGCCTGGGCCAGTTGTCCATTGGACAGTGGCTATAGTAGACAGACAAAGTGGGCAGGGACTGTCAAGTTCTGGAACCTTCCTTGTTATACCCCTCTCCTTTCATCCTGATAGGTTGCCAACCTTAAAAAAACCATTAAAGTTACAACAGCAGCAGCTGCTGCAGCTACATCTCAGGACCCTGAGCAACACCTGACTGAACTGAGGGAACCAGCCGCTGGCACCAACCAGCGCCAGCCCAGCAAGAAAGCCTCAAAGGGCAAGGGGTGAGCCAGTGCGGCAGCAATTGCTCGCTTCCGGGGTGCCCTGCTTTTCCTTCAGAGACCTGGCTGCCCTCACTCCTTGTAGTCATTTGCATGGGGGTAGGGAATGGGGGATCCTTCAAGGCTTAGGGGATTCCTTGCAGCTTCTCTTTCTCTCTCCCCCTTGCCAGGCTCCGAGGGAGCGCCAAGATTTGGTCCAAGTCGAACTGAACGGACTGTCGTTTTTTCTCTGGGGATATGGGGTCCCAGTTGCCTGCCTGCCCCCTAGGAGTCCTCAAAGAGCCTTCCTGTGCCCCTGGTCAGCTGATAATCCTAGGTTCATGACCTTTCACCTTTTTTCTTCTCTCCCTAACCCCGAAGCATAGATCACACCTTCTCTAGGGAGGAGGCAAGTACAAGTCATGTATTTTTTGGTACTTTTTTTGTTTTATGTGACCTTCTTATGTGTCCCATTGTCCCCCTCACTCTCCCTACCGTGCTTTCTCTCCTATATTTTGAAGAGCCAGTATCTGTCCTTGTTTATTATGTGTCGTTGAGTAGGTGGGGCTGCTCCATCTCCAGTATAACCCACATGTGTTCTTTGTCCTACCACCCCACCCCTGCATGACTAATCCTCAGTTCTGCTCCCTGCTCCCAGCTTATTTGGGCAGCATCTGCAGAGCCATAGGGTTTCTACCTTTGTTCCCACCCTGAGACGTCTTGGAACCAGTCTGCCATTCTAGGAGTCACTGGACACTTTTGTCCTAGAATTCTGTCACACTACAGTCATTGCCTTTTCTGTCACCTCCCCTTGGGTCCTGGGAATGCTGCTGCCTCAGTGACTCCAGAGCCTGCAAAGGGAGCTATTTTCTGAGATGTTGAGAGACGGCTCCTTCTTGGCCCTAGCTATCTTAGAAAGCCTGATGGCAGTCCTGGAAGGATTTGTACTTCCTTTTGTGAGTTTTGTGGGGAAGGGCAGGGGATATAGATTGTATTAAAAAAAAAAGTATATATACATATATCTATATATAACATAACAGAGAAATAAATCTATGAGAAGTCTATCTATGAACATGCCCTGAACTGGGTGTCTTCTGTCTGATATTTGTGGAGGGAAGGAAGGCTCAGTCCCAGTCCACTCTAAAGCAAAGTGCTGGAAGATGGAGAGAACCAGAGACTATGTGTTGAGTCTTGGACTACATGACTTGGACAAAATTGCTCAGCATTCATTCAGAAGCAGTGGCTACTTTGTGTGCACTGTGTGATAGGCACTGGAGATGCAAAGTGATGATCACTGTTTGCTCCTGAGCTTGCGTTCAGCCTGTTTCCTTCTACCTTATGGAATTATAAGGGGGAAAGTTGACTATAAACCTCAGGTTTTGCATCAGAACCACACAGAACTCTTATCTGCAATAAGAAGCAGCAGTCAGGCTCCTGTCCCCTGTTCAAGGCAGAGCTTCCCTAGCATTGTGCATAGACGATTGGCCGTGGCCTAGTGTACTGCTCTGCCCTCCTTAGAATTGGGAAGCTCTAGTGTAAGGGATGGTCGGCATCCCCCCACACACACACACACTTGCATGTAAAGCAGTTGTCTCCTGAGAGTCCCAGTGTTCACTGAGCTGCTCTCCAGAGCTCGTGCTGTTCTCTAGGTGGAGATGAAGGACACACCATTGGCGCTGTCCTTAATGGTATCAGTCATAGAACAAGAAGGTTGGAGTGGGATCCTGAGGTTTTTTTTTTAAGTGGGCTGGGTAAGCGTATTGTCTTTAAGGTGTAGTAAAGACATACTGGAACTAATCCAGTGAACTCTAGTTCAGGAGTTCACGCTCTTGGCTTCTCGTTTTAGCTTTTCCCCAGGCAAGCATGTTGAGCCTTTGCATCTTGATTCTCAGTCTCTACCTCTGAAATAAACCCTTTCTTCTTCCTATACCCTCCAATGTTTAGAATTTGCTCATTCCTGGTGCTTTAAACCTGTCCCCCTTCCCTCTGCCCATGCCCCAGTTTTTCTCTTGAACTTAGTATCTCATTTTCCTGCAAGCTGGTTCTACCTAATTACCCATAACTTGCTGACCTCTCTAGTTCCATCCTTTAGCAGGTGGCTCCAAAGTCTACTGTGGGCTGAGCTGGGACCTGGTTTAAAAACCAAAGGAGCCCTGGCCGGTTGGCTCAGTGGTAGAGTGTCGGCCTGGCGTGCAGGGGTCCCGGGTTCGATTCCCTGCCAGGGCACACAGGAGAAGCGCCCATCTGCTTCTCCACCCCTCCCCCTCTCCCTCTCCTTCCTCTCTGTCTCTCTCCTCCCCTCCTGCAGTGAGGCTCCATTGGAGCAAAGATGGCCCGGGCGCTGGGGATGGCTCCTTGGCCTCTGCCCCAGGCGCTAGAGTGGCTCTGGTCGTGACAGAGCGATGCCCCAGAGGGGCATAACATCGCCCCCTGGTGGGCAGAGCATCGCCCTGGTGGGCGTGCTGGGTGGATCCCAGTCGGGTGCATGCGGGAGTCTGTCTGACTCTCTTTCCCCGTTTCCAGCTTTGGAAAAATACAAAAAAAAAGAAAGAAAGAAAGAAAAAAAAAACCGAAGGAGCCTGACCAGGTGGTGGCACAGTGGATAGAGCATCGGACTGGGATGCTGAGGACCCAGGTTCAAGACCCCGAAGTCGCCAGTTTGAACATGGGCTTGTCTGGTCTGAGCAAAAGCTCACCAGCTTGGACCCAAGGTCGCTGGCTTGAGCAAGGGGTACTCGGTCTGTTGAAGGCCCACAGTCAGGGCACATATGAGAAAGCAATCGATGAACAACTAAGGTGTCGCAACGAAAAAAAACTGATGATTAATGCTTCTCATCTCTCTCTCCGTTCCTGTCTGTCTGTCCCTATCTATCCCTCTCTCTGACTCTCTGTCTCTGTAAAAAATAAAAAATAAAAAAAACCCAAAAAAACAAAGGAGAGGGAACATTCACAGATCCAAGGCCATGCAAATCCAGTGTCTCTTTGATTTGCAAAGATGAGCTCTTGGCTACCAAGGCATGGAGAAGAGGGAGCAGAGGATTTGTGGGTTCAATTTTTGAGCATGAAATTTGGTTCAGGATTTTAGGATTCGGTGTATAACTAAGCCCAGGGTACCAGGAAAATCTTTCCAACCAAGAATCTTATCACCGCTTGCACACTCTCACACGCTGGTCCCTACTGTATAGCAGTCATAGATGGCATTAGGGCTGAGCCACAGTGGTAAGAAGAGGAGTAAGAGAACTTGCTTTCATGAGAATTCAGATTTCATACACATGAAACAGATGACACTTAAAAGAATGAGCCAAAGTCTGAAGCTAAAAAAGCAGTTGGACTGGTGCCTCTTTATGCACAAGAAGAACAGAGACATCTCTTTAGTCAGTATTTCATGAAATTCTATTAGAAATTCTCCACTTAGGTGCGTCTTCCAGCATGGATGGAAAGCAGGGAGTTTAGAGAGGCAAGTCTAAGCAGTGTATTAGTTCTGTATGGCTGTGTACAAAATCATCATGTGACTTGGCGGCTTAAAACAACACACATTTATTAACTCAGTTTCTGTTTTGGGACTTGGCACCACTAAGCCGAATTTTCCGCTGTAGGGTCTCTCACAAGGCTACAGTCGGCATTAGCTAGGGCCATATTATTTCAGGGTTTTAATGGGAAGGACTTGGTTCCAAACACAATAGTGGTCAGCAGGATTCACTACTGCATAGGTGGATGGGCTAAGGACCTCATTTCTTGAGTGACTTAATTGGAGGCTGCCCAGGTAGCCCTTTCCATCAGAGCAAGAGACCCCATCAGCAGAGTGAAGTAATGATCTTTTGTAACCTAACCACAGAAGAGACATTCTGTCACGTTTACCAGTCACTAGGTCCAGCCTAGTGACTGTCAAAAGGCAAGCATCATTGGAAGCCATAACGAATTTCCTACCATAAATAGTGTTTCTGTAGGCCACCAGCATCAGAATCAGGGAGGTTTTGAAACTCTGTATTCCTGGGCCCCACCTTCACCCCAATTCCTACTGAATTAGAATTGCTGGGATGTAGAGTAGAAATGTGCCTCCATTGTCCTCATGGTCCCAGCTCTGAGCTGTGCAGTCCCATTTATATACTAGTGATGAAAAGGCTACTACAGGGCTTTGGAGGACAGGTAAGGAAGCCCAGGGTCACCATCTGGGAAAGCGGGTAAGCAAAGGCAAAACTTAAGTACAGGACAGAAGAGAGGACTTGTGCTGTCCTTAGAAGATCTTCTGTGTATGGTTATATATACTGCTCACAAAAATTAGGGGATATTTCAAAATGAATATGAAGTGATAAAAGAAGCGTTTGACTTTTTTTTTATTAAACAAGATCAGAAAAACAAGTCAAAGAAAATTGTTTGATTATGCAAATGAGATGCAAACCCAACTTTTATTTCATTGGTGAGAATGCACTATACAAAAGGCTGAAAGTACTGAAGTATCTGCACGTTCCCTAATCCCCTAATTTTTGTGAGTAGTGTAAGTGTGGTAGGTGCTAAGATATATAGGGTAACTTGGAAGCATCTACATCTTGCTTGGGCTCAAGAAAGCCTTCTTCAAGGAGTGACTTTAAACTGAAATTAGAAGCTCAAGTTGTAGTTGACCTGATGGGAGGATGAGCACTTAGGGTGGGAGCAATAGTGGAGATGAAGGACTGGAGGCAGAAAAGTTTTATCCTGTGACCTACTGCCTCTCCCCTAATAGGACATGCATCATTTGAAAGATGGGGCAGGGAATACAGTTCAATACTTACTCCTTTGTTTACTTAACCAATTAAATATAACTTGACTGAAAATCTGAAATAGGCCCTGGCCGGTTGGCTCAGTGGTAGAGCGTCGGCCTGGCGTGCGGGGGACCCGGGTTCGACTCCCGGCCAGGGCACATAGGAGAGGCGCCCATTTGCTTCTCCACCCCCCCCCCCTTCCTCTCTATCTCTCTCTTCCCCTCCCGCAGCCGGGGCTCCATTGGAGCAAAGATGGCCCGGGCACTGGGGATGGCTCCTTGGCCTCTGCCCTAGGCGCTAGAGTGGCTCTGGTCACGGCAAAGTGACGCCCTGGAGGGGCAGAGCATCGCCCCCTGGTGGGCAGAGCGTTGCCCCTGGTGGGCGTGCTGGGTGGAACCCAGTCGGGTGCATGCAGGAGTCTGTCTGACCGTCTCTCCCCGTTTCCAGCTTCAGAAAAATACAAAAATAAGAAAAAAAATCTGAAATAATATAAACCATAATGTCATACTTCTGGGCATAGTGATAGTAGGTGATTTTTGTCTTTTTGCATATCTTTTATAATCCATGATAATTGCTAATAAAAGCTAGTGCTTGTAAGTGCTTACTCTTCTAAGTGCTTTCTTATAAACTCATTTAATTTACACAACATCCAAAAAAAATGTACACAACAACCTTCTGAGCTTAATACACGATTATCCTCTGCTAAAGATGACAACAGAGGTAAGAAGAGACTCACGTGCTTAGGGTCTCACAATTATAAGTGGAGAAGGCACGAGCCACCCTGTGTGTCCCATGCTCCTGGAAAGAATGCATGGAGAGAAGTACATGATAGCTGGGAGAGAGAGACCAGAATTCAAGCCACTAAACCAGTGGTGAGGTCACCATTTTTCCTCCTCCAGTATCACCCAGAACGGACTCAAAAGCAGCCAAAACCAAGTGTGAACTGAAAGAGCTCCTCTCGGAGCCCTTTGTTGCAGGTCTGAGGAGCAGGAAGGGACTTTTAAGGGTCAGGGTGGGGGACTCCATTTTCTTTTTTCTCTTCCTTCCACTTCCAGCCCCAAGTATACCATGATGGCGGTAGCTACAGCAATCAACACTGGTTGGGTAGGCACTTAAAATTCTGAGAGAGGAGCCTGACCTCTGGTGGCGCAGTGGATAAGGCGTCGACCTGGAACACAGTTCGCAGGTTCGAAGCCCTGGGGCTTGCCTGGTCAAGGCACATATGGGAGTTGATGCTTCCTGCTCCTCCCCGATTTCTCTCTCTATCTCTATCTCCTCTCTAAAATGAATAAGTAAATAAACAAACAAACAAACAAAATTCTGAGGGAGGAGAACCTGTTTCTCTGACCAGAGGAGTTGTGGTCCCACAAGTGGGAGGCAAATCCCTCCTGATTTTTTTCTTTCTCTGTTCCCTTGAAGCTTTGCCCACATGCAGTGGGAAATGCCCAGCAGACTAGAGAAACAAAAACGCCAACTTTTTGGTTGGTCAGAGGGTTGGGAAGGGAAGCCCCAGAGGGCCAGAGAGTGTCAGGAAGATCACAGGAAGAAAAGAACAGTCCCATAAAATTGTGTCAACTCAGGTTCACCTCTTGAGTTGCACAAGCGTGGATCTGACCCTGAACAGCTTACCAAAGCTTTGTGAACTGAGCAACAGCACAGACCACTGTGCAAGTTGGACTGGCCACTGGGTGGCACACATGCAAGAATGATCCAGATATCACCATAAACTGAAAGTTAAATTGATAATGGAACCACAATGCAAAAAAGAAAGAAGGCAGGTTGCTGCCTCAACCCAACCTGGCAAATTGCCTATTAAAACAAAAACATACTGGCCCTGGCCGGTTGGCTCAGTGGTAGAGCGTCGGCCTGGCGTGCAGGAGTCCCGGGTTTGATTCCTAGCCAGGGCACACAGAAGAAGCGCCCATCTGCTTCTCCACCCCTCCCCCTCTCCTTCCTCTTTGTCTCTCTCTTCCCCTCCCGCAGCGAGGCTCCATTGGAGCAAAGATGGCCCGGGAGCTGGGGATGGCTCTGTGGCCTCTGCCCCAGGCGCTAGAGTGGCTCTGGTTGCAACAGAGCGATGCCCCAGAGGGGCACAGCATCACCCCCTGGTGGGCAGAGCATCGCCCCCTGGTGGGCGTGCCAGGTGGATCTCGGTGGGGCGCATGCGGGAGTCTGACTGTCTCTCCCCGTTTCCAGCTTTAGAAAAATACAAAAAAAAAAAAAAAAAAAAAGAAGAGCAACAAATGGTAAATATAAATTATTCTCTTAAATTCTTTACAATGTTTATAAAAATTTAAAGTAAAAATTATAAGACTGGGCCTGACCTGTAGTGGCGCAGTGGATAAAGCGTTGACCTGGAAATGCTGAGGTTGCCAGTTCGAAACCCTGGGCTTGCCTGGTCAAGGCACATATGGGAGTTGATGCTTCCTGCTCCTTCCCCTGTCTCTCTCTCCTATCTCTCTCTCTGTCTCTCTCTCTCCTCTCTAAAATGAATAAATAAAATTAAAAAAAAAATTATAAGACTGTTCAATGGGGTTTTCAGTATTTGTAGATGTAATACATATGACAACTACAACAGAAAGGAAAGAAAGCAAAACAAACAACGTGGTGGAAAAGTTTCTACATTTAATGAAATGGTAAAATACAAATTCCAAATGGACTATGAAAATAAGTATGTTATAATTCCTAGGGCAGGGATTAGAAAACCCTATTCCACAGACCAAATTCAGTCCACTACCTGTTTCTTTTTTAATTTTTGTTATTGTTTTTTTGAGAGAGGGAGGGAGAGAGCGTGCAAAGCATCCACTTGTAGTTGTTTCACTTTAGTTGTGCACTGATTACTTCTCGTATGTGTCTTGACCCAGGATCAGACCTACAACCTCAGGCTCAAGTCAAGCAATCAATCCCCTTGCTCAAGCCCACAAATGTGGGATCCTGTTGACCATCCTGCCCTCAAGCCAATGAACCCACGTTTAAATCCATGAACCCATCCCCTCAAGCCCTGTGACCGTGGGTTTCAAACCAGCAACGTCAGTATTCCAGGTTAATGTTCTATCCACTGTGCCACCACCGACAGGCTCTACTACCTGTTTTTGTTTTGTTTTGTTTTAGAGAGAGGAGATGATAGAGAGAAAGTGGGTGTGGGGGAGCGGGAAGCCTCAGCTTACAGTAGTTGCTTCTTATACGTGCCCTGACCAGGCAACCCGGGGGTATTTAACCGTGACCTCAGCATTCCAGGTTGACACTATATCCACTGTGCCACCACAGGTCAGGCCTCTACCACCTGTTTTTGTAAATAAAATTTTATTGAAACATTCATAGTTACACCTCATTTATTTACATATTGTCTGTGACTGCTTTCACACTATTGCATCAGAGTTAAGTATTTGCAGCAGACATTGTGGAGCTGCAAAGTCCAACATATTTAATATCTAGCCCTTTACAGAAAAAAGCTTGCCAAACCTGCCCTGGAGCAACTACTAAAATAAGGAAAAAGAAAAAAATCAATAAAGTGAAGTGTTAAACAATATTCAAATAAACCAAAAGTAGAGGTAGTGGAACTATAAACAGAGGACCAAACTGAAACAAATAATAAAACAAATTTCCTGACCTGTGGTGGCACAGTAGATAAAGCATAGAATCGGAACGCTGAGGTTGCCTGTTCGAAACCCCAGGCTGGCCCAGTCAAAACGCATATGAAAAGCAACTACTATGAGTTGATGCTTCCCATCCCTCTCCCACCCCAACCTTTTTTTTTCTCTCTCTCTCCTCTCTTTAGAAATCAATAAATAAAATCTTTTAAAAATTAGAAATAAGTCCAAACATATTAATAGTTATATTAAATGTAAACAGCCTAAATGCAACAATTAAAAGAAAAATTATCACCTGACTGGTGATGCAGCGGATAGACTGTTGACCTAGGACACTGAGGTTCCAGGTTCAAAACCCCAATGTCACAAGCTTGAGCACAAGCTCATCTGGCTGGAGCATGGTTTTGCCAGCTTGAGTGTGGGGTCATCAACATGATCCCATGGTCAGTGGCTTGAGCCCAAGGTTGCTGGCTTGAGCAAAGGGTCACTGATTCGGCTGGAGCCCCCTAGTTCAAGGCATATATGAGAAGGAATCAATGAGTAACTAAAGTGCCTCAACTAAGAGTTAGTGCTTCTCATCTCTCTCCCTTCCTGTGTCTCTGTCTCTCTGTCTCTGTGCCTCCCCGCACCACTAAAAAAAAAAAAAAAAAAAAAAAAAAGATAAATTATCAAAATGAATTTTAAAAATCAACTGTATACTGCCTGATCTACGGTGGCGCAGTGGGTAAAAGCATCAACCTGGAATGCTGAGGTCGCCGGTTCAAAACCCTGGGCTTGCCTGGTCAAGGCACGTATGGGAGTTGATGCTTCCTGCTCCTCCCTTTGTTCTCTCTTTCCTCTCTCTGTCTCTTTCTCTCTGTATGTCTCCTCTCTCTAAAAAAAATGAATAAAATGTAAAAAATAAATAAATTGTAAAAGAAATGTTTAAAAAAAAAAAATCAACTGTATACTGCCCTGGCCAGATAGCTCGGTTGGTTAGAGTGCCCTCCTGAAGCACAGAAGTTGCCAGTTTGATCCCCGATCAGGGTACATACAGGAACAGATGGATGTTCTAGTCTCTCTCTCTCTCTCTCTCCCTTCCTCTCTCTAAAATCAATAAAATAAACAAACAAAAAATAGAATTTAAATTAGGGCCTTGCCCATAACAAGAATTATTACCAAAAATAAAAGTTTATAAAAAAGATAAATAAAAATTTAAAAATCAACTGTATGCTGCCTGACCTGTGGTGGCGCAGTGGATAGAGCAAAAACCTGCAATGCTGAGGTTGCCAATTCGAAAGCACAGGTTTGCCCAGTCAAAGCACATATCAGAAGCATCTACTATAAGTTGATGTGCCCACTTTCCTCCTGCATTTCTGTCTCTATCTTCTCTCTAAAAATCAATATACAAAAATATTTTAAAAAGGGAAAAGGGCTCCATCCTTTTAAAAAAATCAACTTTATGCTGCTTTTTTTTTTAAAGATTTTATTTATTCATTTTGAAGACAAGAGAAAGAGAGAAAGAAAGAGAGAGAGAGAAGGGGAGGAGCAGGAAGCATCAACTCCTACATGTGCCTTGACCAAGCAAGCCCAGGGTCTCGAACCAGCGACCTCAGCATTCCAGGTCAATGCTTTACCCATGGCGCCACCACATGTCAGGCTATGCTGCTTTTGAAAAGTATGACACAGCCCTGGCCGGTTTGCTCAGTGGTAGAACATCGGCCTGGCATGCAGGAGTCCCAGGTTCTATTCCCGGCCAGGGCACACAGGAGAAGCGCCCATCTGCTTCTCCACCCCTCCCCCTCTCCTTCCTCTCTGTCTCTCTCTTCCCCTCCCGCAGCCAAGGCTCCACTGGAGCAAAGTTGGCCCAGGAGCTGAGGATGGCTCTATGGCTTCTGCCTCAGGTGCTAGAATGGCTCTGGTTGCAACAGAGCAATGCCCCAGATGGGCAGAGCATCGCCCTCTGGTGGGCATGCCAGGTGGATCCCGGTCAGGCGCATATGGGAATCTGTCTGCCTCCCCATTTCCAAATTCAGAAAAATACAAATAAATAAATAAATAAATAAATAAAATGAATAAAGTCTTAAGAAGTTAAAATTTTAAGGCCCTGGCCAGTTGGCTCAGTGGTAGAGCATCGGCCTGGCATGCAGGAGTCCCAGGTTCGATTCCCGGCAAGGGCACACAGGAGAAGTGCCCATCTGCTTCTCCACCCCTCCTCCTCTCCTTCCTTTCTGTCTCTCTCTTCCCCTCCTGCAGCCAGGGCTCCATTGGAGCAAAGTTGGCCCGGGCGCTGAGGATGCTCTGTGGTCGCAACAGAGCAACTCCCCAGATGGGCAGAGCATCGCCCCCTGGTGGGCGTGCTGGGTGGATCCCGGTCGTGCGCATGCGGGAGTCTGTCTGACTGCCTCCCTGTTTCCAACTTCAGAAAATACTAAAAAAAAAAGAAGTTAAAATTTTAAAAAAGAGAAGGTATATAAAGAAGAGCAGAATAACCAAGACGCAGAAGAAAAACATATTAAGAGCAGAAATTAATGAAATTGAAAACAGAAAAATAGAAAACGTCATTGAAACCAATCCGACTAGGCGGTTGCACAGTGGATAGAGCATCAGACTGGGATGCGGAGGACCCAAGTTTGAGACCCCAAGGTCGCCAGTTTGAGCGTGGGCTCATCTGGTTTGAGCAAGGCTCACCAGCTTGAGCCCAAGGTCGCTGGCTCAAGCAAGGGGTTACTTGGTCTGCTGTGGCCCCCCCCCCCCCGTCAAGGCACATATGAGAAAGCAATCACTGAACAATTAAGGAACCACAACGAAGAATTGATGTTTCTCATCTCTCTCCCTTCCTGCCTGTCTGTCCCTATCTATCCCTCTCTCTGACTCTCTGTCTCTGCCACACACATAAAAAAAAAAAAAACCCACCCAAAAACAACAACAAAAAAATCCTGGAGGTCACTGGCTTGAGCACGGGCTCACCGGGCCTGAGTGCAGGGTCACCGGCTTGATCATAGGATCATAGACATGACCCCATGGTCTCTGGCTTGAGCAAGGGGTCACTCACCCTGCTCTAGCCTCCCGGTCAAGGCACATATAAGAAAGCAAACATTGAACGACTCTGGTGCCGAAACAAAGAATTGATGCTTCTCATTTCTCTCCTTCCTGTCTGTTTGTCCCTATCTGTCCCTCTATCTGTCTCTGTCACACACACGCACGCGCGCACGCACACATACACACATACACAAAAGACTCAGAAACTGTCACACAGCAATTTTACTATATATTAAGACAAATAGAAGATTAAAAAGAAACAGACATACTGGGCTACTGGCAATCCATTGTTTTAAACACTATGTTATTACTTGGGTAAATTTTAATATTAATTTTAAAAATTTAAATCACTGAGCAACTCCTCATTTAAAGAACCCCCATGGTGAATTGTTCTGTACAGCACATTAGTATCATTTGTGCCAATCTGGATTTTGAGTCCTGGCTCTTGCAGTGCTTCCAGGTATTTGTATAATGTTCAGCAAGTCATTTCTGTTTCTTCTGCAGTAAAGTAGGAGCCAGGGTTTGGATGATATCTGTATTTGTTGCTAAGCCTCCTTGGAATCTTCTCCAACCTCAAGATTTTACTCTAGTGGGTCTGGAGTGGTGATTCTGATCTGTTGCCACATTTGGGAACATCCAGAGGTCTCTTTCAACTATAAAATTAAATCATAGACTTGATATGCTTAAAACAAGGGCTCTCTGCACTGGGAATCAGTTTCTGTCCTTCCCTGGCACATTCCCTGTGAACTGTGAACTCTCCGCACCCTCACCCAGAGCCAGGTATCTCTAAGTTCACCAGTAGTTTACCAAGAACCTAAGTTTGTTTACTTTCATCAAATCATTTCCTACCTTAGTGTTACTTGATTTTTCTTTTTTAAAATTTTTTTTTATTATTATTATTCATTTTAGAGAGGAGAGGGAGAGACAGAGGGAGAGAGAGAGAGAGAGAGGAGAGACAGAGAGAGAGAAGGGGGGAGGAGCAGGAAGCATCAACTCCCATATGTGCCTTGACCAGGCAAGCCCAGGGTTTCGAACCGGCGACCTCAGCATTTCCAGGTCAACGCTTTATCCACTGCGCCACCGCAGGTCAGGCCTACTTGACTTTTCCCATGATATTTCTGCTCCCTCTTTTAGAGATTTAGTCCCACCTCTGTAGCTCTTTCCCATGTCCCTTTTCTCCCCATCCTCCAACCTAACGTGTCCAATGTCCTAGCCTCATACCCCTTAAGCACCTTGATCTCCCTGCTGGAGAACACTGACATCTTGGAGATAACTGTCTAGGACCTGCAAGTTCTCTAGTCGGTAGGTGACAGAGCAGATGAAGAGGATGGGAATAGGGTGCTGTCCTAAAAGCTAAGTTCTTCAGGGAAGACAGAAAGAATCATAAGGGGTAGAGAAAGGGCAAGAGACCCTGAATATTAAACCCGTTCATCTCATCTCAGGGACAGTCCAGAGAGGAGAGGCCTGAGTTCAGAGGGGGGAGCACTAACTGCTTCTCCTTGTCCCCCAAGGTACCATTTAAGGCCAGCCCCTGAGGCTGGGAAGGTTCAGAGCTGTCAGCACTTTATACATAGAGTGTTTCAGACTCACCTTCCTAGAAGCTCTGCCAGCCTTCTGCAATCCAGCCCCTGTAGATGCTCTTCCCTCAGCCACACCAGCTCCGTGCCCCTCTTCCCTCTTTTCTCCCCAGGGCTGGAGGCATTGGGAGGCATTGGGAGGCTCCTTGGGGGAACCAGCTATACAGTCTTTCCTTCCAGTGCACTCAGTCTCCTTCGTTATTCCTTTTACCTCTCAGCACTTCCTGTGTCTGTCTCTGTCTCCATCTCTCCTCCTCTAGTGCAGTCTCACCTGACTCCCACCTCTCCTATCCAAAGACCCCAGTGATGTCTAAGGGAGAGAGAGGTAAAGGTTATTTTTTTTTTTATCTCTAGCCCAGCTGAAATGGTCTGAAAGAAGGAATCCTTAACTCTTCATTTTTTCTTGATTTTAAAGAGAGAGGAGGGTGGGGAGAGAGAAAGAGAGAAACATCCACCCGTTATTTCACATTTTTATGCATTCATTGGTTGACTCTTGTATGTGCCCTGATTGGAGATCAAACCTGCAACCTTGGCATATCAAGTTGATGCTCTAATCAACTGAGCTACCTGGTCAGGAAGGCCTATTTTACAAAGCAGGAGACTGATGTTGAGAAATTAAGAATCTTCTCGCAAGTCTTAGCTAAGTGGTGGAGCCAGGTCTCGATCAGGCCAGTCTGTATTCCTAATTTCACTCTGTATAATTTGTAGCCTCCCACCAAGTATCCACCTCTTCCCGCCTGTAATTTTCTGGGGCTGGGGAAATAACCTAAGTGAATCTGACCATGTCCTCTGAACACCTGTTAGACGGAGGGCTGAGGGGGTGGCCAATGTGAATGAGACTGGGCCCAGTTGGAGAGATAACCAGAAATAAAATGTCAGCTTCCTCTGAAGAGCTCCTTTTCTGTCTTTGCTTCCTGACCCTCACCCTACAATGGCAGACAGGTCAGGAAGTGCCAGGGATTTTTTTTTTTAATTTTTCCAAAGTTAGAAACAGGGAGGCAGTCGGACTCCTGCATATGCCCAACCGGGATCCACCCGGCATGCCCACCAGGGGGCGATGCTCTGCCCATCTAGGGCGTTGCTCCCTTGCAGCCAGAGCCATTCTAGCGCCTGAGGCAGAGGCCACGGAGCCAGCGCCGTTATCAGCGCCTGGGCCAACTTTGCTCCAATGGAGCCTTTGCTGTGGAAGGGTAAGAGAGAGAGAAAGAGAGAGGAAGGAAAGGGGGAAGGGTGGAGAAGCAGAGGGGTGCTTTTCCTGTGCGCTCTGACTGGGAATCAAACCCGGGATTTTCACACGCCTACTGCTGAGCCAACCAGTCATGACCCAGGAATTTTTTTTTTTAATTTTTTCTTTATAGAGACAGAGAGAGAGAGTCAGAATAGACAGGGACAGACAGACAGGAATGGAGAGATGAGAAGCATCAATCATTAGTTTTTGTGCATTGCAACACCTTAGTTGTTCATTGATTGCTTTCTCATATGTGCCTTGACCGTGGGGCTACAGCAAACCGAGTAACCCCTTGCTCGAGCCAGTGACCTTGGGTCCAAGCTGGTGAGTTTTTGCTCACACCAGATGAGCCCACGCTTAAGCTGGTGACCTCGGGGTCTCGAACCTGGGTCTTCGGCATCCCAGTCCGACACTCTATCCACTGCTCCACCGCCTGGTCAGGCGGCCAGGAATTTTTTTATCACCTCACTCATGGCTGCTGCTCTCAACAAACTTCCCACAACAGATCACTGCTGAGAACTACAATCACAGGCCCTGGGAATAAGTGGTGGATTGAATTGTGGTCCTCACCCAAAAGCAGGGAGCAGGGGGTGCAAATTAGTTCATGTGTCTGAAAGCCAGAACCCACATGGCTTGTGAAACACTGGAGTGACTCACTAGATGGAAATAAGGGCAGCGCTTGCCCTGCTCCAGCCCCCACCCAGAACTACACCCATGTGTGGACACTGGAACGGAAATCCAGGTTGGGAGGTTGGGCACTAACTGTAGCCTAAGATTTTGTAGCTTGAAGGAATCTATATCGTTTAGGTCCAGGGAAGTGAATGACCTGCTCAAGACCACATGGGTAGGGTGGTGGAAGAGCTGAGCTAAGCTGATCTGAAGATGCAGTCTCTGGGCTCCTTCAACTCCAGTGCTTCTTCACCTGCTGCCTCCTCAGGAGGCTGATGAAGCCTACTCCCACTGCTAGAGGAACTAAAGGTGTTTATCTGGACAGAGCACAGATTACACTTGAAGTTGAGGGCTGGGGACACGTGAGTTCCATTACCCATAATAGCACCAGATGGAGGTGGATTAGCTATACCTATTTAACTTCTGGGATTTGATTCTTTTCGCCACTGGTTGGTTCCCCTGACCCTGGTCATGTATTTTCACCAGCTCTATTTATTGAGATTTAACACCTGTTTTGGATTACAAAGTCAGTGCCTGATGTTGAGCTCAACTTCATCTCCCTGGTCATTGAGCAACTGGAGAAATCTTTTTGAATCTGTTTTCCATCAAAACCTCCCTTTGTACCCTGGCCAGGTAGCTCAGTTGGTTAGAGCAGAGTCCCATTACACCAAGGTTGGGGGTTTGATCCCCAATCAAGGCACATACAAGAATCAACCAATGAATGCATGGTTACATGGAACAACAAATTGTTATTTCTCTCCCTTTACTGAGAGGACTGAGCCTTGAGGCCTTAAAATTTTGGTGGTCATTGTTGGATAGTTTGCCTTTGATTTACCAACTGAAAAGAACTAAAGTGTTTGGGGTTTTTTTTGTTTTGTTTTGTTTTCATTTTTCCGAAGCTGGAAACGGGGAGGCAATCAGACAGACTCCCGCATGCACCCGACCGGGATCCACCCGGCATGCCCACCAGGGGGCGATGTTCTGCCCCTCTGGGGCGTCGCTCTGTTGCATCCAGAGCCATTCTAGCGCCTGAGGCAGAGGCCACAGAGCCATCCTCAGCGCCCAGGCCAACTTTGCTCCAATGGAGCATCGGCTGCGGGAGGGGAAGGGGTGGAGAGGGGGAGGAGTGGAGAAGCAGATGGGTGCTTCTCCTGTGTGCCCTGGCCGGGAATCGAACCCGGGACTCCTGCATGCCAGGCCAACGCTCTACCGCTGAGCCAACCGGCCAGGGCCTGTTTTTTTTTTTTTTTTTTTTTATGTGCCTTGACTGCGGGCCTTCAGCAGACCGAGTAACCTGTTGCTTGAGCCAGTGACATTGGGCTCAAGCTGGTGAGCTTTTGCTCAAACCAGATGAGCCCTCGCTCGAGCTGGCGACCTCGGGGGTCTCGAACCTGGGTCTTCCACATCCCAGTCCAACTCTCTATCCACTTCGCCACCGCCTGGTCAGGCGGTGTTTTTTTTTAATAGAGGAAACAAACCATCATTAGACTCACACAAGCATTTATCATTAATAAATTCCCAAGATGAACCGAGTGACTCATTTGGCTGAGCCAGGTCAAGCAAGAGCAAATGTCTCAAGAAATTTGAGCACTCATGCCCTTTTCAGTACTGCTCAGGTTCCAGGTTAGTTTTCCCTCTGGTCTGCTTTCCTGTGCTCAAATTCTCAACAACTGGTAGTAGAATAGAAGGTTTAAAGAATGTTTGGTGGAACGTTGCTGACCCCAGAGTTCTGTGCCTTGAAGGTCTCCATAGGGTTATGGTTCCTTCCTGCTCTGTACCATGTGTTCCCATCCAATCTGCAGGAGAGAGTAAGCCCCAAGGGGCAGCACCTTCCTCAGGCACCTGTGAGCTACCGCCTACATTCCCCCTGACAAATGAAGTTACAACAAAAGCAAGGGAGAGACCAGCAAGACAGCTGCTTACATTTCATCCTCCTAGACTAGCCAAGCTGAGTTCCACTGCTGCTTCTCATCTGCCAGTGCTGACAGAACCAATGTCATTACCACTGAGGCACTGGGCTTGTTATGAGGCCACACACGATGACAGAGGGAAGGTAAGAAGGTGAGTAGGAGACAGGAAGGTTGAAACTCTGAACAGGGAAAAGATAAAAAAGCAGAGCCAGAATGTCACTTGGTTTTTTTCCATTCTCCTTTATTCCATAAACACTTAGTTACAAGTTGCACAAATCAAAAAATAAAGGCAGGAAAGGATACAGGGAAGGTTTTTGTGATGTGTAGGTGCTGGGAAGGGAGAAAGAGGTCAGGAACCAGTCCTCTCTCCACACAGCCCTGGATGAGGGCTATGGCCCCTGAAGCAGGGGGTCTGAGGACAAGGTGGGCAAAGATCCAAGGTAGCTGAGGGATGGAGGAAGCCCCGAAACCCAGAGCTCCCCCACAAAGCCTTCAATGTATGACAGGAGTAGAATGGGGAAGTGAGGAGGTTCAAAGATGGAGCAGCAAAATGAAAAAATCAAGTTAGTGGATACAGGAGATGTGGAGTCACCGTGGTAAGGGAAATAGGAGGTAAAAGGGGCAGTGAGAGTTTCTCCCTGAGACCCCCAGGGAGAGATGGGGGCCAGCTTGCCTGTTAATTTAATATTAAAGTGGGAGCGGGAGTTGGATGGGGAAAACATTATTTCGGGGGATAATTTCTCAGCCTCTCTCTCAGCCTGTACCTGGAGAGGGAAGAGAGAAGAGGGATGAGCACAAGTCAGAAGGAAGACAAATGATAAAAAGTCAGGAGTTAGGGTCTAATCCCTAGTCCTATGAGAGCATTCTTCTCTTTCCATACCAACCCAAACTTCTATCAGAGGCAGTATTTGCTAGGCGCCTGGACTGCTTCTGCCTCATGGCAGAGCAATGTGCACAGGTGCACTCCCTAACCCCCTCCTGTGCTTGTCATCTTACAAGTCCTCCCCCTCAAATACTTACAAGAGAGGCTAAGGGCCCAGGGCCCTCACCAGTCATAGCGGCGGGACTGTCGGGAGGGAGAGTCCTCAGGTCCCTGGATGGCCAGGCGGGGAGGTCCCTCCGCCCTCCGGCCTCCACCCCCTGAAGCCTCATGCCTTCGAAACTCCAGAGGGCGCTGCTGCCGGAATCGGGAAGTCTCCCTCCGCCACTCGTCATCAAATGCTGCGGCCTCACCTGCAGAAGACCAAGACCAGATATGACATCAACTATGGACAACCTGGCTTCTGGAGGAAGACACAGGAGTGAAAAACACCCTGTTAAGGCTGAAAGTAGGTGTGTGGGATGTGTGGGGGAGGGCAACTTTATTTAGCAATTTTTGGTTCAATTGGTTCCTGGAAACCACTAGCAGGCCTAAGGAATGACTACTAGAGAAAGAAATCAGGAATGGGATAATTATTTAGTTAAGGAGCAAAATTCCAAGTCCACAGTAAGTATTTTATAAATATTTGTTAATTAAAAAAAAGAGAGAAAAAAGAATCCAAAAAGGATCCAGGTGGAAAGAACAGATTACTATTAATATCTCACTTCTCACTTAGGTGACAAAAGTTGAGCCTCTCTAGTGACCTGACTCAGTCCCTAAGTCAATAAGGCTCCAACTGAGGTACGAATATGGGGCTCACCATATTCCCCCCCCAAATATCTATGGAGGAAAGGAGAAAATAGTGGTAACCCCTAGTTCACAGGAACTGGACTAGGCTACTGGACAAGAAACCAAAAGGTAATGAGCAGGAAGAAAGGCTCACTTTCATCCAGGTTGATGTAGTCCTGCCGTTCCTCCTGGTCCCCTGTGCGGTGGTTTCGGGAGCGCTGGAGGATGTGAGCCCGATCTCGGATGTGATGCCCAATGGACATCTGTTCTAGTCCACTGTCCGAGTCCCGTACGGTCCTCCGAGTCTCCCGGATCTGGGGTGAAGAAGAACATGGTACATTCAGTTGCCCTTCCAAAGCCCAGGCCACACCAACCCGGGACAGACAAACCATCCACAACCCAATCTTGAAAAAGAAGGCAGGGTTTCAGTGGCTGGCACTCAAACTTGCCTTCTCTGAGAAGAAGAAGCTCTCCAACTCACCCCGCCTGGTGCTGAGCGCATCTCTGACGTCTCCTGGTAGACCTTGGGGGCACCGTCGCCCGTATTGGAGTAGGAGATGACAGTGGAGGATGAAAAGGTCTGGCAGTTACCTCCAGCAGTCATGTGTTCCTGAGGAGGAAAAGGTACAGCAGGACTGACGGGGAGGACCTTTCCTCTGGAGACAGGATCCCACATTTCAGCTGCCTGTTCTTGCTCATATCTTCCTCACAAAACGTGAAAACTGAGAAAAATGTCAGGACTCATCATTACTCCAAAATTCCTGAGTCCAACAATAAACAAAGGCTTTAAGAGAGCAATCTTTAACTGCATACTTAATAAGAGTGCTGCTGCTTCACACTCGGGCGTGAGAACAGACACTGGAACCCAATGCTCTCTGGGTTCAATTTCGTTACCCAGCTTGACCCCTTCTCTAGCACACTAGTCCCCACCCCTGTCTCTGAGGACTCAGGGTGGTGCCAGCCATCAGTGAGAACAGGGCCAGGGAAAAGGATAGGGCGAGAGTCTCACCATGTTCCCGATCATGTCGTTCATCATCCCAAACATGTCCATGAAGCCACCCGACTGCAGAGGCATGGAAAGCAAATTCAGGGCTCAGAGAGGACCCACTCACTACATGCCACACAGTCCCTTGCTCTGCTTCCTTCACATCTAGCAACTGCTTATTCTCATCCTTCGTGAACACGTTTCTGTTTGTGTCTCTCCCTGCATACTGCTGCCCTCCTCTTCAGTATCTAAAGCTGCTCTGATCCAATTTTCCTTCTCCTGACTGCCTATTTCCTCCTAAATTTAGGAAACATGCCAAAGTTAATGAACTCTAACCTGTAAGGTGGTTGAACATGAATCTGTAAAAAAAAATCTTCTAAAACCCACATCTTGTTGGCCCTTCAACTGTATCTCCATCCACAAAAGAATAAACTTTGCTAGTTTATTTTTATAATTACATTTTCCTAATGAGCATGGCTCCTAGGACAGGAGTCAATATCAGCATCTTTACCTCAAAGGACTCACAGTACACCGCAGGCTGAACTTTGTGAACAGTATAAAAAAGTCTAAGGTTACCCATAAGGCTATTCCAAAGAGGCACACTTAGAAGTAATATAGAGTGTATCTGAGATGGAAATACACAAGAGAACTCACCATTCCCAGCATCCCAAAGGGGGAGACAGCCCCAGCCTACAGGAACACAGAAGGAATAGAAATTAGAGACCACATCCTATCTCACTGCAATCCCAAAACAAGCCCATGGCCTCAGCTTTTCCCCCATCATCCTTTAAAAGGGGATCACAATGCCCTTCTTCCAGACCTCTTCCTTCCTCTCCTAGATGATCCCACTTGCTAAACCAGCTGTACGGCAAGAAAAATCAAGTGCTTAACTAACCATCCTCTAACATTTCTTTGGGTCTCTGGTAGACTGCAGCACCATTACCTGCATCCTGCGGCTGGCAGGCCTGGTACCTGGCACGTTGCCATCTGTAATGCTGAGGAAGGGGCTATATCCAAAGCCACCTGACAACATTCGGTTCATATGCTGACGGTGAATAGCAAAGGGGTCCCTGTGGAGTGAGTATACAGCATGGATGGCAGAAGGGCCAAGCAGTCAACTGCCCCTCCCCCCAAAAGAAAACAGTCCTAGGGAAACAGCACACAGATGCCTGTTTCCCCCAACTAATTGGGAGCTGGAGCTGAGTATCCAGCCAGTTCCAATCAGTGCCCACAACGGGAACCCAGATGTCCATCAGAATTACTCAGAGACCTGAAGTGGAGTGGGACAAGCGCTCTCCAGCATGAGGGGGAGGGCCTACTCACATCAGGAACATGGGATCTTCAGGCTCCACGTCCCTCATGAAGCGGAACATCCTGATTTTAGCTCCAGGGGGCTCCACACTGTAAAGATGAGGAAGCTCTGACACTTGGAAGCAGCCAGGCTTTGCACACTCGCTCAGTGTAGGGATTCTCAGAACACTGTCCCTTCCAAATACTGTAGCTGACCCCCCAGCCCAAACGCTAGTGACACCCTTCTCCAGGTATTCAAACCAACCTCCAGGGAAAGAAGAGCTCTTCAAACCTCTTTCACAAGGAGGGCCATGGAAAATTTTCCAAGCCTCTGTTTTCTGCCTCCCCGACTCACAGTCATCGTTTTCCCAAAGCCCTGGCCAGAAGCATACCCCTCCCCTGACGCCACTGTTCCGGATGCAAATCCTAAGTGCTGGCCCTACGCCCCATAATGACCCCAAACACCCCGCCCCCTCCTTACATCCTGACGCTGCCAAGCCTACCCTGGCGGGCCTCGTTTTCCCCATCGCGACTGTCGGCGGCGCCCCTGGCCCCGGCCTCTCCGCCGGACAAACAGAAGAGGCGGCCTGACTCTATCCCCTCCTCGCATCCCAGGCTCGCAGACCCTGCAACCCGCTCCGATCGAACCTCACCGGTCCCCGGTTCGGGCTCAGCGGCCCATTCGGCCGGTCTCTCCTCTCTGTGCGCTGCAGGATCAGGGTTTGCGGCCCCGGACGCAGGATTTGTCCGGGCTCGAGCTCCTCGGGCTCCCGCGCCGCCTCCTCCCAAAGCAGCAACCTCCGTACCCTCCTCGGCCCACGGAGCCCGAAGCGCTGCCAGGCCCGGGCGGAAGTGACGTCAAGGCGACCCGCCCACCCCTGGGCCGGGCCCACGGAGCTCCGCCCACTGGTGGGCGTGGAGAGGAGGCCCCGGCCCATTCTGGGGCGGCGGGGCGCTGGGCGCAGGGCGCAGGACGTGAGGGTCCTCTGGGGACAGAGGGTGGGGCTTGAATGCTAACCTGGATTTGGGTTCTGTGACAGGAAGAGGCTCCCTGTAAGGGTTTGAGGAGGAGGGAGCAGAAGAGTCCATTCCTCGCGAGGGCTGGGATGGGGCGGCACGTTCACCAGGGGAAGGAAGAGATCAAGGGCCAGATTCCCATGGGGAGGGGTAGGCTCCCTATGGACAAGATAGGGCGGGTCCCTGGAGGAGCCTGGAGCAGAGTTTCTACGGGAGAAGCGTCCAGCCCAAGAGGGAGGAAGGGCGGCAAGTCTGCGGGGGAAGCGCTAGGGACTAGTTCTTTCAGAAGGAGGTGCGATCCAAGTAGGGGGAGTGTTCCTGGGAGTGACGTAGAGGAGGAGGTGACAGTCCTGTCCAGGTCTAGCTCAGGCTTAAGGAATCCAGGGTAGGATGGCGGCTCGGCTGCCAGGTGGCGCTCTTCGGCCAGGCTGGAACTACTACCTTAGAGAAGTGGAGTTGGTGAGGCTCCTAAACCCCCTCACCCTGCTGTGAGGGTACGACTGATAAAGGCTCTAGTTTGGAAATAATCTCATTTAGTGCCAACCTTCTCTTTCTTTTCTCTAACTCCTGTGTTCCCAAGGATCTAAAGTTTGGGAAATGAAGAAAAAGGCTGGATAGCTCCATTAACCAGAATCACCTAGGGGTGGAGCTCAAAACAGACTCTGGAGCCCTGACTCGGAGGCCAGAGGCCAAAGACTGATACTTTGACATAGTAAATGTCTTGCATAAAATCTGGCCCAACTGGAGAGAAGGGCCCTCCCCCTGGGTATCAGGGGATTTGGACTGTCTAGGATGGACTTTAAACCAGATTTGTCCAAATTCTAGCTTTTCCTGTTTCTTTACTCTGGCTGCTGGCCATATGAATGCTATGTGGAGACTGACAATGAGAAAGACTTGTTCCCAACACTTCCCTGAAGGGGGCAAGGGGTGTTGGTAACTCAGGAAAAGGTACTGGGTGTAGGGCTCCTCGATTTCTTTGAAATTGATCTCTATTAAAGAGGAAAGAATAGTGAAGACAAAGAGGACAGATCATTTAGAAGCTGGCAGACTGGCAAAGCCAAAAAAAAAAATAGACAAATACAGAATAAAAGAAATTTTGTTTTCATTGGTATTTCTGGGGAAGAGACTTGGTAAAATCTTTTACATTTATCTTCCAGATGCTCTTATCTCTGGACATACCACCATGCAAATGCCCCTTTTCCTCTTAACCCAAATAACAACAGTTTGACATGCGATTGAGTTATCCCAGTGAGAGTTTTGGGGCCCTGACTTAACTAAGTGTAGTCCCTCACCTGCCAGCTTCTGCTTTCTCATTCCCATATCCAACCTTCAAAACTGGATAAGAGCTGTAACTTAGCTTTTTAGCCTTCTCCTTTTTTCTTTTTTCAATACTTGGTACTCTACCTACTTCCTTTAAGTAACTAGAGATTTTTCTCTTTTTTCTTCAAAAAATTAAGAATCTGATATCAGTTATTTTTACCTTTGCATGATTTTATTTAGTTGAGAGAGAAGGAAGGAAGGGAGAGATCCAGGAAGGGAGAGGTGTGAAGCATCAACTTGTAGTTGTGTCAGTTTAGTTGTTCATTGATGGCTTCTCACATGTGCCTTGATGGGGTTAAGGGCAGGGGGCCTCAAGCCTAGCCAGTGATCCTTTGCTCAAGCCACTGACCTTTGGATCATGATGACCTCATGCTCAAGCCAGCAACCCCGCGCTCAAGCTGGATGAGCCTGCGCTCAAACCAGAGACCTCTGGATTTTGAACCTGGGGTCTCAGCGTCCCAGGTTGATGCTCCATCCACTGCCCAACCACCAGTCATGCCACCTTTGCATGATTTTAAATGTATTAATTTCAATGTATTTCAACTCCTAGGAGTACACTTGACCCTTGAACAAGCAGGGTTTAGGGGCGCTGACCACCTGCAGCAGATAATCTGCATGGAACTTGTTGGTTTTGTACATACTTGGATTCTCAACCTAGAGCAGATCCAAAATAGTATTAACAATTAAAATTTACCTTCTAACTATAAGACAAAGCTCCAAATCTGGTTTGGAGCTTTGTCTCCGGTTAAAAGAAATACTTGAGTAGATGGAAATGAAGTAGATGCAAGAGCTCATTTTCAGGGTCCCCAGAGACATACCATTTAGGCAGCCATCTACTGCAAGAATTGAAGGAATGTAATTTTACAGATAACCTTTCTATTCCCTACAGCCACGTTCCCTTCCCTCCTATACTCCCACACTCGCTTTCTTTCCCTCCCTCCATCCATCCATCCTTCCATCTCTGTCCAATGAACTCTGATGAACAGAAATTCCTCAATCACTGGAGTGTCTTGTAGATGGTAAGATGTAGGAGGAAGTTTAACACAAAAGGATAAAGATTGTGGGGAAGGAACAGAAACAGAGTACTGTGGTTCCTATATTCACTTCTCTAGTTGATAGAGACAAAGTCAGGAAGTCCTTGAGAAAGTAGAGCTTGGACAGAAAAGGGCCTTTTTAGATCTGAGGTCATGCACCTAGAGCAATCCCAGGGCAATGGGATGTTGGAACAGAGTGAAGATGGGGAATGATGTGGGACGTAGGGGTGACTGGACTTCCTACCTGAGCCAAAGTGAATGAGTGTGACTGAGTGTATGTGTGTATGTATATGTGCACTTACATTGGGGGAGGGAGCTAAACCCTGAAAATTAGCACTAAGGTGTCCCAAGCAGAAAGCATTGTACAGTAGACACCAGATCAGTGTGAGATTTAAGAGTAACTCAGGAGCATTTTTTTAAAAATCACTTTAATGGCCTGACCAGGCAGTGGTGCAGTGGATAGAGTGTTGGACTAGGATGCAGAGGACCCAGGTTCGAAACCCTGAGGTCACTGACTTGAGCAAGGGATCACTCACTCTGCTGTAGCCCCCCCCCCCGCCCCGTCAAGGCACATATGAGAAAGCAATCAATGAACAACTAAGGTGCCGCAATGAAGAACTGGTGCTTCTCATCTCTCTCCCTTCCTGTCTGTCTGTCTGTCCCTATCTCTGTCTGTCTCTGTCTCTGTCACAAAAATAAATCACCTTTCAGTTTGTTTTTATATCCACATCCACTCAACAAATATTTATTGAATGGTTACTATGTGCTAAGTGCTGTTCCTGGCCCTGGACATACAGTAGTAATATAGAGAAAAATAAAGCAAGTTGGAAGGAGAAGAGAGGAACAGGCAAGCCGCTGGGAGGTGGTGATTGCTTTTTAGGATGACTAGGGAAAGCATCATAGGTAAGGTGATATGTAAGCAGAGACTCCAACAAGATGAGGGATAGTTGAGGTGAGAGCTTTCTGAGCTGAGGAAATAGCAAGTGCAAAGGCCTAGTGGCAAAAGTATGCTTACTGTGTTCAACAAAGAAACCATTGTGCCTAGACTGATGAGAAATAGGGAAGAGCAGTAGTAAAAGACAAGGTCACAGAGAAAGAAAGAAAGAAGCCAGATTATGTGGGAGTTTGTAAGACCTACAAAAGGATCAATGCAGCTATTCTATGGAGACTACACTGTTGGGGGACAACAGCAGCAAAGAAGGACCTATTCACATGCTGTTGCCATAATCCAGATGAGACATGATAGTGGTTTTGAGTAGGTTAGAAACAACAGAGGTGATGAGAAGTGGTCACATTTTAGATATATTTTGAAGATGAACCTAACAGAATTTGCCAATGGATGGATGCAGTGTGGGAGAGGAAACAAGGAGGACTCCAATGGCACTGGCCAGATAGCTCAGCTGGGTAGAGCATCATCCCAAAGCACAGAGGTTACTGGTTCAATCCCTGGTCAAGGCACATTCAGGAACAGATTGATGTTCCTGTCTTTCTCTCCCTCTTTCTCTAAAATCAATAAAATAAACATAAAAAAAGAGAAGGACTGCAAGATTTTTTGGTCTGGGCAAGTGAATGAGAAATAAATGTTTGCTGCATTGCACTGAATATATATAGACACTGTCTTGAGAATAGTATATTAAAATTGTGTTTGGCTGGAAGATCCTGACCATGTAGCTACGATAACTGACCTGGGCAGTCTTACCTTTAGAAGCTAGACTGGCCACCTAAACAAAGCAGGAGATATGGACAACAGTAATAATTTATTTTCATACCTAGTTTGACCATAAGGTATTAGCTATTAGGCCATCACAGGTAGATATGCTAATATTAATGGTTGGCATTAGCATTGGAGTTTTAAATCTTAAGAACTTCCTGTTGTTCTTTGATAATTTCAAGAAGACATCCTGAAAGAGGCAGAACATCTTGTGATTAACATGGGAATTAAGGATTGATTTTGTGTTACATGTTAATAAGTATTTATTAAGACAGGCAAAATAATACATGTTAACCATATTTTTAAATAAATAAAAAAATATTATGTATTATTAGTGTTAAAATTGCACATATGAAACCAAACTTGCTGTCATTAAAAAAAACTGTAAAGGCCTGACCTGTGGTGGCGCAGTGGATAAAGCGTCGACCTGGAAATGCTGAGGTCGCTGCTTAGAAACCCTGGGCTTGCCTGGTCAAGGTACATATGGGAGTTGATGCTTCCTGCTCCTCCCCCCTTCTCTCTCTCTCTCCTTTCTAAAATAAATTTTAAAAAAACTGTAAAGTTGGGGTTTTGGGGGCCCTTCAGAAGTTGGGGCCCAGGGCATGCGCTCAGCATGCCCACTGTTAAATCCTACTCTGATTGGCCCTTGCTGGTTAGATCAGGTGGTTAAGAGCATCATTCTGAAATGACAAGGTTGCAGGTTCAATCCCAATCCTGGGTCAGGGCACACACAGGGTACACAGGGCACAACCAGTGAGTGCACAAATGAGTGGAAAAACAAATGAATGCCTCCCTTCCCCCTCCCTTCTCTTTCCCTTCCTCTCCCTGTCTCTCTATAAATCAATCAATAAATTAAAAAATAATTAAGTCCTGGCCAGATAGTTCAGTTGGTTGGAGCATCTCTGGAAGCACAGACATTGCCTGTTTGATCCCAGGTCAGGGCCCATACAGGAACAGCCCAATTATCCTGTCTCTCTGTCTCTCTCTAAAAAATAAAACAATGAAATAATAAATAAATAAATATTTATTGAGCTCCTACTATGTGCCAGGAATAGTGCTAGGTACTGGGAATGAAAAGGCAAGTAAGATGTGATCTCTGCCCAAGAGGTTGGCTAACATGGAATCAATCCAGTGAAGTCTGCAATAGAAAGATTGATTGATTGATTGATTGATTGATTTGAGAGAGAGAGACAGACAGAGATGGAGACAGACAAGAAAGGAGAGAGATGAGAAGCATCAACTTGTAGTTGGGGCACTTTTAGTTGTTCATTAATTGCTTCTCATATGTGCCTTGATGGGGGTGGAGGGTCCTCCAGCCAGAGACCTTTGGGCTCAAGCCAGTGACCATGTCTATGATCCCATGCTCTAGCCAGCAACCCCATTCTCAAGCTGGCGAACCTGTGCTCAAGCCTGATGAGCCTGTATTTGAGCTGGAGATCTTGGAGTTTCAAACCTGGGTCCTCAGTATCCCAGGTCTATACTCTATCTACTGCGCCACCACCTGGTCAGGCTATTTATTTATTTTATAGATTTTATTTATGATTTTACAGAGAGAGAAGAGAGAGAGCAGGACAAGAAGTTTCAACTCATAGTTGCTTCACTTTAGTTGTTCATTGAATGCTTGTAGTATGTCCCTTGGCCAGGCAAGCCCAGGGTTTTGAACCTGAGACTTCAGTGTTCCAGGCCAAAGGTCTATCCACTGCATCGACACAGGCCAGGCAGATTTATATTATTTTCAAAATTTTTGTTAAATTTATTTGGGTGACATTGGTTAATAAAATTATACAGGCCTGACCAGGCAGTGGTGCAGTGGATAGAGCGTCAGACTGGGATGTGGAAGACCCAGGTTCGAGACCCCAAGGTCGCCAGCTTGAGTGTGGGCTCATCTGGTTTGAGCAAGGCTCACCAGCTTGAGCCCAAGATCACTGGCTGGAGCAAGGTGTCACTTGGTCTGCTGTAGCCCCACAGTCAAGGCACATATGAGAAAGCAATCAACGAACAACTAAGGTGCCGCAGTGAAGAATTGATGCTTCTCATCTCTCTCCCTTCCTGTCTGTCCCTCTCTATGTCTCTGTCACAAAATAAATAAATAAAATTAAACAACAACAAAATAAAATAAAATTATACAGGTTTCAAGTGTACATTCTATAATACACCATAATCTGTATATTGCATTGTTTGTTCACCAGCCAAAGTTAAACCCCTTCCATCACCATATATTCAACTCCCTTTACCTTTTTTTTTTTGTTTTTTTTCATTTTTTTCTGAAGCTGGAAATGGGGAGAGACAGTCAGACAGACTCCCGCATGCGCCCGACCGGGATCCACCCGGCACGCCCACCAGGGGCGACGCTCTGCCCACCAGGGGGCGATAATCTGCCCATCCTGGGCGTCGCCATGTTGCGACCAGAGCCACTCTAGCGCCTGGGACAGAGGCCACAGAGCCATCCCCAGCGCCCGGGCCATCTTTGCTCCAATGGAGCCTTGGCTGCGGGAGGGGAAGAGAGAGACAGAGAGGAAAGCGCGGCGGAGGGGTGGAGAAGCAAATGGGCGCTTCTCCTGTGTGCCCTGGCCGGGAATCGAACCCGGGTCCTCCGCACGCTAGGCCGTCGCTCTACCGCTGAGCCAACCGGCCAGGGCCTCCCTTTACCTTTTGAAAGATGTGTGTGTGTGTGTATATATAATTTTTTTTGAGAGAGAGAAGGAGAGAGAGATGAGAGGCATCAACCTGTAGTTCCAGCACTTTAGTTGTTCATTGATTGCGTTCTCATGTGTGCCTTGACTGGGGGGAGGCTCAAGCTGAGCCAGTGACCCCTTGCACCCCTTGCTCAAGCCAGCGAGCTTAGGCTCAAGCCAGCAACCATGGGGTCATGTTTTTGATCCCATACTCAAGCAGCAACCCCCCCCCCCCCACTCAAGCTGGTGAGGCTGCACTCAAGCTGGCCACCTCAGGGTTTCAAACCTGGGGCCTCAGCCTCCTAGGTCGATGCTCTATCCACTGCACCACCACCGGTCAGACTGAAAGTTGTATATTAAAAGGACAATGTGGTTCAGAAGAGGGAGTGACTTTGGGGGGTAGGGGGAATCAGAAAAGCATTTCAGGCAGAAGATGTGATCAGTGCAAAAGCACAGAGGTATGCTCCACCTGGGAAGAAACATGAGGAGTAAGAAAAAGAGGAAAAGGCTGACGTGAAACTTTTCAGGGAACAGTACTGAGAAATAAGGTAACGGAAGTTAAAGGGATCAAACCTTGAAGGGCTCTGTTTGCTCCTAGACTTTATCTGATAGGCTTGGGGAAGCTATCAAAGGGTTTTATATAAAAAAAATTATAATGGTCTGTTTGTATTTTAGGTAGAAAGGCACTGTATGCATTTCAGGAAACATTTTGAGCTCCTACAATATGCCAGGTAGGGGAAGTAGGTGCTGAAGATACAAAAATTCTTTAAATTGATTGAAAATCTTAATTTATTAAGCTTAAAGTCAGACAGTGGTGTTGACTGCTGGAGTGGAGGCAGGACTGAGCTGGGAGAGAAGAAGAACTTAAGTAATCTTTATAAAGTGAAATGTCAAGGATCTAGGGAGGGAAAGAAAAGGTGGAATCTTGAATGACCCCTTTGCATGAATGAACGAGTGGAGGGCAGTATCTTTAAATAAAATAGAAAACGAGGAAATTTCACATATGGGGTTTGAGGAGCTGTGCAGCCCCCAGGGAGAGATGAACAGAAGGGAATTGGAGTCATGACTCTGGCATTCAGGAGAGAAGCCAGTGCTAGAGATTCAGGTTTGAGTCATCAGTGTTTGAGATATGTGTTGGCAGTGGGACTTAAAACTATGGAAGTTGCCTGAACTGTGGTGGCACAGTGGATGGAGCGTTGACTTGGAATGCTGATGTCTCTGGTTCAAAACCCTGGGCTTACCCGGTCAAGGCACATACAAGAAGCGACTAGTACAAGTTAATGCTTCCAGCTCTTCCCACCCCCCACCTCACCTTTCTATTTTTATCCTCTCTCTAAAACCAATAAATAAAATCTTAAAAATCAAATATGGAAATACATGATAGAGTCATTTAGACTGTGAAGAGAACAGGACCCCTAAGACTAGAGTCACCTGGAGGGTTCAGTCAACACTGTTATTGCCTTCTCCTGGTTATTTATTTATTTATTTTTTAAATTTTATTTACTCATTTTTAGAGAGGAGAGAGAGAGAGAAACAGAGAGAGAGAAGGGGGAGGAGCAGGAAGCATCAACTCCCATATGTGCCTTGACCAGGCAAGCCCAGGGTTTCGAACCGGCGACCTCAGCACTTCCAGGTCTACGCTTTATCCACTACACCACCACAGGTCAGGCGTGCCTTCTCCTGGTTATGAAGTCTTCTTTGTCTTTTACATTCTGGGCAAAATAAGTTTCTAGCTATCATTCCTGGTCCCATTTCCCTATCCTTTTCATTTCTACTTTTTTTTCTAGACCAGCCACAGTCTGTTTAGTCTGTGAAAATCCTAAACAAATCTGCACCTACAATAAAGCATATAACAACAGTGGCTCAGCTGACTTTCAACACAGGATCCAGAGTTGCTCTTGACTTTCTCTGTAGAACACTGGGGATGGAGAAGGGAAAGGAGGTAGAATAAGAAAAGAAACCTTAGGGCCAAGGTCTAAAATGGTGCTATCCAATATGGTAGCTACTAGCTACCTATGGCTATTTAAAATTTTTTTAATTCATTTTTTTAATATTTTATTTATTTATTTATTTGAGAGACGGAGAGACATAGATCTGTTCCTATATGTGCCCTGAATGGGGATCAAACCGGCAACCTCTGCACTTTAAGACGAAGCTCTACACAAAAGAGCTATCCCATCAGTGTGGTTATTTAAATTTAATTAAATTTAACATAAAAAGTGCAGTTTCTCAGTTGCATTAGCTATATTTTAAGTCTTTTTTTTTTTTTTTTCATTTTTCCGAAGCTGGAAACGAGGAGGCAGTCAGACAGACCCCCGCATACGCCCGACCGGGATCCACCCGGCATGCCCACCAGGGGGGCGGTCGCTCTGTTGCATCCAGAGCCATTCTAGCGCCTGAGGCAGAGGCCACAGAGCCATCCTCAGCGCCCGGGCCATCTTTGCTCCAATGGAACCTCGGCTGCGGGAGGAGAAGAGAGAGACAGAGAGGAAGGAGAGGGGGAGGGATGGAGAAGCAGATGGACGCCTCTCCTGTGTGCCCTTGCTGGGAATCGAACCCGGGACTCCTGCATGCCAGGCCGACGCTCTACCGCTGAGCCAACCGGCCAGGACCGCATTAGCTATATTTTAAGTGTTCAATAACCGCATGTAGCTAGTGGCCACTATATTGAAAAACTCAAATATAGAATATTTCCATCATCACAGGAAATTTTTTTTTTCCTTTTTGTATTTTTTTGAAGCTGGAAACGGGGAGGCAGTCAGACAGACTCCTGCATGTGCAGGATCCACCCAGCATGTCCAACAGGGGGCGATGCTCTGCCCATCTGGGGCATCCCTCTGCTGCAACCAGAGCCATTCTAGCGCCTGAGGCAGAGGCCATGGAGCCATCCTCAGCACCCAGGCCAACCTTGCTCCAATGGAATCTTGGCTGCGGGAGGGAAAGAGAGATACAGAGAGGAAGGTGAGGGGGAGGGGTGGAGAGGCAAATGGGCACTTCTCCTGTGTGCCCTGGCTGGGAATCGAACCCGGGACTCCAGCACGCCAGGCCGATGCTCTACCACTGACCCAACCGGCCAGGGCCATCACAGGAAATTTTATTAGAGCCAGAAATCATTTATAAATGTTATCTTTCACCTGACCAGGCATTGGCGCAGTTTATAGAGCGTCAGACTGGGACTCAGAGGACCCGGGTTTGAAACTCTGAGGTTGCTGGCTTGAGCGTGGGCTTACCAGCTTGAGCGCAGGTTCTTTGGCTTGAGCACAGGATCCTAGACATGACCTCATGGTCACTGACTTGATCCCAAAGGTTGCTGGCTTGAGCCCAAGGTTGCTGGCTTGAACAAAGGGTTACTATCTCTGCTGAAGACTCCCCCCCATCAAGGCATATATGATAAAGCCATCAATGAACAACTAAGGTGTCACAATGAAGAGTTGATGCTTCTCAGTCTCTCTGTCTCTGACACACACACACACACACACACACACACACACACAAATACAGTGGTACCTTGAGATACAAACAGACCAACATACGAATTTCTAAGATACGAGCTGCAACTCGGTCCGTATTTTTGTTCGAGATTCAAGTGAAATTCCAAGATACGAGTCGTGATTCGGGAAGCTGCTGCTAGTTGGCACGTTGGCGCATGGGTCCAGTATCAGCAGTTTGATATACGAGCTGACTGACTTACGAGTTGACTGACTTACAAGCTTGGTTACAGAATGACTTAAATTCATATCTCAAGGTACCACTGTTGATAACTAACTAACTAACTAACTAAATAAACAAAATGTGATCTTTCTTCTGCACCTTTTTGAAGGCTTGTGAAGGCTTTTTGTTTTTTGTTTTATTTATTTATTTATTTATTTATTTTATTATTTTATTTTCTTTTTTCTGTATTTTCTGAAGCCGGAAACGGGGAGAGACAGACAGACTCCTGCATGCGCCCGACCGGGATCCACCCGGCACGCCCACCAGGGGGCGATGCTCTGCCCCTCCGGGGCATCGCTCTGTTGCGACCAGAGCCACTCTAGAGCCTGGGGCAGAGGCCGAGGAGCCATCCCCAGCGCCCAGGCCATCTTTGCTCCAGTGGAGCCTCTGCTGCGGGAGGGGAAGAGAGAGACAGAGAGGAAGGAGAGGGGGAGGGGTGGAGAAGCAGATGGGCGCTTCTCCTGTGTGCCCTGGCCGGGAATCGAACCCGGGACTTCTGCACGCCAGGCTGACACTCTACCACTGAGCCAACCGGCCAGGGCCTAGAAGGCTTTTTGAAGAGTGCACCTGGAGGAGGAATTGAAAGGACAGTGGAACTACAGCAAACTATTCTTGGTGTAAAAGTGGAAAAAGGTTACAAAAAATGTCAATCAAATAATCTGGAGGAGAGGTATGATGGTAAAACCAATTCTTTTTTGCTGGGAAGAAAGTTCATGGGGAAGTGGAAAAGTCACAGAAATTTTTTTTTAACAGTTTATTTTTTTTAGATTTTATTTGTTGATTTTTTAGAGAGAGGAGAAAGAGTGAATAAAAGAAAGGAAGAGATAAAAAGAGGAGGTAGAAACAGGACACATCAACTCATAGTTGCTTCCTATATGTGCTTTGTCCGGGCAGGCAGGCAAGCCCAGGGTTTTGAACTGGTGATGTCAGCGTTCCAGGTCAACACTTTATCCACTGCGCCACCACAGGTCATACAAATTTTGGTTGTGATGTTGATTGATACCATAAAAGACAGTGACAACCCCAGACATCAGTAGTTAGTGAGATCCCAAGTCAGAGAGAGGCAACCTGATATCTGGGTAGCAGGTTGTATGTTCTTCCCCATCTACTCAAATAAAGGTTGAGAGGACTCTGAGATTGAGTACAAAATGTTGTGGCAGGGTTAGGAAATAAATTTATTGAGTTCTTCCTCTTTGAAGCCTAGCATCATATGCTTCTTTGGTACTAGGTATTAGGTACAGGAGAGGGAGACAGTAAGAGTGGAGGAACCAAGTAAGACTGGAGTTGGGGACAATGGATAAGGATTTGTAAAAATCAGAGATCAGGGAGGCATTCCTGAAGAGTACCCACAGAGATGCGATAGCGTGCTGTCTGGTATGACTGGTGGAAAGAGAGTGCTGGATACATGCCTATTTTCAAGTTGTAATTTGGGTTCTCCCTATCTATTCCCTGAGGGCAAGGACCATGTCTTTTTCCTTCAGCTTTATGTCTCCATCACATAGCCAGTGCCTAACACCTAATAGGACTTCAATAAAAGTTTGTTAAAGTGCAAAAATTCAAGCTTGTTATAGAGCAGGGGTCGGGAAACTTTTTGGCTGACAGAGCCATGAATGTCACATATTTTAAAATGTAATTCTGTGAAAGCCATACAACGACCCGTGTACATTACGCATTATCCAATAAAAATTTGGTGTTGTCCCGGAGGACAGCTGTGATTGGCTTCAGCCACCCACAACCATGAACATGAGTGGTAGGAAATGAATGGATTGTAATACATGAGAATGTTTTATATTTTTAATGTTATTATTATTTTTTTAAGATTTGTCTGTGAGCCAGATGCAACCATCAAAAGAGCCCCATCTGGCTCATGAGCCATAGGTTCCTGACCCCAGTTATAGAGGGAAAAAAGAAACTTGGAATTATTTTTTAGTTTAACTCTACTTGAATGTGAGTAGAATATAATGATGGACACACTTGAATGGTAGTGTTTATCATGATGAATGTGTATTGTGAAGATGATTTCTTAATAAATACTCCTGAAGCAACATACTCAAACAAGATCAAAGTTTAGATGGTTCAGATCTCTCTCTAGGAATACATTTCTTTTCAACTCTCCACTGACTTGAATTTTTTTAAAGATTAAAAAAAAAAAGTACCCCTGGTCGAATAGCTCAGTTGGTTAGAGAGCATCGTTCCAAAGTGCAGAGGTTGCTGGTTCAATCCCTGGTCAGGGCACAGAGAGGAACAGTTCCTGACTCTTTCTCTCTCTCTCTTTCCCTTCCTCTCTTTTTATTTTATTTTATTTATTTTATTTTTTTACAGAGACAGAGAGAGTCAGAGAGAAGGATAGACAGGAACAGACAGATAGGAACGGAGAGAGATGAGAAGCATCAATCATTAGTTTTTCGTTGTGCGTTGCAACACCTTAATTGTTCATTGATTGCTTTCTCATATGTGCCTTGACCGCGGGCCTTCAGCAGACCTAGTAATCCATTGCTTGAGCCAGAGACCTTGGGCTCAAGCTGGTGAGCTTTTGCTCAAATCAGATGAGCCCTCACTCAAGCTGGCGACCTTGGGGTCTCGAACCTGGGTCTTCCGCATCCCAGTCCGAAGCTCTATCCACTGCGCCGCCTGGTCAAGCCCCTTCCTCTCTCTTTTTTTTTTTTTTTTTTACAGAGACAGAGAGAGAGTCAGAGAGAGGGATAGACAGGGACAGACAGACAGGAAACGGAGAGATGAGAAGCATCAATCATTAGTTTTTCTTTGCGCACTGCAACACCTTAATTGTTCATTGATTGCTTTCTCATACATGCCTTGACCGCGGGCCTTCAGCAGACTGAGTAACCCCTTGCTCCAACCCCTTGCTTGGACCTTGGGTCCAAGCTGGTGAGCTTTTTGCTCAAACCAGATGAGCCCTCACTCAAGCTGGCAACTTCAGGGTCTCGAACCTGGGTCTTTCGCATCCCAGTCTAACGTTCTATCCACTGTGCCACTGCCCGGTCAGGCTTCCTCTCTTTTTAAAATGAATAAAATACACATTTAAAAAATAAGAAAGCAAAGAAATATAGAAAAGAAATAGAAAATGAAGTTATTGGGAGTGGGGATTTAAAAAAAGTACACTGAGGCCCTGGCTGGGTTGCTCAGTTGGTTAAGAGCATCATCCAGATACATCAAGGTTGTAGGCTCCATCCCCAGTCAAAGCACATACAAGAATCAACCAGTCACCTGACCAGGCAGTGGCGCAGTGGATAGAGAGTTGGACCGGGATGTGGAGGACCCAGGTTCGAGACCCTGAGCTCGCCAGCTTGAGTGCAGGCTCATCTAGTTCGAACAAAAGCTCACCAGCTTGGACTCAAGGTCGCTGGCTCCAGCGAGGGGTTACTCGGTTTGCTGAAGGCCTGCGGTCAAGGCACATATGAGAGAGCAGTCAATGAACAACTAATGTGTCGCAAGGCGCAATGAAAAACTAATGATTGATGCTTCTCATCTCTCCGTTCCTGTCTGTCTGTCCCTGTCTATCCCTCTTTCTGACTCTCTCTGTCTCTCTAAAAAAAAAAAAAAAAAAGAATCAACCAGTGAATTCATGGATGAATGGAACAAGTCCACATTTCTTTCTCTCTCCCCATCCCTCTAAAATCAATTTTAAAATATTTTTAATTATAGTGAGGAGCAGGGAGGTACAACTCTTAGGTTTCTGTTCTCCAAAACCTTTAATGATAACTAGACCTCCCTTAGCACTTAACCTATAAGATAAATAGAAACTAAAAAACCAAAACCAAAACCAAAAAAAGCCCCCAGGAAGCTGGAGAAGGGGGAGAATTCACTTAAGAATGAGATGGTGGTACAGTTGGTAGAGCGTCGACTAGGAGTGCTGAAGTCGCAGGTTCGAAACCCCAGGCTTGCCTGGTCAAGGCACATATGAGGAACAACTGTGAGTTGACGCCTCCTGATCCTCCCTCCACTTCCTTTCTCTCTCTCTCTCTCTCTCTCTCTCTGAAATAAATAAAATCTTATTTTTTATTTTAGTGAGAAGAGGGGAAACAGAGAGACAAACTCCTGCATGTGCAAGGACTAGGATCCACCCAGCAAGCCCACTAGGGGGCAATGCTCTGCCCATCTGGGGCCATCCTCAGTGCCTGAGGCCAACTCCCTTGGGCCATTCAAGCCATGGGTATGGGAGGTGGGGGAGGAGGAGGAAGAAGAGGAGAGAGAGAGAAGGGGGGGCGGAGAAGCAGATGGTCACTTCCCTTGTGTGCCCTGACCTTCTCCTGTGTGCTCTGACTGGGAATCAACAGGACATCCACATGCCGGGCCAACACTCTACCACTGATCCAATTGGCTAGGGCCAATAAAATCTTTTTTATTTTTTATTTTATTTATTTATTCATTTTTAGAGAGGAGGGGAGAAGAGAGAGAGAGAGAGAGAAGAGAGAGACAGAGAGAGAGAAGGGGGAGGAGCAGGAAGCATCAACTCCCACCTGTGCCTTGACCAGGCAAGCCCAGAGTTTTGAACCTAAAATCTTTTTTAAAAGTAAAAAAGAATGAGATGGAGCTCTGTGCTCTGTTGGTTAAAACGTTGTCCTGATGCACAGAGTTTGCAGGTTCAATCCCCAGTCAGAGCACACACAGAAAAAGATCGGTTTCTGTCTCTCTAAAACTCAATAAATGTTAAAAATTAGATGGAAATGGTTTGACTTAAACACCTTACACACAGTACTGAGGTAAATTTCTAGGGTGTCAGGCCATTAGTCCTAATATCCAGAGTTCCTGCTTCCCTTGTTTTCACCTGGCCTCCTTTTTCCCACCTCCAGAAAATGTGTAAGAAGCACAGGTTTCCCCATTCAACTGGGGGGGGGGGGAGGATTCTAAGTAGGACTGTGGAGTGATAGAATTCTAGAGATAGGCAAGCCTCCACAAGGCTTCAGAACTAGTTCTCTGGAGTGACAGAATTCTAGAGATAGGCAAGCCTCCACAAGGCTTCAGAACTAGTTCTCTGGAAAGGAGCAAACACAAGCTGGCATCATTTAACACTGTTTGGCCCCAGAGGCCAACTCTAACCCGAGGGAGTACAGAGGTTGAAATTCTGCAACCCACCCACTCCATATTCACCCCACCTCACTTCTAGCTTCTTTCTCATGAAGCCAAGACTTAAGACTAGTCTGTTGTCCAACTAGACCCGGGAGCCTAAGGAATGCATTTCCCATGCACGACTTAGATCCCGGGCTCCTGCTTCCTAGGTCTTTTTCCTACGGTCCCTGCGGACCCTAGTGTAAGAACTCAGATTCTCAAGGCACTCCCATGGGCCGTGGGGCAGGACTCCCATTCTCTGCCTCTCCATCTCCCTGGAATTTTCCACTGCAGCTGCCTCCGCTCCCAGACACCCCTCCCTGGGCAAAATTCCCGACTCCCTCCGCCTCCCCTTCCTTAATCACACCTCATTCCCACCCCCGGCCCTGAGGCCCAACCCACAGTGCCGCTCACACCACACACTAACCCCGGTGGTCCCAGTTAGAGAAATGGGAGGACAGGTCCTTACAGAAGAGTGAGAGAGAGAGAGAGACAGAGAGAGAGACAGAGAGAAGAGAGCCCCAAGCTCTTTCCAGAGCAGGCAAAAAAGGGCAGTGGACGGGCTGTTCCTAGTGGGGCTGGAGTGTGTGTGTGTGTGGGGGGGGGGGAGTGGCCCTCCTCAAATCCCCATATAAGGCAGGGCAAGCAGTTAGGCTTTTGGATTGGCTGATTCAAATGAGCATTCCACCTGGCAACAGGGTTTCTATTGGCTCTCAGGAAAAATAGGAGGAAGGTGGATGGAGGTTGTTGGTGGCTGGGATTGGAGGGGGGAGGGGAGTAGAGGTGACCGGAGTGGGGGGCGGTTACCAGGGCAACAGGGTAAGAGCCCAGCAGGGTGTCCGAGACATCAGGCGGGGCTGGAAGGTGGCGAGGGGGGTAGAGGAAAGGAGGGTGGGAGGGAGAGGAAAAGGAGTGAGACAGGGAGACTAAGGGGGAGGGGGAGGGCAAAAGAGGGGGGAGAGGAGGAAAATGAAGCAAGAGAGCACAGAGGTGGAGAGGGTCACAGATCGCTAAAGACATCAGCGAGTGAGTCAGAGAAACAGACTGAGAGATGGAAAGATCTCAGAGGATAGGTTCGGCAAGGAAAACTTGGGTGGGGCTCCAAGATTTTTGAGGAGTGGGAGACTGAGAAACTGATAGAAGAGTCAGCAAGAGAAATTGGGAGGTGTGTACACCAAGGGCCCAAAAGATGGTGTATTTAAGCACTTCAATACTAAATTACGATGATTGATCAGTGTCTTTTTTTATTAAGAAAATTATACCAGCAATGATAATGATAACCAAATACAGGAGTACACACACACCAAAGATACCCTTTCCCAAACCCTAGCCTTCCACCTCATTCATATTTCTGACTTTTAATTTAATATACACCCCAGCTCCTGTCCCGCCTGAAATCCCAAGCTTCTCAAAATGACCGAAAGATAGTGAGGCTGAGGACCAGAAACTGAGCATGTGTGGAGTAGAGTGGGGCTGGAACTCCAAACCTGGTCTCCTGGCAAAGGAGGCAAACATAATTCCGAAAGGCTAAGCAAGATGGCAGCAGAGGAAAGAGAAAAGAACGAGAAATGCGGAAAATAAGGACATGAAGAGGAACTGAGGAAAATCAGCTAAAGATATAGAGCTAGGTGACAGATGAGACAAGAACAGTGTTGTCTAGGAGAGGGAAAGAGATAAGAGATGGAAGGGTAGAAGAGGGCAAATAAAAAGCAGAGCACAGGTGACAGAGTAAGAGATGTGAGATATGAATGGTCGTGAGGGAGGGGTCTGAGTACCGGTGAATTAGGAGGAATGAAGAGAAACAGGACCAGGAGAAGGAAAGTGAGGTGAGAAGGGCGAACAAGAAAGGTCAGAGATGGAAAAAAGAAAAGGAGACTGGAGGGCCTCTGACTCTCCTCAGAGCACAAGGAGGAGCCAGGAAGGGAAGAACGCGGAAAGGGTCACAAAAGTCAGCCTGGGGCAGGGTAGAGGCTAGGCTGCCCTTGATGCTCCCATCCCCTCTGAAAGCCACACAGAATATGTTGATAGATGTCGGATAAGGGGAAATCCAGCGTGATGTGGAAGTAACTCTTCCTCTTCTTTAAGCTTTTGGTTTCTCAAATACCTGCCCAGCCTTTCCCTCTGCTCTCCCAACCACCCCTAGGCAATATCTCAGGGCTTTTGGGGGTGGAGGGGAAGGTCAGTAGGACTCTGACCATTCCTTCAGTCTGTTCCCAAAAGACTGACTCCACATTCAGAGGCAGTAGGTCGGGATTCGAAGAGGTCCCTCCCCACAGGAACCCCACCCCTTACCACCTCCGCGCCCCACTCCTTTCCCCACGACCGTCAGTCTCTCCATTCCCCCCTCCCGGTCTTGCCCTCCCTCCCGCTTCTCGCGCTCTCCCTCCCGCCTCTCGCGCTCGCCCTCCCCTCGCTTTCATCCTCCTATCCCCACCTCTCCAACCTCCGCTTTCATCCTCCTCCCTTCTCTTCTCCTCCCAGCTCCCGCCTGCCCCACCCCTGGGAAGCCCCTCCCGTCGGGCAGCGCCGCCTTTATAAGCGGTTTCTCTGGCCGGGGGCGGCAGCGGCTGGTCGGCGGCAGCTCTGCGGGTGCGGGGGCGGCGAACGGAGGACTAAACAACAGCGGCCGGAGCGCGCCGGCCACCGCCCGCACCGCCCTTCCGCCCGCTCTCTGGACGGCCGCAGCCCTGCGGGTCTCCACCCCCCCCCCACCGCGCGCGCCTCTGCAACCTCTTCCAGAAACCCAGCGTGCTGAGCGGCTGCCGCTGCCGCTGTCGCCGCCGCCACCGCGCCAGGTTTTGGCTGCGGCCACCTTCCGCCGTCCAGGGCCCCTCCGTCCCGGCCCCGGGACCCCGGCTCCCCTCTAGCCCCGGCCCCGGCACCATGTCGGAGAAGAGTGTGGAGGCAGCGGCCGAGCTGAGCGCCAAGGTACGGGTGGGGACGGCCACAGCCTGGACCCCGCGCGACCCCCGGACTACGCGCGGTCGTACGCCTTAGGCCGCCACCGACGGCCCCACGCTGCCTTGGCGCCGGATCCCAGCAGACCCTTTCCGCCCTCCCCCCGCTCCCCAGCCTGGTGCTGCCTACCCTGCTCGGCGCGCCGCTCGCCTGCGCCCTCTAGCTTCCTGAGTGCCGCTCCCGGCCCCGCTCGGGCCCAGCCGCCGTCCCCACCCCTCTCCCGGCCAGGCCAGCGCGCCTTGCCGCCGGCCACTTTACCGTCGGAGCTCTCTGTGGCTCACTTTATTTGGCCCCTCCCTCTTACCCTTCTCACCGTGCCGCGCTTCTCCGTCTCTCCTTCCAATCTGACCTCACCATTTCCGCAGCTAAGCGGCTTGAGACCCTCCAGTGTAAACAGGACTCCCGGGAGGCTGCGCCTCTAGGTCCCTCCCCTCGAGGCCCTACCGCCTCTTCTGTCCTTGGACGCCTACTGCCTCATTTTATTCCCTTCTTTCTTTCCCCAGGGCTTTACCTATCTTTTCTCTCCATAGCAGCCTTTCAGCCTCTCCCCCAACATTTAAAGAATCTTGAGTCCCTAAAAATGAGAAGCGGGGCAGGAATAGCCTTCGAGAAAAGCTCAGCTTAGCATTGCTTGGTCTTGCATGGAACCGTTCTTGCTCTCATCAGCTCCATTCTCTGGCCCATCCGTTTGCCCTTGCTTCTCTTAATTTCCCTAGGGAATCTGCTGAGTGTTGCTTTGGGAAATTAATTTAGTGAGGGCTTGGGGGCTGGGAGCCCGACCTTGGGGGTGGGGGGTTGCTGAGGAGGTCAGAGAGGCCTCCTGGTGGCTTGTGAAGTGAAAAGGGGGAATCAGTGGGATTAAAGGCAGTGGGAGAGAGGTGCTATGAGTGAGCTCTGACAAGGTGTGCCGTGTGGCTCTCCGGTGGGCTTTGTGGTGGCATGTGACTTCACTGAGTAGGTGTCTTTGTATGTCTGAAATTCAGCGAGTGTGTGGGACTGCCCGTGTCAGCTACATGTGTGCATTTGGAGACCTGGAGCCATGTTGTTGCTGTGCTTGTGCTGAGTGGCTCCACTCAGCTCTTGTGCTGTCTGTCTCAAAAGTGTGCCAGAATGCCCAGACACCAGGCCATGTGTCTTTGGGTCGCATGGGTGCTCCTCTGGAACCATGTGTGTGTGAATTGGTGTCAGCCTGTGTCAGTGTGTGTGACTGTGTTGAGTAAATGAGGCCAGAGGGCTGCTTAGCACAAGACCTGGATCACATATCCTCCTGAAAAGGGATCATGGAAGGACAGTGACCAGAAGGACAGGACAGGGAGGAGAGGGCCTGGCCCCTTGGACTTTGGTCTCTGGTGGTAGCCTCCCTCCCTCCCTTTCACATTCTCTCCCTCCCCCATCAGCCCAGACGGGAAACTCAGGCCAGGGCCACACAGACCTGAGGTAGGGCCCCAGATGAAGCTGAGGAGCCCCAGGCCTTCCAAGCCCAGGATGGAGGAGGAGCAAGTCCACCAGATAGAAGAAATGCCATACCCACCATGTGGCAAAGAAATGAGGACAGCCAAGTGACAGGAAGGAACCTAGCTGGAGTGAAAGGGTCAAGCATTCTGTGCTCCCCTGGAAGGGAAAAGGGAATTGAGTGACTCTCCAGGCCAACCATTGGCACCCCCCCCATCCCCAGTCCCGTTCCAGAAAGGACACACCCTCTCAGGGTGATCTACTCACACAGAAAACTTCCATCCACACAGAATCAGATATACAGAGTTGCACACTAACACCAGGTTGGATCACAGGGAGACACTGTCGTTCAGTGCCTGCCAAGGGTGGGGTGGGAGAGGACTGGAATCAAAATTGGAAGGGCCTGTGTGTCTAGAGAGGAGGGACTCTTCTAGGAGCATTTCTCTCTGCCACATCAGAAAAGGATTAGGGCTGGCCTGATATCTCAGTTGGTTAGAGCGTCCTCTAGATGCATAAGTTGTGGGTTTGACCTGTGATCAGGGCATATACAAGAATAGATTGATGTTTCTCTTTCTCAAATCAATAAAATAAAAATACTTTTGAAAAAGAAAAGGACATTTGGGTATGCCTATTAAGACCTTGGGGTAAAGAAGAGAGAGGTGCCTGACCTGTGGTGGCGCAGTGGGATAAACCATCGGCCTGGAACCCTGAGGTCGCTGGTTTGAAACCCTGGGCTTGCCTGGTCAAGGCACATATGGGAGTTGATGCTTCCTGCTCCTCCCCCTTCTCTCTCTCTCTCTCTCTCCCTCTCCCTCTCTTCCTCTTTCCCTCTCTCTCCCCTCTCTGAAAATTGAATAAAGTCTTAAAAAAAAAAAAGACGGGGCGGTGTGTGTGTGTGTGGGGGGATCCTCTAGACAGGTACGTTCCGCATCTGTATTCCTGTCCCACCCCAGACACAAAATTTGTCTCTCGTCTCCCATGTCGCACACTCCCATTTTTCTTTTATCCTATTTGACCTACATCCCCTGGAAGTGGTTATTTCTACCCTTCTACCACACCATGCACATTCACGAGTCTTAGGGAGGAGGGAATACTTGAACTTTTTTTTGGAAGGGGAAGTAGGGAAGGGTGGGGAGGGGTGCCAGAAATCAGGCTAGAGTGCTCTCCCTGTTATGTGGTATTTGCCCGAGTAGGAGCATAAGGATTCTAGGGACAGATAGAGGGAAACAAAGGCTCTGGTAGCTGGGGGGAAGCTGGGAGGGATGCCCAGGAGAGAGTACCAGGAAAAGGCCCCAGAGGTAGACAAAAGGCAGAGCTCGGCAGGCAGTGGGAGGGGGTGGGGCATTGGGGCTTTGACCAGATGGAGGGGATTTGCTTTGCTGAGCTGAACTCTGGCTGGGGAGGTTTGGAAAAACTTGATGGGGATGGTGAACAGTTGCATTGACCACCTAGTTCCCTTTCCTCATCACTTCATCTTCCCCGAGTCTTGGGGCAAGTGTCTGGTCTCAGCCTCTTTGTGGTCTTAAAGACCCTGGGACCTCTGTTCTAACTCTAAGCTGCTATGAGTCCCTTCTCCGTTTCACACTCTAGGCTCCTCTTCATTTGTGGTGAAAGAAAGGTGATCTCTCTCTCTCTCTCTCTCTCCTCTCTCTCTCTCTCAGGACTTGAAGGAGAAGAAAGAGAAGGTGGAGGAGAAAGCGAGCCGGAAAGAGCGGAAGAAAGAAGTGGAGGTGCTGAGGGTCAGGGCTGGGGGTTGTGAACACACCTGCCCACCATTCCCCCTTCAGTTTCTGGGAGGCTGGGTCCTGTCTTTCCTCTGACTTATTCTATCCTCCCTGCCCCACCCTCAGGCTCTCCCAGTGCCCCTTGCCTGTGGTGGTAATAGTGGGTGGAGGCAAATAGCCAGCCTGACACTGCTCCCTCTTCTGGTTCCCAAAGGAGGAGGAGAATGGAGCTGAGGAGGAAGAAGAAGAAACTGCTGAGGACGGAGAGGAGGAGGATGAAGGGGAAGAAGAAGGTAGGGAGGGGCAGGGTGGCTAGACTCCAAAGAACATTCAGAGTGGGTTTGAAGACCGGAAACAGGGCTGAGGGCGACCACAGGGGGTCTGCTGGAGCTTCCTGCTCTTCCCCAATGACCCATTTCTGGCTCCTCAGATGAGGAAGAAGAAGATGATGACGACGAAGGGCCCGCGCTGAAGAGAGCTGCTGAAGAGGAGGTTTGGGCTGGGTTGTGGGGCCTGAGGGGCTGTCAGGGATGCAGCAGGTGCTGGGAGCCCTTTGTATTTGGACCCAGATCCCTGTAGTGCATGGGTGGGTGCTGGAGCAGGGCAGGGACAAGGGGCAGTCCCTCACACTTAACAGCTCTTTCCCTCTCCACAGGATGAAGTTGATCCCAAGCGGCAGAAGACAGAAAATGGGGCATCGGCATGAGCCCCCCTGCCAATGGGCTGGGGTGGGAGGTCCCTTAGGGCCTGGAGATGGGGGCAGGAACCATGAGTGCAGCCACTCTTCACCTGGCTCCTTACTCTGGGCCCTGTACCAGAGCTGCCACCCTCTTTCTCCCCAGCCTCCTCATGTCCACCTCTCCAGACACTGCCCCCCCCCTGCCATTCTTCTACTTCCTGACCTGTTCCATCTGAGTTTCCCAGCTGGTCCCCAATTGCCCCTCTCCCTCTTTTTCTCTCTTCCTCCCTCCCACCACCCCCGACCCTCCTCTGTTAGCCTTTCTTTCCTAATCACTGCATCCTAGCCTCTTGTCCTGTCCATCCCTACCCTGCCTGATACCTGGGTCCCCCTCACATCCCCTTCTCTCAGACAGCGCCAGGCCAGGGTGGGGCCAGGGTCGGGACCGAACCCCACAGCTGCCCCCCTCACCTCCCCTTTTTGTATAATTTAATAAAGAAATGGTCGCGCTTCTGTTTTTAACCTGTCTCCTGCTTTCCCAGGGCAGAGGGAGGAGGGTGGCTATGTCACATTCTGTCAGAACCCTTCCCTTATAAAAAAGTTCCGTCCTACCATCCACCACTCAAGAAGACAAGGTCAGCACTCCCAGGATGGACATGGAGTGCAGCATCTTTGAGAGCTATTGTCCTCTTTTTGGATTCTTAGGGATGCTCCTCCCCAGTAATACACACTTCTCTGCTAGACCACACCAGGTCTAGACACTGCTGAGCAGAGTGGAAAGCTACCAGCCCTATTGTGCTGAACCAGGCAAAGAAACAGCTTAGAAACAAGAAGTCCTACTCCTTCAGTGGGAGAGGACTGGGAGGCCTGGGTCTCAACCTCTTTGTACCTGGAATGAGTTTCCTGGCATCAGAATTTCCCTTTCTGGAAACACTGAGAAAGTGAGCACCTGGTTAAGTAGAGAATTCCAGGGCCTCCTACAGTACCCAGGCTGGCTGTAAGTTCTTGGCACCAACCCTCCACCACTCCCTGCTTTGCTTCTCAAACTGGGTGGGATGGGGAGCAAGAGTCTCTCTGGCAGTCTCAGGCTTTCTTCCATACTACTTCTGCCTCTTGTTTTTCTAGAGTTTGATCTCTGTTGAAAGATCTCTTCAATTTCTCTATATCACCCTGGCCAATCCAGAACCACTGATTAGGAGCAGATGCTGAGTATATACTGGTTTGAGCTGGGGTAGGGTGTGTGTGACTCATGGATGCCACCATTCTTGTCAAAAGAGCCACAGTTCACCAAGGGTCAGGTCTATACATAGCTTTTGTCTTCACACTCCATAATTGATTTTGGAATATTATTTAATCTCTGAGCCTCTTAGTTTCCTCATCTGTACAATGAGGATAACATTAGATCTCATGAGTTACGGTATCTACAGTGTCCAATACAGTGCCTAACACACTGAAGGCTCAATACAACGTAACTATTCTTTTCCCTGGGCTTAGGTGCCATTCCCCAGACTTAACATCTTTCAGGGTCCAGTAAAGCTGTTTACCTTATTCCCCAAAATCATCCTATGGATGGGTGGGGGAGGCAGGTCTACAAGGGTAATGAAGTTCTAGGAGATTGAAGGAATGAGGGAGGGGACTGGTACCAAAGGGCTGGCCAGGAAGAAAGTGTGAATGTTGGGATTGATTGGGGAGGCAGCTTATAGATGGGCAAGCAGGTAGTTTTAGGCAGAAAGGGTTTCCAGAGAAGGGCAGAAGGTCTTGGGAAAAAGAACAGTCAGGAGGGTAGGGGAGGGCAGAGAGGGGGTGGTGGGGACACCCAGGACTGAGGAAATAAACAAGGGGAGCGCCACCACAGGGGTGAGGGTAATGCTGCTGGGAATCAGCCCCCTCAGACTTTCCACTGCGAAGCGAAACTGTAAACCCTGAAGTGTGTTGGGGGGGGCAACGCGGAGGGGAAGTGGGGAAGGTGGAGGGAAAGCAGAAGGACAGGGGCAAGGGCCCTGGGAGCAGCAGACCGGCCTCCCAGCTCAAGACATTCACCTTGCCTCGCTCTGCTCTCTGCCACCGCCCTGTCCCATTCCCTGGGACCCCCCTCCTTCACCCCCTACCCGTCCCAGCCCCCAGCTGCCTGATCTGGCCAGCTTTCCTCTGGATTCCAGCCTTTGGTCATTGGTTCCTCCACTCTCTGTCCCTGTCCCTCTTCCTCTGGGTTCCCTTCCTCCACCTCCTACTGTGCAGAACCTTTCTTTTGGCAGGCTGTCTCTCCCCACTTTCTGATCTCTTCCCTTTGTGGGGCTCATTGTTGCCCAAGCCTAAGGGGAGATGGGGAAGGACCAGGTTCTGGTCTTGCTGCTTCTGCAACTGCTGTGGGTGGCTCCAGGTAAGGTGGGGATGACCCTCTGGGGGGCTGACCTCCAGACCCACAGGAGGGGGTCGGCAGGGATCCCTGGATGACTGCATAGAAGCCAAGTTTCTTAGTTTGGGTGGATTCTTCTCATGCCTTGCTTGGGGCAGTCCTTCAGACTCCAAGCCTCTTCAGGCTCCCCTTTGTCAGGGAAGGGGCAGAACCCTTAGTCTTCTCAGGCTCCTTCTCTACTCCTAAGTCACTTGGCTCATGGCCCCTTCCTTTTCCCCTTGGCCTCTTTTTTCCTCCCCAGTGGAGACAGCAAGGCCTGGGGCAGAGGTCCCAGAGGTGTGGACCCAGGAGGGGGCTCCTGTCCGGCTCCCCTGCAGCCCCAAAATCCCCCTCCAGGATCTCAGCCTTCTTCTGCGAACAGGAGGGGTCACTTGGCAGCATCTACCAGACAGGTATGCACCCCAAATACGGGAAAACAGAACTCCCAAATGCAGCAGTAATGGTATCCAGACTCATAACCTAAGGCCCAAGCCAGCCCCCAGTCCCCTACCCTGAGCTGTCAGTCCCTCTAAAACCAGTGGCCTGCCTTCCCTGCCACTCTGCCCCTCCTCTGCAGACTTCTCCCCTCATCCTTGCATCCCACAGGTTGCTAGCAGGGGATGTACCGGCGCAAAGCGAAGGGGGACGGGGACAGTTAGTGGTCAAAGATCTTCCCTTTGGGTGGGCTTCCTTATCCTCAAAGTATGGCGAGACTGCATCTCCCCTGAGCCATCTTCCACTTTAAGGTCTCCATCTGTCTCCCCCGCGCCTAGCCGGCCTCCAGCCCGGGGCCCGCGCCCAGTGGCGCCCGCCCCCTACACGATGCTGAGGCTGACTCCCGGGGGCCTGCGCAGCGGGCGGCCGCCGCTGCAGCCCCGCGTGCAGCTGGATGAACGCGGCCTCCGGCGCGGAGACTTCTCCCTTTGGCTGCGCCCAGCCAGACGCTCCGACGCTGGCGAGTACCGCGCGGCCGTGAGCTTCAAGGACCGCGCCCGCACCTGCCGCCTCCGTCTGCGCGTGGGCCTGGCCTCGAGTAGGTGGGGGCGGGGCGAGAGGAGCCGGGTTGGGAGGAGGACGCCCAGTCCTGCGCCGTCTGGAGGCAGGAAGGGCTGGGCTGAGACTGTTCTTGTAAGGATGCGCTCTATTTTCTCTCAGCAAGCCCCCAGAAGGGTAGCGGAAGGAGATGGGAACTGGATTGCTAAGTGGAAGGTGCCCCCCCAAAACACGTGTATGTGTGTGTGTGTGGGGGGCGGCTGTGGAGAGATTGTATCACCCCTTGAGCTTCCCTTCCCCCACCCACAGTGGGAGTGCCAAAGTGGAGGAAGGGAGGCACCCCTCGTGGGGGGAGGTAGAGTGATTCATTTCAGACATCTGTAGCTCAGGAGTTGGGCTTAGTGGGGATCCAAAGGCAAGGCCTGGTGAAGGGGAAGAGTAGACCAGGCCAAGTAAACCTCGAGTCAGGGGAAGTAGATAGGAGACTCCGGGCATCCATTTTAAACGCCTCCAGGAGCCAGGCACTGAACTGGGGGCTGGAGGCAGGGGTGGAGGTGGGGGTGAATACAAAGAAATCGACATTGTGCTGCCTATTTCCAGGAGCTTCCAGCTTAGTTGGCTGCTGTGTTGGAAAAGTTTTTGTGGTGGGTCTGATCAAACCTTCTTTATCTTGCACAGTGACTGTCCATCCCTCATGGTCTCTCAAGACCAATGATTGGGTCGTTTTGAACTGCTCCTTCAGCCACCCTGACATCCCAGCCTCGGTGCACTGGTTCCAGGGCCCAAGCAGAGTCCCTGTTCGGGAGTCCCCACATCACCACTTGGTTGGAAGCTTCCTCTTCTTACCCCAAGTCAGCCCCTTGGACTCTGGGCCCTGGAGCTGCATCCTCACCTACAGAGATGGCTTCAATGTCTCCATCACACACAACCTCACTGTTCTGGGTAACTCCTCCAGTCTGCCTTCACATTTGACCACAATGCCTTCCTGTCCCCCTCTCACCTCCCCCTGACTTATGGGTCCCCAAAGCAGCTCTTCTGCAGTTAATACCACCTATGATTGCTCTGTCTCACAGTCTGTCTTTCTCCTGTTGCAGTCTTTCGGCTACCTGCTCCTGTTGTAGACTTTCCTTTGGCTATTCAGCCTCAAATACCAGCCAGCCTTTGGTCTCCTGCTGGGCCAGCCTACATCCTGGTTTCTGAGCCTCTTCGGTTCATCCACCTCCTTCTCCTCCTTAGCACTCTTCAGAGCTGGACCACCTCCTTCACTCTTCTGCTTTCTTTCCAGCCCCTCTGTTATCTCCCCATCTCTGCTTTAACTTTGGGTTCCCTTTTCTCTCCAGATCCAGAGCCTCCAGTCCGTCTGACAGTGTACGCAGCAGCAGGTTCCCGGGTGGAGCTGCCCTGCCACCTCCCTCCTGGTGTAGGGACCCAATCTTCCCTCATTGCCAAGTGGGCTCTTCCTGGGGGAGGCCCTAGCCTGCTGGTGGCTGGAGACAATGGCAACTTTACCCTTCAACTAGAGGCTGTGAGCCAGGCACAGGCTGGGACCTACACCTGTTGCGTCCACCTGCAGGCACAGCAGCTCTGTACCACTGTCACTGTGGCAGTCATCACAGGTCAGCTCTGTGTGGGGAAGGAGCAGCTTCTAACCCAGGGGAACTGGGACAGATTGGGAAGCTGGGCTGGGCAAAGACTGAGCAAATCCGCCTCATGCCAGTCCATGGGCACAAGTGACAGAGGCTTCCCTTAGTGGCCTCCTCCTTTCTCGCCCCCATATATAAAGAACTGAAACTGAAAATCTTCCCTGAGTCACTAGATGAATGTTCCATTTTTCTCTAAGGGGATCCCCTGCTCTGAATTGGGGGGAGGGTCTGAGAAGTTAGAAGGAGAGGTGGCAAAAATTTGAATGGTTCAAAAGGGGTGGAATCAATTTCTAGAATCCTTGTCTTACTTTGGGGTTAGGTCTTGGGTTAAAGTTGTGGGAAGTGGCCTGGATTTGGGAGGACTTAAAGCAGTCCTTTAGTCAGCAAATATTTACTGATATGGGCTTTCAAAGACATTGTAAAACAAATACTCATTTTAAAGAAACTCAGAAAATGTATGAATTGATTGGTAATTCCATCAATTACTGATTGCAGTACTTACCTATGGCCACTAAATAGTAGCATCACATAGTAGGTGCATAATAATGTCTGTAGGTTGAATGAATAAGTGAATATGCCAATACGTAATACATCTTCTGGGGCAAATGCTATATTTCCACATGCTTCCTGGATATTTCTACGTAGATATTGTAGTCACACCTCAGCCTCACTCTGAATGCCATCTTTTTCCTCATTCCCAATCCTCTTGCTGACTTAGCCTTCCTGTGAATAACTCTACTTGTATCCCACCCTACTCACCCTGAAACCTGGCCTCCTCCTTCCCCCATGTGCAGTGAGTCACTAAAGCCTACCAATTCTTTCTTTCCAAAGTCTTCTTGAAGGTCCAGTATTTTGTGTCAGTTCCCCATGTTATGTCATGACAACTCGATGGGAGATGTTTTATAGAGAAAGAACTTTCCCAGTCACACATCTGGGAAAGTGCCAGACTCAGGCGCTACACTCAGGTGTCTGTGTCACCAAATCTTCAGGTTCCTGTACACCAGGCTCAGTTCAATGTCCTTCACCATTTGTCTCCTCCTACTCAATCTGTCTCTCACTGTTCAGTTTTGAGATGCTCTGACTCTAGATCATTTGGTCAGTTCACTGTTCTCCAAACATTCAGGAAGGAGGCAATGCCATTCAGGGGGTACCTCAAGACAGGGGCACTGATGTGATTCAAATTGTAGAAGCAGGGGAAATGCAAAGTATTATTGGGGGCCACTCATCTGACAGATATTGGGGGTTCTGAGCATTTGATTGGACAGTAATGTAAAAGAATCTGAGCCCTGGCCAGGTAGCTTAGTTGGTTAGAGCATTGTCCTGATACACAAAAGTTGTGGATTCCATCCCCAGTCAGGGAATGTGCAGGAACATACTGATGTTTCTCTCTCTCTCCCTCTCTAAAGTCAATAAAAAAAATAAAAGAATCTGAAATAATATTTGTTATATGATCCTTCTGGGCCAATCTGAGTTTGAACAGTTCCCTGAAGGCTGTAGGGAGCCTGGAAAGTTTTGGAGCAGCAGAGTGGTCTGACCAGAACTTTGTCTTCATAAGGTTAATTTGGCCATGACCCTGATCTCCTCCCCTCAAACTCACCCAATCAGAGCCCAGGGGAGTGCTATGTGATTGAGACTTGGGAGTTGAAATTATGGTGTCAAGTAAGGGGGTCTGAGTACTCAAAAGGTCTCTTCTAATGTTTTCAGTGACTGCTAAATCCTTTGGGTTACCTGGCAAACTGAGAAAACTGCTTTGTGAGGTGACTCCAGCATCTGGACAGGAACGCTTTGAGTGGAGCCCCCTGGACAAGCGGTCTTGGCGGAGTTCCCCAGGACCCTGGCTGGAAGTGCAGGAGGCCAGCTTCCTTTCCCAGCCCTGGCAGTGCCATCTGTACCAGGGGGAGAGGCTTCTCGGCACAGCTGTATACCTTACGGAGCCGGCTGGCCTAGGTCTGAGACCCCACAACACCTCAGCCCCAACTACAGACCAGTCATCTTAATCCAACTTGCAGAACCCCTCCACAGCCCACCCAGCTTTTTTTTTTTCTAGTTAAGGACCTGACTTCCAGCTCTTGTCTAGTTCCTACCCACTTCTGCCACTAAGTAGCTGAATGATCCTGGACAAGTCCCTTAAACTCTCTGGTCCTCGTCTGCATCTGTAAAATAGGAGGGTGTGGCAAGTTGCTTTTTCGGCAGTAACCCTATGCCTAATCCTGTACTTTCTCCTTAGGTGCCCAGCGCTTCGGGAGAGCCCCAGGAGCCCCGAAAACAGCTCATCTCCCTCTCTTTCTCACTCTTGGTGTCCTCCTGCTCCTTTTGGTGGCTTCAGCCTTTGGCTTTCACCTTTGGAAAAGACGGGTGAGCCAAGGACTCCCTTCCCCCTGCCACTAGCTTCAATTCTCCCCAGTCCAGAGTGCTGTCTGGCATCCCTTTCTCAGGAAAGGTGACTAAGATGGACCCTGATCTGGCTTTTAGAGCCCCTTCCCCTCTAGGGAAGCCCTTGTGTTTGAAGAACCCAAGGGAGGCTTGAAGGGGCTGAGAAAAGGCCTAGGACCAGATGGGGAAGGCAGGGGGCTGAGAAAGAATAGATGGGCCCAATATCCTCCTTATTCCCTTTCTCTTCATCGTTCTCTTCCTCCTACCCTCCACGTATTCCCACAGTGGCGACCAAGAAGATTCTCTGCTTTAGAGCATGGCATTCACCCACCTCAGGCTCAAAGTAAGATAGGGGATCTGGAGCAAGAACCAGACCTGGAGCCAGAGCCAGACCTGGAGCTGGAGCCAGAGCTGGAGCTAGAGCCGGAGCTGGAGCCACAGCAGCCCTGACCTGGAGCTGAGGTAGCCAGTGGATCTCCATAGCTCAGTCCAAATAAACTCCCATCAGCAGTAAGCCTGAGTCTGGCTCCTTCTTGTCCAGTGGAGGTTCTTGTCTCTCCGGACCTCTGAGGGTCTCTTCTCCCACCCCAGCCTTTCAACCTACTTTCCCCAGCCAGTCTCTCTTATCTTCTCTTTTCTGTTCCTGGCTTCTCCATGATTCTTTTTGCCTTGATCTCTTTCTTACTGTCTTTCTCCTGGGTTGCCCTTTTCTGTAGCTCTAGAAAGCCCTTATCCCTTACCTCCACAGCCCTTTCCTCTGTCCTTTAGCTCATATCGTGCTGGCTGCCCTGGTTTCCTTTACATTTTTATTCCTCTGGCCCACCCACCACACCCCACATTTGGCTCCACTTCAGCACTGTCCTTGGCCCTCTAGCTTCAGTGCGCGCATGCGCGCTCACCACACACACACACACACACACACACACACACACGCGCGCGCGCGCGCCCAGTAGCCGTGCCATGTCAAGTCCTCCTGAAGATCAAGTCTTGCAACCTTTCTGCGCTGCTGGCTGAGGTTCCTGCCTGCCCCCCCCCCCTGCCCTCCCTTCCTAAGCTCCTGGGGACCTGTCTGTTCCCAGGCATGAGAACACACTGCCACCAAGTGGTCACTGTTTGTCACTCACCACTGAGGGTCACGAGGTAGGCCTGAGCAGGCCGGATCAGCAGTGCAATGGAAAGGTGGACACATATCCCCACAGGTAGGCACTGCCTTTGTGGGGAGCCCTTGCTATGGTCTGCATATGAGTGTGCACCCAGCAGCTGTCACATGCCTATGTACCCACCAGGAGAGGGACTGAACAATATATGCCCTGGGACACAGAGCCCTGCACCCAGCAAGGTTATACTTCAAGTCTGACAAAGGAGAGTGCTGTGAACAAAGGCCCCACGTGGGGACAAGAACAGTCAACAAGACAGCTGGCTACTGCTGCAGCTTTGGGAGTCAGGAGACCTGGCTTCTGATCCCAGCTGTGCTGATGTGATCAGGGTTACTCTCCCTGAGCCTCAGCTTCCTCACCTTTTAAACGGGATAATGATAATAACCCATCAAAATGGGCTATTGTAAATACTGGATAATAAAAGGGCTTGGAAAACTGTGATGTGCTCCACCCATGGGATGTACTTGTCTGATCATCCATTTGTGAAGGCGGAAGCAGGCCTGCTCAGGTGATGCCAGGAAGGATATAGAAGACCCACCAGCCTGCCTTCTCCCCTCGCTCTGTCTGTCTTTCTTGGAAAGAACATTTATCTGGGCCAAGCAGATCATCATCAGCAGAGCGCACACAGAGCAGCACCCCCACAGTGACCTAGACCTCTGCTTGCAATGTGTGCAGGGCTCTGGACTTTGGCTGCAGATAGCTCTGTCAGGGAACTTTACCCTGGACAGAAGGGAAAGAAAAAATTGGAAGGGAGTGGAAGCAAGTCTGCAGGAGCCCACATGTTTCAGTGGGGCAAGGGTTTCCTGGAAATTTCTGTGGGTGGCATTTTTCCTTTCTACATTTCCTATGCCCTTTGGGCTTATGAAAGTAGTCATCGAGGATTCACCAGCATCTATGTGGGGACTTCCCCATGCTCCTCCACAAAGGGGACAGGGAGGGGACAGGGGCAGAGTGAAGGGCCACCTTCTTCACCCACTAAAGAAGTAAAGAGCAAAGAGTGGAAGGAAGAGAGGGCATGGGACTTGTACATACAGTGATCATTTTATTAATTTTTACTCCCTTCCCTATGAGATCTCTCCTAGGGGGTGACACACCAGCTCTTCCCTCTCTCCCCTCAAAGCCCTAGCAAGATAACATCCGGCCCTTTCATGTCCTCTTAGTCCTTACAGGGAGCTATGTTAATTCATCCCACATTGCCAGGTTTATCTGTGAACCAAACCAGTGTTTCTGGCTGGGGACCTGGACAAGGAAGGGGCATCAACGAGGCAGGGAACTCAGTGCAACCCGCGGGGAATGGGGAAGGGACCATCTTAGGTCCTGGTTAAAAAGGAAGGGGTGTATTAGTTATGCATTGACACATAATAAATCACCCCAAAACTCAGTAATTTAAAACAATAAATATCTCACATGGTCAGGAATCCAGGAACAACTGAGTTGAGTAGTTCTGGGGCAGGGTCTCTTGTGAGGTTGCTACCAAGATGTGAGTCCAAGCTGGAGTCATCTGAAGGCTTGGCTGGACGAAGATCTGCTTCCAAGAAGGCTCCTTAGGTGGCTGCTGGCCAGAGGTGTTAATTCCACCCCACCTGGGCCTCTTCTTAGGGCTGCTCCTGAGCAGCCAAGACAAAAGCTATCATGCCTTTATAACCTAATTTGGAAAGTGACATACCTTCCCTCCTGCCCTATTCTATTGGTCACAAAAACCAGTGTACTGTGGGAGGGGACAACATAAGGGTGTGACCTGAAGGAGGTAGGAATCACTGGGGCCATCTTGTGTCATCTTGGGCTAGCATAGGAGGAACAATGCCTGAAAGAGAGCTAGACCACAAGAGAGGAAGAGGTATCTCTGAGTACCTCCACCCCCAGCCCTACATGGACCTGACAGCCCCCCGATTGTCCACTGTCCAGAAGTTCTGGAGGCCAAATGAAGTCCAGAGTCTTGCCAAGTCAAGTGTGTCAGGCTAGAGGCCATGCTATGCTCATCCAGACCTGTGGTCACATTTGCCAGTGTGTCCACTCTTCTGACCTTGGTCTTCTTATCTTTATGGTGCAGGGCAGACCCAGAAAGTTCCCGGTTTGACCTCCCCCACCAGGCAAAGGTGTTAGAGTTCAGGCCTGGGCTCTGCTGCTATCCCTCTCACAAAGGGGGTGAGCAAGGAGTTTAGGTGTCCTTGCTTGGGCCCACCCCAAGGTGGAGTTTGCCCTTTGAAGGGCATGGGGTTGGGGTGGGGATGAGTTCTATCTGTTTCACCCTGTGGCTGACAGTTTATCCAAAGGGCTGCAGGTGCCAGCTGGCTGAGCCCAGGCTGGGCTCTGAAATTTGCCTGCTCATAGCTCCCATGGGGTGTGGGAGGCCCAGGAACCACCCTCTGATAGTTGCAGAAGGTGGTCATGACACTAGGGAGAATGTGGCCAAGGTGGAGATGGGTCAGCCCTCCAAGACTCTACTTCCCAGAGAACAGGCTCTGTGGCCCCTCCCCCACACCCTCATCTTTAAGCCCTGCCCCCAACCCCCTTTGCAGAGGGTGTCAGTGTAGCTGCAGATGTTTATGGTAAGGAGGCCACCACAGGACTGCACCTGGGCCTTCCAACTTCCCTCCCACAGGCTTCCACAGGCAGCCCCACCCCTTCTCCAAAAGCTGGGCCTCCACCACTCTGTCAGCCTTAGTGAAGGCTTCCCCCTGCTTTCCCTCTCTTTCATGCCACTTGACCTCCTCCCCTCTTCTAGCCTGGAGACAGAACCCATGCGGCAAAAATAGCTCTGTATCAGGAACAAGAGACTTCTGGAAATCTCCATGCTCTGTGCTTATAGTCCTATCATGAAGCAAATAGCTTAAGTTCAGTTTCTTCTGCAAAATGAGGATCCTAATACCTACCAGAAGGGTTTGGCATGTGCTAATGTATGTGAAAGTGTTTTGAAAATGGAAAATCACCCTATAGATATAGGGATAGTGGTGACGCTAAGCCTCAGAAGCCCCAGATGAGGTTGTCAGCCTCATATCCCTGCACCGGTATGGGAAGATGGCTTTAAGTCATTATCCTGGACTTCCTTAATGAGGAAGAGAGGAAGTGGGATGAGGGGGACAATCCAGGCATTGAGGTCCAGGTAGAAGTTCAAATTTCAGTTCCACCAGTTATGGCCACTAGCTCTGTGTGGCCTTCAGCAATTTTATTAAACTTTCTGAGCCTGAGCCTCAGTGTCCCTACCTGTATGGTCTGCAGAATAATGTTTATACCCTATTAGTGTTGTAAGGATTAAATATAATATACAGCCATATAAAGCACACAGCTGTTCAAAATGTTCAATATAAACTTGTTTTCTCTTCCTCTTTGGAAATCTCAGAGACAGAGCTGAGTTCTTGGAGCCTGTTGACTTTTGGGAACTCATTTTCATAGGTGTTCACCGATCACAGACCCAAGTGTCACATAACCCATCTTGATCATCAGGTGCAAACTGTGAGCCCTAAGCTAGACCCAGCCCTTGGAATGCTTTGTTTGATTTACCCAGTGTTAAAACAAAACAAAACAAAAAAATTAGTTACCAACATTAAAATTAGGAGATATTGTATAAATGTCTGGTTTTCCATCTTCTCTCAAAATTTTGGCAGAGCTGGCAACTCTGAGTCCACATTCCTCTACTGTCAACTCGGCTGCAGCTGTGTGATTAGTGGCCACTCTCATTAACTGAGGCAGGTACTCTCTAGTTTACCTCAGTCCCCACCCCTCCCTATTGTTCACAGCCAGTCTGCTTTTCTCATTTACATTACCTGGCAGGCTCCTGTAGTCATGTAAGTTTGTGATTCAATCTAGTCCCTCTCCATTCATTCACTCAAAAAGTATTCAATAGCTCTGGCTGGATGGCGTTGTTCACTGGAGCATCTTCCTGAAGCACAGAGTTTGCCAGGTTCGATCCCTACTCAGGGCACATACAGGAACAGATCGATGTTTCTGTCCTCTCCCTTCTCTCTACTGTCTTCCTCTCTCTCTCAAATCAATAAAATAAACATTTTTAAAAAAATTATTCAATGGTCAGGAGCTAGGAAGAGGGAGAATAGGGAGTTAGGGTTTAACAAGTATAGAGTTTCAGTTGGGGAACATGAGAAAGTTCTGGAGGTGGATGGTGGAATGATTGTACATCAATGTGAATGTATTTAATGCCACAAAACTGTGTACTTAAACATGGTTATAATGGTAATTTCTATGGTGGTATGTATATATTTTATCACAACAAACTTAATATCAATAAATATCAATAAAATTTATATATATAAAAGATTTGAAAAGTATTAAGGGTCTAGCAGGCCCTAGGCACTCTGCTAGTACTAAGTAAGACAGAGGTGGTAGCCATTCTAGTCACTAAACAATAATTTCATAATCCTTACTTGGACAAGTACTTCCAGGTAAGAAGCAGCACAGAGTACTGGAAGATATTACTGCAAAGACCCTGATTTCAGCTGAGGAACTTCAGTAGTCTTCTCAGGCTATGAGGAGAGGTCATGGGTGAAAGATGGTCAAGCCCAAATCCAGTCTCTAGGGTGCAATGTGGAGTCCCCTCACCTCCCTCACCTCTGAACCACCTACCTCCAGACTCCTCTCAGGTGAGAATCAACTTCAGTCTCATGTAAGCTTCTATTATGTTGAATTTCCTTTTACTTGTAGCAGAGCCCAATGCTTAAGAATACACACTTCCCATGGAAGTCTTTTTCAGTGCCCCAATTGAAGCAAACTTCCCTGTGATAAGCTCTTTTAGCACTGTCTGCTTCTCCCTTTGTAGCACTGTCTAATCATCATGAAATTGTTGAGTGTTTAGTGCCTACGTCACAGGCTAGAGCAGTGACCATGTCTAGTTTACCTAACATCTCCAGCACTCAGCAGAGTACCTTGGGTCTGGTAGACACTTAACACTTGCTGAATACATGAATGAATGGAGGAACCAGACTAGATCAGGGTTATAAACTTAAATGCCCATCAGAGCCTGCTAGGGAATGTAAATGAGAAAGCAGACAGAGGGTGTCTGCATTCCAGCCTGCAGTAAGGGAATGAAGGCCTGAGGAAGGACACATGCCCTCCTTTTAAGGGTATCCTCTCTTGAAGGACATATACCCTCTTTTAAGGGTGTTCTTTAGAAGATGTACCAAACATTTTCACTTATATCCATTAACTACAATTGTCACTTAGCCACATCCACCTGCAAAAGAGGCTGGGAATTATAACTTAAATCTGGGCAGTCATGAGCTCCACTAAAAATTGAGGGTATTACTAAGGAAGAAAAGAAGACAGACTTTGGCAACAATGAAGGTCTGTGCAGAGAGATGATTAAGACCTGAAGAATGAATTAAAATTTTCTAGATTAGTGGTTCTCAAAGTGTGGCCCATGGGAGTTCCTAAGACCCTGTCAGGGTTTGTGAGGTCCAAAATCAGGTAATTTTCATTAAAATAATGGAAAGTTTTCTGTATGTTGACATTGCAATGATGTTGCAAAAGCAATCTGGGACAGATGCTTGCTGCCTTAGCACAAACCAAGGCAATGGAGCCAAATCATACGATAGTCATTGTAGTCTTCACTGCCAGGCACTTGCAATTAAAAAAGGAAAAAAATGTTTCACTTAAGAATGTCCTTGATGAAGCAGTAAATATTAATTTTATTAAAGTTCAACCCTTGAGTACATTGTATAGAATGAAATGTAGCACTTCTCATTTGTTATGAAATGTTGTAAAAAGAGAAGTGCTTCTGCTGCAGATGAAGCCCAATGGTTGTCTCAAGTGGAAACACTGTATTAATTGTTGGAGTTGCAAGCTCAACTAGACATTTTTTTTCATAGTAAGGGAATGGCATGATGATATGTGCATATTTAAATTTAGGCTGCTGTGCAGAGGAGGTCTTAGAGGAAGAAGAATAGAGAGGCTGGGAGACCAGTGAGGAGTCAAAGGTGATCGTCCAGGAAAAAGATGATATTGGCACCTTGGATGGGGATGGTGGCAGTAGAGTAGAGTGACTTGGATAGACTTCAGAGATATTTAGAAGATAACATCCACCTGACCAATGGTTGTGCAGTGGATAAAACATCAACCTGGAACTCTGAGGTCACTGGGTTCAAAACGCTGAGGTTATGGGCTCCCCAGTTTGAGTATGTGGTCACTGGCTTGAGTGCAGGGTCATCAACACCATCCAAAGATCACCGGCTTGAGCCTAAAGGTCACTGGCTTCAGCCCAAGGTTGCCAGCTTGAGCAAGGGGTCACTGGCTCAGCTTGAGCCCCCTAGTCAAGGTATGAATGAGAAGCAATCAATGAACAACTAAAGTGAAGCAATGATGAATTAATGTTTCTCTCTCCCTCTCTCTCAAATTATGCCCATTTTTTTTTTTTTGGCTTCTTCAACTTGGTGGATGGTGAAGCCCTCAATGAATGAGAGATTTGAAAAAGAAGCAGAGGCCTGACCTGTGGTGGTGCAGTGGATAAAGCGTCGACCTGGAAATGCTGAGGTTGCTGGTTCGAAACCCTGGGCTTGCCTGGTCAAGGCACATATGGGAGTTGATGCTTCCAGCTCCTCCCCCCTTCTCTCTCTCTGTCTCTCCTCTCTCTCTCTCTCTCTCTCTCTCTCTGTCTCTCCCTCTCCTCTCTAAAATGAATAAATAAAAATTAAAAAAAAAACAAACAAACTAGCTTTAAAAAAAAAAAGAAAAAGAAGCAGAGTTGCAGGTATAAAAAAATAATAAATGAATTTGTTTATTTATTTATTTAAAAACAATACATACCTTCATTACATGAGCTATAATAGGAAGAAGGGGGATTTATTTGCCTTTCTGGCCTGGTTTCCCTTTGCTGAACTCCAGCTCCTTGCCATCTAGCACAGAACCATTTGCCTGCCGCTCTGGCCTGGTATTGAAGTAATGTGAGCAAAAAGCTTGCCCTGCTGGAACTGCTCCTCTAGAAGGCTGCGGATGTTGCCATCCTTTTTTCTTTTACCATATTTCTTCTAAATTTTCTTTGATTGTTTTTCTTCTTTAAATTCTATTCCTTCTCAGGAATCAGCTTGGCCACCTTCTTGTGGCTGGGGGGCAGTGAATAGTGGGGCACTGTCAGTGAGCACAATGCCGCTCATTACTAAGGTCTTGATACAGACTGGCTGATTGTTGGATGCATTGCAGACAGCATCAACAATCTCTGTTCTGCGTATGTAACACTTGGAGTCCCAGGGAAAGTGCTTATGTCCAGCCCAGAGCCTCGGTACTTCTTCCCACATGCAGACTGTGTGTCGGTGTAGGGCTAAACTTAGTTTTGGCAGCAGTGTGTCCCAGCTCATACTTCTACTTCTTGTGGTGGAGCTTTTTCTTGTCCCAAGTCTTGCACAAGTGCTCGTGCATGAGAAATGGAGAAATGCACATGGCTCAGTGCTGGCTGGAAAGAACAAAACAGAGTCACTTTAAAATGGAACCGGAGCTGTTATGCGAGAGGCACATTGCCCATCTTATGCCTCAAAACTTTGGAATGTTATAACAGGGCAAAATAATTTTTGGACTGGGTGGGCCTAAAGCAACATTGTGTCCCGAAGAACTGTTTCAAGGATAATAAGAAAGCAGTTATTATGACTATTGGAGTGATGACTACTAGATTGAAAATTAAAAGCATTCTTTAGAATAAACATCATTATGTTATGTTATCTGCACCAATAGAAATGCCTTCTTTGTATTGATGTAATTGTTCACCTTTCCTTTCTTATAAATGCCCCTTGTCTTTGTCTCCTAATTGGAACATTATTTGGGCTTCTGCTGGAATCAATGCTTCCCAAATAGCTATTCTTCTGATCTCAAATAAATGCTTGTTGCTTCTCACATGAAAACATTATTTTATTTATTTGTTTGTTTGTTTATTTTTCCAAAGTTAAAAGCAGGGAGGCAGTCAGATTCCCGCATGCACCTGACTGAGATCCACCCGGCATGCCCACCAGGGGGCGATACTCTGCCCAGCTGGGCCATTGTTTCATTGCAGCCAGAGCCATTCTAGAGCCTGAGGCAGAGGCCATGGAGCCATCCTCAGCGCCCAGGGCCAACTTTGCTCCAATGGAGCCTAGGCTGCAGGAGGGGAAGAGACAGAGAGGAAGGAGAGGGGGAAGGGTGGAGAAGCAGATGGGTGCTTCTCCTGTGTGCCCTGACTGGGAATTGAAGCTGGGACTTCCACATGCCAGGCCAACGCTCTACTGCTGAGCAAACTGGCCAGGGCCTAAAACATTTTTAAAAAATTGTTTAGCCTGACCTATGGTGGTGCAGTGGATAAAGCATTGACTTGCAATGCTGAGGTTGCTGGTTTGAAACCCTGGGCTTGCCTGGTCAAGGCACATATAAGAATTAATGTTTTCTGCTCCCCCTTTTCTCTCTCTCTCTCTGAAAAATGAACAAGTAAAATCTAAAAAAAATTTTTGTTTATTGGCCTGACTAGGCAGTGGTACAGTGGATAGAGTGTCAGCCTGGAATGCTGAGGACCCTGGTTCAAAACCCCTAGGTCACTGGCTTGAGCACTGGCTCATCTGGCTTGAGCATGGGCTCACAACTTTAAGTGTGGGGTTGCTGGCTTGAGTGTGGATCGTGGACATGACCCCATGGTCACTGGCTTGAGCCCAAGGTCATTGGTTTGAGCAAGGGGTTGCTGGCTCAGCTGAAGCCCTTTGGTCAAGGCACATGTGAAAAAAGCAATCAATGAACAATTAAGGTGATGCAACTGTGAGTTGATGCCTCTCATCTCTCTCTCTCCCTTCCTGCCTGTCTGTCTCTCTTACAAAAAAAATTATTTATTGATTTTATAGAGAGAGGAAGGAAGAGAAAAAGAGAGAGACAGAAGCATTGATATGCTTTTGTATGTGCCCTGACCAGGGATTGAACCCACAACCTTTGTACATCAGGATGATGCTCCAACCAACCAAGCTATCTGGCCAGGACTTTTGCCTCTCACTTTGAAAGGTCTTTTACTTTAGGATAACAGGGTAGCAATATGCAGATGATAAGTTTGGTTTAGGACAGTTGTCTTTGCTATGTCTGGTGAACATCCAGGGAGAGATGTCCAAAGGGCAGAAGGATATACACATCTGGAGCTCTTGAGAGATGTAGGCTAGAGATAAACGTTGAGGGTTGGCCAGGGACAAAGGCCCAGAGGGAAAGAGTCTGGTCCCTGGTCACTCTAGGTATCTCCGATATTCTCCTTTCCGCCCAGGCCCTTTTCTGAAGCTGGAAACGGGGAGAGACAGTCAGACAGACTCTCGCATGCGCCCGACCGGGATCCACCCAGCACGCCCACCAGGGGCCACACTCTGCCCACCAGGGGGCGATGCTCTGCCCCTCCGGGGCGTCGCTCTTTTGTGACCAGAGCCACTCTAGCGCCTGGGGCAGAGGCCAAGGAGCCATTCCCAGCGCCTGGGCCATCTTTGCTCCAATGGAGCCTTGGCTGCGGGAGGGGAAGAGAGAGACAGAGAGGAAGGAGGGGGGGGTGGAGAAGCAAATGGGCGCCTCTCCTATGTGCCCTGGCCGGGAATCGAACCCGGGTCCCCCGCACGCCAGGCCGACGCTCTACCGCTGAGCCAACCGGCCAGGGCCTGCCCAGGCCCTTTTTGGTGCCTACTCATGAACAAGTGCCCACAGGGCCCGGGAGCAAGCTGCTTTTGAGGTCTTACCACAGCTGTTCTCATATGCCCTCTGCTCGCCTCCCACTTCTTTCCCTGAAGCCCGGGCCAGACTGCAGTATCACAGACAGAATCTTCTTTTCGCCACCTAACAAAAAAGTGCAGTGACACTTTTTCTTGCCACCCAACAAGAAGCCTATGACGCTCTGGGCAGCCTGATTCTGCTTAACTTTTTCCCTTGACTTTGGTATTTTCACTTTGACATCTTCTCCAACAGGCTTGGGGGTGGGGACCCCAGCCCCAGATGGTGACGTTGGGGCCCGGCCCAGGTCCGGGGTGTGGAGGAGCCTCACTACTGGGCTTCCTGTTTCTTCGTTACTTGCAGCTCTGCAGGAGTAGCAAGCACTCTCCCCAGTGGGCTCCTGGTGCCAGAGCTCCCAGCCCTCACATAGGCACACCTGTGCGAGAAGCAGACACAGGGAGACAAAAGACACAGGCCTAGAGGTAAGACTCAGCTTCATTCCTTTCTGCAGGTCTGGGAAGGGGAGGAGAACGTGGCAGCAGGTGCGTTGGAATGTACTAGACTCCCAGGTCTCTGCCCACAGCTCTGGCCGCCTTCTCTTGCTTTCATGAGCAGTGATCTCCCATTGGGACTGTGAGCCTCAAAAGGCCAAGGACTATGCCAAACCCCTCTCCTTGTCTCCACCATGTGCAGCTCAGTGCCCAGACCAGGAGCTCCTCAGAGGGGTGTTGACTCAGATTGCAAAATCAGAGAAAAAGTGGGAACTCAGCCCTCAGGCTGAGAAAGGCAGTGGAAGGCAATTAGCTATGGGAGTGAAGAAGATGAAGACAGGGAGAGGGAGGACAAGAGGAAAGAAAGAAGAAAGGAGTGGGAAAGAAATAGAACAAATATTACAGAGGGAGGAGGCCTATAAAAGATAAATGAAAAAAGAGGAAACAAAGGGAAAAGCCAGGAAAAGAGAAAAAAAGAGAAAGAAAAGAGAAGTAGAGGCAATTCTTTCAAAATCAATTTGCCAATGACACAATCACCAAAAAAGTCACCCCAAAAGTCATTTGCAGCACTTCATAGGGCACATGACTGATGCAGCCTCTGCTAATTATCTTTTCTGTTTATATGTGTTTTTACGTTTTTGTCTACTTTTATACATTTTTAGGATTTTTGAAATGTATAGCTAAAGGCACTTCTCTTTTAATTAGCTTTAAAATGATTAATGAGATGGAAAAGCTCAAATTCTCAAAGAGGGTTGAAATTGAGCATTACATACAAAATGCTGTAAAAATGATAGATGTGCATTTTTAGGTAAATACGTCACTGGAAAAATTGGCTCTAAGAGAATTGGTTTTAGGTGTTTTAGCTGCTCTGGAAAAGGAAGCTAGAGGGTTAGAAAAAGATATGCAGACCCCTTCCCTACCCTGGATTTGGTCAGGTGTGGGGAGCACTCAAGATGTGATACCCCTCAAGATGCGATACCTTATACAACTCCGCAGCCTTAGACTTCTTCTCTCCTAAGACCTCCATGGCCAGCCGCATACCCAAGGCGTCCTCTGCCTTTCCTTTGTAGACATGTCCTGAGAGAGGATCCTCCTCAGTACCATCATATTCCTCAAAATAGAAAGACCCCACCCATTCTCCTTAATTCAAAGATTTTGTCCTTGGTGAAATATCTCCTCCTGAATGTCCTGCTCCGTGGGGCAGATATTTAATAGTATGAGGCTGAGAGTGGAACCTGATAGGGGAGATCACTGGGTTTTTTTCATGTTTTGACAAATAATTTCTTGGGCTACACTAGATTCTGTAGGGTTATACAAAATGGCCGCCCTCTTAACCTCAGATGAGAGAGTTCCCAGAGGTCAGGGCCAGAGACAACTCACCAGATGACTTTGCTCTTTCAGTGTGGAGGCACTTGTATAGAAAAAGTCTACCTTGAAATAAAAACTCCCCCCACCAACTGGTTCTAGGCAGAAGCCTCTCAGTGCCTTAGGCCTCAATCCTGGCCATAGTGGTGAGGTGGCCGTGAGGGAGTTAGGTAGACCAAGGACTTTGCACATTTTAGACACTGAATAATGAAATAAGACGTTGTTGAATGAAATAAGCTTGATGAGGGTGGGTGCTGGGAGAAGGCAGATGGGAGCCTAGGTTTGTAAGGCTCTAAGGTCGAGCTCTGTTCTGCACCTTTCGGGGGACAGGGGAAGGAGGGAGGGCACGGCTCCCCCAGTGTGGGCGTCTGAGGCCAAGGAGAGGATGGCGGAGGTTGCAACCACTGAACCACAAGGGTCCCTTAGAGGGGTCGTGATATCTAGGAAGTTACATGAAACCAGTCAGCAGTGGAGAAGGTGTGTGTGGCGGGGGGCACATCCGTGGCTGGGCTTGAGGGAGCTGACTGGGGACCATGGGGAGAAGATAAAAGTGCCTGTAGAACCACAGGCTTTCGCTGTGGTGGGGCTGTGCCCTCTTCCTTTCCCCAGCCTCGCTCCTCTTCCCATCTCAGGTGCCAGGGTGAGGGCAGCAGGAGCCTCAAGGGCTCTGAATGTGCACTGTGTGTTTCCATTTTGGTCTCATCGCTCCCTTGTTTTCTGTCTCTCTTTTGGTCGACTGCACTATGCATGGGTCTTACGCCTCAGAATTTCTTCGTCTCTTTGCCTCTGCTTCCACCTTGTTTGTACTCCCCTGGGCTTTGTGTGTGATCATGGACTGTGCCGAGTGTAGCTGTTGCTTTAATGAGCTGCTCTGGGTCTCTCTCTACCTTGGGCTTTCCCTCCCATCTTCCTGTCATCAGCCCCCAGGGTGTCTGCGAGTTTCTCTGAATCTGTCCCTTTCCCTTTGTCCAGCGTGCAGCTCTCCCCTTTGTATCCACCCCTCAGCTCCAGGCTGTGCTCTGCAAGCTCCCTTCAAATCAAACTTTGTTGACAGCTTGCATTCCAACCCGAGGCCTAGATGCCTGTTTACAGGCAAGAAAGAGGACTAGAGCTTGGTGGCAGCTGGAATGGGGAGAAATGAAACAAGAGAAAAGGCAAGGGGCGCTGCAAGCAAAACCAGGAGAGATTTGCAAGCAAATCCCTCCTGGCGGATGAGGCACCGAGGAAGAGAGACAGAGACCCAGGGAGTTGAAGATATGTGTCCACATCAACGTGGGGAGACGTAGACACAGAAAGCTCAGATGTGAGCAGAGAAACAGGGAGAGAGAGAGAGAGAGAGAGAGAGAGAGAGAAGCACCAGGACCTTGAGGACCAACAAGCCCTCCCAACCCCTCTCAGGGGACTGTGGTGTACAGGATGCTGCTTTACTTGGGGCAGAGCGCCTCTGGGGAGGCTGAGGATGTGGGAATCAAAGGCCAGCTCTCTGGGGTGGTAGCGGAAGCCCAAGGCACCAAAGCAAGCAGCAGCTGGAAACCCATAGCCCGCTGCACTGAGCTGAGCCCTGGGTGTGGGCTGGGGCAGTGCAGGGAGCTGGGAGTGGTCCTTGCAAAGACCCCAGGATCACGGAGGAGGGAAGAACAGATGACCACCATTAGGGGAAAGGTCAGAAACATCCCAATTTCCTCAAGCACCTAAGCTGAATTTGAGCACCAGGGTAGGGATATCCCACAGGAGACCCCTTCACTCTCTGCTCACCTAAGACACCATGAGTCTGGGATGAGGGGACAGTAGGAACCACTTCAGATGTAAGAGTGCCCCCAACCCTCTGTCTCACTCAGCCTTCCCCTCAGCGCTTCCCTGCCCCAAACTAGCTTGTAAACAGCTGCACCCCGTGACCAGCCTCCTTCCTTTTGTGAACCCTCCTTCCTGACATTTTTGCTTCCTATTTCCCTGGTTAAAAAAAATTCTATAGAGACCCTACTATGTGTTAGGCCCTGGGTAATTGTTCTTTCAAAGCAGATGGGTTGACTGGAGAAGGCATTAAAAAATTTTTTTTAACGTTTATTTTTAGTGATTTGAGACAGAGAGGAAGGGAGAGAGAAAGAGACAGTAAGAGAGAACATCAATCTGTTCCTGTATGTTCCCTAACAAGGGATTGAACCAGCAACCTCTGTGCTTCCTCTGGGCTTTTGAACGATGCTCTAACCCCCTGGTTGGCAAACCGTGGTTCACGAGCCACATGCAGCTCTTTGGTCCCTTGAGTGTGGCTCTTCCACAAAATACCATGTGCGGGCGCTACCTTGATAAGGAATGTACCTACCTATATAGTTTAAGTTTAAAAATTTGGCTCTCAAAAGAAATTTCAATCATTGTACTGTTGATATTTGGCTCTGCTGACTAATGAGTTTGCCGACCACTGCTAACCAACTGAGTTATACGGCCACGGCAAATGTTTTGTTTTGTTTCTTAATTTTTAGAGAGAGGAAGGAAGGGAGAGAGATAGAGCTAGAGATAGAGAGAGGGAGAGACCGATTTGTTTTTCCACTTATTTATGCATTCATTGGTTAATTCTTGTATGTGCCCTGACCGGGGATCAAAACCGCAACATTAGCGCATGGAACAATGCTCTAACCGAATGAGTTATTTGTTCAGGGCCTGGAGAATTTTTTTTTTCTTTTCTGAAGCTGGAAACGGGGAGAGACAGTCAGACAGACTCCCGCATGCGCCCGACCGGGATCCACCCGGCACACCCACCAGGAGCGATGCTCTGCCCACCAGGGGGCGATGCTCTGCCCACCAGGGGGCGATGCTCTGCCCCTCCGGGGCGTCGCTCTGCCGTGACCAGAGCCACTCTAGTGCCTGGGGCAGAGGCCAAGGAGCCATCCCCAGCACCCGGGCCATCTTTGCTCCAATGGAGCCTTGGCTGCGGGAGGGGAAGAGAGAGACAGAGAGGAAGGAGGGGGGGTGGAGAAGCAAATGGGCGCTTCTCCTATGTGCCCTGGCCGGGAACTGAACCCGGGTCCCCCGCACGGCAGGCCGACGCTCTACCGCTGAGCCAACCGGCCAGGGCCTGGAGAATATTTTTTTTTAAATCTTCCCCCACCCAGAAGTCACTGGCTTGAAGCCCAGGGTTGCTGGCTAGAGCCCAAGGTTGCTGCTTCGAATAAGGGGTCACTGGCTCGGCTGGAGCCCCCCTCAACCCCATGAAGGCACATATGAAAAAGCAATCAATGAACAACTAAGGTGCTGTGAGTTGATGCTTCTCATCTCTCTCCCTTCCTGTCTATCTGTCTGTCTCTCTCTTGCTTAAAAAAAAAAAAATCTTCCCTCAAACCTCACCAGGAAGACCCAGCTCCCAGCATCCCTCTCTTGACTCCCAACTCTCCTTGAACAGCCCCACCACCTCTTCACACCTTGGGATGGGATGCCCTTCCCCTTGTCTTCAAGTGAGCATCAGTCAGCTGGAGGTCTGTGAAAGCACAGACTGCTAGACCCACCCCCAGTTTCTGATTCAGCAGGTTTGGGTGGGGCCTGAGCACTTGCATTTCTAACAAGTTTCCAGGTGACGCTGCTGCTGATTTGAAACCACACTTTGAGAATCTCTGCTCTGACCTAATGCTGCCCCTTCCTCAAGGTCTAGGCAGAACTTTTCTGCAGTCCTCACCCCCACCCAGCAACAGTCTCTCAAGCACATTAAATGGCTCCTGCTCTTTTATCTTTTTTTTTTAATAAAGGGTTTTTTAAATTAATTTATTTATTCATTTTTAGAGAGGAGAGAGAGAGACAGAGAGGAGAGAGAGACAGAGAAGAGGGGAGGAGCTGGAAGCATCAACTCCCATATGTGCCTTGACCAGGCAAGCCCAGGGTTTTGAACCAGCGACCTCAGCATTTCCAGGTCGACGCTTTATCCACTGCGCCACCACAGGTCAGGCTTGCTCTTTGATCTAAACACTGAAAAGGCCTGTCATGCTCATCCCCCTGGGAGTGATTATAGCCTGGGTGGGCTAGTGAGCAGGGCCTCCTCTCTGTTCTTTCTCTCCCTATCCTCTGCCTCTATCAAACCCCGAGTCCTGGGAATCTCACTTCAGAACTGTTCCTCAAGTCAATCTCTTTCCCCACATTCTTACCACCACTGTCTGAGTTTAGGCCTTATCTTCTCTGTCGGGATTGTCACAATCCTGACTCTTGTGCTTGGCCTCCTCCCATTCCTCTTTCATACAGCAGCTCAAGGGACCCATTTTGCATATCTAATCATGTCCTTCTCTACATAAAGTCCTTTGCTGGATCCCCATGGCTCAGGGCAGGTCCAAGACTCCCAGTCAAAGACCCTCATGGCTTGGCTTGGCCCCCTGACATCAGTCCCTACCAATTTGCCACTTTCTCCATCAATCTTTTTCTGATTCCAACTGGCAGGGACCCCACCCCTGGCCGGGGCCCAGCATTATGTGGCAGATACTGGTGAGGGTCTTCTTAGAGGTAGACTGAGAATCTGGCTTGGCTGCAGGTTCCTGAAGAAAGAGATTGCCTAACATCCCCATATGCCCCAGGTTCAATAAATGCCTGCTGCCTAACATTTAGTACCTCCCTCAGGCACTACCCTCCTGCAGGGGAAGGCCCAGGTCCCTGCCTGCCTCAGCACCACAATGAACCATGGAAACTCTTTTAAGCACCTGCTCCTGCTGCTGCACCTGGGTGAGTGCTCAGACTTGGGGTGTGGGTGCCGAAGGCCTGGGATGGGAGGGGGCACTGACTGAGAAATGCAAAGGTGAGGGATGGAGCAGTGGTGGGACAATGACTGGTTTGAGGCCTGACCACCTTCTTTTCTACCCAGTACCGCTTCCCGGGGTCACTCAGGGGAAAGAACTGGTGCTGGCTAAGGCAGGAGACACAGGGGAGCTGCCCTGCAAAGCTTCCCAGAAAAAGAGCATGAGCTTCAACTGGAAAGAGTCTTCTGGGACCAAGATTCTGGGAATTCGGGGCACCTTCCCAGTTATAGGTAAGGTGGCCCTGCTCCCCACCCAGGGAGAAAAAAAGCATTGTGGATCAAACATCCCTGGTGTCAGAGCTTTGCTCTTAGTAAACTCTGAGATCCCAGAGGGTTCAGGTTGACAGAGACTCAGATACAAGTGTTGGTTTTAAGGGATAATTATAATAACATTGTTTTTATGTTGTTTTTATAGTTGCCTTCTGTTTGTGTCAAGTGATACAGGCTTTCTGTTTATTGTAGCAATATAAAGTTTCCTTTTTAAACGAATTGATTTAAGTTTAAAAAATGAATCCATTTGGCCCTGGCCGGTTTGCTCAGTGGTAGAGCGTCGGCCTGGCGTGCAGAAGTCCCGGGTTCGATTCCCGGCCAGGGCACACAGGAGAAGCGCCCATCTGCTTCTCCACCCCTCCCCCTCTCCTTCCTCTCTGTCTCTCTCTTCCCCTCCCGAGGCTCCATTGGAGCAAAAATGGCCCCGGGCGCTGGGGATGGCTCCTTGGCCTCTGCCCCAGGCGCTAGAGTGGCTCTGGTCGCGGCAGAGCGTCGCCCCGGAGGGGCAGAGCATCGCCCCTGGTGGGTGTGCCGGGTGGATCCCGGTCGGGCGCATGCGGGAGTCTGTCTGACTGTCTCTCCCCATTTCTAGCTTCAGAAAAATACAAAAAAAAAAAAAAAAAAAAAAAACCTAACAAAAAAAAAAAAAAAAAAGAATTCATTTAACAATGTTACATGCCTGGCCTATGGTGGCAGTGGATAAGGTGCTGATCTAGAGTGCTGAGGTTGCTGGTTCAAAACCCTGGGCTTGCCTGGTCAAGGCACATACAGGAAGCAACTACTATGAGTGGATGCTTCCTGCTCCTCCCCCCTTTTTCTCTCTCTCCCTACCTCTCACTAAAAATCAAAAAATAAAAAATCTTAAAAAAAAAAGTTGCATAGCCTGATCTGTGGTGGCGCAGTGGATAAAGCGTCGACCTGGAAATGCTGAGGTTGCCGGTTCGAAGCCCTGAGCCTGCCTGGTCAAGGCACATATGGGAGTTGATGCTTCCAGCTCCTCCCCCCTTCTCTCTCTCTCTCTGTCTTTCTCTCCTCTCTCTCCTTCTCTGTCTCTCTCTCTCCCTCTCTCTCTCCTCTCTAAAAATAAAAAAATAAAAAATAAATAAATAAAATAAAATAAATTACTTAAAAAAAAAAGTTGCATAAACAGGATTGGTAGGTTTGGCCAAAGCCATGTATAAGGTATGTGAATGGTTGAAGTCTGGGAAATATGGCTCCAGTCCAAGACTGATTTTACTAGTGAGGAAACAGGTCCAGGAAGAGGAAATCCTGACCTGAGCTTTTGTAGCCAGTTAGAGACAGAGCTGATTGGAGCTTTGGTCTTTCCATTTTCATGCCGAGGCTGCCATGTAGAAAGCTATCCTCATTGCAGACAAACTTGAATTGACCACAGTGCATAGGAAACCATCTTCCTTGAAGATAGACATCTCCCCTTTCAGGGGGAAAAAGCTCCTTCTTGCTGGGCTTCCAGAGTCACATTTCAAACACCCAGATCCACTCTTCTGGTCTGAACATAAAGAAAAAGCCATTCCCTAAAATTAACAAAACTCTCAGTTCCTGATCCTAGGCTGATAAAAACACAAAGCAGAAATTAGCAGGATAACTAGATTAACTGCCCCTTGTGGGCCATGTCTTGTCTTCCTTCAGACAGCTGTTTCAAGAAGCCCTGATGATCAAACTAACTTGTAGTCTCCCCTGGACCAAGGACTCCTGGTGCCCATTGTATAATCACACCCTTGGACAGAGCTCAGGGCTACAGCTCTCACAAACTTTGCAAGTGATTTTTCTGTCCTAGAATTTTATTCTGCTAAATTGCTTAAAATAAGCTGAATTTTTGTTGGGTTATTTATTCTGATTAATTCTAAAGTTAAAATAACTTGAAAAAAATAATACCGGTACCTGGTAAAAATTTAAAGCTGTGCAAATGATATACAGTGACAATAAATCTCCCTCTTACTTGTGATCCCTAGTTTCTTAGCTCTGTTCCATAGAAACAACTGTTTTAATCACTTTTTGTTTCTTTCAAGAGATGAACTATGCATGTAGAAGCCCGTATGTATTTGGTCCCCTACTCTCTCTCTCTCTCTATTTATTTATTTTGTGTGTGTGTGTGTGAGAGAGAGAGAGAGATGAGAAGCATCAACTTATAGTTGCAGCTCCTTAGTTGTTCATTGATTGCTTTCTCATGTATGCCTTGACCCAGGGGCTCCAGCCAAGTCAGTGACCCCTTGCTCAAGCCAGCAACCTTTAGGCTCAGGCCAGCCACCATGGGGTCATGTCTATGATCCCACACTCAAGCTGGTGACCCTGCACTCAAGCCGGTGAGCACACACTCAAGCCGGTGACCTTAGGGTTTTGAACCTGGGTCCTCAGTGTCCTGGGCTGATGCTCTATCCACTGCATGATCTCCTGGTCATGCTAGTCCCCTCTTCTCTTAAATTATCAGTTCATCCTCTCTCTCTCTTTCTCTCATGCCTACAATTGCTAAGTAATGTTATAGATGTTGGGAATAAAATAGAGTGAAAACAAAAGAGACATTCAAGTGGTGAGCATACCATAGCTCACACCTGGTTCTAACCTTGTATGTATGTATATATGTATGTATATATGGATTTATTTATTTAGTTGATTTCTTTTAGAGAGACAGAGAGAGGAAAGGGGGAGAGAGAGAGAGAAAATAATTCATTTTGTTGTTCCACTTAGTTGTGCACTCACTGGTTGCTTTCTATATGTACCCTAACCCAGGATTGAACCCACAACCTTGATATTTCAGGACAATACTCTAACTGACTAAGCTAACCGGCCAGGACCTGTTTTGTTTTTTAATTAGACAGCTATTTTGAAGGTTGTTCTATATTCATATGTAGAACAATCTATAGCTAGCTAGCTATCTGTGTATATTTCTACTTCATTTCTTTTCAGTGACTATATAGTTTTTTTGTATAATTACACCACAATTTATTTGACTAATCCCATATTGTTGGACATTTAGGCTGTTTTCAGTTTATTGCTGCCAAACAATTCTGCAGTGAATCAAACCTTGTATCTTGGACACATATGCAAATTTCTTTGTAAGATAAATTCTTAGAAGTGAAATTGGTGGGCCAGGTCAGCGTGCTCTTTAGATATCTTTTTGTTACACAAATTTTGCTGAAATTGCTTTGCTATAATAAGACTTGACTGTGTTTTAATTCACACCTTCCAATATATTACTTCCTTTATACAAATTTTATTGATATTACTGTTTTTTTCTTCAGGTTTTAGGAGTATTACATCCTCATTACAAACTATTTGGCAAATGCAGAAAATAATAAGGAAGAAAATAAAATAGACACATACTTCCAGCACTCAGCTATTCCCTGCTAACATTTAATTTATTTCCTTCCAATCTTTGTTTAGAGTGGCAAATATAGTACATGTTATGTACATAGTTGATATTTTACTGTCTATACCTTTATGCTACTCCTTAATAACATTATATAATGATGGGATGATCAAGTAGACTTAATTTTACAAGTAATCTGGCAATGTTTAATAAATACAAAATTCTATAACCCTTTTACCTAGTAGCAGCTATTCTGGAAAATCTATTTGACAGAAATAAAACTGTGCCTGACCAGGTGGTGGCACAGTGGATAGAGCTTCAGACTGGGACGCAGAGGATCCAGGTTTAAATCTAAGAGGTTACCAGCTTGAGTGGGTGCTCACCTGGTTTGAGCACAGCTTGAACTCAAGGTCGCTGGCTTGAGTAAAGGGTCACTTGGTCTGCTGTAGCCCCCCGGTCAAGGCACATATGAGAAAGCAATCTATGAACAGGTAAGGTGCTGCAACAAAGAATTGATACTACTCATCTCTCTCTTTCTGTCTGTCCCTATCTGTCCCTTTCTCTGTCTTTCTCTCTGTCTCTGTCACACATACACACACACAAAGAAATAAAATTGTTAATATTTTGTGATATCTATGCAAGGCTGTTATTATAAGTATTGTTTATAAAATGAGAGAATAGAATTCAACTTGAATACTAATTAGTGAGGAAAGAGTTGAATTATAGTACAATTGTGGGAAATTATGCAGGTAATAAAAAAATGAGGGCTGCCCTGGCCGGATGGCTTGGTTGGTTAGACTAGAGCATCGTCTTGAAGCACAGAGGTTGCCTGTTCTATCCTCGGTCAGGGCACATACAGGAACAGATTGACGTTCTCTTCTCTCTCTCTCAGCTTCTTCTTTTGAGAAAATAAAAAAATTTAAAACTGAGGGTTTTCATGTATATATGTAAATACAATAGACTATTACTATAAAATGACTCATTTCTACAGAGCTTGATAAATGTTATAAATTGCATCCTTTACCCTAGAGCATAACTGCAGGTTTAAAAGACATTTTGGGGCATATTTGTGTATGAGTCAGTTGTTAGTTCTGATCTCTGTAACCTGAGTTAATCCAAATATGCTCATTTACATATTTTAAAGGGGAGGAGCTCTTCACAGTGTGTGTGCATACAAATTCAATTGTGTTTGTGCAATAAAATAATACAATTTAAAACATGAAGGCTTTCAGGAAAATGAAGTAGATGTATACATTATTCTGCTTGGGCTGCTATAACAAAATGCCACAGACTGGATCACTCAAAAAACAGAAGTTTATTTTCTCACAGTCCTGCAGGTTGGAACTCTGAGATGAAGGTGCCAGCATGGTTGGGTTCCGAAAGCCTCTATTCCTGGCCTGCAGATGGTGCCTTTTTTTAAAAATTAATTAATTTGCCTGACCAGGTGGTGGCGCAGTGGATAGAGCATCGGACTGGGATGCTGAAGACCCAGGTTTGAGACCCGGAGGTCGCCAGCTTGAGCACGGGCTCATCTGGTTTGAGCAAAAGTTCACCAGCTTGGACCTAAGGTTGCTGACTTATGCAAGGGGTTATTTGGTCTGCTGAAGGCCTGCAGTCAAGGCACATATGAGAAAGCAATCAATGAACAACTAAGGTATCGCAACGAAAAACTGATGATTGATGCTTCTCATCTCTCCGTTCCTGTCTTGTCTGTCCTTGTCTATCCCTCTCTCTGACTCACTCTCTGTCTCTAAAAAAACAAAACAAAAAACAAACCCGAAATTAAAAAAAAATTAATTTATTTATTTATTGTGTTTACATAGATTCTAGTGTCTCCCCAAAAGCATCCCCCCTTCCCCGTATTCCTCCCAACATCTCCCCTACCCCCCTCCCAACAGCTCCCTCCCCCCTTCCCTTCAGGTTTAATTCCATTCCTCAGTTCACATTGTTTCTTGGATTCCTAAAATGAGTGAGGTCATTTGATATTTTTCTTTCTCTGCTTGGCTTATTTCACTCAACATATACATATATTAGTTTCCAGGTCCATCCATATTGTTGCAAAAGGTAATATTTCCTTCTTCCTCGTAGCCCCATAGTATTCCATTGTATATATACCACAGCTTTTTTTTTATTTATTTATTTATTTATTTATTTATTTATTTATTTATTTTTATTTTTATTTTTCCTAAGTTGGAAACGGGGAGGCAGTCAGACAGACTCCCGCATGCGCCCAACCAGGATCCACCCGGCATGCCCACCAGGGGGCGATGTTCTGCCCCTCTGGGGCATCGCTCTGTTGCAACCAGAGCCATTCTAGCGCCTGAGGCAGAGGCCACAGAGCCATCCCCAGCGCCCGGGCCATCTTTGCTCCAATGGAGCCTTGGCTGTGGGAGGGGAAGAGAGAGACAGAGAGGAGGGAGGGGTGGAGAAGCAGATGGGCGCTTCTCCTGTGTGCCCTGGCCGGGAATCGAACACAGGACTCCTGCACGCCAGGCCAACGCTCTACCACTGAGCCAACCGTCCAGGGCCTATACCACAACTTTTTAATTCGCTCATCCACTGATGGACACTTGGGCTGTTTCCAGTTCTTCGCTATTGTGAACAATGCTGCCATAAACATGGGGGTGCATTTCTTTCTTTCAGTCGGTGATATGTGTCCTTGAGATATATTCTTATGAGTGGGATGACTGGGTCAAAGATGGTGCCTTCTTGCTGTGTCTTCACATGGTAGAGAGAGAGAAAGCAAGCTTTTCAGTGTCTTTTATATTTTATTATTATTATTAATTATTTTGAGAGAGAGAGAATGGGAGAGAGATGAGAAGCATCAACTGAGAGTTGCGGCACTTTAGTTGTTCATTGATTGCTTCTCATATGCACCTAACAGGGGTAGGGGGGTGGCTGAGCCAGTGACTCTTTGCTCAAGCCAGCGACCTTGGGCTCAAACCAGTGACCACATGACATGATCATATCTATAATCCCACACTCAGGCCAGATGTGCCATGCTCAAGCCAGCAACCATAAAGTTTCGAACCTGGGACTTCATTGTACCAGATCAATGCTCTATCCATTGTGCCACCACTGGTCATGCATGTCTTTTATTTAAAAATTTTTAAAATTTGATTAAAAATCTTTTAAATTAATTTTAGAAAGAGAGAAAGGGAGAGAGAGAGAGAGAGAGACAAGAGCATCAATCTGTTCCTGTATGTGCCCTGACCGGGGATCTAACCGGCAACCCCTATGCTTCAGGACAATGCTCTAACCAACAAAGCTAACCAGACAAGGCTTAAATTTGATGAGAGAGAGAGAGAGAGAGAGAAACATTGCTTTGTTGTTCCACTTATTATGCATGTATTGTTTGATTCTTGCATGTGCCCTGACCCAAGACCAAACCTACAACCTTGGCGTATCAGGACAACACTCCAACCAACTGAGCTATCCAGCCAGGGCTCCAGTGCCTTTTCTTATAAGGACACTAATCACATCTTGAAGGTCCCATCCTCACACCCTCATCTAAATCTAATTACTTCCCAAAGGCCCCATCTCCAAGTACCATCACATATAGTGTTAGGGCCTCAACATATGAAATTTGAAGAGACACAATTGAGTGCATAGTAACATACTTTTTGCTGTTCCTCTCAGTAAGTACAACTGAAAACCCTGGACATTATGTATAGAACTAACAAAAGAGTATTTTGAAAGGTGCAGAGAAGAGGGCAGACTGGTAGGGACCTCAGGACCTGAGGAACAATATGTAGTGAGTTTCCTTGGTGCTGTATATATACCAGTCTTGGAGCTGAAAAAGCTGGCAATCTGGAAACACCAATGGGCACAGACAAAATAAGCCTCAACAAAAGCCCATTTTCTCTAGCCAAAGGACCAGGAAAAGAGCAACTTAGATAAAACACTTTTAGATAATAACTGCTCTACTTCAGCCAAACACCAGAGAAAAACACTGTGGCCCACAAAAAAGAATGAAAAGTTCTACATGTACAATCTCAAGCATATTTTCTTAAGTGGAAAAAGTAAGGTATATATGTTAATATACCATATTTCCCCATGTATAAGATGCACCTTTTAAAAAAAAAATTGGGGTCTAAAAACTGGGTGTGTCTTATACAGTGGTTGTAGATTTTTTAACTTGCATTTCTCTCTTTTTCACGCTTGTTTTTGCGCTCATTGTTGTAGATGAATAAAACTTGAGTTCAATAACTTTATGGAATACATTTTTTTTTCAAATTTTGGGCCCCAGAATAAAGGTGCATCTTATACATGGGAGCATCTTATACATGGGGAAATACAGTACTCTCACTTTAATTTAAAAAATACAACCTGCCTGACTGGGTGGTGGTGCAGTGGACTAGGATGCGAAGGACCCAGGTTCGAGACCCCAAGGTTGCCAGCTTGAGCAAGGGCTCATCTGGTTTGAGCAAAGCTCACCAGTTTGGACCCAAAGGAGCTGGCTCAAGCAAGGGGTCACTCGGTCTGCTGCAGCCCCACGGTCAAGGGACATATGAGAAAGCAATCAATGAACAACTAAGGTGTCGCAATTAAAAACTAATGATTGATGCTTCTAATCTCTCTCTGTCCCTATCTATCCCTCTCTCTGACTCTCTCTCTCTGTCACTGTAAAAATAAAAAATAAAAAATAAAATAAATAAATAAAAATACAACCTGACTGGTAGTGGTGCAGTGGATAGAGCATTGACTCCAAGCGCCAAGTTTGCCAATTCAAAACCCAAGGTCACTGGCTTGAGGTCAGGGTTGCTGGCTTGATCCCCAGTCAAGGCATGAATGAGACGGAATCAAGGTACAACTAAGTGGAGTAACAATTGATGTTTTTCTCCCTCTCTCTCTCTAAAAATAAAAAAATAAAATGTGAATATATGTTTGCATAAGCTAAGAAAAAAGCATGCAGGAATCCACACCAAACTGTTTACAGCAGGGTTAGAAAGGTGGGCCAGGGATAGAGGAAGTGTTGAGTCTGTATGATTTTTCTAATTCAAATAACAAACTTAAAAAATAAAGATTAGCTTAACATAACTCAAAAAAAATTCCATTTCATTAAAATTTATTTATAAATATTATTTTTGGTGCCACCCTATTATTCTATTGAATTTGTGTACACTAATATGTAGCCATTATCCTCTTGTCTAAAGTTGTACCCTATTAACAACACTATAGTTATTACTTTTGTACTCCTATTTTAGTTTGAATTTTTAAAATTATTGTTTTAAGAATAAAGTTCTAGAGCCTGACCTGTGGTGGCACAGTGAATAAAGTGTTGACCTGGAACACTGAGGTTGCCAGTTTAAAACCCTGGGCTTGACCGGTCAAGGCACATACAGGAAGCAACTACTATGAGTTAATGCTTCCTGCTTCTCCCCCCTTTCTCTCTTTCTTCCTCTCTCTAAAGTCAATAAATAAAATAAAAAAAGAATAAAGTTTTAGAAGTGAAATTAAGAATATGAACTTTTTTTTTCTTTAGAAAAAAAATTTTTTAAAGACAGGAAGGAAGAGAGATGGAGAAAAAGAAAGTAAAAAGCATCAACTCATAGTTGCTTCGCTTTAGTTATGCATTGATTGCTTCTCTTACCTGCCTTGACTGGGGATTAGATCTCAGGCTCAAGCTGAGCTAGCAACTCCTTTCTCAGGCTGGTGACCTTCGGTATCGTGTAGATCAGTGGTCCCCAACCCCTGGGCCGCGGACCGGTACCGGTCCGTGGGCCATTTGGTACCGGTCCGCAGAGAAAGAATAAATAACTTACATTATTTCCATTTTATTTATATTTAAGTCTGAACGATGTTTTATTTTTAATAAATGACCAGATTCCCTCTGTTACATCCGTCTAAGACTCACTCTTGACACTTGTCTCGTAAGTTCGACAATTATTTTTACGCCAGTTGCATAATTTTATTTTGTGCATTTATCCATCCCACCCTAAAGGCCGGTCCGTGAAAATATTTTCTGACATTAAACCGGTCCGTGGCCCAAAAAAGGTTGGGGACCACTGGTGTAGATGACCCCTCACTCAAGCCAGCAATGCTACATTCAAGTTGGCGACCCCATGTTCAAGCTGGTTACTTCAGGGTTTCTCCCCCCCCTCCTCCTCCTCCTCTTCCTCCTCCTTCTTTTTCCTTTTTGAGAGAGAGGGAGGAAGAGAAAGATAGGAACATCAAGCTGCACCTGTATGTGCCCTGACAGGGGAATCAAACCCTCAACCTCCATGCTCTGGGAGGGGGTACTCCAATGAAAACCAACAGAGCTATCCTTTTTTTTTTTTAATTTATTGATAGAGACCAGAGAAAGGAGATGCGGAAAGGAAGTACTCATTTGTTGTTCCACTGAGTTGTGCATTCGTTGGTTGCTTCCTGTGTGTGCTGACCAAGGATCAAACCCACAGCCTCCTTGTTTCCAGACAACGCTCTTAACCAACTGAGATAACCAGCCAGAGCCATCTCAGGGTTTCAACCCAGTGACCTCAGCGTTCCAGGTTGATGCTCTAACTACTGCACAACCACAGGTCAAGCTAAGGATATGAACTTTCAAAAACAGTTAGTGTAGCCTGGCTTGTGGATAGAGCATTGAACTGAAATGCTAAGGTCACTGGTTTAAAACCCTGTGCTTGAGTGGTCAAGGCACATACCACAGGGAATCAATGAACAACTAAAGTGAAGTGACTATGAGTTATACTTCTTGCTCTCCCTTCCCTCTCTCTCTTCTCTCTGTAAAATCAATAAATAAAAATCTAAAACAACAGTTGGTGTGCACTGTGCACCATTGCTTCCAGAAAAGTTCTATTCATTTGCAGTGAGTCTAGTGAATGCAGTGTGCTTCTCTCACTGGTGCCCTTGCCAGCACTGAATAGTATTATTTAAATTTTTTTCTCTTTTAAGATTTATTAAGTTTGGGGAGAGGAAGAGAGAGAGATAGAGGGGGGAGGGAATGAGAAGCATCAACTCCTATTGCTTCTCTCCTTGGCTGGGCAAGTCAGGGGTCTTGAACCAGAGACCTCAGCATTCCAGGTCAATGCTTTATCCACTGTGCCACCACAGGCCAGCATCTTTTTCTTTTTGCTAACTAGACAGTTAAAAAAATATATCACTGTTATTTTAATTTGCATTTCTTTGATCATTTGTGAGATGGAAAAATGTGCTCCTAAAAATTCTTAAGTCTTTTGTGTTGACGCATCTGTTCTCTTTCTCATTGGAGATTCCCAACTTCCTGATCTCTGACAAAGTCAGTATCAATCTCCTGGTTCCTCTAGTTCTGAACCACAGAGTCAAGGCTTTTTCTACTTTGGCCCTGGCAAGATAGTTAGGTTGGTTAGAGTGTAGTCCCCATATGCCAAGGTTGTGGGTTTGATCCCTGGTCAGTGCACACACAAGAATCAACCAATGAATGTATAAATAAGTGGAAAAACAAGCTAATGTTTCTCTCTCTTTCTCTCTTTCTCCCTTCCTCTCTCTAAAATCAATAGATAAAAATTACAAGATTTTTTTTCTACTTTAATCCCTGGTTTCCTATCCATCCCCAACTATGGCTATTCCTCACTTTGGAAGTGCTTTTCTGTTTCATCTTCTTTGTCCCATGTGAATGTCGCTATCATCCACCAAGGCCACACACCTGGTAATCTCTCTGCTACTAACTAGTCTCTTCTACTTTGATTTCCCTTCTACCTTTTGCAGCACTAACTTCCAAAGCAATACTCTACATGTCACTCCCTAGTCCATTAGACTAAGCCCAGAAATTTCTGCCTGACATTCACCCCTAGCATCACTTCCCACAGCTTCCCAGCCAGAAACTCCACACCCAGCTGGTTTCCCCACTCCTTCAAGGTGGTGGCCCCCTGGAGCTTTCCCTCATTTTTAGAGGTCTTCACCACTCCTCTTCCCTCTAGTCCACTGGTCTTTTAAGTCTTGGTTCAACACTGATCTCCTCTGTGAATTTATCCCAGACTCAACCACATCCATAGACCTCTCACATTATCCTTTCACATTATCCTGAAAAATCACTTTTGCAAAGTATGGGACAGCTTGGCAAAGTGGACCATCATGAGCCCAGAAGGGGAAAAGACAGCAAGGAAGAAGAGTTATTTTAGGGAAGGAATGATGCATTTCATTTTGAACCATTATTTTGGGTGATGTCAGGCTTATCCGATAAAATTATCCCTTGGGCTGCCTGACCAGGCAGTGGCACAGTGGACAGAGCATTGGACTGGGATGCAGAGGACCCAAGTTCAAAATCCCGAGGCCACTGGTTTGAGCACAAAGGTCACTGGCTTAAGCAAGGTGTCACTCACTTTGCTGCAGCCCCTCGGTCAAGGCACATATGAGAAATCAATCAATGAACAACTAAGGAGCTGCAACGAAGAATTGATGCTTCTCATCTTTCTCCCTTCCTGCCTGTCTGTCCTTATCTGTCCCTCTGTCTCTATCACATGCACAAAAAATTATCCCTTGAGCTACTGAAAATGTGGGCCCAGAATTGAGGAGAAAGATTGCAGTTGGGAATAGCAATTTGGGAGTGATCTGCAGCAGACAGGAGGCAGTGGAATCTAGAATACCAACAGAAACGCGGGGGAGGATCCAAGGCAGAGTCTGGGGTGAAACGTAAACGTAGATGCCAGAACAAGAGTCGAAAATGAAGAAAAGAGAATGGCACTTACTTAGATATGGGGGAAAGAATCAAAAGAGGTACACATGGGGCAGAACTAGAGAAGGCTACTCTTTCAAGAAGTTTGGTAAACTGTGAAAGAATATGGTAGGGAAATATAGCCGGAAAACTTGAGGAACTAAACCAACGTGTAGCTCCAAGGGAAAGAGTAAGTAGGGTGGGAACAACTGAAGGGACAAGTGAAAGGGGTGTTGAGTGTACTGGAGGGAAAGCGGGGCTGGGCCGGTCCCAGGGCTCCCGGCTCTCTGGGAAGGTCTCCTGGAGAGGGTGAGCCTGGGGGGGGGGGGCTATGAGGTCTGGAAAAAGAGAGAAGGGAGAATGCATGGCCAACATAACATGCAGTCTCCCACGCCAAGGGCCTAGGATGGTTCAGGGAGGCAGAGCTGGTGCCGAGGGGGTTGACGGGAGGAGCTTTATTTCAGCCACCTTCTTCCCATCCCTGCAGACATGCCCTCTAAGTAAAAACCCGTGTGTTTGCTAAAGCCTTACTCCACGGGAATTCTAGAGCTACCACTGCACTTGAAAATGGTTAGCTAATGAGAACTTCCTGGTGGCGGTGATGGTTGTTAGATACTAAAAGAGGAGACTGCAGGAGACCACGTGTCTATGCCTGAGGAACTTCCCGGAGACAGACTGCATGGTGTACTTGACAGGCCTGAATTTTAATCCTACTCCATCACTTACCAGAGTCAAAATCCAAAAGGCAGAAAAGGGTATATAGTGAAAAGCCCTCCTCCCACACCTGTGTCAAGGGTATTCACTTCCTATCTCCAAGAGGCAACCAAGGTTACCATTTTCTTATGTTTACTTCTATAAATATTTGTTCATATACAAGATAGATAAATAGATAGATAGATACATAGATAAATTGCCCTTTTCTTTTTAAACAAATAGTAGCCTGTTTAATATTTTGCTTTATTCAGTTAATGGATGATGTTTCTTAGATATTATTCCATTGCAGTATAGAAAGAGCTCCTCACTCTTCTTTTATAGCATTCCACTGAATGCTATGGATGAACTATAATTTGTTTAACCTATCCTTTCTTGGTGGACATTTTTTTTTCTACAGAGACAGAGAGAGGGATACACAGACAGGAACGGAGAGAGATGAGAAGCATTAATCATCAGTTTTTCGTTGCAACACCTTAGTTGTTCATTGATTGCTTTCTCATATGTGCCTTGACTGTGGGCCTTCAGCAGACCGAGTAACCCCTTTCTCAAGCCAGCAACTTTGGGTCCTAGCTGGTGAGCTTTGCTCAAGCCAGATGAGCCCGCGCTCAAGCTGGTGACCTCGGGGTCTCGAACCTGGGTCTTCTGCATCCCAGTCCGACACTCTAACCACTGCACCACCACCTGGTCAGGCTCTTGGTGGACATTTAGTTTTGCATGTGCATTTGGAATTCTGGTAGATATTACAAATTACTTTCCAAAGGAATTGTACTGGTTTATATTTCTGCTGACATTGCGTTGGGGCAGCTACTTAATCCCTCTAAATTGCAGTTTCCTTATCTGCAAAATAAGCAAAACAGTAACTATTTCTTGGAATTGTTATGCAATACCAAGAAATATCTGAGATAATGTATGGAAAGTATTTGGCAAGTAGGAGTTGGTGTTCCCTAAATACAGTGTTTATTCTGGATTAGTGAGATCTTGTCCTGTCCAGGTAAACGAATGTGATGGGACCTACTCGCCAGCCTGGGGTGCTCTGACTAGGATGAGGGCATATCTGCAGGAAGTTAGCAACTCAGATCAGAGGAGTTGTGGCCTTGCCTTCACCAGGGGTGCTGTGTCTTTAGAATACTCCAGTTTCCTCCATGTGACTTCTATTCCCAGGTTCTTCCAAGCTGAAACAACGCATCGAATCAAGAAAACTCATGTGGGATCAAGGATCCTTTCCTCTGGTCATCAAGAATCTTGAGATAGCAGATTCAGGGATTTATATCTGTGAAGTAGAGAACAAGGCAACAGAAGTGGAATTGCTGGTATTCAGCTGTGAGTAGGGCAGGCCTGAGGTGTCAACACCTCCAGCCAATCCAATCTCCTTCTCCCCTTCCCATCCCTTCACCAAAAGCAGGGCCTGAGCTAACAGTACATCAATAGTCCAAAGCCAGATAAGACTGGCCACCACATCTTCCTCAGACCCTCCTCAGGCCTTGAGGCAGGCAGGAAGGAGAGGAGGAGACCTGGAGAGAAGAAAGGAGAGGGGCAGGAACCCTAGGAAGGAGGGGGAGAGACAAAGGAAGAAGGGGAAGGGCCGAGGAGGGGAGAGAGAAGCCTGCCAGGGCTGGGGCTGGGCAGCTAGCTGGCTGTTAGCTGGAAGAGGGATGTTGGGACAGGGATGATGAAGGGGCACTCTTGGTTTCCTGGTTTCTTCCCTTCTCAGGGATAGTGTGTGTGTGACACAGGTGGCCTGCTCCCTCCACAGTGAATGCCAATTCGGAGACCGGAAGCAACATCCGCCTGCTGCCCGGGCAGAGCCTGACCCTGACCTTGGAGAGCTCCCATGATACTAACCCTTCAATAAAATGGGAAGGTCCAGGAAATAAAAGGCAGAATGGGGGCAAGAGCCTCTCACTGTCCCAGCGGGAGTTGCAGGAGAGTGGCACCTTGATGTGCACCGTCTCGAAGGACACGAAGACACTGGTGTTCAAAATAAACATCTTAGTGCTGGGTAAGAGTTGCTTCTCTTTCCTGCAGACACCCCCCTGCCTCAGAGGCTGACGGACCCTCCCTCCCTGCTCTGCTGCAGAGTCTGGTACTGGGCACAGAGGGAGGCTGGGGCCAGGCTCCCTCTATCCAGAGGGATACACTGGGCCCTCTCTACCTCAAGGTGGTGGACAGGGAGGGAGGAAGGGGTGCGGGAATGTAAGGATAGGAGGGGCCCCAGAGACTTCTGGAGGAGGCCCCACAGGAGGAATGTCAAGGACATCTATTTCCTTTGTTGCCTCAGCTCCCCACTCCCACCAAGGTGGCAAATCTACTTATTTGGGAACAGTAGCCAGGCCTGAAGAAATTCCATGTCACCTTTAGAATTCTAAGCTAAGCACTGTGAGGAAACTGAGAGCCCAGAATGCAGGTTACTTCAGATGCTGTCTAAATGCTTGTGTGACACAGGTAAGGTAGGGTCCGGATTCAGATTCAAATCCTGGCTCTGCCTTAACCTTGGGCAAGTTACTGAACCTCTCTGTGCCTTGGTTTCTGTAAAACAGAGGTGAATGCTCTCTGTGATAGCATGCAGCTTGTAGTGTTATGGTAAGAATTAATATACTATGTAAGAACAGTGCTTCTTGGTACATAGTAAGCCAGTGGTAGTCAACCTGGTCCCTACTGCCCACTAGTGGGCGTTCCAGCTTTCATGGTGGGTGGTAGCGGAGCAACCAAAGTATAAATAAAGAGATAGATTTAACTATAGTAAGTTGTTTTATAAGGCTTTATTCTGCCAAACTTAGCAAAAATCCGACATAAAGTACTTGGTAAGTAGTTATTATTATATGCTTTAACTTGCTGTAACTCTGCTTTATAAATTTTATAAAGTAAAGTTACTTCCCTACTTTATAAATCACCATTACTGTGGAACCTGTGGGCGGTTAGAAAATTTTACTACTAACAGAGATACAAAAGTGGGCGGTAGGTATAAAAAGGTTGACTATCCCTGTAGTAAGCTCTATGTAAGTGTTTGCTCTTATCTTGTGAAGGGTGTTAAGCGTCTATTTAATGTAGGCCAAATACCCTCTGTGCTCCAGGGATCCTGAAGAGGGAGAGGTCTCCCTCTGGCTGGGCTGTTCTAGGAGGGCTTCCAGGGGGAGGAGGCACTGCCAAGGGAGCACACTAGGGGAGAGAGATGAGAGAAGGTTGGAGGGGTAGATGGGAATTTAAGGGCCTGAAATGGCACCCTGGGTGTTTAGATGCCCCTGGTCTCCTTCCATCTCTTTGCTGCGCCCACCTCATGCCTACCCCTCTCTCCTATACCCTCATCATTCTATCTGCTTCTTTTTTTTTCTCTCTCTTTTTTTATTAATTTTAATGGGGTGACATTGATAAATCAGGGTACATATGTTCAGAGAAAACATCTCTAGGTTATTTTGACATTTGATTATGCTGCATTCCCATCACCCAAAGTCCAATTGTCTTCCGTCACCTTCTAACTGGTTTTCTTTGTGACCCTCCCCTCCCCCAACCCCCTCCCTCTCCTCCCCTCCCTCCACTGTAACCCCCACACTCTTGTCCATGTCTCTGAGTCTCATTTTTATGTCCCACCTATGTATGGAATCATAAAGTTCTGCTTCTAATCCAGGTTCTTTCTCTTCCCACCTCCAGCTTTCCAGAAGGTCTCTAACACATTCTATGCAAAAGAGGGAGAGCCAGTGGAGTTCTCCTTCCCACTTAACTTTGAAGTTGAAAGTCTGGACGGAGAGCTGAGGTGGCAGGAGGAGGGGGCTTCCTCCTTGCAGTCCTGGATCACCTTCTCCTTGGAGAACAGGAAGGTGTCTGTGAAGAAGGTTCACCAAAACCGGAAGATCCGGTTGAAGGAGACCCTCCCGCTCAGCTTCAGCCTCCTTCAGCCCTCCCTGCAGGATGCTGGTTCTGGAAACCTGACCCTGTCTCTCAGCACGGGGCAGTTGCATCAAGAAGTGAAGCTTGTGATGCTGAGAAGTGAGGAGCTGGGCTGAGAAGGGAAAGGAAGGGGCTGGAGGTGGAGGGGCTTGCCCCAGGGCTCCTGCTAAGGCAGGATATGACACCGAAGCCCTGGTTGTCTGAGGCAGCTAGTTCAGGGCCCACTGGTTTGGGGGCTGATTTTGAACTATAACTGGAATCTGTATGTCCTTCCCTGACATCTGTGAGCCAGCCTTGGGCACATTCCACCAACAGTCCCCAAAGGGCATTGTGTTGATAACCAGGGTTCTAGTTCTGCCTCCGCCCCGTCCTCTGTGTGCCCGGCTAAACTCCCTACCTCTGCATGTACCTGCTTCCCCCTAACGAGGATAACAAACCCTGCTCTGAGTGGGACAGTGATGATGATAATGTCGGGCTTTTCTGAGTTCTTCACTTCTCTATTTCCTTAATCATCACAACTCCACAAGTAATAATGGCTAATGCTTCATGCTTCCTACATGTCAGGCCCCGTTCAAGAGCTTTACAAATATTTGTGCATTTAATAATCATCCAGGGCTCGAGTTGCTAAGTAACTTGCTCAGGGACACACGGATAGTAAGCAGCGGGGCTGGGATTTGAACCCAAGACTGTTGGACCTAAAAAACTGTGTTTTCTCTATTAGAACTACATGGAAATGTGCTCTGAGAGGCTAAAAGAGGAATGCCCACGTGAAGTGTCATTTTGATTGTTCTGCTGATTCCCCTCAGAGCATGCAGGTGCCAGGAACGCAGGGGTCCAGCCTCCTAACCTCAGGCTCCTGTCCCTCTACAGTGACTAAGTCCCAGAACCAACTGACCTGTGAGGTGCTGGGGCCCAGCTCCCCCAAGCTGATGCTGAGCTTAAAGCTGAACAACCAAGCTGCAAAGGTCTCAAATCAGCAGAATCTGGTGAAGGTGACAGACCCTGAGATGGGGACATGGCAGTGTCTACTGACCGGGGAGAACAAAGTCCTGCTGAAATCCGAGGTTGAGGGTGAGTGAGGCTTAACCCTGAGCCCCTGCCTCCTTAGCTGCGGGACCTGCCCAGGGTTGGTGGAGACCACCCAGAGTCCCAGCCTCCCACCTGCCTTGGGATAGGTGGGTTATGTGTGTGGTGCTTAGATACAGGGGTGGTAAGATGAGGTGGGGAGTCCTGGGCTCTGGGTGCCCACCTGTAGTCCTGCAAGTTCTCACCTCCCTAACGTCTACAGCCTAAGAAAGGGGCCCACCTGGTCAAGAAGTCCCCATTCTGGCTCTTTTCCAAACCCTTCCACAAGCACTCGTGTGTGTGTGTGTGTGTGTGTGTACACGTACATGTGTGTGTGCACACACATGCAAGGCATACAGACTAGACCGCTGCTCCTAGCTCCCCAGAGTGCCTTGCAGTCTCTTAACCTTAAAACCCTTCCCCAGACCTTCCCTCCCAGCCCCGTGGCCTGTGAGACCCCAAGGGGCCCCGCCCCACTCTCCCAGTGCTGAGATCAGAGCCAAGTGGAGCTGGGCAGCCAGGCCTTCACAGGCCCTCCGGAGTGCTCTGTGCATTGATGGGAGGTAATGAGCTGAACACACCTCTCTCTCTTACAGTTTTGCCCCCAGAATTAATCCGGGCCTGGCCAAAGCTCCTGGCCATTGTGCTGGGGGCAACTGCAGGCTTTCTGATTTTTACTGGGTTCTGCATCTTCTGCTGTGTCAAGTGTCGGTACCGAAGGGTGAGTGAGCCCCCAGACCTTTCTCGCTCCCACAACACACACATAGCAACAAGGGTATCCTGCCTACGTGACCTACTTCTGCTGTTTCTCTATGTCCACCACTGAGTTCCCTTACTGCCGACTGGGCTCTATCCCAGATCCCAGGGAGGGGAGAGGCTGGAAGGAGTAGAGTTAACTCGGGGACAGATGGCCTCAGCCACAGTATCTGCTTCTCCTCTCCCAGCTTTCCCCACTCCCCCCTCCAAGGGGCACCTCCCTTCTGGAGGCCTGGGACCCTCACAACTCCCCTCCTTCTTCCTGGACAGCGCCAGGCAGAGCGGATGTCTCAGATCAAGAGACTCCTCAGTGAGAAGAAGACCTGCCAATGCCCCCAGTAAGGAACTGGGGAGGGGGAAGAAGGGTGCTGAGAATGGGAGGGCTGAGAGGAGGGCAGGAGGGGGAAGGAGAGAGGGCAGGGGAGGAGGAGGGAGGGAGGGAGAGGTGAGGAGGTGGGGCTAAGGGAAGTGATGGAGGGAGAAAGGTGCAAAGGGATGGCTGAGGAGGTAAGAAGCAAACAGAAGGTGAAAGGAGGACGTGGCCGGCCGGCAACTGGGCCCAGAGGCCGTCACCATACTGGAAGAGAAAAGGGGTCTGGGAGCCATGGAGGTTCTAGAATTCAAAGGAGTGGGGGAGGAAGAGATTTGCTCCACTTATTCTTTTTTCCTGCAGTCGATTCCAGAAAACATGTAGTCTCATTTGAGGCACCAGGCCAAGGGGAGCTTTCCACTCACAGCCTCCCCAGCTGTCTACCCTGCATTTGCTCTGGGCTCCTGGGCCTGCGGACCAGATGAATGTAGCAGATCCCAGCGCCTCTGGCATCTCCTGCCAGAGGTGGCCGAGTCTCTTCTTCCAGAGACTTACTCACGCTACTGCTTCCCCCTTCCCTTTTTAGTTTAACCCTGACCCTTCTTTGATTATTTCTTGTCAACTCTCTCCCTCACTGTCCACTTGGATGCCAAGGAAACATGCAGGACCAGCCCTGCCTGGCCTGGAGTGTGAGGCTGGATGTCAGAAGCACAAAGCACAGAACTGTCATTTTACATGGAAGAACCTTGGGATAAGAGAGGGCAAGGACTAGTACATGATCACACAGCCAGTCAAAGACAGATCCAGAGCTAAAGGCTCCACTGTTCCATTCTGACACACACCCAAGTACACAGCTCATACTTGTGCAAACACAATTCCTTATCACCCAAATAGCACACTCAGTGTATAAACCAGTTTCCTATCCTTTGTCTATTTAAACCTTATGAAAATCCTACAAGGCTGATAGTGACAGGACCAAGATTAGCATCTACAGGTTATAGATCAGAAATGGAATTCAGAGAGGTCAATGATTGTCCAAGGTCACAAAGCTAGTAAGTACTGGAGTCGCAACTGGCCCAGACTGCTTGACCCCTAGTTCTACCACTGTTTCTTGGACATAGTAACAAATGTCTCACAGATCTCTGCAGCGGGCTAGTCACAGATGCCCAGTATGTACGTTAGGATTCACAGGAGCATACCCCTCAGGGAGGGCCTGCTTCAGAGAGTCAGGAACATGGAGGAGGGCCTCCCTACCTAAAATATTTGCTTCATTACTGGTTGGAGGCAGGTCCTGTTACTAGAGGACAACGCCTTCTGCTCTAATCAGAGCACAGACTGGGAGCGCAGACTCTGTAGGAGAGAGTAGCTAGTGACCCACCACTCACCTTGTGCAGAACTTTCTAGAAGGTGAGCTTTGCCAGGGGTATGGGATGGGGCACTGGCCTGAGAGTAAGCCCTTCGAGAGGACTTCCTGTGAAGGGTGATAGCACTGGGCACCCCAGTCGGCCCCACCCTGCCCTACACACTCCTTTGTCCTTCCCCCAAACCATTCAGGATACAGGAAAATTAAGGTTACATGTATCCCTCCTCTTTTTCTTGATCCAGTTCTCTCAGGGTCCCTGGGCTCCTCTGCCTCCCCTTCCATTCTTTTCTCACCATCTCCCACAGTCCCTGTGCCCTTTCCCTTTCTTCTCTGCTTGCCTCTTCCAAGAACACCCAACTGCTGCCAGAGCTCCTCACTGCTCGCTTTGTATCCCTGCCCACTCCCCGTGCCTAACTCCCTGAGCTGACAGAAAATACAATAAACTTACTGTAAAGAACATGCTCTTCTTCATTTGTGTGTGTGCGTGTATGTGTGAGAGAGGTGTGTGTGTGCGCGCGCGCGCTGGTCTCTGAGGACCCAGAATCTTCAGAGCAGGGTTTGCCAGGCTTGCGCCAGGAAGAAGAGGTTTCTCTAGAGAAAAAAATCCTTTGGAGACTAACTGCCCACCTACCCACCCCAAAGGGCCCTGCACATGTGTGTGTGAGGCTAAGGCTTTGTAGTCACGCGTGTGTGATGCACTGAGGGGGGAGAGTCCGTAGGGGTGTGTGTTTTCCACACCTGTGTAGGGCTGTGGTGGAGAGCAAGGACCATGAGAAACTGTCATGTGCACATGCAAATTGTGTGTGTCTCCAGGAGTGTGAGTTTGTGTTCCAGGAGGTGCGTGCGTGCCCCGACCCCACTAGCAGCCCAGCTGCAGCGCTACCACCCCTCACTGCCCACAGCCTCCATCCAGCACAGGCCCCTCTGAGCTGCACCCCAGGCACAGCCCTCACACAGGCACACACGGTGACACATGCTGTCATGCTTTCTCCTTCTGGAACAGCTAGCTCCTCAGTCCCTGAACACCACCAGCTGCCTCTAGGAGCTTGTGTTCATGTTGAAAACGGGATAGAGTGGGGGTAGGACACCAACCATTTCACCAGTGAAGTCGGCTCCCCGCCATGCTCCTCGCCCCCTCCCTCTCGGCGCCTTCCTTGCCCCTCCTCCCGCAAGTCACCACCGTCCAGTTCCCCGCCCTACACTCGTCCCCCTTCCCCCCGAGCAGCTCGCCTTCGGTCCTCAACCCGGGGCTCAAGGGCTGGAGGACTCAGGGAGACAGGGCTTGGGGGAGTCCCCAGGGGCAGAGACGGAGTGCGCGGCGGGCAAAGCGGAGAGGCTGGGACCAGGGGGAGGGCGGGAGGCCAGGAGTGGGGGGAGGGGAGGGAGGAGGAGAGCGGGCGAGCGGAGCAGGCGGCCCCGGGAGCCCGGCGCGCGGCGTCGGGAGCACGGCCTCCAAGGCAGTGCTGGGCGCAGCCCGAGGTAAGCCGACCCCTGCCCTGTCCCCAACGGTCTCTTCCCCTCTCCCCTCCACCCCCAGCTGCCGCCTCTCCCCTCCGACCGGCCCCTCCTCCCCAGCCACCTGCTGTTTCTGCCCTGGAGAACCCGGTAGCAGCAGGACCAAGGAGCCACCTGCTCTTACGCCTTCACCCCGAAGAGCGAGAGACCCCTCTTCACTCTGGAGTCCCCCAGATCCTTTCTCCCACCTTCCTGTAATTTTTCCCTGCCCTTCACCTCCTTCTCTCTGTCCTTCAGATCCTTCCTGTCTTCTTCCCTCTATGATTCCCCTGTCATTCTTCCTGAGCCCACCGGGTGGGCCTAGGTGGGGGTGAGTGGAAAAGGGGCCCTGGTTGTCCGGGAGGAAAGTGGGGGAGGCGCTCCTGACCAATTCTTTCCACCTCCCTCTGGCTGGCCATTGCCATGGCAACTAGGGTGTCCTGGGCTCCAGAGAGGAGACAAAGGTTGTGGGTGGACTAGGACCTCTCCAGGAAAGCAAGGGTCTGAGGTTCTTTCACAAGACATAAACCCTCCCATTGCTGTGTCTCATTTCTCTCCAATTTACCCCAAAGCCATTATGCCCATCCTTCCTGCCTCCGCTCTGTTTATTTAAGGTTGCACCTGATTTCCTCTTAGCCCCCTCTCCAGGGCTTACTGAAGCTCAGCATCACAAAATTCAGGACTATCCTCCCTCCCATCAAAGGGGAACTGAGGCTGGGGCAGGGGAGGAAAGACTCAAGGTCTACCGTGGGAGGCAGCCCCTTAGCAAACATTGAGCTTTTCTTCTGTGCCTCCCTATTCCCTGCTGTCTCCCTCTCTCCCTCCCTCCCTCCCTCCAAATCTTCTTCTCCAGGGGTCGCTGGGCTTTTCCTTCTATTTTCAGATACTATCACTTTGCCCCCTCTTTCTTTCTCTTCTGCTCAAACTCTCCTCCTTCCTCCTAGTTCCCCCTCTTTCCATTTCTGGATGCTTCTGATGTCAGCGGTTTCCCCGCCTTCAGGTTCCCTAGTAGTCTCCCCTCGGTTCCAGACTCCTTTATCCCATTTCCCTGATTCCTGGTGAGCTGAAGGGAAATCAGGGGGCAAGGGGAAATGGACTGAGCACCAAGATCACCATGATCCCGGGAGCCTGAAAGGTTGGGGAGGGGGTTGTAATACCATATCCCAGTTTACTGTGAACCTTCAAGAAGAAACAGCTCATACGTCTGCCATCAGCAGCTCCCAAGAGGGATTCTGGGGAGTGAAGAGGGGGTTGAGCAGCACTGAGCAGGGGGTATGAGAAGAAGGGATTTGAGAGTGCCAGAGGTAGGAAAAGGGCTGAAAAGGGATGGGAGACAGGTGGGCAGAAAACCTTCTTTCCTGGAGGTCTGGAAAACAAGACTTTTATCTGTGTGGGGTGTTCCAGCAGCCATCTGATTTAAGGCAGGAGAATGTTCTGAATAAATGACCTCATGACCCCTAATAATCAGTCATTTCTATAGTTTCAAGAGAAGGGGAGCACGAGACACCAGTTGGAGACCAACCTAAGCCTTACTTGTGCCCTCCCCTTTCCACATCTCATCTCTCCTTTGCATCTGTCCAGGTGGCTGAACCTCACCTCTACACCCCTTGGGGCATCTGGAAGATCCCCAACTGGTCAAGAACCAGAGGAAGAAGAACCAGAGGAAGAAGAGAACTGCAAGTCCCAGCATGGGGCCCCGAGCTCTCCAGCCACCCTCATAGTTGAGAAAGTAGCCAGCGCGCCTCCTCAACTACAGGGATACTTCAGGAAGGGTCTCAGCCAATATGGAGGCTGAGGACCACCTCTGCTGACCCCCAATCTCTTCCCCTGCCCTCCACACCTGACCTTAGTTGGGTCAGTCATGCAATGCTGAGCACTAGGGTGGGCTTAGGGGCTACTTGCCTCACTACAGGGCAAGGACTGTGGGCATCATGGGGGTGTGTGTGAGTGGGGCTCCTGGGTGAGACCTAGCCCCCACCCCCAGGAGTTTAAAGGGGGTGGGGGGGCCCAGGATAGAATGGCTCGGGGCGGGGCAGGGGCAGAGGAGGCCTCCCTGCGCTCAAACGCGCTGTCCTGGCTGGCCTGTGGGCTCCTGGCTCTGCTGGCCAATGCCTGGATCATCCTCAGCATCTCTGCCAAGCAGCAGAAACACAAGCCACTAGAGTTGCTGCTCTGCTTCCTGGCCGGCACACACATACTCATGGCAGCTGTGCCCCTTACCACCTTCGCTGTGGTGCAGCTCCGACGCCAGGCTTCCTCCGACTATGACTGGAATGAAAGCATCTGCAAGGTCTTTGTGTCCACTTACTACACACTGGCCCTGGCCACCTGCTTCACAGTCGCCTCACTCTCCTACCATCGCATGTGGATGGTGCGTTGGCCTGTCAACTATCGCCTCAGCAATGCCAAGAAGCAGGCACTGCATGCTGTCATGGGCATCTGGATGGTCAGCTTCATCCTCTCCACTTTGCCCTCCATTGGCTGGCACAACAACGGTGAGCGCTACTATGCCCGAGGCTGCCAGTTCATAGTTTCCAAGATTGGCCTCGGCTTTGGCGTCTGTTTCAGCCTCTTGCTACTTGGGGGCATTGTCATGGGGCTGGTCTGTGTGGCTATTACCTTCTACCAGACGCTGTGGGCCAGGCCCCGGAGGGCTAGGCAGGCCTGGAGAGCAGGGGCTGGGGGTGGGGCTAAGGGGAGTGGGCCAGGGGGCTTGGGTACAAGGCCAGCCTTTGAGGTGCCAGCCATTGTGGTGGAAGATGCCCGAGGGAAGCGGCGGTCCTCGCTGGATGGCTCCGAGTCGGCCAAGACATCCCTGCAGGTCACCAACTTGGTCAGCGCCATCGTCTTTCTCTATGACTCACTCACAGGGGTGCCCATCTTGGTGAGATTGGGGTCCCCCTCTTTTTTCCCCCAAATTAGTCCCCAGCACGATCACCTGACCTCCAACTCCATCATCCATCTTCAGTCCTCTACCCATCCCCACTCCATTTGTGAGCCCCCATCTCTATCATTCACCCTCTGGTTCCTATTACCCCCAGCTCCATCATTTGTCTTCCAGTTCCCACTACTCAACTCCATCAGCCATCCTTCAGCCAACTACCTAACCTCCAGCTCCATCATCCATCCTGAGGCTCTGTTACTTAGCTCCCCCCACCCCTGACCTATTTATTATCCAGCTGCTAAACTCCACTTTCTATCCCAAATTCCCTCTGAGCACTCCTGGGTGGAAAGCCAGCACCCCAACTTTTTGCATCCTTATGTGGTGCTTGAGAATTGTTTTCTGTCTTCAGGTTTACTATATCACCCCTGCTCCTCACCCAGAGCTTTGCTCTAGTACCCTCCCCTGACCTTCCTTTGAGTATATCCCTTCCCTTCTATTCATCCTGTCTCCACCTCCAACTTTGCTTCTGTCATGATCAGATGTGATCCGGGCCATTCATTCCTTCCTGCCTTCTTGCCCACCAGCTGGATACCAGATCTGGGGTCAAGTGGGCCCGTGGGCTCTGGGCCCTGACCCGGCGCCATTCCCCATCCTCCCACCAGGTGGTGAGCTTCTTTTCCCTTAAGTCGGACTCGGCTCCCCCATGGATGGTGCTGGCTGTGCTGTGGTGCTCCATGGCACAGACGCTGCTGCTACCCTCCTTCATCTGGTCCTGCGAGCGCTACCGCGCCGACGTGCGCACGGTGTGGGAGCAGTGCGTGGCTATCATGTCCGAGGAAGACGGCGACGACGGTCAGAAGAGGGACCGGGCATCGACTCCCTTTTTTTACCCCTTTCTACCAGCCCTTCTCTCTGCTGAGAGGGCAACCCTGGAGTGCCCCCTACTGGACAGAACCTGCGCCGTCCCCGGGCTGACTCCAGGCTCCCCTTTCCCTAATCACATGCCACGACGAAAACTCACGGCTTCCTTCTGCACTGAGGCCTCCCTCCAAGGGGCATCGGTTCCCCTCTGGAAGTCTACACTACTCAGCTCTGCCTCCGCCAAGCAGAGTGCCTGAGAAACAGTCTAGAGTCCTAACAACCATAAAGGAAGGACGTAGAACTAAGGGAAAGTTAAGCTTCCTGAAAGGGACCCAGCTATAGGGATAGCCTTTTGGGGAAGGGCGGAAGGGGATGTCATGCCTATAGTATTCGTATATGCCTGATGCACTAGGGATTCAGCATTGAACGCCACAAACCACTCTTACTTTCCTATTGGAGCTTACAGAGTAGTGGGAACAGAAAGCTTTCTCCGGGAAACCTATAAAGAGGGTGGAAGCTTTTAAATGGGGTGGGGAGTGGTGAGCATTCCCTGCCTGTAACCACTCTACCCCTTTTCTCTCCTAGATGGGGGCTGTGATGACTATGCAGATGGCCGAGTGTGCAAAGTTCGCTTTGATGCTAATGGGGCCACAGGACCAGGGGACCCCGCCCAGGTGAAGCTGCTGCCTGGGAGGCATATGCTCTTTCCCCCTCTTGAGAGGGTCCACTACCTACAGGTATGAGACTAGGGAATATGCCTCCTATTTTGCGTCTCCCCTCATTACTTTTTTCCAGTCTCTTTTATCCATCCCCCCCTCCCCCAGCCCTGGCTATTTAAGGCACATAAGAGGTAGGAAAAAGAAAGGCACAGCAAGAGAAACTCTCCTTCAGACCTCTCAGAACCAGGTTTGCCCATCAGAGGATGTTTTGCAGTTTAAGGGGGTGGAGCCATCTTGCAGAGCCCCACTTTGGCCCCTGCCTCTCCCTCCTTTGTGCCTGCAGTAACTCTGGTCTACTTGCTCCTCTCCCCAGGTCCCTTTGTCCCGCCGTCTATCCCACGATGAGACCAACATCTTCTCTACTCCTCGGGCCCCAGGCTCCTTCCTGCACAAGTGGTCATCCTCTGATGACATACGGGTCCTCCCAGCCCAGAGCCGAGCCCTGGGGGGCCCTCCTGAATACCTGGGACAAAGACAAAGGCTGGAGGATGAGGAGGATGAGGAGGAGGCGGAAGGTGGAGGGCTCGCCAGCCTTCGACAATTCCTGGAGGGTGGGGCTCTGGGGGCTGGGGGGTCAAGGGGTCCTGGCTTTTTCCGGGAGGAGATCACCACCTTCATTGATGAGACACCTCTGCCTTCTCCAACGGCCTCTCCTCGCCGGCCCAGGCCACTGGGCCTCTCACCCCGCCGACTCTCCCTTGGGTCCCCTGATAGCAGAGCCATTGGACTTCCTTTGGGGCTAAGTGCAGGGAGACGCTGCTCCCTGACAGGAGGTGAGGAGAGTTCAAGAGCTTGGAAAGGATCATGGGGCCCAGGTAACCCCATTTTCCACCAACTGACCCTGTGAGCCCAAGTGGGCCTGCTGTATGCAGAGGAGGGGGCCTGGGTGTGTAACACCTCCTTCTGGCTCTGAGCCTAGGGTAGCTGCTACCAGACTCCAGGGAGATGGGCACTGGATCTGGGGCCCGGGAGCCCCCACTGTCTCCTCCAAGTGACCAGATGTCCTATTCACTTTCCAACACCCCTAGTAAAATGTATTAAAGTCTGAAGTGTTACCATGGAAACCTTTGTGTGCAGTGTACTTTGGAGGCAAAGGGTATATGGTCAGAGGCTTGGGGGGGGAGTGGCTAATAGAGGACAAAATAAAGCAAGGGCAGTGGACAGAGGCACAGAAATACCTACAGAGAAAGACAAACAAACTTACACATGCAGATACACACAGAGAAGGGCGTATAAGAGCACCTCATGCTGGGGGGCATGGGGAATCACTGGTTTGGGGTGTGAAGGATCTTTTTTTTTTTTTTTTTTTTTATTTATTTTTTACAGAGACAGAGAGTGAGTCAGAGAGAGGGATAGACAGGGACGGAGAGAGATGAGAAGCATCAATCATTAGTTTTTCATTGCACGTTGCAACACCTTAGTTGTTTATTGATTGCTTTCTCATATGTGCCTTGACTGCGGGCCTTCAGCAGACTGAGTAACCCCTTGCTGGAGCCAGCGACCTTGGGTTCAAGCTGGTGGGCTTTTGCTCAAACCAGATGAGCCCGTGTTCAAGCTTGCAACCTCGGGGTCTCGAACCTGGGTCCTCAGCATCCCAGTCCGACGCTCTATCCACTGCGCCACCGCCTGGTCAGGCAGGGGTGTGAAGGATCTTTGTTCAGATATGTAGAGGTTGTTTGAGTGTGACCCTATCCCCCATGCCTCTTTCCCCCAAATCCATGTAAGGGCCCAATTACTGGTCAGGAAAGGGATTGGGCCTGATTTAATAATCACAAGCCTGGAGTTTACACTCCTCCATGCTGCATTCTGAGGCTCTTTTCCTGGTCCCAAGAGTGGAGCCGAACACAGCTAAAGCAGTGACTCCCACGGGCCTCAGGGTCTGACCTCAATGGTCCTAGGAGACTCATCACTCACTCTTCCAAAGCACCAGGCCCGCTCCATTCTTCAGTTCGGCCGGCCCGTCGCGCCCTCCTCTTGTCCCACACTACCCCATTCGCCTTAAGGACCGCTTTCTTCACTTTCTGTCAGGCTCCCTCTGAACTCTCTCTCGCTCGTACTGGCCTCTCCCAAGGTTGGGTTTCGGCTCCATCTTTGGCTCAGCTCATTCATTCCTCTCTCTTCCTTTCCTCCCTCCTCTCTATCTCTCTTTCCTTTCCCCTCCCTCTCCCTGCCCCCGTTCCTCTCTCTCTCCCTCTCTGCTCCCGCATTTCCCTTCGGCAGCCGCCGGAGGCTCGAGCACCATGCTCCAGCTCCTCCGCTTGCTGCCGCTCCTGCTCCTGCTGCCTCCCCCGGGATCCCCCGAGCCCCCCGGCCTGGCCACGCTGTCCCCCGGGGCGCCCCCCCAGGCCCCTGATTTGCTCTACGCCGACGGGCTGCGCGCCTACTCGGCGGGGGCCTGGGCATCGGCGGTGGCACTGCTGCGGGAGGCGCTGCGGAGCCAGGCGGAGCTGGGCCGCGCGCGGCGGGACTGCGGGGCTCACTGCGCTGCCGAGCTCGGGGCTGCGCTCCCTGCCTCCCCGGGGCCTGCCGCCCCGCCGGGCCAAGAGCCCAGGGCCTGGGAGAGGCTGCTGCTCCGTGCCACGCTGCGCCGCGCGGAATGCCTGAGCCAGTGCGCGTTGCGAAGGCTGGGTCCCGGGGGCGCGGCGCGGCTCCGCGTGGGGAGCGCGCTGCGGGATGCCTTCCGCCGCCGAGAGCCTTACAACTACCTGCAGAGGGCCTACTACCAGGTGCGCCAGCCGCCGGGGCCGACGGTGGGGTCCTGCCCCGACCCACGTCGCTGTCCTACTTTTGCTTACCAGGAGAGGGCGGGTTGCCAGAGCCAGGGCTCGGGTGGGGCTGTAGGGGGCGATCAACAGACCTCTCCTTTTAAGTAGATCTTCCAAAATCACAACCAGGACCCACTGAAGTCTCAGAGGGACAGCCTAAGGGAGAGTGCGAGCCAAGTTGGAATGGAATGGGAGTCATGAAGCAGGGTGGAAGTAGATCGAAGATGGAAGGGTCCTGACATCCTAGTCTGCCCCTCTGAGACCTATTTGGGGGTGAGGGCTGCCCCTTCCTAGGGATGAAGCCAAGGAGTTAGGGGCAAAACTCGCAGCTGGATGGGAAGTATGGGAAGGGCGGTGAGCACGAGACTTTCCTTGGGGCAGGAGGGAGCTTGGGGAAGGTAACAGGAAGAGGGCCAGGCTCGGAAGGCCCGTGAGAAGGATGTTTGGGGGTGCAGTTGGGGGCGGGGCAGTGGACACTGCGCAGCTACTGGGACAGTAGCTGTCTGTTGTCTACGTGGCTGGGGACGGGGGCTGGTCACACACCTCAGCTCAGGGTCCTAGAGACCTACGGGTTTTGCTGGTCACTCAGGTCTCCCCTACTTACCACGTTAGGTAGCCATCACTTCCACCTTGTCTCCCAAACTGAGGGCCCTCTGCCTTCAGTCCCACTGACTTCAAAGTCTTCAGACTCCCATTCCTTAGCCACCAGACTCCTGAGAGTGCCAGCATACTGGTGTCCAGGGACCTGGAGCTTGGGAGGGGGGCAGTTCTGACTGACAAGTCTTCCAGAAGGTGTGTGTCTGGGTGGGAGGCTGGTGAGAGGCAGAGGTCTGACACCCACACCTCAGGGCACTGACTCCCTCTTCCTTCCTGCTTCTCAGCTGAAGAAGTTGGACCTGGCGGCGGCAGCGGCTCACACCTTTTTTGTAGCAAACCCCACACACCTGCAGATGCGGGAGGACATGGCTAAGTACCGACGTATGTCTGGGGTTCGGCCGCAGAGCTTCCGGGACCTGGAGACACCCCCACACTGGGTGAGACCCTCAGCAGGATCCCTATCCTTCCCCAGCCCTCGACCAATAGGATATATCATACAAGCTTCCCTGGACTGCGGCCCTGTGTGTCCTGGGCATCAGGAGATCTGGGTACCGTTCTCAGTAACCCTGGATGGGGAGTCCCTCTCTGGGACTTAGTTTGCTTCCTGAGGATCACTAAAATCCCATGTTCTAACATTCTGATCCTGAGGCCCACCCTTGTCTTCCCAAAGTGAAATAGGAACCTGGAGTCCATGCCCCAAATGATACCAACACCCTTTTCCTTCTTTCTATGTCCCAATCTTGTTTGGTACCCCCTGCCCCAGGATCTCAGGTGACTGACCACTCCCCTCTCCAACAGGCAGCCTATGACTCAGGCCTGGAGCTACTGGGGCGCCAGGAGGCAGGACTGGCACTGCCCAGGCTGGAGGAGGCCCTGCAGGAGAGCCTGGCTCAGATGGAGAGCTGCCGTGCTGGCTGTGAGGGGCCTGAGGAACATCAAAGGGAGGAAGAGGAAGAAACTGGGAGCCAAGGGGGCCTCTATGAGGCTATTGCAGGTAAGAAGATGGGAGGGGGGCAGGCTCACAGCTCTAGGAGAAGGAGCATGACAAGCTGAATAGCTTATGTGTGTCCTCCACAGGGCAGTGGATCCGGGTCCTGCAGTGTCGGCAGCGCTGTGTGGGGGACATAGCCACACGGCCTGGACGCAGCTTTCCTGTCCCTGACTTCCTTCCCAGCCAGCTGAGACGGCTGCATGAGGCCTCTGCTCAGGGTCAGTTGGGGAAGGGTGAGCCCTGGGGGTGATGAATTGGAAACAGGGAAAGTGAAGGTTTGTCTTTGATGGCATCCTGAGCCTCATCTCTTCATCCTTCCCGTGTGTCTCTGGATCTGTAGTTGGTCAGGGCTCCATGGGGACCGTCACTTCTGGAGGACTCTAACTTGCTTTCCTTTGGTGCCACTGTGGAAAGCTCAGGAGATGGGCCACAGGGCTCCTTCTGCCCTTGCTGCTTCTCACCTTCCTCTATTCTGTCCTCTCTTCCTCTCCTTTGAACTCTGACCATTCAGCTCAGGTATGTTTGAGTAAGTTTTGAAAAGAAGTGGTGGAGGAGCATGTCTGCGGTGGGTGGGGGTGGGGGACGAGGGTTTGCAGTTGGTTGGCATTGGGAGATCACTTTTTCAGGCTCTGCCTCTGTCTACCTGTCATCGCTGCCTCTGTCCGGGGATCATTGCCATTCTCAGTCTGTGTGCCCCACTCCACCCTATTGTTCTGTCTCCAGTGGGGAATCTGTCCCAGGCTGTGGAAAATGTCCTGAGTGTCCTGCTCTTCTATCCAGAGGATGAGGTTGCCAAGGAAGCTCTGAACCAGTACCAGGCCCAGCTGGGAGAGCCGAGACCCAGCCTCGGGCCAAGAGAGGTACATCTCCCCAACCACTTACCCTGTGAAGTAGCCCTAAATCAAACAAATGTACCTGAGCAGTAACCCGGACTCTGTCCCCCCATTCTGGCCCAAGCACTCTAGTCACCGGAGACAACCCCAAGTTCAGCTCTGACTTGTCTCCACACCCTGCTACCCACTTCAAACCCCTTCTGAGTCCAAGTGCCAACCCATCCCTCTCCCGTTAACGTCACCCTTGCCTGCCCCCACCCTATACACACAGAATCCTCCTCCCATTTGAGCCCAGATGTCCTGAGCTGCTGAGGGAGGAAAGTTGAGTGGAGAGGCATGGTGAAGTGTTTATGGAGCATGCAGGTTGTCCCCTAGAACCGGGGCTGCCCTGCTCTCCTCCAGCTTTAACTTCCTTGTCCCACTTAACTTCTTGTCTCACCCCCTACTCCCTGCCGTTCACCTTGCCCCAGGACATCCAGCACTTTGTCCTTCGATCCCTGGGGGAGAAGAGACAACTGTACTATGCCATGGAGCACCTGGGGACCAGCTTCAAGGATCCTGTGAGTAACTTCACTTCTCTCCATCTCACTCCCACATATAAAGCTCTTAGACTGCCTGACCAAGTGGTGGTGCAGTGGATACAGCATTAGCTTGGGATGTTGAGACCCAAGTTCAAAACCTCAAGGTCGGCCCTGGCCGGTTGGCTCAGTGGTAGAGCGTCGGCCTGGCGTGCAGAAGTCCCGGGTTCGATTCCTGGCCAGGGCACACAGGAGAAGCGCCCATCTGCTTCTCCACCCCTCCCCCTCTCCTTCCTCTCTGTCTCTCTCTTCCCCTCCCACAGGGAGGCTCCATTGGAGCAAAGATGGCCCCGGGCGCTGGGGATGGCTCCTTGGCCTCTGCCCCAGGCGCTAGAGTGGCTCTGGTTGCAACAGAGCGATGCCCCGGAGGGGCAGAGATCTCCCCCTGGTGGGCAGAGCGTTGCCCCTTGGTGGGCGTGCCGGGTGGATCCCGTTGGGCACATGCGGGAGTCTGTCTGACTGTCTCTCCCCGTTTCCAGCTTCAGAAAAAAAAAAAAAAAAACCACCAAAAAAATACAAAAAAAACCCCCCAAAAACCTCAAGGTCGCTGGCTTGAGCATGGGCTCATCCAGCTTGAGCGTGGGGTCATTGACTTGAGTGTGGGATAATAAACATGACTCCATGGTCACTGGCTTCAGCCCAAAGGTCGCTGGTTTGAAGCTCAATGTCGCTGGCTTGAGCAAGGGGTCACTGGCTCAGCTGGAACCCCCCCCCCACCGCCCCCAGTCAAGGCAGATATGAGAAAGCAATCAATGAACAACTAAGATGCCACAACAACAAGTTGATGCTTCTCATCTCTCTCCCTTCTTGGCTATCTTTGTCTGTCTGTCTCTCTCTCTCTCGTAAAAAAATAAAAAAGCTCTTAGCCCTGGCCGGTTGGCTCAGCGGTAGAGCGTCGGCCTAGCGTGCGGAGGACCCGGGTTCGATTCCCGGCCAGGGCACATAGGAGAAGCGCCCATTTGCTTCTCCACCCCTCCCCCTCTCCTTCCTCTCTGTCTCTCTCTTCCCCTCCCGCAGCCAAGGCTCCATTGGAGCAAAAGATGGCCCGGGCGCTGGGGATGGCTCTGTGGCCTCTGCCCCAGGCGCTAGAGTGGCTCTGGTCGCAATATGGCGACACCCAGGAGGGTCGCAACATGGCGACGCCCAGGATGAGCAGAGCATCGCCCCCTGGTGGGCAGAGCGTCGCCCCCTGGTGGGCGTGCCGGGTGGATCCCGGTCGGGCGCATGCGGGAGTCTGTCTGACTGTCTCTCCCTGTTTCCAGCTTCAGAAAAATGAAAAAAAAATTTAAAAAAATAAAAAATAAAAAAATAAAAAAGCTCTTAGACTAGCACTTGGCAAATAGTGCTATGTAAATTGTTTTTCTTGTTGTTATGACAGGGTTTGGCCCAGGTCTTAGGGCTGTTCCCTCCACCTGGCCCTCTGGAAGCAGGAGAACCTTAATGTGGTAGTTCAGAGTCTAATATCAAGGATCAAGGCTGGACTTTGTGGGTGATGGTGCTTTTCTTGTCTGTTCCAGGATCCCTGGACTCCAGCAGCTTTCATCCCTGAGACACTTAGAGAAAAGCTCAGGTAGGTGATGCCAGTGGTGGGAGGGGCTTGCCCTGAGCCGGAAGGTGACAGACGGGGTCCTGGGAGGCTGGGTCTGGGCAAGATGGATCTGGACTGGTCTATGCATCCACTGAGTATGTCTTTCACCCCTGAGAGAGGATCAAGAGCAGCGGCCTTGGGACCATGAACCTCCACAGCCAAAACCCTTGACAGACTGGAAGGGTAAGTTCCTGGGAGAGCAGGAGTCAGGAACCTGGAGGGTCTGGGGCCTGTCAGTTAGGGCTACTGCTTGGCCTGCCTACAGGGGACCCTCAATCCCCTCTGCCTGTCCTTTCCCCTACAGATGTCCTCCTCCTGGAGGGAGTAACCCTGACCCAGGATGCAAAACAGCTGAATGGGTCGGAGCGGGCGGTGCTGGATGGCCTGCTCACCCCAGCAGAGTGTGGGGTGCTGCTGCAGCTGGCCAAGGTAAGGAGACCTGTGAGCAGGTGGCACAGCTGGCTAGTAAGGGACTCCAGGCACAGCTGCCTGCCCCCTTGTTCTTGACCTGTCCCCTTTTCTGCCTCCTCTGGTTCTCCAGCGGGGACTGGGCTTGCCACTGCCTCACTGCTGTGGATAAGTTCCTGTTCCTCTCAACTTAGAGGGCATGGGGTGGATGTTCTTTACAAATGAATTTTGCTAGAAGTTGATAGAAAGAACAAAACAAAACAAAGAACATAAAGGCATAAAAAAGTGTGAGTATGCAGGTAAAGATCCCTTGCAGTATTTTTGTTTGTTTGTTTGTTGTTGTTTTTTACAGAGACAGAGAGAGAGTCAGAGAGAAGGATAAACAAGGACAGACAGACAGGAACGGAGAGAGATGAGAAGCATCAATCATTAGTTTTTTGTTTTTGTTTTTTAAAGATTTTATTTATTGATTTTTAGAGAGAAAAGACACAGAGAGAGAAAGTGGGGGAGGAGCAGGAAGCATCAACTCATAGTTGTTTCTGGTATGTGCCTTGACCAGGGAAGCCCGGGGTTTTGAACCAGAGACCTCAGCATTCCAGGTCGGGGTTCTATCCACCACGCCACCACAGGTCAGGCATCAATCATTAGTTTTTCGTTGCGTGTTGCAACACCTTAGTTGTTTATTGATTGCTTTCTCATATGTGCCTTAACCATGGACCTTCAGCAGACCGAGTAACCCCTTGCTGGAGCTAGCGACCTTGGGTTCAAGCTGGTGGGCTTTCGCTCAAACCAGATGAGCCCGTGCTCAAGTTGGCGACCTCGGGGTCTCGAACCTGGGTCCTCTGCATCCCAGTCCAACGCTCTATCCACTGCGCCACTTTTTGGTCAGGCTCCCTTGCAGTTTTGTTACTGGCTGGGCTGATGGTTCAGTGGACACACAGACTTCTTTTTCTACCCATTGAATTCCTTCCTAGTTTGGGTTGAGTGATCCATATTCACCAGAGTGAGTCTGCCATTTTTTCTCCCCAAGTTAGAAGTGAGGAGGCAGTCAGACAGACTCCTGCATGCCAGGATCCACCTGGCATGCCCACTAGGGGGCAATGCTCTGCCCATCTGGGGCATTGCTCCATTGCAACCAGAGCCATTCTAGCACCTGAGGTGGAAGCCATGGAGCCATACTCAGCGCCCAGGCCAACTTTGCTCCAATGGAGCCGTGGCCACGGGAGGGGAAGAGAGAGACAGAGAGGAAGGAGAGGGGGAGGGTGGAGAAGCAGATGGGCGCCTCTCCTGTGTGCCTTGGCCAGGAATCGAACCCAGGACTTCCACAACTGGGCTGATGCTCTACCGCTGAGCCAACCAGCCAGAGTGAGTCTGCCATTTTATAAAGCATCAATCCTTTTTTTAAAATTGATTTTTAGAAAGATAGAGAAAGGGGAGAGAAGTGGGAAGCATCAACTCATAGTAGTTGATCCCCGTATGTGCCTTGACCAGACAAGCCCAGGGTTTCAAACTGGTGACCTCAAGTGTTCCAGGTTGACACTTTATCCACTGTGCCACCACAGGTTAGGCTGAAGCATCAATCCTTATTCTAGGCTAGCACACTCTCTTTGAGTGTGTGCTTTGTACTCAAAGCTTCTAGGTTGCAGGGAGGTAGATGAACAGTGACCCTTCATCCAGGAGCTCGCTGTAGAGAGAAGAAATCAGATGTGGAGACACAAAATTAGGGTGGGTGGTAAGTCTGATAAAAGAAATACGTACTGCCTGACCAGGTGGTGATGCAGTGAATAGAGCATTGGACTGGGACACGGAGGACCAAGGTTTGAAACCCTGAGGTCACCGGCTCAGGCACGGGCTCATCTGATTTGAGCAAGGCTCACCAGCTTGAGCCCAAGGTTGCTGGCTTGAGCATAGGTCACTCAGTCTGCTGTAGTCCCCCCAACCCCATCAAGGCAAATATGAGAAAGCAATCGATGAACACTAAAGTGCCACAACAAAGAATTAATGCTTCTCATCTCTTTTCCTCCCTGTCTGTCCCTATCTGTTCCTCTTTCTGTCTCTGTCACACACACACACACACACACACACACACACACACACACAAGAAGTATGTACTCCTTCAAATAGAAGCACTGAAATGCAAAGTCATAGAGGGCTTAGTGTGAGGGGTGGCATTTTTTTTTTTTAATGTGCCTTGACCGCGGGCCTTCAGCAGACCGAGTAACCCCTTGCTTGAGCCAGTGACATTGGGCGCAAGCTGGTGAGCTTTTTTACTCAAACCAGATGAGCCCTCGCTCAAGCTGGCGACCTCGGAGTCTAGAAACTGGGTCTTCCGCCTCCCAGTCCGACGCTCTATCCACTGCGCCACCATCTGTCTGGTCAGGCCTTTTTTTTGTACTTTTCTGAAGCTGGAAACGGGGAGAGACAGTCAGACAGACTCCCGCATGCGCCCGACCGGGATCCACCCGGCACGCCCACCAGGGGCGAAGCTCTGCCCACCAGGGGGCGATGCTCTGCTCCTCTGGGGCGTTGCTCTGCCCCGACCAGAGCCACTCCAGCGCCTGGGGCAGAGGCCAAGGAGCCATCCCCAGCGCCCGGGGCCATCCCCGCTCCAATGGAGCCTTGGCTGCGGGAGGGGAAGAGAGAGACAGAGAGGAAGGAGGGGGTGGGGGTGAAGAAGCAAATGGGCGCTTCTCCTATGTGCCCTGGCCGGGAATCGAACCCGGGTCCCCCGCACGCCAGGCCGACGCTCCACCGCTGAGCCAACGGGCCAGGGCCCCATTTTTCTTTTTTACAGAGACAAAGAGACAGAGAGAAGGATAGATAGGGACAGACAGACAGGAATGGAGAGATGAGAAGCATCAATCATTAGTTTTTCCTTGCGCATTGCGACACCTTAGTTGTTCATTGATTGCTTTCTCATATGTGCCTTGACCGCGGGCCTTCAGCAAACTGAGTAACCCCTTGCTCAAGCCAGCGACCTTGGGTCTAAGCGGGTGAGCTTTTTGCTCAAGCCAGATGAGCCTGCGCTCAAGCTGGCAACCTCGGGGTCTCGAACCTGGGTCCTCTGCATCCCAGTCCAACGCTCTATCCACTGTGCCACCACCTGGTCAGGCGGGGGTGGGGGTGGCATTTGAGCTCAGTTGTAAGGATGTGTTAATGAGGCAGAGAAAGGGAGGAGAGTCAGGCTTTGAGGGAGAAGGGGTTAATAGCATAGGGCAGACCTCACAATGACTACCTGTGTGATGTTGGGCAATGTATTTTAACATCTCTGAGCCTAGTGTCCTCATCTATAAAATGGGGCTAAATGCAATGGCTTTGTGATAGTGTTGTTCTGAGGATTAAATGAGTTAGCACATGGTAAAGATCTTAGAAGACTATAGAAAGTGGCCAGTATCTAGCTGTCACTGTTATCATCTGCCTGTATATTATTTGGAGGTGATATAGGGGAGAGACCCAGAGCTGGAGTCACAAGAGAGATGGTGAAGAGCCCTGTGTACCCTACCAAGGATGGTAGGACAGCTTATTGAAGGATTTAAGGAAGGGGTTGACTTGAGTGTTCCTGTAGAACCTCCAAAGGCAGGGTCTGGAGTCACCACCATCCTGTAGAACTGGTGGGTCCCTCTAGTGGCAGTGTGGAGAAAAGCAATGGGAGGGGAAAGTAAGGGAGGACCCTGGAGTGATGGAGGGCGCCTGCTTTAGGTTAGGTCCTTATTTCAAGGGAGTGAAGAAAAGGGGACAGATGAGAAATATGTAGAAAATCAAAGACAGAAAAGTTAAGGACTAAATCTGTATGGAAGATGATGGAAGACTGGCCTTCAAGGGTAACTCCCAACATCAGACCTTTCTGTTCCTTGATTACACTAAACTCATTCTGGCCTCAGGACTGCATCACTTGCTACTTCTGCTGCCTGGAACATTTTTCTCTCAGATATTCAAGTGGCTCCTTCATATCATTTGGTTTAAATTCAGATGTACCTTGTCAACTAGCTGTACTGTAGCCACAAGGTTGTAGCCCTGCTTATATTTTCTTTGTAACATTTAACTGAATTGATCTGGTTGGTTGGTTTGTTATCTGAAAATATAAACTCCACCTAGCGTGCGGAGGACCCGGGTTCGATTCCCGGCCAGGGCACACAGGAGAAGCGCCCATTTGCTTCTCCACCCCTCCGCCGCGCCTTCCTCTCTGTGTCTCTCTTCCCCTCCCACAGCCAAGGCTCCATTGGAGCAAAAATGGCCCGGGCACTGGGGATGGCTCTGTGGCCTCTGCCTCAGGCGCTAGAGTGGCTCTGGTCGCAACATGGCGACGCCCAGGATGGGCAGAGCATCGCCCCCCTGGTGGGCAGAGCATCACCCCATGGTGGGCGTGCTGGGTGGATCCTGGTCGGGTGCATGCGGGAGTCTGTCTGACTGTCTCTCCTTGTTTCCAGCTTCAGAAAAATGCAATAAAAAAAACCCCCAAAAAAACAAAATATAAACTCCATGAGAACAGGGACCTTTTCATGTTCATAATTGTGTCCCCTGTGCCTAGAACAATGCCTGGCACATAGTAGATGCTCAGTACAAATTTGTTGAATGAATGAATACAAGAATAGAAGGTTAAATGACTTGCATGACAAAATGGACTCTCAAAGATGAGGTTTAGCCTGACCTGTGGTGGCGCAGTGGATAAAGCGTCGACCTGGAAATGCTGAGGTCACCGGTTCGAAACCCTGGGCTTGCCTGGTCAAGGCACATATGGGAGTTGATGCTTCCAGCTCCTCCCCACCTTCTCTCTCTGTCTCTCTCTCCTCTCTATCTCTCTCTCTCTCTCCCTTTCTCTCTCCTCTCTAAAATGAATAAATAAAATTTTAAAAAAATTAAAAAATAAAAAAAGATGAGGTTTATATATGGGATAACTAGGTACTGGTACGTTAACTGAGTTTCAAAAACCAAACAGAAAAATAAGTGTCCAAATATGAGGAGATGCCCCCCAGGTGATGACAGTCGTGTAGCTGTTGGGTGATTGGGACTTCGCATCAAGGCTTCTCACATTCTCCAAGAGCGTGTCAGTGGGAAGAGGTCAGAGAGAGATACCTCAGCTGGACTGGCCTATCGAGCTTCTGCTGGAGTCCTGTCTCCAGATAGACGCCTCTGATCTTTGCTCATCAGGGGTGAATGATCAAGCCGTCCTGCACCCCTTTCCCAGCTGTCCTTACCCTCTCAGAGGCCCTTTCCCCACTGCAGGATGCTCGCCAGAGTTCTGTGCACAGGCCCCTCAGCCAGTAGGACTCCAGATCTTTACAAGAGAGTGACAATACAAATGTGAAGATAGTCGTTCTCTGGGGAAGGACAGCAGCTCAGGAAAAATAGCCACCAGAGAACTCTGGGAGCTCCTAGCCTCTTCCAGAGAGTGGCAGGGTTGGAAGAAAGGTCTTGTGGTCTGTGGGCACTGAAGTGAGCAGAAGTCCAAGGCTGAAGGACGGTGACTCTAGTCAGCTCCCTTCTATTGTATTTAGGATGCAGCTGAGGCTGGAGCCAGGTCTGGCTATCGAGGCCGCCGCTCCCCTCACACCCCCCACGAACGCTTCGAGGGGCTCACAGTGCTCAAGGCTGCGCAGGTGAGAGAGGAGGTACCCATGCCCTGGTCTGATGCCCAGAACTGGAGAAGAGGATATATAGGAGGCTGGGCGCAAGGGCCTGGGCTTCCCCCATGGAGGGGCTCTCCTGGGACTGAGAGTCCTTAAGTCCTCTGCCCAGGATTGAGGAGGGGTTGTCATGGAGCCAGTGGAAGGAGCATTTGGAGCTGATGGGCAGGCTGGGTCCTGAGATCAAGCCCACCCTTCCATTGCCTCCCTCCTTTCTTGTCCTTCCTGTTGCCTGCAGCTCGCCCGGGCTGGGGCTGTGAGCACTCATGGTGCTAAGCTGCTTCTGGAGGCGAGCGAGCGAGTGCGGATCCTAACTCAGGCCTACTTCTCCCCGGAACGGCCCCTGCATCTGTCCTTCACCCACCTGGTGTGCCGTACTGCCATCGAAGGTAACTGCTGGGACCCCACTGTTCCTTCCCAGCCTTGGGTCCCTGTGGGGCGCTGCATATCCTCAACACCCCCAAACTGTGTGGGTTCATCTTCACTCCTAAAAGATTTTGACTCCTCTGCCCAAGTGGAGGCCTGGCCTCTCTGCTTAGCTGTGACCTCCAAGGTTCAGGGTGGGTGTGGATGGTGGTGGAAGGGAAGGGGGGCACAGAGACATTCCCCAGGCCCCTGTACTTTCTAGGGGAGCAAGAGCAGCGCATGGACCTGAGTCACCCGGTGCACGCCGACAACTGCGTCCTGGACCCTGACACCGGAGAGTGCTGGCAGGAGCCCCCAGCCTACACTTATCGGGACTACAGGTGGGCAGCCCCTCCGGTGACCAGGCAGGTGGGCCTGGGTCGGGATCTCACTGCCTCCTGTCTTCCTCCTCCAGTGGACTCCTCTACCTCAATGATGACTTCCAGGGCGGGGACCTGTTCTTCACAGAGCCCAATGCCCTTACTGTCAGGGTAAGTGAGGTGGGGGTTGGGACAGGGAGCCCAGCTGTGGGCTCAGGATTCAAAACAGAAGGTTCCCAGAGGCAAATGCAGGGAAATGGCTGGGGCCACTTTAACCCTTTCCTTCCCTGGCCTCCCCACCCCTCTTTACCACTTGTCCGTGCTCAGGGGCTCTCCTAGCAGAAGTTGATTATGCCCCCCAGGAGATATCAAAGTGGCCCCTCCAGATCCTGCCCTCAGTGTCTGCCTCACCTCTTTAGGGAGGGTGGGTGAGCACAGGGCCCCAAGTCCCTATTCCATGTAGAAACTGGGAGCTAGAAGGAGGTAGAAGGAGAGGACAGTGAATTCTCCTTGTCTACTGCTCTGTCATACCAACTACCTCCTTCTCTCCTTACCACCATCCGATACCTATAATCCAGGCCCTCCTTGGGGCAGAAGAATGTCCCCAAGTCCTTATCCCCAGTACCCTGAGTCTGGTCCTGTGCTAATTTCCACAGATTACTTCACACCCAATTCAAAGAATTAGACCAGAAAAGTCAGGGAACCCAGGGGGCAGGGAGGGACTAATGGGGGGCCCTTGATGGAGGCCCCTTCTCGTTTGGCTCTTTTAGCCTCAGTCTAGCACTTGTGCTCCCAAGTGCAGCCCAGTTTCCTTCCTATTTGTCCCAAACTAGTCCATGAATTAAGGAGTGGGAAGTGATGGGCAAGAGAGCTGACCTTTTGGTGCCTCCTGCCCTGTCCTGATCTGGGAGTCAGGGCCAAGTTCTCCGAGGGCCTCTCCCTGGAGCTGAACCTGCCCTCATCCCCCAGGCTCAGGTTCGTCCTCGCTGCGGACGCCTCGTGGCCTTCAGCTCCGGTGGGGAAAATCCCCATGGTGTGTGGGCCGTGACTCGGGGTCGGCGCTGCGCCCTGGCACTGTGGCACACGTGGGCCCCTGAGCACAGGGAGCAGGTGAGAAGGAGCAGGAATAGGAAGGATGTCTCTCCTGCTGTGTGAACATGGGCAGCCTGGTGGGAGAGGGGCAGGGGCTAAGATGACCCAGGGAGGCTCCTTGGGGCAGGGTGGCTGCAGAGGATTGGGCCAGACTCCCCTCCCACCTCCCAGGAGTGGACAGAAGCCAAAGAGCTGCTGCAGGAGCCAGAGCAGGAGGAGAAGGATAATGAGGAGCAGGAAGAAATGCCCAGCAGAGACCCCTCCCCAGAACCTCCCAGCCGCAGGCTTCAGCGGGTCCAGGACAAGGCTGGGAAGCCGCCTCGAGTCCGAGAGGAACTGTGAGGAGCTGAGCCAGCTCCTTGGGGATGTGGCCACTTGACTTGAAAAGAGCTGCCTCGATTCTAGGACCCACAAGAAGCCCCCATGTGTCAGGAGCAGAACAGCAAGCTCTCTGTCCCTGTACCCCCGCCATCTTGGGGATCACAAGGGCTGTCGAACCCTGGACTCAGAGGACACTGTACAGACTATCCGACAGCTCACCAGGTCTGAGGAGCCGGGCTTGGTCCCAGCTGATGGGCCTCCAGCCCCAGCACAGAGGACATGATGCCTCCCTGGGAAGAAATAGCAGGGGGCAGAGCCTGACTGCTTCAAACGGAGGATGAGCGGGGAGAATAACCCCACTGCCCTCTCCCAGCCTGTCAATAAAGAACATGAAGATCCCTCAGCCAGAGCCTGTCAAGTGTATCACAGTTTCTGTGGTGGCTGGAGACGGAAGCGGCTATGGCTGGCTTGGGAGGAGACAGGTGTCTTCGGGCCTCCCAGAGGTGGAGCCACTCACGCCTGTGATTTGTCAGGGAAATCTCAGCCACCTGCTCCCCTCATGCAAATTTACCCAAACCCCTGACAGCTGCTCCTTGGGCCTCCAGCTCTAAGCCCTGTCTTCCCTCTGAGCTTGGCCAAGACTTAGCTTGATCCTTAAGGCTCCTGCTTTCACAGCCCCAGCAGGACTTTGAGTCATGGGGGCAAGTAGTGGGCCAAACCCCAGATGGGAGCAGGGGATGGGGCTGCCCTCCACTTGCAATCCTTTCTGTACCCACAGTAGGGATAGACCTGTCTGTCCATCCTTCTGAATCCCCTGTACCCCACACCCTGCCCCCCAGGATCAGATCCTGGGGCAGCTGGTTAGGGTTTGTCGGGAAGAAGGATTATCCAGATCAGTCCCTTCTAATCTCAGCTCCCGCCTGAACTCTCCCCATAGTGACCAGAACCCTCTTTCCCCACCATCCTGAACTAAGGAATATAGTTTTGTGTATTGACAATTGGGCCATCTCTCACCCTCATATTCTGGCTCTTGGAATGGTTGCTAGGTAGGCCCTGGGTGCCAAGATCATCACGACTGGTGAGGGCCAGGGCCTGGGGGTGGGGGCTGCGGGGGCTGTGGTGGCTCCTGCTCCTCTGCACCCTCCCAAACCTCAACCTTTAATCCTCACAGCTTTGCTCTAATCCCAGGGGGCCTGATGCTCCTCTCTCTGCCTGCAGAGACTGAGCGGGGAAGCACTCCTTCCACCTCTCCTCCCTCCAGGGCCTGTGGGGGGCTGCTCCTCTATAGCCAGGCACTCCTGCTCCTGCCCCTCCCCCAGGCTGGGCCCAAGTTGGTCTGGAAGCTGCACACCTCTCTCCTGTTCTCTCCCCCCCATCCCGCCCGTGCCAGCTGATTTCATTTGCCTGACGTCCGTCCTTGTTGGCCCTACCCTTCCCTGTCGGTGCCCCCCCTCCTCAGAGTGGGGCCAGGCCAGGCCAGCTTCGCTGGCAGCAGAGCCGGGGCAGGTGACGAGCTGGCGTCGCAGCTGAGGGAGTGAGGACGCGCTTGGGAACCGGAGCTGGAAACCTGGGAGAAGTCCAGTCAGAGCCCAAGTAAGAGGGAGCTGGTCTGCTCCCCGGAGGTGCGGGCTGCAGGGAGGGCTCGGGCAGTGCTGGGCTGGCTGTACAGGACTCCAAACTTGGAGGGGACAATGGGGGAGGTGCTGTAGACCACCCGGTCATTTCTCTAGTTGTTGGAGTGGGCTCTCGCCCTCATGAAGAGTCTGGTGTGGGTGTGAGGGACAGAAAAATGGCCTGGTGGGGATTTCCTCTTTGCCTACCCCATGTTCCTGGCAGGAGCAGGAGCTACCCCTCAACCCGTCAGCCATGGGGGAGATGGAACAGCTGCGGCAGGAAGCGGAACAGCTCAAGAAGCAGATTGCAGTAACCCCAGAACCTTCCCACTAGGGACCCCTGAAAATATGGAAATGGGGACATGAGGGAGTGTGGCCTGGGAGGAAGGAGGCTGGGTTCACTCTTGAGTGGCACCTTAGAGACCTCTGACCTGGGAGTGACCAGAGACTGTCTGGATCTCATATTTGAGATGTCACCAAACCACAGAGCCCCAAGCCCACCTACCTCAGAGGCCCATTCACCTCCTACTCTGCCCTTCCCTCCCCTGACGTCTGCTTTTTCCCCAGGATGCCAGGAAAGCATGTGCTGACATTACTCTGGCAGAGGTGAGACTCCTGTCTCCCTGAGGCAGGGCCTGAGGGGAGAAGAGGGCATGGGAGCTCCCTGACCAGCCCAAGCTTTAGTGCATATGTCCTTGGAATGAGGAATAACAGTAATTAATTCATTCAACAAACATTTAGTGAGAACTCTCTGGGCCAGGGACCATATTGGAAGCTAAAGACGATGCTGTCTCTATTATCCATAAAACAAGAGTGATCACACTCCCTCACCTTGCAGGGTGGTGAGGATGAAGAAAGGGATGGTACTTTGTAAATCACAAAACCCTTGGAGATGCCAGTTACTAGTTGTCTAATATAGTATTTCAATTCTAGGATGCACACCTTTTCACATTTTGACATTTCTGAAATCAAGATGCATCCAACAATAGATGATACCTTACAATTAAAATGGGCAGTATTTTTTTCTTTCTTGATAATACATAAAAGAATGGTGCTTCCTAGAGTAGGTTGCATCTTAGATAGGATTAAATATCTCAATAAGAGTAAGCATTTACTGCCTGACCAGGCAGTGGCACAATGGACAGAGTGTCAGCCTTGGGATGCTGAGGAACCAGGTTCGAAACCCCAAGGTTGCTGGCTTGAGCATGAGCTCATCTGGCTTGAGTGCAGGCTCACCAGATTGAGCATGGGGTCATAGACATGACCTCATAATTGCTGTCTTGAGCCCAAAGGTCACTGGCTTGAAGCCCAAGGTCGCTGGCTTGAGCAAGGGACACTCGCTCTGCTATAGCCCCCCCCCCATCAAGGCACATATGAGAAAGCAATCAATGAACAATTAAGATGCCGTAACGAAGAATTGATGCTTCTCATTTCTCTCCCTTCCTGTCTGTCTGTCTGTCTGTCTCTACTCCCACTAAAGAAAAAGAAAAAAATAAGTAAGCATTTACTGAACATTTACCATGAGACAGACACTGGGCTAAGTTGCTTAAATACATAATTTCATTCAATTTTCATGACAACCCCATAAGGTAGATGCTATGAACATTTATAAATGAGGAAACAGGCTCAGAGAGGTTAAGTAAGTTGATCAAGATAATAAAGCAGGCAAATGGCAAGTTAAGTCTGCTGGCCCTGGAGTCCCAGACAAAGTCTAGAAGCTGGACAAAGTTTAAGGGGCATAGGACCACAAATTCCAGTAGGTGCAATTTAAGGTCACAGTGATACCCTAGATACCCAGTTAGAGTTGGCTGTGCTGCAGTGGTACGTGTGTGTGAACAGGCTCCTGGTGGTTTGGGACTATTGAACGTGTACATATCTTCCTAAATTCATGTTCAGCAACTTCACATTGGCATCTTGACACTGGCCAACCTCCCCTCACCCCCACTGGAGAGGGAGTTGTTAAACACTTAATAACAGGCCACTGGCTGTCTCTCACATCAATGTAAGCCACTACAGGGCAGTCTTATTTTTTTAAATTAATTTTATTTATTTATTCATTTTAGAGGGGGGGGAGCAGGAAGCTTCAACTCCCATATGTGCCTTGACTGGGCAAGGGTTTTGAACCGGCAACCTCAGCATTCCAGGTCGATGCTTATCCACTGCGCCACCACAGGTCAGGCCAGAGTCTTATTTCTGTAAGGCTCTACCCAGAGCCTGGCACAAGGTAGAAACTTGTACAGATTGGTGCCTGTAACACTGACATCAGGACACGTATCCTGCTCACCCTGATTCCTTTTTATTTTTCTTTATTGATTTTAGAGAGGAAGGGAGACAGAAACATCTGTTTCTGTATGTGCCCTGACTGGGGATCAAACCAGCAACCTTGGCATATAGGGACAATGCTCTGACCAGCTGAGCTATCCAGCCAGGGCTTACCCTGACTTTTCTTTCTTTTTATTCTTCTTATTTTTTTTTTTTTTTTTGTAAGAGAGAGACAGAGAGAGGGACAGACAGACAGGAAGGGAGATGAGAAGCATCAACTCGTAGTTGCAGCACTTTAGTTGTTCCTCGATTGCTTTTCATATGTGCCTTGCTCAAGCCAGCAACCTTGGGCTTTAAGCCAGCAACCTTAGGGCTCAACTCAGCAACCATGGGGTCATGTCTATGACCCTGTGCTCAAGCTGGTGAGCCTGCACTCAAGCCGGTGACCTCTCACCCCGATTTCTAATGCCCCATTTCTGCAGCTTGTGTCTGGCCTAGAAGTTGTGGGACGAATCCAGATGCGGACGAGGCGGACGTTAAGGGGACATTTGGCCAAGATTTATGCCATGCACTGGGCCACTGACTCCAAGTGAGGCTTGAGAGGTGCCTAGAGGGGAGGGGAGGCAGGAAGGAGAGGCTTGGGTGACATGGGATGCCCTCTCCCCAGGCTGCTGGTAAGTGCCTCACAAGACGGGAAGCTGATCGTGTGGGACACCTACACCACCAATAAGGTACCAGCCCTGCCTCCTGCCGTCCATCAGCCCATCCTTCCTTGGGGACACTATGCCTACCCTTCTCTGCTTTCTCCACCTGGGAGCTCAGCCCAGACCCTGCTTCTGTCCACCCGGCCCTCCTGCAGGTACATGCCATCCCTCTGCGCTCCTCCTGGGTCATGACCTGTGCCTATGCCCCATCAGGGAACTTTGTGGCGTGTGGGGGGCTGGACAACATGTGCTCCATCTACAGCCTCAAGTCCCGAGAGGGCAATGTCAAGGTCAGCCGGGAACTCTCTGCCCACACAGGTGAGTGAGACCTTCTCTTCCCGTCCCATCTTGAGGGGTCCAGGGGAGCTGTGGCTGCTGGGTTCTGGCTGTCACCAGGGCACTGTCCTAACCACCTCCAGGTTATCTCTCCTGCTGCCGCTTTCTGGATGACAACAACATTGTGACCAGCTCTGGAGACACCACGTGGTGAGGACTGAGCACGGTGGGCGCTGGGCAGGGGAGGCAGCTCTGTCCAGGTCTCTCTCTGTGACAGTCTCCCTTCCTCCTGGCAGTGCTCTGTGGGATATCGAGACTGGGCAGCAGAAGACTGTGTTTGTAGGACACACAGGGGACTGCATGAGCCTGGCTGTGTCTCCTGACTTCAAACTCTTCATTTCCGGGGCCTGTGATGCCAGCGCCAAGCTGTGGGATGTGCGGGAGGGGACCTGCCGGCAGACTTTCACTGGCCATGAGTCAGACATCAACGCTATCTGTGTGAGCCCCCTTTGTGCTCCAACTGCTGGGACCACCTCACCACCCCAAATGCACGTCCTTCACCCTTTCCAGAGCCCCCCACCTGTCTTTTTAACTTTCTACTTTAAAATAATTTCATCTTTCAAGAAAGTTGTGAGAGTAACAGAGTTCCCATCTACTCTTCACCCATATTCAGTTAACATTTTACATTTGTTTTATCATTCTCTCTGCAGAGGAAGGGATGGAGAAATGGAGGGAAAGATGCTAGCTAGCTATCTAGCTAGATAGACACATACCCCTAGAGGTAGATGTATGTGTACATTTTGTTAATTTTTCCCCTGTTTTGAGAGTATGTTGCAGGTATCATGTGTCTACCACTTAAATACTTTAGTGTATTTCTAAACATAGGCTATTCTCGCCCTGGCCGGTTGGCTCAGTGGTAGAGCGTCGGCCTGCCGTGCGGGGGACCCGGGTTCGATTCCCGGCCAGGGCACATAGGAGAAGCGCCCATTTGCTTCTCCACCCCCCCCTCCTTCCTCTCTTTCTCTCTCTTCCCCTCCCACAGCCAAGGCTCCATTGGAGCAAAGATGGCCCGGGCGCTGGGGATGGCTCCTTGGCCTCTGCCCCAGGCGCTAGAGTGGCTCTGGTCGCAGCAGAGTGACGCCCCGGAGGGGCAGAGCGTCGCCCCCTGGTGGGCGTGCCGGGTGGATCCCGGTCGGGCGCATGCGGGAGTCTGTCTGTCTCTCCCCATTTCCAGCTTCAGAAAAATACAAAAAAAATAATAATAAAATAAAATAAACATAGGCTATTCTCTTACATAGCCACAGTAAATTCCTTTTTTTTTTTAGAGAGAGAGACAGGAAGGAAAGATAAAAAGAATCAACTTGTAGTGGCAGCACCTTAGTTGTTCATTGATTGCTTTTTTAAATGTGCCTTGACCAGGGGGCTCCAGCTGAGCCAGTGACCCCTTGCTCAAGCCAGCGACCTTGGGCTTCAGTCAGCGATCATGGGGTCTGATTCTGTGCTCAAGCCGGGGACCTTGGGGTTTCACACCTGGGTCCTCAGCATGCCAGGTTGACAGTCTATCCACTGCGCCACTGCCTGGCTAGGCATATAATTCTTAGAATCAGGAAATTTATCAGTGACACAATAAGAATCTACAGTCTATATTCACATCTCACCAATCATCTCAAAAATATCTGTAACAGCAGTGTTTTTTCCCTGCCAGGAATGCGTATTGCTTTTACTTGCCACATCTTAATTTCCTTTAAACTGGAACTGTTTTTCTACCTTTATCTTTCATGACATTAACATTTTTAGAGTACAAACTGATTTTCTGTAGACTTTCCTTCTATTTGAGTTGATCTGACATTTCCTCATGATGAGGTTCAGGTTATGCATTTGTACTTGGCCCTGCTCCTACACTCTGATCCAGCCGAGACTATAGTGGGAAGTCAGACAGCCTGCGCCCTTCTAGCCATGTGATCCTGAGCGAGCTGCAGGCTCTCCCTCAGCCTCATGGGAATAAGGCTGGTCCGCAGCGCTGTCATGAGGAACAAGTGAAGGGTCTGGGAGAGCCACCGGGGTGCATGAAGAATGGTGCAACCTCCTTTCTCACCACAGGCCCGAGAAGGGACAGGCAGGGAGGCTGAGAGAAAGAAGCAGCTTGTCCTGAAGCCACCAGGACAGGAGTCAGGGAGAGGGCAGCCCAGGTTTGAGTCCTGACCCTCTTGCCACCTGTGCCCTTAGTTCTTCCCCAATGGAGAGGCCATCTGCACAGGCTCCGACGACGCCTCCTGCCGCCTGTTTGACCTGCGGGCAGACCAGGAGCTGACCGCCTACTCCCATGAGAGCATCATCTGCGGCATCACGTCTGTGGCCTTCTCCCTCAGTGGCCGCCTACTCTTTGCAGGCTACGATGACTTCAACTGCAATGTCTGGGACTCCATGAAGGGCGAGCGTGTGGGTAAGGGCCAGCCCCCAGCTACTGCCATCTCAGATGGATGTACCCTCCTCCCAGAAACCCTTGTTGGGAACCTCTTACCACTGTTTCCTAAGTATTAGACGAGCTCTACCCCTGGAACCCAGTCCCCTTTTGGTTTCCAATATAGGACAATCTTCCCTGAAAGAAACGTTCTAAGGTGGCCTTCTCCACCGCCCACTGTCATAGCTGCTCCTGGCCACTTGAATGTCCATCAGGTCTGGGTTTCAGGAGCATCCACTGAAGGAAAGGGCAGTCTCGGGGAACTATGCAACGAACAGAATCAGATCTAGAATGACCCGAGAGTCCTAGATAAGCTAGGGGCTAGTGTGGCTTCTTATCTTGGGAGAGGTCAGGTCCTGACTAAAATAACACTGGCCTGAGAGTCAGGATGCAAATCCTAATTCTGTGGCTTACTTTCTGAGTGCCCTTGGGCCTGTCACTTCTCCCTGGGCCTCAGTCCCTTCCTTTGGAAATAAATAGCATGAGTGGTTACTTTCCTAGTTTTCCAACCCCCATCAATAGACTTCTGGCTCTTTTCACAGCACACTGACAATGCCAACCTTCCTGCACCCTCTCTGCCCCTCCTCCACTTCAGGTTCTTGACAGAGCCTGGCCTCAAGAGAAACCCCACTGCTTAGGGCTAATCCTCTTTCAGTCTTCCAGTCTCCATCAGGGGAGGCTGAAGAGTCAGAGCCCAGCCTACCTAACCTAGGATTAGGTGCACACACTCCCTGCCAAACCAGCGCATGGAGACACGCTGACTCTTCTCCCTTTTCCTCAGGCATCCTCTCTGGCCATGACAACAGGGTCAGCTGCCTGGGGGTCACAGCTGATGGGATGGCAGTGGCCACTGGTTCCTGGGACAGCTTCCTCAAAATCTGGAACTGAGGAAGTTGGAGGGGAGGTAAAAGGCCATGCACACACTCAGCTGCCCCTTCCCCTGCCCTGTTTCTTTAAGGTTCCTTGAAGGCTTTCTCTTCTAAACCCCAGCTACCATTCCCACCAAGATTTCTCCTTTGAGGATAGTGGGGACCACACAGAGTGTGCCTTCAGGAGGAAGAATCAGGGATGGGCAGAGAACTGCCCCATCTCCTCCCATGGCCTCCCTTCTCCACTGTCCTGACAGTTTCTTCTTTAATGAGCAAAGACAACTACCCCTCCCCAGCCCTTGGCAGGCCCAGCAGGCTTCCGAGATGCGGCTCCAGACCCTAGGAGCCCTCCCCTAGAGTTACTACCTTAGTCATGACCCGTGTGGCACAGGGCACTCAGCCCCGTGACTATGGCTGTGGAACCACCAGGGTCCTTGGCCCCTTCTCCTTCAAGCTTTCTCCTTTTTCTACCTTCTTTTTTTCTCTCCAAAGCACCTGCAATAAAGTATATAACACCCTGGTATATCTGTGATGTTTGGCTTCCAACCTACTTCTGTTCCAAAAAGATTCAGTTCCCACTTAAGAAAGTATTACAGGTACAAGTGATAAAGTGTGGGTATTACAAAGCTTGTGGGCAGAAAGTAGGTTGGAGGCAGAAGGCCAAGTTTTCTGGGGAAGGCCTGAGACGGGTCGGGAGAGAAGATATTCACCGGTGGCTAGGGCCTGTGTGCACAGCAGTTTCCCACAGCCTGCCTTCAGTGCATACATGTATGTTTGTACAGGAGGATTATGTTGAGAAAGAATCAGATTAGAAAAGGCCTTGAGGGCCTGACCTGTGTGGTGCAGTGGATAAAGCATTGACCTGGAACACTGAGGTCACCGGTTCGAAACCCTGCGTTTGTCTGGTCAAGGCACATATGGCAATTGATGCTTCCTACTCCTCCCTCCATTCTCTCTCTCTGTCTCTCTCACTCTCTCCTCTCTAAAATAAATGAATAAATAAATAAATAAATGTATTCTTTTTTTTTTTTTTTTTCCTGAAGCTGGAAACGGGGAGAGACAGTCAGACAGACTCCCGCATGCGCCCGACCAGGATCCACCCGGCACGCCCGCCAGGGGCGATGCTCTGCCCCTCTGGGGCGTCGCTCTGCCGCGACCAGAGCCACTCTAGCGCCTGGGGCAGAGGCCAAGGAGCCATCCCCAGCGCCCGGGCCATCTTTGCTCCAATGGAGCCTTGGCTACAGGAGGGGAAGAGAGAGACAGAGAGAAAGGGGGGGGGGGGGGGGGTGGAGAAGCAAATGGGCGCTTCTCCTATGTGCCCTGGCCGGGAATCGAACCCGGGTCCCCCGAACGCCAGGCTGACGCTCTACCGCTGAGCCAACCAGCCAGGGCAAATGTATTCTTTTTTAAAAATCTAAAGAAAAAAAAGTCTTGAATGTCAGGCTAGAGTCAGACTTTTTTTTTAAATTTTATTTATTTTTTTTTTACAGAGACAGAGAGTGAGTCAGAGAGAGGGATAGACAGGGACAGAGAGACAGGAACGGAGAGATGAGAAGCATCAATCATTAGTTTTTTATTGCACGTTGCAACACCTTAGTTGTTCACTGATTGCTTTCTCATATGTGCTTTGACCATAGGCCTTCAGCAGACTGAGTAACCCCTTGCTCAAGCCAGCGACCTTGGGTCCAAGCTGGAGCTTTTGCTCAAACCAGATGAGCCCACGCTGAAGCTGGTGACCTCAGGGTCTCGAACCTGGGTCCTCTGCATCCCAGTCCGACGCTCTATCCACTGCGCCACCGCCTGGTCAGGCTAGAGTCAGACTTTATCCTAAGGGCAATGGGGAACCACTGAAGAGTTTTGAGCAGAGTAGTAATGTGATCAGCTCTGCTTCTCAGAGAGATGGCTCTAGCAGCAATGCAGGTTGATTAAACAGAGGGAAGGGAGACAATAGGGAATGAAAGAAACAGGTAGGAGGCAGGTGGCAAGAAATGCAATAGCAATACGACAAAGGGAACAAAGGAAGGGATGGAAAAGAAATTAAACTTATAGAATATAGGATTTAGTGACCAATACTTCCCTTAAGAGGGAAGGATTCAAAATGGTGGCCAACGTTTGGGTTTGGGTGGATAATGCTGTTTTTTATAGGGATTAAAATAAAAAAGAAGAGCCCTGGCCAGATAGCAGAGTTGGTTAGAGCATCGTCCTGAAGCACAGAGGTTGCCAGTTTGATCCTGGGTCAGGGAACATGCAGAAACAAATCGATGTTCCTCCCTCCCCCTTCTTCTCTCTCTCTAAGAAAAACAAAAAAGAAGGTGGTGGAGAGAAATAGCCTTTTGGGGGAAGATCACAAATTCAACTTTAGACAAACTGACTTTGAGAGACCTGGAAGTTAGCAGAATACAGCTACGTAGCAGCTAATCCCTAAAAGTGAACACCTAGGAAGAGCAAGAGGAAAGAGCCAAGTGCAGAGCCCGGGAACACGAGGATTTAAGGGAGGCGTGTTAACGGGATTTGGCGATACCAGTGCAGGGGTACTCAGGCCAGGGAACACAAGCTCCCCAGGCCGCCTTTCTACATAAAGACGACCCAGTGCAAGATTTAGATTTAACAGTTAATAACATGATTTAAAATTACTTCCTTTAATATTCAAGAAATACATAACACACAAAGAAAACTCTCAGTTCCAGAGTTGGTAGTTGAGGGCGAGTCAAAGAAAATGAGCCTTTCTAGTCACCCAGGGGAATAAGGGGTGAGAGGACTCAAAATATCACTAGACCCCTGGCGAACACAGGGCTGAGGCCACACGTGGCCTAATTCTCTACCAAGGCAAAGTGCTGATTTTCCTTGTCATGATCCTGGGCTTGTTCCCATGCTTGTCCTCCAGTTCTCAGAAGTCGTCCAGTTCCCAGAATGGTCCCTTCCTTTAGTTCCCTAACATTTTCACTCAGGGCAGAAGGCCGCTTACCCTACAAAAGGCATTTTGCAAGTTGGGGGAGGGAGGGAGGTTGTTCAGGAGAGGAAAGATAGGGTAAAAGCCTCCCACCTTCTTAGTTGGACTTCGTAGGAATAGATCTCACCCTCACCCTTTACCTGTCGTGGTGTCAGAGTTCCAGGGGAGTTGTCATCCTGTAGGATGGTGAGGGGAGATCTCCCTAATACCTTGCCATTTGGTTTCCGTTTATTGCGCTTAGAACCTACGGTAGGTGGAGTTAAAGCAAGGAGCCAAAATTAGGGGATTACAATTTATTCCTCCTAAACTATCTGTGGACATTATCCCAGAACATGATCCCAATTTCTTTTCCTTACACCTTGCCCTTAAGATTCTGTACCTGAAGATCTGGGCGTCTCGGGGTCTCTTGTGGGCTTGTCTGAGCCCTGGCTGGCCATAAGGGTTTCTGAGGCCTGTCCTGTTTCTTCCTCAGAAAACACCTGCTTGGAGGGGAGCTCATTCTGGCTCCTATGTGGCATCTGATCCTCAAGTGAAAACTGGGTGCCCAGAGGCAAGTCCAATTCAGAAGATGAAGGTGCCTCTAGGGGCAGAACAGGCTCTAGAGGAAGATTTGATTCAGGGGCTTTGGTCTTAAATACTTCACTCAGCTGTTTCACCAGTGGGCTTGAGGGCTCTAGAGGGAAGCAGTGAGACAGTGACCCTCTGATACAAATTGTTCAGTAAAGAGGAAAAAACGTAGAAGCCTTAGGATTCATGCCCTAGTGGGTGAGGAATTGAGTAGGGAAAAATCAAGGTGAGAGGGAACAAAGTGTTGAGAAAAGAATGAGATGGGTTCACAGAGAAGGATGGAGACCCCTTTAAGGAGTCCTGAAAGCCTTCATTGACCTTCCCTACTCAAGGATACTAGTTGACAGCTTTATCAGAATTTTGTGGGCCCAATACTTACCTTCACTGCAGGTCTTCATAGGTGTCCGTGCAATACCAAGTGTAGGAGAGCGGGGATCTGAGTCCTGGGCCTGATTAGGACCCTCCAGCTGCTCCCCTGCTGGTAGGTTTGGCTGTGGAGAGCTCTCCACCTGTCAAGACCAAAGGCTATTAAATATTAAAATCTTGGCCCTGACTCTTCTTCCCTCCCAGGTCTGCAGGCTCAGGCCAATGTTCTAGGCAGGAATTGCCAAGGCCGTCAGACATTCAGGCCTCAAAATAGAGGTGGGAAGTGGGGGCTCTCTCAGGATCAGATTAGGCAGGCCATAGAACTCGGGCAGTTTCTCTATCTACCCCACACCTGGCCCAGAGTACCTGGATGGGAGTGCGCAGGATGCCGGCACTAGGTGAACGCGGGTCCGCCACTCGAGCCAGATGCTTGTTGATCGGCGGAGGCCGAGCTGGAGTGACTGGTACGCTCTTTGCTGAGCCCATCTCAACCCGGTAGAAGGGTGGGGCAGGGCCCAGCCCGGGGCGAGGAGGGGATGCCTGTGAGAGGTGACTCAGGTCTCAGACCTCACCGCGACCATGTCCGACCTTGGACTCCAGACCACCCGATCTTCCCAGATCCCAGCTAAGGAACCTCTTGGCCGCTGGGCCAGAAGTCATCTCTGGGAACAATGGTGCAAATAGCAAGGAGGTTCATCTCTGGCCTGCCGGGCCCTCTAACTTATTTACTAATTTATTTAAATCACTTACCAGGCCCTAACTTCACCTTCCAGTGCACAGTAGTTCCAGCCTTAACTCTCGAGGCTGAGTTTCAAACCTCCCGCCACGCCCTCTGTCGTGATCCTATTGGCTGAGCCGACACAGACGCCTATAGGCCCGCTATTTAAGATCCGCCTCCAGTGAAGAAAGCCGTTGGGCTTGAGGGAACGTCTATCAGGGGACCTTGGGGTCAATGGGCAATGGCTTGGCTTGCCTAAGGATGACTCCTCCTTGGTTAAAAGAGACTTTTGTTCCTATCAGGCTGCGAGTTGCCCATCGTGAGACTTTAGGGAGTGCCATTCTCCGTTTTTGAGGCCTTCAGTTTTAAAACCAAATGATTTTATTAATAAATAGAATGAATTACTACGCTATCATGTACAGGTTCAGGCGGACACAGTTTTTTGAAGTGAGAGAAATAGTAATCCTTAGTGGTTGACGGCGTTGTCAATCACTCGACTAACTCTCAAACTCCGCCTCATTGGGTAGCCCCTTTTCAAATCCCCAGACCACAGCTGCCCTTCTATTTTCCGATTGGACAAGTCTCCAAGAAAGTCTCTGAGATTGGTTTAAAAAACCGTCAGTTTCTGCTCTTCAATAGAAGGCACGCGAAGGAACTGTAGGGGTCCTAGAGTGCGAGCAACGAAAACTCTGGAGCCCACCTCGTTGCTCTACAGGCGCTCTGACCTGGGAGAATGAGATTGGTTCTCTCGACCATCGATTGCATTAGAAGCTATTTTCATTGGTTTTAGTCAAGAGTAGGGCAGAGGGCGGAGCACTAGTAGGCAGGCCCTCTCCAACTGCCATTCTCGCGTGTTCCCAGCAGCGCATGCACCTAACGAGTAGCGCTCATTGGACCGCAAGAGTAAGGGGTGGGGGCACTGGAAACGGTGGGAGCTGCTCTGTGTGGAGGAGCTGCTGCCGGTGTCATGGCGGAGCTGAGTGAGGAGGCGCTGCTGTCAGTATTACCGACGATCCGAGTCCCTAAGGCTGGAGACCGGGTCCACAAAGACGAGTGCGCCTTCTCCTTCGACACACCGGTAAGCTCATTCCCCACGCTCGCAGTGAGCACGACTTCCATAGTCCTGGTCATTCTGCCGGGGCCTGCAAGGCTTGGGCTACCGCCTCCTTGCGATGCACCATGGGACATGTAGTCTTCCGTGCTACACCCTACCTTTGCTTTTAGTTAGCTGGAGCTGTTGTGTGACTACTGCCCCCGAAAGCCACCGCGCTTGCCTTGCCTCTCTCCATTTTGTGGAGCACTGTGGGGATTGTAGTCGCTCGCTCCCATCTGCCGTTCTAAGATAGGGGCGCGACCAGATCATCGGACTACATCCCCCAAGTGGATACCTGCGAAAGCCTGGGAGTTGGCCTTTCTTGACGCGCATGGTTCTCCGGGTTTTGTAGTCTCGTGTAGGAGTGATGGGGCGACCCCCCGCTGTTCTATGCCAGAATTAGGGTTTGAGGGTGGGTACTGCAGTTCCTAGGCGCCTTGTAGTCTGGAAGTGGCCATGAGAAAGGCCGTTTTTGAGAACGGTTTGGTTAGAGACACCACCCATGGGTAATATGGACAGGGGACGGGGAGGTGGGTTATTGGTGGTAGGGAGGGGAGGAAAGGAGAGGAAAGCTCCAGTCGTGTCTTCTTTAAGATGAACCATTCCCGCGGCCCTCTCTTTTTCCCGCCCAACACAGAAAGCAGAGAGAACCCCTTTTAAAGTATCCCCAGAGAGATGGTCTCTTTCTTGTAGGATACTAAGGCCCCCCTCGCATCCCACTCCCACTCTTAACTAGTTAGACAAAGCCGCCACCCACACGGTGCTTCACGTTATGCTGGCTCCACCCGGTACCTCCCTTCCTGCAGTTCTGCCTTCCTGTGTCACCCTCAAGCAGAGACAACGCTCTGGCCAGGCCTGAGCCTAAACTGAGAGGGCAGCAGCCTGGTTGGGATCCGCCCCCCTCACCAACCCTCCCCTGAAGTCCTGCTGGGCCCTGCCCAGAGCGTTCTGCCAGACCAGCTCGTGGTTAGGAAAACTGCAAGTCAGAATGGAAAGGCTTCATTAATGCAATGCTGAGGATAGGATCGTGATCTAAGGCTCAGTTCAGGATCACCACTGATTTGTGGCTTACTTGGTTTGCTAGGCTTTGAGCTTGGCCTCAAACAATGTGCCGTTTCTCTGAAGTCTGGCTATGGCAAAACTAAAAGAGGACTGCTCAGAGCAGAGGGCTAGGATTCCCAATCCTTGGTGAAACCAGTATCTTGTATTTACAACAGAGGAATTTAATCTCTGCAGTTTCCTCATGCCTCCCAGGTTATCAGATGCATGGCTTGGTGAAGCACTATCTCAGAAGGAAAAGGTTTTTCTTAATTACCATCTGATGGTAGAAATCAATGAATTCCTCTTTATATTCCTGTCTGTGTCCTAGTAAAAGCTTTGAATAATCCAGAGGGATTTTTGTAATCTTATTAAACTTTCCTTGTTTTACCCCAAATCAAGAGATTTCCAGTGTGGCCAAATTGGCTTTGCTAACTCACTGAGGGCATATTTGATTATCTTTACATTGGGTTCATGGTAGAAAGAGAGCTCATATGACCTCCCTGATGAGAAATGCTTTGTTTATGAATATTATAATCTACACTGTTCTAGGCAGTGGTACACAATCTGTGGGACCAAGAACTGGTGGCCTATTTTTAACATCACAGCAGAGAAGTTTTCAAGGCCACTGAGGCTTTTATTCCAGGAAGAAGATGCCTGCTGTTGCTCAAAACCTTGAATCTGAGGGAAGACTCTGTTGTCCCCAATTTTCTCCTCCACCTTCTCCATTACTTTATTCACAAAGGCACTGGTAAACTTGCTTAATTTGGGGGAAGTCCATTCTCTCCCGTCAGCTAATTGTCTTTCCCTATTTTCTATCTGGGTTATATATGTTCTGCCTGTCTCAGTGAGTGTCGCTAGATTGTTGTATAAAGGAGTTGGCTTTGAGGTTGGAGGTTGATGAAAATTCAGTGGGGATTTAGTTCTTGGTCAGAGGGAAGGCGACAGAGGGGTGGCTACAGAAAGCCAGACTTCGTGTCCCTGCCAGTCTGGGGCCAGGTTTAGCTGTGAGCTGCACATAAGATATTGTTTTCCAGGAGCCAGGCTTCAGCAGGAGAGGAGGGAGAAGACTTAGGGTGGACTGGGTTTCAATTACCTAGCACAGTATGTTAAAGGAAAGGTCTTGTCTGGCTGGTAAACTCTGGCGTTAGATGTACTAGAAGAATCTCTGCTTCTCTAGTCTGAATAGGTTTTCTTTTTTAAGATTTCATTTCTTGATTTTTAGAGAGAGAGAGTGAGAGGGTGAGAAGCACCAACTTGTAGTTGCTTCACTTTAGTTCTTCATTGGTTGTTTCTTGTATGTGCCTTGACCGGGCAAGCCCGGGGTTGCGAACCAGCGATTTCAACGTTCCAGGTCGACACTATCCACTGCACCACCACAGGTCAGCTGGTAGGTTTTCTTAATTCTGGAGATCAGATAGGATTTGTCATGGTGTCCCTGGTTTAGGTTCAGTGTCTGACATGCAGATCTTTCCTGTCTGAGAAAAGAAGCCTTTTCCCCGCTGGATATAATTTCCGGCACTGAGTCCATGGTATTTGGTCTCCATTTACTTTCTGGGGCTCTTGGCTCCAGGGAAGAGGTAGGGGAGTTCTCTGCAGTTGGCTGGAATGCTCCAAAGCCCAAAGAGGGAGAAAGGAAGAGGAACGGTGACCAACAGGTGTTCAGCTCCTGGTGTCCTTGTTGGTTATTATCAAAAAAGTCTGAGGAGGATAGGGAGAATCTTAGCCATGTACTAAGTCCTAGAAATGTAAATGACTTGCCAAGAGCCACACACACTGTTAAAGAACAGAACCTTTCTTCTGGAAGCCAGCAGTTTTTGAGCCCAGGTCTTAGTTTCCCCACCTGGCCAGGCTTCATCTTCCCTGTGTTTCCTCCTCTGCCTCTTGTCCTGCAGGAGTCCGAGGGTGGCCTCTACATCTGCATGAACACATTCCTGGGCTTTGGGAAACAGTATGTGGAAAGACATTTTAACAAGACGGGCCAGCGAGTCTACTTGCACCTGCGGCGGACCCGGCGCCCGGTAAGGCTAGGGGCTGGGCCTGGGGCATTCAGGCCCAACTCACTGGGCCTCATTTTGAATCTTTTCCATTCTGATTTCCTGTAGGCCTCAGTTTTCCTCTCACCTGTTTCTGTTGATATTGTTAAAACTTGGCACATGTGTTGTTTTTTATTTCCGTTCTCTTCTGAAATGAACTCATTTCATCTCGTCCATCTTCCTCATTTTACCTTACCTGGTGCTCACTGCTGATCCTGCCCCATTGCAGAAAGAGGAGGACACCACCACAGGCACTGGAGACCCCCCACGGAAGAAGCCCACCCGGCTGGCTATTGGTGAGCACCACTGCAGCCCTATTCTCCCTGAGCTGGTCTTGCCTACTCTCGGAGGTACTAGGACAGCCCCAAAGAACGGGCCTGATCAGTGGCCCTCGAGCTCCGGAGGTGACAAAGTAACATGCTCTATCAAAGAAGGGGCATTTACCTGTGGTCATTGTCCTACTCTCCCTCTTCTTCCCTGTCTCATCAGGTGTTGAAGGCGGGTTTGACCTCAGTGAGGAGAAGTTTGAGTACGATGAGGATGTGAAGATTGTCATTTTGCCGGATTACCTGGAGATTGCCCGGGATGGGTTGGGGGGACTGCCTGACTTTGTCAGAGATCGGGTATGAATATTTTCCTGCCCTTCCAAAGATTTTAGGGCCAGTGGAGCCAGAGCAGTGATGTCTTGGGCAAGCACTGAGAAGGCTAAAGACCAAGAGCTAGAGGAGCATGTGGGGCAGGGGTTGGGTGCTCTCTCTGACCCTCTGCTTCCCCAGGTGACCAGTGCAGTGGAGGCACTACTGTCGGCCGACTCAGCCTCCCGCAAGCAGGAGGTGCAGGCCTGGGATGGGGAAGTACGGCAGGTGTCTAAGCATGCCTTCAACCTCAAGCAGCTGGACAACCCTGCTCGAATCCCTCCCTGGTGAGGCCTGGCCCCTCCACCTTGGGGCACAACCCCCAGAGCTGGGGAAAAGAGACCACCTCCTGGGAGAGCTGGTGGGAGAGAGGGCCAGGAGCAGGACGGTTAGCGAGACTTGGGGGAGAAGAACTGTCCAAAGGAGAGAAGAGAGAGATCTTGGGATTGGCAAGAGCCCACAGAGTCCCCTTTCTGTCTGCCACTCCCAGATACCCCTGACCCATATTTCAGCTTGTTTTTTTCTCCCTGCATTAGTGGCTGGAAGTGCTCCAAGTGCGACATGAAAGAAAACCTATGGCTCAACCTGACAGACGGCTCCATCCTTTGTGGCCGGCGCTACTTCGATGGCAGCGGGGGCAACAATCATGCTGTGGACCACTATAGGGAGACGGGCTACCCGTTAGCTGTCAAACTGGGCACCATCACACCTGATGGAGCTGGTACTCCCTCCCCTCCTCAGCCACCTTCATGCCGATTTGTACTTTAACTGTTACTTACTTTATATGGCCCCAAAAATACATGAATACATTCTCTTGATAAACAATGAAAATATTGCAGATGAGACTAAATCTTCAGTTACCCTTCAAACCTCAGTCCCCTTTCTAGAAGTACCATTATTATCTGATTAGTAAGCATCCTTCCCAACCCATCTGACACTAGAACCTTATCCTGTGGGGTAGAGTCACCATTAATTCCAACCCTCACCCTGTTTCAGCCCATCTTTCCTGACAGCCATCCCCAGAAGGCTCAAGAAAGGCACTAAGAGGGTTACCCTGCAGACTTACCCTTCTGTTCCACCAAGGCCCCTCAGGGCAGGGGGTGGCATTGGTGGCCAGGCCGGTCCGGAGCCACCCACTCTGACACTGCTCCTGCCTCTTATCCTAGATGTGTACTCATATGATGAGGACGACATGGTTCTGGACCCCAACCTGGCTGAGCACCTGTCCCACTTTGGCATTGACATGCTGAAGATGCAAAAGGTGAGAACCATTCGGCTTCAGAGCCTCCCTGTTCCTGCCCAGTGGGCCCTTCTTCCTTGCCTGAGGCAGAGTACTAGAGAGTCACCACACAGTTACTCCAGTCCCTAAGATATGTGGGCTTTGCAGAACTTTTGAGAATCAGTTCATTCATTGAATACTCCTGCGTACCTCTTGTATGCTAGTCACTAATAAGGCAGGTATGGTTCTTGCTTTCATCAATTTCTATTCTATATAGAAAGGCAGATGTTAATCATATGCTTACCGAAATAACTAACCAACCACAAACTGTGAGGGGCCCTATGAAAGAGATGTGGACGGTGCTACAGTAGTTCACAGAGGGGGCCTGGCATAGTCTAGGGCATCAGGGAAGTTTCTCTGAGGAAGTATTGCTTGAGGAAACACCTGAGGGGTGAGGATAGGTACTCTAGAATGGGAAGAACACTTCAGAGAGAGGGAAATGCATTCATTCCATTCCCTCATTCAGGCCTGATGACTAAGTCCTCTGCGACAGTTGCTTACAGCCATCTGGAACCTGGACTGAATGATAAGCAGCACACCTCCATAATTTAATAAATGCTAGTCTAGCTGGGCACCATCCTAGAGCCTGTGAGAGATCAGTGTAAAAAATCCAGGGCTGAGTGTCTCCCCTCGTCTGAAGTGCCCCTTCCCTGCAGACGGACAAGACGATGACCGAGTTGGAGATAGACATGAACCAGCGGATCGGCGAATGGGAGCTGATCCAGGAGTCGGGTGTGCCCCTGAAGCCCCTGTTCGGGCCCGGCTACACAGGCATCCGAAACTTGGGTAACAGCTGCTACCTCAACTCGGTGGTCCAGGTGCTCTTCAGCATCCCTGACTTCCAGAGGAAGTGAGTGGTACCTTCCCCTCTGCTGTTGCTTGGCCCTGCATCCCTAACATCCCAGCTTCTCTCCTGGTCGCCAGCCTCTAGGCACTCCTCCTTCAGCTGTCACCAACACCTCTGTTCTAACACAGTTTTAGTTCCTGTGACATTGTGGCTGGTGTGCTGTGAGGGGAGCGAGTTGTAGAATTGTACCGTTGTCACCCAGTCACACAAACCCCACTCATTGATAGAGCAGAACACCAAATCCCAGGGCTCTCTGAGGCCTTCTGAGTGACTGAAGGATGAGCAGGTGGCCATTATTTTAGGCTGGTGACATCAGATAAGCACCTAACATGGACATGTAACACGTGGAGAGGGAAGGACTTGGGACACTAAGATAGAAGAAGAAAGGCAAATTCTTAGCATAAATGATTTTACCATCTAATTGGGAAGGACCTGATGTATATGTGAAAACTTAAAACATATTGACAAGTTCTGTTCAAAAGAATATGAACTATATTTTTATCTCTCTCAGGCTGTCTTCTCCCTTCCCTGGCTCCCAGGGAGAAGGCTGGGAAAGGCCATCTCGGCACACTGCATGCTGACATAGTTGAGCGGGAAGGGTGGGAAAGAAGTGGACTCCAGGGTCCAGCCACATAACTCCCACTCTGGAAGGAGCCTATTCCCTAAGCTGGCAGATAGTTTCTCTCTTAGCTTTTCTGCTGAGCCCAGACCACAGCTACTCCAACTGTCCTTTCCTCGGTTCATAGGTATGTGGATAAGCTGGAGAAGATCTTCCAGAATGCCCCGACAGACCCAACGCAGGACTTCAGCACCCAGGTGTATGTAGCCACGTCATACTTAGGGAGGCTCTTTAGAGCCTAGCAGCCTGCATGCCTCCTCTCTCCTCTGTGACTGCCTGGAGGGGGCAGCAGTTTCTCCCTGGCCAGTTAGGAGCTTTCAGATGATTGCTTTCTGGGCATGCTCTCTGTCTTGAGATAGGTTTCTGTGGAATCTAAGGTTTTCTTCATTTTAGAGAGTTATCTAAGTAGAGCCTTGAGCCAGGATTGAGTTGGGGAGGATGAGGCATAGACCGATGTCAGATTATAATTATTTGACTAAAGTAAATGGCTCTCTTGGATGTTAATGCAGGGCCAAGCTGGGCCATGGCCTTCTCTCTGGAGAATATTCCAAGCCAGCACCAGAGTCAAGCGATGGGGAGCAGGTGTCAGAACAAAAGGTGAGTCTGGGACTCTACCTTTCAGGCTTGAATTATGGGGAAAATGAGGTCTGGGAGATGTCTCAAGAAGGCTGATGGGTGGCCTCTTGAGCCCCAGGTAATTCACTCCCCTGGCTCTGCCTAGGAAGTTCAAGATGGCATTGCCCCTCGAATGTTCAAGGCCCTCATTGGCAAGGGTCACCCTGAGTTCTCCACTAACCGGCAGCAGGATGCCCAAGAGTTCTTCCTTCATCTTATCAACATGGTGGAGGTAAAGGCTGAGAAGACAGCAAGGGAGGGCACTCTTTGCAGTTCTTCTGTCTACCTGCAGTTCAGGCCCTCTCCCTCCTGCCCCTGCTTGCCTGGCAGCCTGCGCGCCTTCCCTGTGGTAGCAGTCATGCACAAGGAAAATTGGTCCTTAAACCTGATGGCTTGCTGCCTCATGAGAGATGTTCCCCTCATGAAAGAAAGTACTATCAGGATACTTAACCACTTTTTTAAAATTGATTTTAGAAAGAGTAAGGGAGAGAGAGAGAAAGAGAAAGAAATATCGATTTGTTGTTCCAATCATTTATACATTCATTGGTTGAGTCTTATATGTGTCCTGACCAAGATTGAACCCACAATCTTGGTATATCGGGATGACACTCAAACTAACTGAGCTACCCAGTCAGGGATGATAGATACTTCTTTATTTTATTTTATTATTTTATTTTATTTTATTTTTGAGAGAGAGACAGACGGCAGGAATGGAGAGAGATGAGAAGCATCAACTAATATTGTGGCACCTTAGTTGTTCATTGATTGCTTTCTCATATGTGCCTTGACCGGGAGGCTCTAGCCATGACAGTAACCCCCTTGCTCAAGCCAGTGACCATGGGGTCATGTCTGTGATCCCATGCTCAAGCCAGTGACCCCACGCTAATCTAGTGAGCCTGCATTCAAGCCGGATAAGCCTGCGCTCAAGCCGAATGAGCCAGGGTTTTGAACCTGGGTCCTCAGTGCTCCAGGCCGACACTCTATTCACTGCCACCACCTGGTCAGGTGATAGATACTTCTTTTTTTAATTTATTTTTTATTTTTTTTACAGATACAGAGAGTGAGTCAGAGAGAGGGATAGACGGGGACAGACAGACAGGAACAGAGAGAGATGAGAAGCATATACATTAGTTTTTCATTGAGCGTTGCAACACCTTAGTTGTTCATTGATTGCTTTCTCATATGTGCCTTGACCGCAGGCCTTCAGCAGACCGAGTAACCCCTTGCTGGAGGCAGCGACCTTGGGTTCAAGTTAGTGGGCTTTTCCTCAAACCAGTTGAGCCCGCACTCAAGCTGGCGACCTCGGGGTTTTGAACCCAGGTCCTCTGCATCCCAGTCCGACGCTCTATCCACTGCGCCACCGCCTGGTCAGGCAATAGATACTTCTTATCAAGAGAACTACAAGCACATTCCAACTCCGTCCCACAGTGCTGTGATCAGGCCAGAATCAGGGAGGGGATAGGTCATTGGGAAAGGCTTTTGCTCTGTTCCTGCATCCCTGTGCCTTCAGTGGTAGTCTCCCATTCCCTCTTCTCCCTCCCTGACCCCCAAGGACCCTTTTAGGTCCCCATTCCAGTCCCTAGCTGCCCAGACCTCCCCACCTGGCTCTTTCCCATAGAGGAATTGCCGGAGTTCTGAAAATCCTAATGAAGTGTTCCGCTTCTTGGTGGAAGAAAAGATCAAGTGCCTGGCCACAGAGAAGGTGAAGTACACCCAGCGAGTAGACTATATCATGCAGCTGCCTGTGCCCATGGATGCGGCGCTTAATAAAGGTTGGTGGCTCCCAGCCAGGCCTGGGTGTGGGTACAGTCTGGGTAAAGGCTGTGAAGAGCGCCCGGGCACCTCTTAGGAGCAGAGCCCACTGTATGTTCTGCTCCCTCAGCCAGAGGTCCGAAGGTAGGCCATCGCTGGAGGTAGGATTAACCTTGCCCACAGCTTGTCAGCAGTCCTGTGTTGAGAATTAGAAGTAAAATCACATACAGCTGCATGTCGGGTGGGACTAGGGAGGCTGGAGGAGCTGAAGCAGTCATGGACACAGAGCCAGCAGGGCCAGGCACCTTCTGAAAGGCCCACGCACCAATTCTGTCACCAGAGGAGCTTCTGGAGTATGAGGAGAAGAAGCGGCAAGCCGAAGAGGAGAAACTGCCACTGCCTGAGCTGGTTCGGGCCCAGGTGCCCTTCAGCTCCTGCCTGGAGGCCTATGGGGCCCCCGAGCAGGTGGATGACTTCTGGAGCACAGCTCTGCAGGCCAAATCAGTAGCTGTCAAGTAAGTCCTGTACGTCTGGGCTGAGGGTTTCGGGCCTTGTTAGGGTAGTCTCAAAGATGCTATCTGCTCCTTTCTCATTCTGTCACTCCCTTTTTTGGATGGGATCTCAGGATTGTATCAGCTGAGGTTGGTAAGCTGGTCCTGGTGGGAACCAGGAGGCCCTAACAGGAGCAGACTTAAATGATTACTACATATTACCTTGTCCTTTTCAAACCACCCCCTCTCCTCTCAGGCACAGGGTCACTTTTTAGTGCAGCATCTTTACTTCCTCAGTCCTGGCAGAGCACAGATATTTAGTGTCAGTAATGAACAGAATGTGGGTCTCCAGCAAATGGTTTTACTTTTTGCCTCAATGTGGTTGGCCTGAGCTTGAGGTCGGTAAGAGTGCTTGGGTTTCAAGAAAGTTCAGCTATCTATCCCTTTGCTGCTTCTGTATATAAAACAGCCCTTCTGGCTTCTGCTACTGCTTGTTTGCAGGCACTATGCAAGGTGAGAATATGGACTACCTTCTGGGCTGTCACGTCTTCTACCCATGAGAGGCTGAACTCCAGGGTGGGGATTTCAGGATAGGAGAACCTTGAGACATTTTCTCTTCCCTAGGACCACACGATTTGCCTCATTCCCTGACTACCTGGTCATCCAGATCAAGAAGTTCACCTTCGGCTTAGACTGGGTGCCCAAGAAACTGGGTATGATGGCTGGGACAGGCAAGGGGAGGTTAAGCAGAAAATGCCAGAAAAAGAAGGGGCCTTAACACATGTAAACTAATGTTTCTCTAATTTCTCTCTGAAAGAGGAAAACAGTTCCTTAGATGTTTCAAAATATTTCTGATTTGAAAAACACTAAGAATATTAAAAGACTTCTTTGATTTTATAGTTATGATTTATAACCAAAAGTGGTTTCCATAATTTTATTTTTATAATTCACAAGATGCTTTTACTTTGATAATCTTGAAATAATTAGCTCTCATGGGCATCACAGACCCTTGATGACATTGAGAACCGCTGATTAAACTTCATTCCTAGATAAGTTGAGACCCACAGAAGTAGAAAAGTCATTCTGTTCTACAAGTTGGAGGCCCGCTTCCTTGCTCATTTGTGGTAGATCTAGGACTACAGTCCCACATTAATTATTTTTATTACACTGGGATCCCTAAGATTGGTACTCTGAACAGCTCCTCGGTACAGAGCAGTGTCAAGACATGGTGCAGGCGCTTAAGATTCCCAAAGTGCTTTTTCAGGGAGGACCTCAGGGAGCTCCCGAGGTGACCTTCCCTGCCATTCCTATTACAGATGTGTCCATTGAGATGCCAGAGGAGCTAGACATCTCCCAGTTGAGGGGTACAGGGCTGCAGCCTGGTGAGGAGGAGCTGCCTGACATTGCCCCACCCCTGGTCACTCCGGATGAGCCCAAAGGTAGCCTTGGTTTCTATGGCAACGAAGACGAAGACTCCTTCTGCTCCCCTCACTTCTCCTCTCCGACATGTTAGTGACTCTTTTTCCTGCCTGTCTCTCTCCCTTGCTGTTGGGGGTCTTCTCTGCCTGCCTCCCCACGACCCTGTCCTTTATGTTTCTCTTGTCCTCCCTTTCAAATCCCTCTGGCCTCTTGGTGGATGTGAGGGCCTCTCGGAGCACTCGCAGCCGCATTCTGTGGATGGCGGTAGCCCTGGCCCTTTGCCTCTCTGCCCTTAGCACCTCACGGTTGGGAGCAGGGGTTGGGGATTATACTCTAGAAACCGCCCATTCTGTGAGAACGGGCAAGGATGAGGACCCTTGGGGGTCTTTTTTTTTTTTTTTTAATTTTTATTTATTTTTTACAGAGACAGAGAGTGAGTCAGAGAGAGGGATAGACAGGGACAGACAGACAGGAACGGAGAGAGATGAGAAGCATCAATCATTAGTTTTTCATTGCGCGTTGCAACACCTTAGTTGTTCATTGATTGCTTTCTCATATGTGCCTTGACCGCGGGCCTTCAGCAGACCAAGTAACCCCTTGCTGGAGCCAGTGACCTTGGGTTTAAGCTGGTGGGCTTTTCCTCAAACCAGATGAGCCCGCACTCAAGCTCGCAACATCGGGGTCTTGAACCCGGGTCCTCTGCATCCCAGTCCGACACTCTATCCACTGTGCCACCGCCTGGTCAGGCCCCTTGGGGGGTCTTTAGCCTTGGTTCTGAGCCTTTAGGATAACTAGACCTACATTGTGTTGTCTGTCATTTTAGTTTTGGGATCAAGTGACAAGCTGTGAAAGAATAATGCATGGAATGGAATGGTTGGGAAAGGGCTTGGGGGCTGGACTCTGGGGGAGGAGGAGGAGGAGGAGGAGCAAAGAGTGCCCCACGGAATCAGTCACTGTGCCCACACTTCTCCCACCATAGCCCCCATGTTGGACGAGTCAGTCATCATCCAGCTGGTGGAGATGGGCTTCCCGATGGATGCCTGCCGCAAAGCTGTCTACTACACAGGCAACAGTGGGGCTGAGGCTGCCATGAACTGGGTCATGTCGCACATGGATGATCCAGGTAGGCAGGGATGGGTAGCAGGGCCAGGCAGGGCTGCCACCCTCCCAAACACTTCAACCCCTTCACATGCACAGATTTTGCAAACCCGCTCATCCTGCCTGGCTCCAGTGGGCCTGGTTCCACAAGCGCAGCTGCAGACCCCCCGCCAGAGGACTGTGTGACCACCATTGTCTCCATGGGTTTCTCCCGGGACCAGGCCCTCAAAGCTCTGCGTGCCACGGTAGGGGCTGCCCCGGCTCAGGTCTAGGGCCTCTGGGGTAAAAAGGGGTGGGAATGAGGCTTCATGCTCCATGAGCAAGACCAAGACATTTGGTTTGGTGTGGCCAGGGCTGAGCTCCACCCTTTTGTGGCTGTAATGAAGGAGCTGAGGCCTTCACTGGTGGTTTTCTTGCTCCTGAACAATGTAATGCTTTTCTCCTCTCCAAGAACAATAGTTTAGAACGGGCTGTAGACTGGATCTTCAGTCACATTGACGACCTAGACGCAGAAGCTGCCATGGACATCTCGGAGGGCCGCTCAGCCGCCGACTCCATCTCTGAGTCTGTGCCAGTGGGACCTAAAGTTCGGGATGGTTCTGGAAGTGAGTGTCCCAGGGAAAGAGGACAGGTCTGGTGGGGTCCAGCCAGTTTGCTGTCCCAGGTCTTTAGTCTGAGGCAGTTCTGCTTCTGCAGGGGGGCAGAGGGGGCAGAAGCTTTCCAGGACATGGCTCCTAAAGGTGGGATTCTAGGAGGGGAGATAGAGTTGTGACCGAGTACATGCCTACGTCCCTTGCATTCGAGCTGTTAGGTGTAACTTTGGACTGTCACTCAAGGATTGCTCTTGCATTGCCTTTTCTGCCCTCTCCCTCTTCCCTAGAGTATCAGCTCTTTGCCTTCATTAGTCACATGGGCACCTCCACCATGTGTGGTCACTACGTCTGCCACATCAAGAAGGAAGGCAGGTGAGGGACCAGCAGTATGCACTTGGAATGAGGGAGTGGCGGTGGGACTGAGTAGGTAGGGGCGTCCTGAAAATCCTTCCACTACCTGGGGGAAGCTGAACTGTCTGATGGGAGCCACTGATACACGGAGGGCTCGATCAGGCCACTTGCCTTTGTGAGTAGTTTTAATGAGCGTAGCCACACTTAGTAACTCATTTATGTATTATCTCTGGCTGTTTTCATGCTGCAACAGGAAAGCTGAGTAACAGTATCAGAAACCCTACTGCCTACCAAACCTGAAAGATTTACCATCTGGCCCTTTACAGAAAAAAATGGCTGATCCCTGCCTTACAGGAATGGGGTAGGGGAATGGCTGTAAAGACACCGAATAGGGGAAATTACCTTTGTGGGCTTGGAACACTCCCTTCAGACAGGTAGCAAGCAGCTGGACTATAGGTTTGGGGACCTTTCCCGGGAATCACCAGTGCAGAGTCCAGAGCCTGTCAGAGAAACCTGGTTAAAGCGCTGTGGACTGCCCGGTTTGTTGATCTTTTTACCCGCCCCACCTTCCCCAGATGGGTGATCTACAATGACCAGAAAGTGTGTGCCTCTGAGAAGCCGCCCAAGGACCTGGGCTACATCTACTTCTACCAGAGAGTGGCCAGTTAAGAGCCTGCCTTGACCCCTTACCATGGAGGGCAGGGGACAGACCACTTGGCGTAGGGAGAGGGGCTGGGGAATGGACTGCAGCGTGCCTGCTCTGTACCCTTTTTCTTCTTGTCTCCCGCAGCAGGGAGGAAACTAGAGGCCCCAGGGGAATGGCCAAGCAAAGTAGAGGGGCACTGAAGAGACTCTGGGGATAGAGCAGGAAGGGATGGGAGGGCGGCCACCTGTCTGTGAGGATACTATGTTGCTTTCCCTCCTTCTGAATCCCCAGTCCTCTGCTTACCTAATCCTGCCAGCTCCTAGTGTGGAGGGTGCTCGTTGTGTGTGTGCGCGTGGGTGTGGCTTTGTGCAGCCTCTTCCACAGGAGGGGGTGTCCCTGCTCCCCTCCCCCTTTGTGTTTGTTCCCTGTGTGGTCAGGCCAGGAAGGATATGAGGGCATTGCGGATCCCCTCGGCCTCCTGCCTCAGTCTTTCCCCCACCCTCTCAGAACCTGTCCTTCTCTGGAAAATGCCAAAATACATGATGTGAATAAAAGTACAATGGCTAAATTGTGTCCTGTTTGATACCTTGGGGAGACATCTTTCCTGGGGATAGCAGGAGGGCCAGTGTCCAAAAACTCCCAGCCTTGCCCTTTTTGTAGGCAGTTCTCTACTTTTCAGTAGTTCTAGAGCTCTTGGGAAATTGAGGGTGAGGTGAGGGCTGGGGGGCTGTCAGATCAGGGGAGGTGGAAGGGAGTGACTGCAAAGATGGGGTGAAAAGCCTTTGCAGCAGTCACACTTCCAACAGGGGGCCCAAGTGGGTATTTCCCCAAGTATCCCTAGTGGGTTAAGGATCCCTGGGCCTAAGCCCCAGGCCCATAGTCCCTTAGCAGGCTTTCGCAGACTGGAGCAAGGAGTGGGGTACTTCTGGGGGAGGGGTTCTGAACTGCCTCTTAGCTGTACATTTTCTGTGCCAGTGTGGGCCATTCCTCCCCTTCTGAACCCTGCCATTCGCCCAGTAACTGGGCTAGACTTTCTCTGCCTGGGTCAAAGGTTCCTGCTCAGCAATCAGCAGTGGAGCTGCTTGGGTGGGGAGGGGAGTACCTCTCCGCAGAGGTGGAAAGATGCCCAACAGAGCCCCCTCAGTCCGCTAAGTAATGTGGTCTAGGCCAAGTAGTTGGAGTGGTCGGATTTGCCAGCTAGTTCCCCTGGGAACCACTTCTGGCCCCCTGGAACCCCTAGAACGTTGCTACAAGAAAGAGGGTAACGTTAGAACATTGCCACACGGGCGGGGCAGGAGGAAGGGCTTGCACGCAGGGGCCGGGCTAACCATGGCTGAGGAGGCGGGGTTCTATCTCACCGCGCTCTATATAAGCGGGCAGTGGCCGCGGCTGCGCGGTGATCCTGACCTTCAGTGTGTCGGCTCCAGCACCATGGCGCCCTCCAGGAAGTTTTTCGTCGGGGGGAACTGGAAGATGAATGGGCGGAAGACGACTCTGGGGGAACTCATCAGCACACTGAACGCGGCCAAGGTGCCAGCCGACACCGGTGAGCATCACAAGGGTCGGGTCGGGCAGGTGATGGAAAGGCAAGAGGGCAGCGCCCTGTACCGGGCTGCCGGGTGTCCGCGTGGACCTGGACGCAGGGCTAAAGACTAGGGCTACTGGAGATCCAGGCATTGACCCCGCAGCGCCGTGGCCTCGCAGCTGCAGTACCAGAGGGGTCTCGAGGGGAGAAGTCGGGTTCACATTTAATGATGTATTCGGATAGTGGGGCGGGAAAGGACTTTTTGGGTCTTGGGGAGGAAGATGGCCCCGGGGCGCGGACAGGGTTGCATCGCCAGGGGCCGGCCGTGGGTCGGCCCCAGCAGGCGATCGAGAAAGGCTGGCGACAGCCCCAGAGTTGGGGAGGGGCACTGGAGGCGGCTGAGTGGGTATGCAGGCCTCCGCTACCTGCTGGTAGCCCTAGCTCCGTGCGCCGCCGCACGTAGCCCGTGACTCCACCCCGCGCCTTGTTCGGCGGGCCTAGAGCCCCCGCCGCGCTGCTTCGGCCTCCGGAGCTGCGCGCTCTGATCCTCTGCCCTCCGCAGACTGGGTGAGCCCTACCTTCCGTAGAAAGTGGCTGAGCAGGTGCCAAACAGGCTGAACCTTTGGGAACGAGGGCTTTCTCCAGCCTAGAACCAGGAAAGCACCGGGCCTCTTTGAGGCTGGTCAGCTCCCTGCCACCCACCGGTAGAATGCTATCTTCAGTGCTTCCCATCCACCTACATCACAGAACCCAGGCCTGATCAGAAGAGGCATTCCCTTCTGGTTTATTTCTCAGAGACCCCAATATCAATCGCAGGAGCTGGCCCCTCTGCTTTTGCTAAAAACCTTGCCTTGCCTATACAAGGTGGGAATAAGCTATTTTAGAGGGGAGGCGGGGTTGGCCCCCAGAGAATGCTGAGTCTAGGAGGTGCCCAGGCCCAGAATAGCCCGGGGAAATCAGAGCCACAGCTGTTAAAAGAGCAGAGGGCAGGACCATAGTCTCTCAGGCATCTGGAAGACTTTAGGAGTTGGAAATGGGCCCAACCTGGGATTTGGACCAAGATCATCTTGCTGGGGTGCAAAGGGAAGGAAAGCAGAACTAAGAGAGCTGGTGAAGGCCAGGGGGTTCCAGAGCACTGGATGGAGTAAGGAGAATGAAGACTGCTTTGTGATTTCATCCTCAGAGGTGGTTTGTGCACCCCCCACCGCCTACATTGACTTCGCCAGGCAGAAGCTAGATCCTAAGATTGCTGTGGCTGCCCAGAACTGCTACAAAGTGACTAATGGGGCCTTTACTGGGGAGATCAGGTGAGATGCAGGTGGGAGAAGGGTGTGTGGGAATCCATCCTTCACTTTCCTCATTGAGTGGAAAGCCACAGGTGGGCTACCTGTGGAACTGTGGTTTCATCTCTTCCCATAGCCCTGGCATGATCAAAGACTGTGGAGCCACATGGGTTGTCCTGGGGCACTCAGAGAGAAGGCACGTCTTTGGGGAATCAGATGAGGTTAGTAACCAGCAGAAAATACAAGAGATTCCTTATTCCAAGAGTGGTGTCTCACCAATTCTGTTCCTCAACAGCTGATTGGGCAGAAAGTGGCCCATGCCCTGGCGGAGGGACTTGGAGTGATTGCCTGCATTGGAGAGAAGCTAGATGAGAGGGAAGCCGGCATCACTGAGAAGGTCGTTTTTGAACAAACCAAGGTCATCGCAGGTATCTTGGAAGGGGCCTATGAGCCTAGCCAAGGCCAGAAAGGCACAGAGGGTGGGGTCAGGCGCCCTGCAGACTGTCTTTATTCACATGCTGATACAGAAAAGGGAAGGGGAAGATTTCAGAACCCTTGCACTCTGTCACTTCTGCTCCTGCCCCATGGTATTGATGCCTCTTGGAGTTCCTTAGATCACCACTAGGGGACAGCAAGCCTCCCTCTTCTTTTTTCCCTAGGTACTGAGCTGGATAGTTCCTGTTCACCCTTTCATCTGTAATCTCTGTCCCACAGATAACGTGAAGGACTGGAATAAGGTTGTTCTGGCTTATGAGCCTGTGTGGGCCATCGGTACAGGCAAGACTGCAACACCCCAACAGGTAACTAAGCCCAGAAGCCCCACCTTCATCCTACCCTGCCTGGGTAGAACTGGACAGCGGAGACCATCTGGGCCAAACCTTCATTTTTAAATTTTTTTTTTTTACAGAGACAGAAAGTGAGTCAGAGAGAGGGATAGACAGGGACGGAGAGAGATGAGAAGCATCAATCATTAGTTTTTCATTGCACATTGCAACACCTTAGTTGTTCATTGATTGCTTTCTCATATATGCCTTGACCGTGGGCCTTCAGCAGACCGAGTAGCCCCTTGCTGGAGCCAGCGACCTTGGGTTCAAGTTGGTGGGCTTTTGCTCAAACCAGATGAGCCCGCGCTCAAGCTGGTGACCTCGGGGTCTCGAACCTGGGTCCTCTGCATCCCAGTTCGACGCTCTATCCACTGCGCCACTGCCTGGTCAGGCCCAAACCCTCATTTTAAAGACGAGCCTTCAAGCCCAGAGAATGAGAATGATTTGTTCAAGGACATCCATTCCAGAGCTTGGAGTTGGGGCTAGGGGTGGGTGTCAGAGCCCTGGTGTTCTGACTCGGATCCCAGGGTTTCTGGGGTTCCCTGAAACCAGACTGCCTCTCCAATAGTGCCCATAATTTTGTTTTGTTTTTTCCTTGAGGGAAAGGCAGAGTCTTTTTTTTTTTTTTGTATTTTTCTGAAGTTGGAAACGGGGAGGCAGTCAGACAGACTCCTGCATGCGCCTGACGGGATCCACCCAGCCCGCCCACCAGGGGGGGCGATGCTCTGTTGCAACCAGAGCCATTCTAGCGCCTGAGGCAGAGGCCACAGAGCCATCCTCAGCGCCTGGGCCATCTTTGCTCCAATGGAGCCTTGGCTGTGGGAGGGGAAGAGAGACAGAGAGGAAGGAGAGGGGGAGGGGTGGAGAAGCAGATGGGCGCTTCTCCTGTGTGCCCTGGCCGGGAATCGAACCTGGGACTCCGGCACGCCAGGCCGACGCTCTACCACTGAGCCAACCGGCCAGGGCAAGGCAGAGAGTCTTAACTTAGTCTGGCTTCTTGTTGTAGGCACAGGAAGTACATGAGAAACTCCGAGGATGGCTTAAGTCCAATGTCTCTGATGCAGTGGCTCAGAGCACCCGTATCATTTATGGAGGTGAGTGGGTTTGGCTCCAGCCTGAGGTGGAGTAGGCTGAGAACTAGACTGAGCCCTCCTTAGAGGTAGAGGTGGGAATGGAGTATGTATGCCTATCCCACCCCTGATCTTTCGTTTTTTCCTTTCCCTTGCCAGGTTCTGTGACTGGGGCAACCTGCAAGGAGCTGGCAAGCCAACCTGATGTGGATGGCTTCCTTGTGGGTGGTGCATCCCTCAAGCCTGAATTTGTGGACATCATCAATGCCAAACAATAAGCCCCATCCATCTCCCCTACCCTTCCTGCTATGTCAAGGAGTATAAAGCTCAGAAGCCCAATAACTGCTCTTCCCTGCGCCCCCCACCCCCCTGCACATGCTCCTGATGGTATCACCTGCTCCTCCTGTGGCCTAATCCATACTGTACCTCTCCTTACCATTTACACATTACCCTGTAATGGTTGGGACCAGGCCAATCCCTTCTTCACTTACTATAATCATTGGAATGAAACATCTCACCAAGGTGGGTTTTCCTTGGCTGAGAGGTGGAAGGGGTGGAGTTTGCTTATGGGTCCCCTCAGTCCCCAGTGCAGGCAGCAAAGAGAAGGCAGGAAAGAGAAGCTATCCTCCCCTCTCCCATCTCGCACCATGGAGCCAAGGGCTGGGAGAGAGCCCTGTCCTCCCGTCAGAGGCCAGGGGCACTTCTCTCATCTCTGGTGCCAATGCCTGTGTAAGGTGTGTATGTGAGGAGTCCCACTAGGTGGGGTGAAGGGGGGAATAAACACGTGGCCCTAAGTTTTGTGGTTCATACTTCTTTACTATGCTTATTACCACATTATTTCTCTTTCCTTTTTGAGGCAGCCACAGGACCCTTGTGCAAAAACAACAAAAAACCACAAACAGGTTTTTACAACAGCATCTTTCTTATTATTATTACTTGAAAAAAAGTCTTGCGTACCAGGGTGCCACAGCTTCAAATAACAGCTCTCTTCACCCCAGGGTTGGCTCTGAGGCTGTTGAGCTCCCCAGAACTTGGGTTGGGAGAAGAGGCCCAGCCCCACTGGCTTTAAGTAGCTGGTCTAAGCCAGCAGTGCCTCCTCCCAGCCCTGAAGAGGGTAGCATCACAGGGTCACTGGTAGAGCACGTAGCGCTTCATGGCAGGCGGCAAGGGCAGGGCAGATACCTGGCCCAGCCGGGTAGCCCCCAGTACTTGGCGCAGGCATAGTCGGCTCAAGTGCCGAAGGGAGTGTGGCTCCGCTGGGAGAGAGAAGGAAGGGAAGGTAAGTAGGGGTGCAGCAACCAGCCAGACATCTTCAAACTCTAGGGTTCCCTTCTACTTTCCTGTTCTGAGTCTGCTCCTACCTTGGTTGAGAGATCTAAGGCACCCTGAAGTTCTGCATCTGCTCTTAGGTGGGAGGCATCACATACTCCCACTCAGAGCTGGGGGTGAAACTCTAGCCAAGGTCCTCAAAGCAACAGGCTAAGATGCTTTGATGGTAATGGGCTTGGGCTTTGACTCCAGAGGCCTTGGGAATGGGGCTGATGAGATGAGGAAATGGCCCCTCACAACAGCTCACCATGGGTGATGGGAGGAGAGGTATCCAGCCTCTGCTAAGACTACAACTGCAGAGAACAGTTAAATTCAATCTGCTCCAAGCCCTGGCCCCATTGTTTCCCCCCAAGGAGGTCCCTCCCCTGCAGCCCCATCCCAAACCCTGCCTTCACTGCTCTCCTTCCAAGTGCCAGTAGAGTGGGGGGAGGGGGAAGCCTCAGGGGCTTCTTCCTGGGGTTTGACAGAGGAAGTTGGTAAGTATGTGTCAGGTCAGAGCCCAGGGAATGGTACACACCCTGGGTGCCTGGTACTACCGTGTCCTCTTCCTTTTGAACTTGTACACCTAGGACAGTATCCATTTAACACTTTGCAACTCTGCTCCGGGAGCTGATAGCTCCTGTAAAGTCCTAACCCCTGGGGTGCCTCCCTCCATTCTGGGGGCTCACCACTTCCTTTGCCTCTATTGCTATTGGGAGGATTAAATTAGGCAACAGCTGTGAACATCGTTAGCCATTCCACACACTAAGTGGCAGGGAGGCAGGTCAGATGAAGGCTCTTTCCCTCTACTCTTATAAAGGCGTTGAGTTTCCAACCCAAACCACAGCCACCAGTGACAACCCCCCCCACACACACACACCTACCCCAGGCCTCACCTCTCCTTTCGCCCAGGTAGCTGATGCGGACCTGGCACTGGCCCCAAACAGCGCTTACTGCCGGATAAAGGGTCCTGCCCTTCAGTCCATGGAAGGCTGGCCCCAAGTAGGTGCCCCCAATAGCGTAGCCCAGAGTTCCCTCCTCCATGTCCAGAACCACCAGCAGCTTCTCTGGCACCTCCAGCTGCTCACCCTGAGGTCTGACTGGATATTGGGGGGCCCCGGGCCCCATGCTCTGATGGTACAGTCTTCCCCGTCCAATGTCCCAGCCCCACGACTCGCTGTTGCTGCCCAGCAGCGCGGCATAGTGGTCAGCCCGCAGCGGGGCGAGGGCCGTGGCCACACCCACCACGGCGTGGGTGCCCCTTTGCTCCCGGGGCCAGCTGATTTCCCAGGCGTGCAGGCCCCGCGAGTAGCCCCTCTTACCCCGGGCCCCATCAGTGCTCTGTGCTACGGGCCGCCGCTCAAAGCACAATCCCCCTTCCTTGACCTCTATGTTCTCTGAGCAGTCCTTGGGGTTCCATCCGTGACGCCGCTGGGCCCCCAGGTCAGTAGGAGCAGAAAGCAGTTCCTCCAGGCCTTCGGGACAGCAGTGGTCAGGGTACGGGACCTGTGGGGTAGGGGTGCTGCTGATGCCCCCTGCCAGAGCCGTCTGGCCCATGGAGGTGAGAAGCTGGAGGAGTCCCCGAAAGAGTCTTGCTGGGGCGTCTCTTTTATTCTGCAAGTTGCGCTCCGGTTCGGGACTGACCTGGGAGGAGCTGGGAGAGAAGAGGGTGTAAAATGCGGGATCCTGGCAGGGGCTCCTCACCCACGCGCCCCATCCTTTCACCCCTTTGCCCACTGCGCCGCTGCTCCCTCTTCACGTTCCCAAGCTCGTCGCCCCATCACCTTGCTCTCTTTCCCAGCTGTCCCGGGCTCCCGAGATTCTCGAGAGTTCGCCCCCTTCGGGCCTCTCCAGGGGCCGTCCCCGTCAGCCGCCCCGTGCCCCCGTCACCGGTGGCCCCCGAACCTCGCTTAATGCTGGGTCTAACCAGAGAGCCAGTGGTGAATCACCGAAGCGCGCGGAGCGCAGGCCGCCGGCCGCTTCCGCCCCAGCTCCTCCCCAGGCTTTGTCCCGCCCAAGTCCCCGCCCCTCGGGGCCTTCCCGGATGTTGAACCATCTTGTCCTCGCGCCAGGTCGCGCCCGCACCAAGGCCACGCCCCCGCGAGGGAATCCCTCTCTAGCACCACTTTGGGATCCTTGGAGGGCTGTTCTCCATGGTCAAAACCTTTGAGCCAAAAGAAAGAAAAAAGAACAACAAAAAAAAACCTTTGAGCCTGACCTGTGGTGGCGCAGTGGGTAAAGCGTCGACCTGGAAATGCTGAGGTCGCCGGTTCGAAACCCTGGGCTTGCCTGGTCAAGGCACATATGGGAGTTGATGCTTCCAGCTCCTCTCTCTCTCTCTCTCTCTCTCTCTCTCTCTCTCTCTCTCTCTCTCTCTCTCCCCTCTCTAAAATGAATAAAAAAAAAAAAAAAAAACTAAAAAAAAACAAAACAAAACTTTGAGCCACCTGGACAACTAACTCCTGAACTTCTAGATATGAGGCGCATGGGGTCAAGGGGGTTCTTCCATAGTGCTGACCTCTATTTCCCTGGTCCTGTGATTCTGGGTCACTGTTTCTGGGCAAGCCTTTTCCTGATCTTTGTGAGTCAGCCCGTTCTATGCCTGAGAGGAGAGGGAGAGACAGAGAGAGAGAAGGGAGACAGAGAGAGAGAAGGCGGGGGGGAGCTGGAAGCATCAACTCCCTTATGTGCCTTCACCAGGCAAGCCCAGGGTTTCGAACCGGCGACCTCAGCATTTCCAGGTCGACGCTTTATCCACTGCGCCACCACAGGTCAGGCCTATGCCTGAGGTTCTTGAACCCTGTGTTTCCAGCTCTGAAAAGTGGGTGTCATGGGTCTCTATGCTGTTGTAGTCTTCATCCTGAATGTCCATTCATTCCTAAACTAGGTTTCATTTGAGAGAGTTTAGTAGTTAAGATCTTGGTTGTGAGTGAAACTGTGCTACTAATTAGCTGTGTGACCTTGGGGAGGTTCCTAAACTTCTCTGAACCTGTTTTCTCTTATGTAAATGCGAACAATGATGGTATGTACCTCACAGGGTTGTTGTGGAGTTGAAATAATTCAGTTAAAGCACTTAGTATGGAGCCAAGTACTTAATACACACTCACTAAGCATAGCTATTATTGTGAAGGGTTTTTTTTGTTTTTTGTTTTTTTGTATTTTTCTGAAGCTGGAAACGGGGAGAGACAGACAGACTCCCGCATGCACCCGACCGGGATCCACCCGGCACGCCCACCAGGGGGCGACGCTCTGCCCACCAGGGGCGATGCTCTGCCCCTCCGGGGCGTCGCTCTCTCTCGCAACCAGAGCCACTCTAGCGCCTGGGGCAGAGGCCAAGGAGGCATCCCCAGTGCCCAGGCCATCTTTGTTCCAATGGAGCCTCGCTGCGAGAGGGGAAGAGAGAGAGAGAGGAAGGAGAGGGGGAGGGGTGGAGAAGCAGATGGGCGCTTCTCCTGTGTGCCCTGGCCAGGAATCGAACCCGGGACCCCTGTACGCCAGGCCGACGCTCTACCACTGAGCCAACCGGCCAGGGCCGGGGGAGACAGAGAGAGGGACAGATAGGGACAGACAGATGGAAAGGAAGAGAGATGAGAAGCGTCAATTTTTCATTGTGGCACCTTAGTTCTGTGATTGCTTTCTCATTTGTGCCTTGGCCTGGGGACTACAGCAGAGTGAGTGACCCCTTGCTCAAGCCAGCGACCTTGCCGTCATGTCTATGATTCCATGCTCAAGCCAGCAACCCTGCGCTCAGCCAGTGACCTCGAAGTTTCTTTTTTTTTTTTTTAACATTTTTTAAAGATTTTTTTTGGGGGGGGGATATTTTCTTTCTTTCTTTCTTTATTCATTCATTCATTCATTCATTCATTTTAGAGAGGAGAGAGAGAGGGAGAGAGAGAGACAGGGGGGAGGAGCTGGAAGCATCAACTCCCATATGTGCCTTGACCAGGCAAGCCCAGGGTTTTGAACCGGCGACCTCAGCATTTCCAGGTTGACGCTTTATCCACTGCGCCACTACAGGTCAGGCCACATTTTTTTATTTTAATTTTTTTTTTAATATTTTTTTATTTATTCATTTTAGAGAGGAGGGGGGGAGAGAGAGAGAGAGAGAGAGAGGAGAGAGAGAGGAGAGAGAGACAGGGGGAGGAGCTGGAAGCATCAACTCCCATATGTGCCTTGACCAGGCAAGCCCAGGGTTTTGAACCGGCGACCTCAGCATTTCCAGGTCAACGCTTTATCCACTGCGCCACCACAGGTCAGGCCCAGGCCACATTTTTTTAAAGATTTGATTTATTCATTTTAGAGAGAAGAGAGAGAGAGAGAGAAGGGGAGGAGGAATAGGAAGCATAAATTTCCATATGTGCCTTGACCAGGCAAGTGCAGGGTTTTGAACCAGTGGCCTCAGCATTCCAGGTCAGCAGTTTATCTACTGTGCCACCACATGTCAGGCAACCTAGAAGTTTCTAACCTGGGTACTCCACCTCCCAATCCGAAGCTCTACCCACTGCACCACAGCCTGGTCAGGCATAGCTATTATTGTTTACTTAACATTTATTAAGCACCCACTATGGAGAGAGGCAATATAATATAGTAGTGAAGGATGCATGCTGTGGAGCAGGCTGACTGGGTCTGAATACCTGAAGGCCAGTATGCATGAGACCTTGGGTAAATTTCTTAACCTCTATGCTGCTGTTTCTTTCTCTATAAAATGGAAATGCTATGGATATCTACTGCATGCAAGGGTCCCCAAACTTTTTACACAGGGAGCCAGTTCACTGTCCCTCAGACCGTTGGAGGGCGGACTATAAAAAAAACTAGAGCACCAATGAAAGAGGTGCCCCTTCCAGAAGTGCGGCAGGGGGCTGGATAAATGGCCTCAGGGGGCTGCATGTGGCCCGCAGGCTGTAGTTTGGAGACCCCTGGTTGTGAAGCACTTGAAACAGTTTCTGGTTTAAATGTAATCATTTGTGCTAAGCACTGAAGATTAAGCAGTGAATCAGTTTACAAGGACGGGGATCCGCCTGGCAAGCCCACTAGGAGGCAATGCTCTGCCCATCTGCGGTATTTCTCTGTTGCTCAGCAACTGAGCTTTTCTTAGCGCCTGAGGCAAAGGCCATGGAGCCATCCTCAGTGCCAGGGCCAACTTGCTTCAACTGAGTGATGGCTGCAGGAGGGGAAGAGAGAGAGAGAGAAGTGAGAGAAAAGGATAGAGAAGCAGATGGGTGCTTCTCCTATGTGCTCTGACCAGGACTCGAATCCAAGATGTTCACAGGCCGGGCCGATGCTCTACCACTGAGCCAACTGGCCAGGGCTCAGGGTGGTTTCTCTAAAATGAGTATCTGCCTGACCAGGCGGTGGCACAGTGGATGGAGCGTTGGACTGGGATGCGGAAGGACCCAGGTTCGAGACCCCGAGGTTGCCAGCTTGAGCGCAGGCTCATCTGGTTTGAGCAGGGTCCCGCCAGCTTGAACCCAGAGTCGCTGGCTCCAGCAGGGGGTTGCTCAGTCTGCTGAAGGTCCGCAGTCAGGGCACATATGGGAGGGCAGTCGATGAACAACTAGGGTGTTGCAACGCGCAATGATTGATGCTTCTCATCTCTCTCCATTCCTGTCTGTCCCTGTCTATCCCTCTCTCTGACTCACTCTCTGTCTCTGTAAAATAAATAAATAAATAAATAAATAAAATTAAAAAAAAAAAAAAAAGTAAAATGAGTATCTGACCTTGTTCCTCTCTTGCTTCTCTCCTATTTGGCTACGCATTACTGGCCTGTCCACAGACTAACACTTGTATTCTTTTTTTTTTTTTTCATTTTTCTGAAGCTGGAAACGGAGAGACAGTCAGACAGACTCCCGCACGCGCCCGACCGGGATCCACCCGGCACGCCCACCAGGGGCGGTGCTCTGCCCCCCAGGGGGCGATGCTCTGCCCATCCTGGGCGTCGCCATATTGCGACCAGAGCCACTCTAGCGCCTGAGGCAGAGGCCACAGAGCCATGCCCAGCGCCCGGGCCATCTTTGCTCCAATGGAGCCTTGGCTGCGGGAGGGGAAGAGAGAGACAGAGAGGAAAGCGCGGCGGAGGGGTGGAGAAGCAAATGGGCGCTTCTCCTATGTGCCCTGGCCGGGAATCGAACCCGGGTCCTCCGCACGCTAGGCCGACGCTCTACCGCTGAGCCAACCGGCCAGGGCACACTTGTATTCTTTAACTTGGCCTGCAAGGCTTTGGTGAACTGGCACCGACTGCTCTAGGCTCTGCTCCAGATGGGCAGAGCATTGCCCACTAGTGGGCTTGCTGGGTGGATCCCGGTCAGGGCTCATGCAGGAGTCTGTCTGACTGCCTCCCCTCCTCTCACTGAATTAAAAAATAATAATAAAAGAAAAAGAGCCTCTAGGCGGTGGCGCAGTGGATAGAGCGTTGGACTGGGATGCGGAGGATCCAGGTTCAAGACCCCAAGGTCGCCAGCTTGAGCGCAGGCTCATCTGGTTTAAGCAAAGCTCACCAGCTTGGACCCAAGGTCGCTGGCTTGAGCAAGGGGTTACTCGGTCTGCTGAAGGCTGGCGGTCAAGGCACATATGAGAAAGCAATCAATGAACAACTAAAGTGTCGCAATGAAAAACTAATAATTGATGCTTCTCATCTCTCTCCATTCATGTCTGTCTGTCCCTATTTATTCCTCTCTCTGACTCTTTCTCTGTCTCTGTAAAAAAAAAAAAGAAGAAGAAGAAGAAGAAGAAGAAGAAGAAAAGAAAAACCACCCTGGCAGCAATGTTGAGGAGGCTTTGAGGGAAATAAGACATGAAGCATGAGACTGGTTCCAGCAGCCCAGGTGACAAGTGTCAAGAGACTGAACTAGGGCAGTAAAAATAAGGATGAAAAGAATTCAAGAAGTCCTGGCCAGGTAGCTCAGTTGGTTAGAGCATCATCCTGATATACCACAGTTGTGGGTTTGATCCCCAGTTAGGGCACATACAAGAACCAGTCAATGGTCCTGGCCGGTTGGCTCAGTGGTAGAGCGTCGGCCTGGCGTGCCGGAGTCCCAGGTTCGATTCCCGGCCAGGGCACACAGGAGAAGCGCCCATCTGCTTCTCCACCCCTCCCCCTCTCCTTCCTCTCTGTCTCTCTCTTCCCCTCCCGCAGCCAAGGCTCCATTGGAGCAGAGTTGGCCTGGGCACTGGGGATGGCTCCATGGCCTCTGCCTCAGGCGCTAGAATGGCTCTGGTTGCAACGGAGCAATGCCCCAGATGGGCAGAGCATCGCCCCCTGGTGGGCGTGCTGGGTGGATCCCGGTCAGGCGCATGCGGGAGTCTGTCTGACTGCCTCCCCGTTTCCAACTTCAGAAAAAAAATTTTTTTTTTCAAATATGGTGTATTATAAATCATTTTTTTTATTTATTCATTTTAGAGGGGGGGGAGAGAGAGAGAGAGAGAGAAGGGGGAGGGAGGAGCAGGTAGCTTCAACTCCCATATGTGCCTTGACCGGGCAAGGCCAGGGTTTTGAACCGGCGACCACAGCATTCCAGGTCAACACTTTATCCACTGCGCCACCACAGGTCAGGCCAGAAAAATTATTTAAAAAAAAAGAATCAGTCAATGAATGCATACATGAGTGGAACAGCAAATTAATCGAACTTGCTCTCTCTCTGCCTCTCTCTTTCTAAAATCAATATAAATTTTTAAAAATTTTTAAAGAGAAGAATTCAGGAAATACTGATAGAATTGCAAGATTCAGTGACTGATTAGATGCTTAGACCAGGGAAAGGAAAGAGAGAAAGAGAGGTTTCTAGCCTGGAAGAGTTTGTTGAATGGTGGTGCCACTAATGATGATGGAGATTGAGGCAGACTAGTAAGTAGCTAGGAAAATTCCTTGGCAAGTAGAATGGGGAAACTGAGATAAATAGCTGAACAAACGAGCTGAGAAATTTAGAGCTAGATGCAGTATGTCTCCTCCCTAGAGATAACACAGCTATATTTTAGCTCCGGCCTAGAAAAGCAGCAAAATCAGGTGGGTGATGACAGACCAGCTGCAATGACTAATGAACCCCTGACCAGGGGCTGACCACTTAATAGAGACCATTATCCTGAAATGGCACACCTGGAAAAGCTGATGAACATTCTACTGAAATCCTCCTCTAAACTCCCAGTCTTTAAAAACCTTCAAAACAAAGGACCCAGCATGCTCTCCTCTCCCTCCTAGGAGTATGCCAGCATCTCCCCCTTCCCTTCTAATTCTCCCACAACCTTGTGTCTCCTAAACTCTAAGGGGCCCCAGGAGACTTGCTGCCAGGGGAGCAATGGGCAGCAGCAGCTCTTCCCAGGCTAGCGTCCTGAACCTGTCCCCAAGGCCCCCTTTTCTCTGACTTCTCAGTGTAGGCTCATTTCTTTCCCATAAAACTTCTAGAAGGTCAAAGCAGCCCCATCTAGGCTCTCTCCTGTTGCTTCTTCTGTTCTAGGCCCTTCCTTTTTCACTGTCCCCAGCTTTAAGAAACTTACTGTCAAAATCACTTGGACTTGCCTGACCAGGTGGTGGCGCAGTGGATAGAGCATCGGACTGGGATGCAGAGGACCCAGGTTCGAGACCCCAAGGTCGCCAGCTTGAGCACGGGCTCATCTGGTTTGAGCAAAGCTCACCAGCTTGGACCCAAGGTTGCTGGCTTGAGCAAGGGGTTACTCGGTCTGCTGAAGGTCCACGGTCAAGGCACATATGAGAAAGCAATCAATGAACAACTAAAGTGCCACAACGAAAAACTAATAATTGATGCTTCTCATCTCTCTCCATTCCTGTCTGTCTGTCCCTGTCTATCCCTCTCTCTGACTCACTCTCTGTCTCTGTAAAAAAAAAAAAAAAAAAAAAATCACTTGGACTCATGTTGTGAAATTTTTCCTGCATGAAGTCAAGAACCTACACACTATCAGCTGCCCCTAGGCAGACCTGAAGGGCCAGGTCCCCTTTCTGGTAACAGATGACAGAAAGAGGAGGAGAGGCATGAAGGAGACAGGCATGAGGGTGAAAGGGAGAGATGGTGAGTTCAGTTTAGGACACATTTTTGAGGTGCCTGAACAACAACCAGAAGGAACCATTCAGAACATACTTGAAAATGGCAAGTATGGAGGGGGAGTGAGAGGTCTGGGTTAGAGAGAGAAATTTGTGAGGTGTGTCAGCCTTTATTCAGAAATTGACCTATGAGAATCAATGAGGTGACTCGGCAAGAGTGTGTATAGAGTGAGAACAGGTTGATTCTTTATGTGCCCTGCCCGGGGATTGAACTCACACCCTTGGTATATTGGGTGATGCTCTAACCAGCTAAGCTACTCAGTCAGGGCCAAGGTCACTACTGTTTGACCTTTATCAGTATAGAAGCTTAGCCTCTTCTTCAATTTCATATAAATGAAACCATATATAGGGGGTCCTTGGGTTATGACAGTCTTGACATACCCTGTTTTGAGTTTATGACACTCACTCCCATAAGAACTTAAAAAAAGTGAGACACAAGCCCTGGCCGGTTGGCTCAGCGGTAGAGCGTCAGCCTAGCGTGCGGAGGACCCGGGTTCGATTCCCGGCCAGGGCACACAGGAGAAGCGCCCATTTGCTTCTCCACCCCTCCGCCGCGCTTTCCTCTCTGTCTCTCTCTTCCCCTCCCGCAGCCAAGGCTCCATTGGAGCAAAGATGGCCCGGGCGCTGGGGATGGCTCTGTGGCCTCTGCCTCAGGCGCTAGAGTGGCTCTGGTCACGACATGGCGACGCCCAGGATGGGCAGAGCATCGCCCCCTGGTGGGCAGAGCATCGCCCCTGGTGGGCGTGCCGGGTGGATCCCGGTCGGGCGCATGCGGGAGTCTGTCTGACTGTCTCTCCCTGTTTCCAGCTTCAGAAAAATGAAAAAAAAAAGTGAGACACAAGTGTTTTGGCAAACTAATTTGGTTGCACGTGGCAGAAAAATATGCAGTAACATGTACAGTATAGTATATTTATGTCCTTTTCCTTTTTTCTATGGCTTAGTTGTGTTTTTTTAATATTTATTTTATTTTATTTATTTATTTTTTTTTACAGGGACTGAGAGAGATGAGAAGCATCAATCATCAGTTTTTCTCCATATATTTTTTTTTTACTTTTATTAATTTTTGGAGAGGAGAGAGAGTGAGAGAGAAGGGGGAGGGAGGAGCTGGAAGCATCAACTCCCATATATGCCTTGACCAGGCAAGCCCAGGGTTTTGAACTGGCGACCTCAGAATCATCAGTTTTTCATTGTTAACACCTTAGTTGCTCATTAATTGCTTTCTCATATGTGCCTTGACCGTGGGCCTTCAGCAGACCGAGTAACCCCTTGCTGGAGCCAGGGACCTTGGGTTCAAGCTGGTGAGCTTTGCTCAAACCAGATGAGCCCACGTTGAAGCTGGCGACCTCGAGGTCTCGAACCTGGGTCCTCCGCATCCCAGTCTGACGCTCTAACCACTGCACCACCGCCTGGTCAGGTTTGGTCAGGCACTCTTGAAGTTATTTACCTCTATTATACCTGTATGGTCATGAGTTGCTAGCCTGAAATCAGCCATGGTAGGAGTATTTACACCAGAGAAATAAGCAAATGCTAAAAATTAGGGCTTTTGTTTCTGGAAAGACTATTGTTAAAGATTTACCACACATCACAGGTCTAGATATTATTTAGTCTTTAGAGTATAATTTGACTGACAAATGGGAAATATATGTTCACACACACCTTTTATTTAAGTGATGCAAACTATGGCTGGTAGAGCTACAAAGACAGTACAGGTGTTATCAAGATGCTTTCCACTGAGTCACAGAAACTTTAATACAAGATAGTATTGAGACTTTTTTTTTTTTTTTTTAATTTTTCCGAAGCTGGAAACGGGGAGGCAGTCAGACAGACTCCCGCATGCGCCTGACCGGGATCCACCCGGCATGCCCACCAGGGGGTGATGTTCTGCCCCTCTGGGGCGTCACTCTGTTGCATCCAGAGCCATTCTAGCACCTGAGGCAGAGGCCACAGAGCTATCCTCAGCGCCCAGGCCATCTTTGCTCCAATGGAGCGTCGGCTGCGGGAGGGGAAGAGAGAGACAGAGAGGAAGGAGAGGAGGAGGGGTGGAGAAGCAGATGGGCACCTCTCCTGTGTGCCCTGGCCGGGAATCGAACCTGGGACTCCTGCACGCCAGGCCGACGCTCTACTGCTGAGCCAACCGGCCAGGGCTTGAGACATTTTTTTAATTAATTTATTTATTTATTCATTTTAGAGAGGAGAGGGAGAGACAGAGAGAGAGAAGGGGTGGAGGAGCAGGAAGCATCAACTCCCATATGTGCCTTGACCAGACAAGCCCAGGGTTTCGAACTGGCGACCTTAGCATTTCCAGATCGAAGCTTTATCCACTGCGCCACCACAGATCAGGCCAAGAGACATTTTATAAGAACATTTACTATGCCTGACCAGGCGGTGGAGCAGTGGATACAGCATCGGACTGGGATGCGGAGGACCCAAGTTAGAGATTCCGAAGTCGCCAGCTTGAGCACAGGCTCATCTGGTTTGAGCAAAGCTCACCAGCTTGGACCCAAGGTCGCTGACTCGAGCAAGGGGTTACTCGGTCTGCTGAAGGCCTGCAGTCAAGGCACATATGAGAAAGCAATCAATGAATAACTAAAGTGCCACAGTGAAGAAATTGATGCTTCTTATCTCTCATCCTTCCTGTGTGTCTGACTGTCCCTATCTGTCTCTGTCTCTGTCAGAAAAGGAAAACAAAAACTGATATACTGAAAGGTAGTTTATCATTTCATGCATTTAATACTTAAATAACAATAAAAGAGGTACACAAAACAAATTATGTTATAAGAAAGACTTTTTTTAATTTTTTTTATTTACTTTTTTAGATTTTTATTTATTTATTCATTTTTATTAGAGAGAGAGGAGAGAGAGAGAGAAAGAGGGAGAGATAGAGAGAGAATAGGGGGAGGAGCAGGAAGCATCAACTCCCATATGTGCCTTGACCAGGCAAGCCCAGGGTTTTGAACCAGTGACCTCAGCATTTCTAGGTCAACGCTTTATCCACTGCGCCACCACAGGTCAGGCTAAAATATTAATAAAAAAGCCTGACCAGGCGGTGGCGCAGTGGATAGAGCGTCGGACTGGGATGTGGAGAACCCGGTTCAAGACCCCGAGGTCGCCAGTTTGAGTGCAGGCTCATCTGGCTTGAGCAAAAAGAAGCTTGCCAGCTTGGATCCAAGGTCGCTGGCTCGAGCAAGGGGTTACTTGGTCTGCTGAAGGCCCACAGTCAAGGCACATATGAGAAAGCAATCAATGAACACCTAAAGTGTCTCAACGAGAACTGATGCTTCTCATCTCTCTCCGTTCCTGTCTGTCTGTCTCTATCTATCCCTCTATCTGACTCTCTCTCTGTCCCTGTAAAAATAAATAAATATATTAATAGCCTGACCAGGCGGTGGCGCAGTGGATAGAGCATCGGACTGGGATGCAGAGAACCCAGGTTCGAGACCCCAAGGTCACCGGCTTGAGCACGGGCTCATCTGGTTTGAGCAAAAGCCCACCAGCTTGGACCCAAGGTCACTGGCTCCAGCAAGAGGTTACTCGGTCTGCTGAAGGCCCGCGGTCAAGGCACATATGAGAAAGCAATCGATGAACAACTAAGGTGTTGCAACACGCAACGAAAAACTAATGATTGATGCTTCTCATCTCTCTCCGTCCCTGTCTGTCTGTCCCTGTCTATCCCTCTCTCTGACTCACTGTCTCTACAAAAAAATAATAATAATAATAATAATAAAAAATGTTAAATAATACCTGACAAAAAACAAACTTTTTAAAGATATTTTCAAATTGCATAATACGAAGCTGAAACAAATGACAGCTTGTCACCCCCTAGTTGTTCAGTAGTTTTTCTTTTTACATTATATGTTTGTTTACTGAAATAACAAATGTGAAGGAATTAAAATGTAGTGCTCACAAAAATTAGAGAATATTTTATCACTTTATATTCCTTTTGAAATATCCCCTAAGTTTTGTCAGCAATGTATTTCATCAAAGGTATAATGAGTTTTAAGACATGAACAGGCCTGACCTGTGGTAGCGCAGTGGATAAAGCGTCAACCTGGAAATGCTGAGGTCACTGGTTTGAAACCCTGGGCTTGCAGTATATAGCCATGAGAACAAAACCTTTCTTACTGTTGTCATGCATAAAGCACAAGATCTTAAACTTAGCCCAGATGTGGTATGTGACAGTACTAGCCTTCCCTGCTGGGTTTGGGGAGGCCAGCCTTTCTTCCTCTGGAGTAAATTGTGTGAACTTATGGAGCAGGCCAACTGATGCAGAGTAGTTGGGGCATCACTTTTGATCTTCTGTAATTCTATTAAACTTGAACTGAAATCTTGTTGTTTCTTCATTTTAGGGGGCAGTAGCCTTGATTTATTCTTTGCTTTCCTTCCCTATGGGAAAATGAGAAGTGAGAGCTGCCTCAGAATCAGGAAATTAGAGGAAAAATGCAAGTAGACACAGGGAATGGCACTGAACCAAGGTGTTAATACTTAAAATGTTTTGTTAAAGATTTTTATGTCCTGAAGTGCAAAGGTTGCCTGTTTGATCCCTGGTCAGGGCACATAAAAGAACAGCTCGATACTTCTGTCCCTCTCCCTCCCTCCTGCCCTTGCTGAAATCAATAAATAAAAATTTAAAACAAAAAAAAACAAAGAAACAAAAAAACAAAAACAAAAACAAAACAAAAAGAAATCCTGGGCTTGCCTGGTCAAGGCACATATGGGAGTTGATGCTTCCAGCTCCTCCCCCCTATCTCTCTCTCCTCTCTCTCTCTGTCTCTCTGTCTCCCTCTCTCTCTCCTCTCTAAAATGAATACATAAAATTAAAAAAAAAAAAAAAGACATGAACAAATAGCCTGACCAGGCGGTGGTGCAGTGGATAGAGCGTCGGACTAGGACGTGAAGGACCCAGGTTCGAAACCCTGAGGTCACCAGTTTGATTGAGCAAAGCTCACCAGCCTGAGCCCAAGGTCGTTGGCTTGAGCAACAGGTTACTCAGTCTGCGGTAGCCCCCTGGTCAAGGCACATATGAGAAAGCAATCAATGAACAACCAAAGTGCCACAACGAAGAACTGATTCTTCTCATCTCTTTCCCTTCCTTTCTGTCTGTCCCTATCTATCCCTCTCTCTGACTCTCTTTCTCTCTCTGTCAAAAAAAAAAAAAAATCACTACCGCCCCCCAAAAATAAACTAATAAATATTACAAGCAAATTTTTTTCACCTATGAACGGAATGAACATTATTTCAGGTGCTTAGAATATGCTGTTGCATAGATGAACATTAAAACAAAAAAAGTAATGTAAATTTGTGATTTCCTCATTGGGCAGCTGCCCAGGTGCCCACTTTAGAGAGAACCCTAATTATAAGTGCCAATTTTTTTTATTCAGTGAGAGAAGGGAGGCAGGAACAGATTCCCGCATGTGCCCCCACTGGGATCTACCTGGCAAGCCCACTAGTGGGGATGCTCTGCTCATCTGGGGTGTTGCTCCATTGCTCAGCAACAGAGCTCTTCTTAGCGCCTAAGGCAGAGGCCATGGAGCCATCATCAGAGCCAGGGGCCAACTCACTCTATCCAGCAATGGCTGCAGGAGAGGAAGAGAGAAAGAGCGAGATGTGAGAGAGGAAGGGATGGTGAAGCAGATGGGCACTTCTCCTGTGTGCCCTGACCAGGAATCAAACCCAGGACAACCACATGTCGGGCAGACACTCTACCACTGAGCAAACCAGCCAGGGCCACAAGTGCCATTTTAACAACTGGTTTGCCAAACTCAACAAAAAATCAGATATCGGTTCTGCCAAACCGGCTGAATCCCACCACTGGGCCTGGGTCCTGGCTGGGTAGTTCCACCAGTTAGACTGTCTTCCCTGTATGCCAAAGTTGTAGGTGCCAGGGCACACAGGAGAATCAACCAATGAATGCATAAGTAAGTGGAACAACAAATCGATGTCTCTTTCTCTTAAATCAATAAAGTTTTAAAAGTTAAAAAAAATAACGCCTGACCAGGCGGTGGCGCAGTGGATAGAGCGTCGGACTGGGATGCGGAAGACCCAGGTTCGAGACCCCGAGGTCGCCAGTTTGAGCACGAGCTCATCTGGGTTGAGCAAAAAAAAAAAAGCTCACCAGCTCGGACCTAAGGCCCCTAAGCAGGGGTCACTCGGTCTCCTGAAGGCCCTCGGTCAAGGCACATATGAGAAAGCAATCAATGAACAACTAAGGTGTCGCAACGAGAAACTCATGATTGATGCTTACATCTCTCTCCGTTCCTGTCTGTCTGTCCTTATCTATCCCTCTCTCTGACTCTCTCTATCCCTGTAAAAAAATAATAATAAAAAAAATAAGCTACTTTGGGTCTGGGCTTCTTCTATTCCAAAGGTCTACCTGAAAATAACAAATCCAGGTGGGGGGTGGGACGGGGTGGGGCGGGAGCCAGACCACTTACCTTGATATTTTTACTCCTTGTCCCCCAACTTTTGCTTCAAGGGGATGAGTTTCTTTTGAATTTACAATATTTTGCATTGAGGATGTCCGGTCCCTTTAAGGTCTCAGGTGATGTAATAGTCATCACGGCCCCCTCCCTCCCCTCCGCAAAGTTCTAAGCTCCGCCCACTGGGTTTTACGCCAGTCAACGCCCTCATCCGGGTTTCTGAGAGAGAAAGTGGATTTGCAACTCGTCAACTACTGATCCAGTTCAGTTAGTTGCGGCTTTTCTCTCAACGGTTTGTCAACTTCCCAAATGCCTTTGTAAAATGACTCACCCCTCTGTTGCCATAACAACAGTATACAACACCTCCTTCTTCCTTCGCCCTCTTCCAAAACAATCCTTCACTCTGGGGGCCAAGACCCTCTCCAGAATTGCTTGTAATTGAGCAGATCGAGAGCGGGTCCTTCTGCCAAGGAGGATTGGGTAGGAGGACTGGAGACTGCGTCAGCCTGGTGTCCCTAAGGGGACAGGGAAATGGGGCAAAGCAGGGTGGGAGAGTTAGAAGAAATGAGTGAAGTGGAGGTTAGCGATTAAAGGGAAGGGAGAGAATCTGTAAGGGAGATTGGAGGAGGACCGTAGCTTTTTTTTTTTATTTTTTAATTTTTATTGATTTTTTTTTTTTCATTTTTCCGAAGCTGGAAACGGGGAGGCAGCTAGACTCCCGCATGCGCCCGACCGGGATCCACCCGGCATGCCCACCAGGGGGCGATGCTTTGCCCCTCTGGGGCGTCGCTCCGCTGCTGAGTCCAGAGCCACTCCAGCGCCTGAGGCAGAGGCCACAGAGCCATCCCCATCTTTGCTCCAATGGAGCCTTGGCTGCGGGAGGGGAAGAGAGAGACAGAGAGGAAGGAGAGGGGGAGGGGTGGAGAAGCAGATGGGCGCCTCTCCTGTGTGCCCTGGCTGGAATCGAACCCGGGACTCCTGCACGCCGGGCCGACGCTCTACCGCTGAGCCAACCGGCCAGGGCCTAATTTTTATTGATTTTAGAGAGAGGAAGGGGCAGAGAGAAAAAGAAAGAAACATGGACTTGTCCCATTTATGCATCATTGGTTGATTCTTGTAAGTGCCCTGACTGAAGATTGAACTGCAACCGTGGTGCACCTGGACAACCGACTGAGCACCCAGCCAGGGCAGCACGTTGCTTTAAGTGGAGATAGGAAGAACCTGGGAGAGGGGAGTCCAGGAAGCAGGGAAACTGAGCTTCTGGAGAAGAGTGGGAGCCCCTGTGAAGGGCAGGAAAGGTGTTGAGGTTCTATAAAGGCATCCTGAAAAGAGAGGGGTCCTTGGTGGGAAGTATGAAGTGGAAGGTAGGAAGCAAAATGAGCTGTTCATAGGGATGAAGAAAGAAGCATAACTGGGAAGAGATCAGGGGTGATGGGAGGGGTAATACCCCCATCAATGGAGGTGAGGGAGCTGAGGGTTGGCAGAGGCTGAGGAGACCTTTCTCAGGACGAGAACTTGGCTTAATCAGATTCCAGAGACATCAGCAGGGAAGAAAGATGTCGGATGAGGAGGATCTGGAAGATTTTGAGCCAGACCAGATTGATGAAGAGAGGGAAAGGGAAGATGATGAGAAGGAGACAGACATGAAAGAGGAGGAAGACTTCTCGGAGGAGGTGAGAGCATGGAGGCGGAGAGGTCCTAGGGCTAAGGACAGGGTTGGGCTGGAGAGGGATGCCTGACTCCACTTCCTCCTGTAGTGGACGCCCATCCCCCTCACAGAGGACATGATGAAAGAAGGGCTTTCTTTGCTCTGTAAGACCGGCGATGGACTGGCCCATGCTTATGCCAAACTGGATGTTAAAAAGAGGTGTGTTTGGGGAGGAGGAGTGGAAGAGGACTGAGGTTGTAGGGCCTAATCTCTTTTCCCACCTTCATTTCTGGGTGTTTTGGCTGAGAGTTTGGATCTCTCTCACCCTGGGCCAGTGGGAGGGAAAGATAGAATGTACTTTTCAGGAGCCCTGAGACTCCCTGCGTTAGGCCTGGCCTGGGGATTGGAAGCTGTGAGGGAGTATATGGGGATTCCTGCTAGACTCCCTCATTTGTCCTTCAGAGTGTAAGGTCTCAGCCTTTCACAGACACAAGGTCCTTGCCCACTATTAAGAACCCACCTGCCTGACCTGTGGTGGCGCAGTGGATATGCTGAGGTCGCCAGTTTGAAACCCTGGGCTTGCCTGGTCAAGGCACATTTGGGAGTTGATGCTTCCAGCTCCTCCCCCCCTTCTCTCTCTCTCTCTCCTCTCTAAAATTAATAAAAAAAAAAAAAAAAAAAAAAAAAGGACCCACCTACCACCTGACCAGGTGGTGGCGCAGTGGATAGAGCGTCGGACTGGGATGTGGAAGGCCCATGTTCGAGACCCCAAGGTCACCAGCTTGAGCACGGGCTCATCTGGTTTGAGCAAAAGCTCACCAGCTTGGACCCAAGGTCTCTGGCTTGAGCAAGGGGTCACTCGGTCTGCTGAAGGCCCGCGGTCAAGGCACATATGAGAAAGCAATCAATGAAAAACTAAGGTGTCACAACAAAAAACTGATGATTAATGCTTCTCATCTCTCTCCATTCCTGTCTGTTCCTATCTGTCCCTCTCTCTGACTCTCTCTGACTCTGCCACAAAAACAAACAAACAAAAACCACCTACCTGCCTGACCTGTGGTGGTGCAGTGGATAAAACGTCGACCTGGAAATGCTGAGGTCGCCGGTTCAAAACCCTGGGCTTACCTGGTCAAGGCACATTGGGAGTTGATGCTTCCAGCTCCTCCCCCCTTCTCTCTCTCTCTGTCTCTCTCTCCCTCTCTCTGTCCTCTCTAAAAATGAATAAATAAATAAATAAAATTAAAAAAAACCCCACCTACCTTCTCTCCCTCACCCTTTCCATAGGTCATCCATTCTTCTCCCCATTATAAGTCATTTCCATGCTGTCCTCTGCTTTAGCACCTCTGCCAGTCCTTGCTGGCTTTTTTTTTGTGTGTGTGTGACAAAGACAGGGAGACAGAGAGAGGGACAGACAGACAGGAAGGGAGAGAGATGAGAAGCATCAATTCTTCATTGCGGCTCCTTAATTTCCTTAGTTGTTCATTGATTGCTTTCTCATATGTTATCAGCAAAGCAAGTAACCGCTTGCTCAAGCCAGTGACCTTGGGCCCAAGCCAGCCACCATGGGGTCATGTCTATGATCCCACGCTCAAGCCTGATGAGCCCACGCTCAAGCCAGTGATCTTGGGGTTTTGAACCTGGATCCTCCACATCCCATTCTGACACTCTATCCACTGCACCACCGCCTGGTCAGGCCTTGCTGGCTCCTTCTCCCCCCCCCCCCGAAGTTAGAAGCAGGGAGGCAGTCAGACAGACTTTCTCATTTGCCCCACTGGGATCCACCCAGCATAACCACCAGGGGGCAATGCTCTGCTCATCTGGGGCATTGCTCCGTTGCAGCCAGAGCCATTCTAGTGCCTGAGGTGGAGGCCATAGAGCCATCCTCAGCACCTGGGCCAACTGCTCCAATGGAGCCTTGGCTTTGGGAGGGAAAGAGATAGAGAGGAAGGAGAGGGGGAAGGGTAGAGAAGCAGATGGGCGCTTCTCCTGTGTGCCCTGGCCAGAAATCAAACCCGGGACTTCCACATGCTGGGCCAATGCTCTACCACTGAGCCAACCGGCCAGGGCCTGGCTTCTTAACCTTAACCGTATCCTCTGCCATCTCCTAGAAGTCTGACAGACATCTACTTGCTGCATTCCTACATCCACCTGCGCTATGTGGATATTTCTGAGAACCATCTGACAGACCTGTCCCCACTCAATTACCTCACCCACCTGCTCTGGCTCAAGGCTGATGGCAACCGGCTGCAGACTGCCCAGCTGAATGAACTGCCCTACCTGCAGGTTGCCAGTTTTGCCTATAACCAGATCACTGACACTGAGGGCATCTCTCATCCTTATCTGGGCATCCTGGATCTCAAAGGTGGGTCCTTAGGATGGGCTACACAGATTCTTTCCTTCCTAGCTGGGGCTAACAGAAGTGGGCAGTGTGGTTCTTTCTATGCCACACAGCTATTTGCATTTATTCATTCATTCAGACACTTTATGATTCATTATGGCAGTTCTATGTATGGGAGATAAAACAGTGAACAAAAAAGTTCCTATTCTCATGCAGCTTACAATCTAGATACACAATAAACATAGTAAGTAAATTTATATAGTAAGTTAAAAGGTGATATGTGCTAAGGAAAAAAATAGAATAGGGTAAAAAGGAATGGGGGGCACAGGTGGCAATTTCAAACAGGTTGGTTAGGGTAAGCATTGTTGAAAAGCTAATATTTGAGCAAAGATTTGAGGGAGAGGGAGTTAGCCGTATGGACTGCTGGGTGGACAAGTCCTTCAGACCCTGGACCACCAGACTGCTTACCCTAGGACCCCTAGGACCCCTAGGACCCTTGATGTGTTAAGTCTGGACCTGTCTGCTCTCATATCCACCTGGCATTAGAGGGGGAGAAAATGCAGAGGCTCCCAAAATTCAGGCTCTGTTGCTGAACATTTTGTAGTGGCCCTTTGAGCTCTTGACATCCTCCTGCTCCTCAGGGAACTATATCCGCATTGTGACGGGTCTGGACCCCCAAAAACTGATTGACCTGCACACACTGGAGCTTCGAGGGAATCAGCTGGAAAGCACGCTGGGAATCAACCTTCCTAAGCTGAAGAACCTCTTCCTGGTAGCTCACTGGGTCAGAGGGTGGTTGGTGCAGGGAAGAGGGCACTATCGTGGGGGACAGGATGCCTGGCTTCTAGGAGGCTCAACTACTAACTTCATCATCATAATGGTAATTGGTATCCTTTACTGAGCCCTTACTTGATGCCAGATGCTGTGATGATACAAAGTTAAAACAGACAAGGTGCTGACCACCTAGCAGGGCTTATGATACATAATGCACGGATAATACAGAAACAGTGCTTTGATACAGGGAGAAGCATAATGTGCCATAGCTGAGGTACAGATGACAGGCTAATGAGACCACTTAAATGCTCAGTTATTTAGACTCTTGAGCTTCCTCATTCCAGGATGGTGCTGAAGTCATTTCTGCTTAGTAGAGCGAGGGCTCTTAGAATGGGGGATGGGTTGAAGCATTGCCTCCTTAATGGGTGGCTTTGGTGAGATAAGCAGTCAGTAGGGGGTTACTGCTGACCTTTCTCTGGACTGGCAACTTCTGGATTTCTTTACTCTCATTACCTATCTCTAATCTCTTCCACTCCCCTCCTGCACCCCTCCCTCTCTATGTCTTAGATTTCCTTCCTCTTTTGCTGCATCTCTTTCTGATTTCTCTTCCTTCCCTATTTATCTCCCCTCTCCCAATGTATCTACTGTATCCTGGAATCTAGGCCCAGAACATGCTGAAGAAGGTGGAAGGTTTGGAGAGCCTAAAGAATCTCACTAACTTGCATCTTCGAGACAACCAGATTGCAACTCTGAGTGGCTTCTCCAAAGAAATGAAATCACTGCAGTACCTCAACCTGAGGTATGCACCCCTCCAGGCCTCACCCTGCTCCTACCCCTGACCAGAAGCAGCTTTTGACCCTGTGTCCTTCCCTGGTCCAACTCCCCCAACCCCCAATCCTAGCCTTCTCCCAGACTCACCCTTAACCTCTATCTTTTTTTTTTTTTTTCAGAGACAGAGAGAGAGATAGACAGGGACAGACAGACAGGAACAAAGAGATGAGAAGCATCAATCATTAGTATTTTGTTGTGCGTTGCAACACCTTAGTTGTTCATTGATTGCTTTCTCATATGTGCCTTGACCGTGGGCCTTCAGCAAACCGAGTAACCCCTTGTTCGAGCCTTGGGCTCAAGCTGGTGAGCTTTTTGTTCAAACCAGATGAGCCGGCACTCAAGCTGGCAACCTCGGGGTCTCGAACCTGGGTCTTCCGCATCCCAGTCCGACACTCTATCCACTGCGCCACCGCCTGGTCAGGCAACTTCTATCTTGATCCTCATCCTTCCTTTCTTTTGCATTTAGTCCTAATTGCAACACTAAGACCTTTATAGCCTGAGACCCCTGAACCCTTATACATTCAATCACAGCCTTGTACTGTGTTTCAGGAACATCTGAAGGAATCAGAGATGGTCCCTGTTCTCAAGGAACTCAGTCTGGCTCCAATTTTATTTTTTGGGTCCCAAAGGTTTCTACTCTGCTTCTCCATCTTCTGGGCCCCAATTCCTCTTTCCATTTCTTTCTTTCTTTTTTTTAATATTTTATTTATTCATTATAGAGAGGGGAGAGAGAGAAGTGGGGAGGAGCAGGAAGCATCAACTCTCATATGTGCCTTGACCAGGCAAGCCCAGGGTTTGTTTGTTTTTTTAAAATTTTTATTTATTCACTTTAGAGAGGAGAGAGAGAGAGACAGAGAGAGACAGAGAGGAGAGAGAGACAGGGGGGAGGAGCTGGAAGCATCAACTCCCATATGTGCCTTGACCAGGCAAGCCCAGGGTTTCGAACTGGCAACCTCAGCATTTCCAGGTCGACGCTTTATCCACTGCGCCACCACAGGTCAGGCCTCTTTCCATTTCTTTTTTTTTTTTTTTTTTTTGCATTTTTCTGAAGCTGGAAACAGGGAGAGACAGTCAGACAGACTCCCGCATGCGCCCGACCGGGATCCACCCGGCACGCCCACCAGGGGCGACTCTCTGCTCACCAGAGGGCGATGCTCTGCCCATCCTGGGCGTCGCCATGTTGCGACCAGAGCCACTCTAGCGCCTGGGGCAGAGGCCACAGAGCCATCCCCAGCGCCCGGGCCATCTTTGCTCCAATGGAGCCTTGGCTGCGGGAGGGGAAGAGAGAGACAGAGAGGAAGGCGCGGCAGAGGGGTGGAGAAGCAAATGGGCGCTTCTCCTATGTGCCCTGGCCGGGAATCGAACCCGGGTCCTCTGCACGCTAGGCCGACGCTCTACCGCTGAGCCAACCGGCCAGGGCCTCTTTCCATTTCTTGCCTCTCTTCTCCTGAGCCCCAACTGTAAGGCCCCATTACTGATATAAAATACAAGATGTGCTCAGATGTGAGCAAAGAATATTTGAAAGAAATCTCGAGATAGAAAAGCACTGGGCAGCAGGGAGATTTATTTTCGGCGACTCTTGTCTGATGGAGGATTTTATATGTTTCATTAAGCAAAGATGTAAGGAAACCACCTCCTTAGTCAAGGCTGGTAATGGAAAAGGAATCTCCATTTGGAGAGGTGGTTGCACCTTGAACCCCAACTCCTACCCTGATTCATGGAGCAATCTCTTGCTAATTAGCTCTGCCACATTGGTCTGGTAGGGTAGATAGGGCTTCTGTTTTCCTGCTAATAGCCTAGACAGGGATGGTGGACCCTTCTCAGTGGCTGTTCACTTGGGAGGTTTGGAAGCAAGTGTAGTGGAGACGCGTTGTCTCATTGACTAGGAGGCGCCTCTGGGGCCAAAGACGCTAAATGTCCCACAATGCACAGGGCAGTCCAACACAAAGTACATGTAGCATTCCCTGTAAGAAACACAGTGTGAGGTTCAGCATCTTTAGTGAGATAAGGTAGAAACATTTAAACCTGATTTCATAAAACCTTGAGGCAAGAACGTGAAAATAAACACAGCATACTGTACAATGAGGCATATTAGGAGATGAAGCTTGTTCTTCAGGCTGGGAGGCCCCAGCCCATCCCTTCCTCTAGGTTCCTTCCAGTGGGAAGCACCAACATAGCACCCACCATTTTGACCTTCAATCCCAGTTTCTTTTTTGCTGGCCCAAAACCTATCTTCTGACCTCTAACTAGGTATAATTGATACGGAAGTCTGTCCCTGCAAAGGAGATTTCCCTCCTGTTCTCCAACAATAAGATAGGGTTGTGACCTAGTATCACCTAGTATGGAGTAGAACTGGACTGTACCTCTGCAGCAATCTGGCAATGCTTGACAAGCCAATCCACAGAGGCAGTGTTTCTAGGGAAACTGGAGCCAATGGGAGATTCCCCCTGAGGCCCCATTCCTGGCAGCTGGCCTCTAAAACCCATTATTCCCCAGTGAACCCCTTCTGACTGCACTGGCAGGGGCAATATGATCACTGACCTGCGGGAGCTCAACAAGCTTCGGGACCTGCCCAAACTTCAAGCCTTGGTGCTGCTGGACAACCCATGTAGAGATGAGAATGACTACCGCCAGGAGGCCCTGGTTCAGATGGCACAACTAGAACGTCTGGACAAGGATTTCTACAAGGAAGAGGATCAGGCTGAGGCCAGTGAGATTCGTCAGCAGAGGCTGAAGGAGGAGCAGGAGCAGGAGGCTGAGCCTGAGCATGACACAGAACTGGACCAGCCACGTAGCAGCAGTTCTTCTCTCCTTCAAGGATAATAAGGAAGTTGGCAGGAGGCAGGGAGAAGGAGGCCAAGGGCCTGGCACATAGAGGGGGAGAGAAGGTGCTATAGGAGAAGGTGGGTGAGGAAGGGATAAGGCAAGGAGAACTCTTGGAGATATCAGAGTTAGGAGCCAGGGAGTGTCTCAGAGTGAGGAGTAAGGAACGGCAGGACCTAGGAAGAGCTGAGAAAGGCTTAGGAGATATATCAGGAAGCCAGAAGAATAAATGAAAAGAATTGGGGTAGCAGGCAGAGCTATTGGTATGGGGTGGGCAGCCATACCTGACCTAGAGTTAAGATCAGCTGGCAAGACCAGGTCTGGGGCAAGGCAGTAAGTAGTGCAGGAAGAGAAGTGGTTGGTGGCTATGAGGAATGCAGCTGGGCCCAGGAGAGGAGGCAGGAGAGAGATCCTGCACTAAAAATCTGAAGTTAAAAATAACAGGACACAGAGGTAGAGGGAAGAAAGGAGGGCAGGGTAGTGAGGCAGAAAGAGACTGAAGAGTTGAGCCCAGGAAAGTGTAGCAGCTGGGCACTTCAGATGAGGCCAGAGGCAGCAGTGGGAATGCAGTAGGGCCCAGAGGATTTACTTCTGTCCACTTCCTCCAGAGGATCAAAGACACTGGCCCCAAGACCCAAGAAGACTCCATTAGCAAGGACCACCACACACACATACATCCTCATCCGGGGACATAGGATGCCTTCTCTTGCCCCAGACCTGGGGATTCATCACAGCCTGCTGCCCGGGCTCTGTGTGGGCACTGGTCACCTTGTCAGCGGGGTGGGGGACCTGGGCTCTGCCTGAAACTTGGCAGCAGTCATTCCTAAGGCAGGTCTGGTAGGAGCCAAGCCTGGATGGGTAGAAGGGATGGTGGTAGAGTTGGCTGCAAGGTGGCTGCGGAGGCGGGCTGGGGTGTTAGAACAGTTGTTTTCCAATAAAGAGATTCTGATAGGCTTGTATCTCACTGGGAGATACGGAGTCTGTCACGGGCTTCCCTGATTGTGGCGGGCCTCGGGTCTGAATATTCGGTAAAGCTATGCCTGTTTCTTTCTAGAGGGGTCGTGACGTGGGCAGGAGTGTGCGTGGGTGCTGGGGAAGGCAGGCTCTGGGTCACCCCCAGTCCTTCCCCATCATTTCCCCCCAACCTCCCCCACCACACCCCCATCGGCCCCCCACCCGCTCTCCTACGTGCGCCTCCGCCCGCGGCTCCTGACTCATCGGGGGCTCCGGGTCACATGCACCCGCCCGGCCCTATCGGCGCCTCCCCCCGCCCGCCCCCCGCCCGCTGCCCGGGAGCCGCAGTCGTCGCTGCCGCCGCCACTCCCGCTCTCTCTGCGCCGCCGTCACCGCCGCCACTGCCCACGCCGCCGCCACAGGCTGAGTCTGCAGCCCCGAGGTGAAGCCCTGGCCCGGCCCCTGCGCCCCTCCAGCCGGTGCCCCGGCCCCCGCGCCCCCTCCCAGCTGCCCCGGCCCGCGCGCATCTCTTCCCCGGGCGCTGCGCACCTGCTCCGTCACCCGAGCCTCCCCGGCGCCCTCCTTCCCCGCCTTCCCGACCGCTCCTCTCGGTTTCTGGCTGTCGCCTGCATCTCATTTGAACACCAGCCCTTCCTCACCCTGGCCTGCCCCTCTCCTCACGCCCTGCTTCGCCTCCGGTGCTGTCGACATCAAGTTCGGGGTCTCCCGCGGCTGTGCGTTTTCACCCTGGCCCGTTCTCTGGGCTTCGCTTCTGGGGAGATGGCTTCTCTCACCGCCCGCAGCATCCCCGACCTCCTCTAGACTCCCTCTCCCCACTGCTCCCCCACTTCGCCCCTCTCGGCTGCATCGGGGCTTTGAGGGAGATTTGTCTGGGGCAGCTGGAGGACGGGCCCAGCCCTGCCTCCCCCACCGCCCCCCGTCTCTCCTCCCCGGCCCTTCCCTCTGCAAACCCCAGGGACAGAAGGCCTTTCCCAGGACCTCTCCCCAGACTTCTTGACGGTACATCCGTGGGGAAGAGGAGGGACGTACGTCTAGGAGAGAGACTGGGGCCTTGGCCTGGGGACTGGGGTGTTAAGTTGGATGGGATGGGGCTCTGGAGGAAAGGCTTCAGCTCGCCAGACTACCCATCCTCTTAGCTCCAAGGAGAATGGCAAGCCTGGCAGCCATTCGGTTCGGGGGAGGTCTGGGGGAACCCCGCCAGCCCCTGCGGGGCCCCTCCACCCCTCACTGCGGAGTCCTTTCACCTCTATGTTGGATCTTACCCCACCCCCTACTGCAGTGACCTCCCCTTCCTCACTGCATTGACTTTCTCCTCTCCCCTTGGGAGGGGTGGGAATCCTTTCTAGGGCCAACAGAGGCAGCTCCTCCCCCACTCCCCACCCACTGCAGTAACCTCTTTCCCATCCTTCCCAGCCTCTGGCCCCTCCCACTGATCTCAGGCTCCACCCCTCTGAGCTTTCTTACCTTTCTCATTACTTCCCTTCCACCCAAAGAGATCCCAGCCATCATGTCGATAGAGAAGATCTGGGCCCGGGAGATCTTGGATTCCCGTGGGAACCCCACGGTGGAAGTGGATCTCTACACTGCCCGAGGTACTGAGCAGGCCTAGACGGAAACACAACCCCCACCCCCCAGTGCTGGGGATGCCCTGGTCTGGGATGGGAAGCTTCCTTGATTCCCAGTAAGGACAGGGTGCTAGGCTAGGCTCATAGCCGTGACTGTAGGGGATGGATCCTGTTGTCCTGGGCAGCTGGGATAGGCAGGCCTCCCTGTTCTAGTTTAGTTTATGACACATGTCCTGCCTCTTTATGTTTGTGTAGTCACCTGTCTGTGCATATGATGCATGACTTCATTCCTCTGGGTTCCTACTGGTGCATGTGGGACCTCAGTTGGCAGATGAGTAGGCCATTGCTTGTGCATCTGCCATCATGTATTCATGTGTCTGTATTAGGGAGCAATGTGTGTGTATCTCTGTGGGTGTCTATGAATTAGGGAGCAGTGTGAGGAGATGGCTGGATGTGGCAGGCAGGAGTTTAGAGCTGGAGAGCTAAAGGGATCCCTGGTACCTGTAGAGTCTGTCTCTCCATGTTCCTCTCCCAGGTCTTTTTAGAGCTGCAGTACCCAGTGGAGCCTCCACTGGGATCTATGAGGCCCTGGAACTAAGGGATGGGGACAAACAACGTTACTTAGGCAAAGGTGAGGCCCTCTTTTCCAAGCTCTTCCACCCATCAGCTTTATACTCCTAGCTCACACCAGTCCCCAAGACCCCTCCCCTTTTTCCATTCTGGATCCTCTTGGTCTGACCCAGCCTGGCCCTTTGCCCCTTCCCAGGTGTCCTGAAGGCAGTGGACCACATCAACACCACCATTGCGCCAGCCCTCATCAGCTCAGTGAGGCTCACTCTTTGCTGGGAGTGGCAGGACCAGGGTCCTGGAAGGGGAGGAGAAAGAGGGAGAAAGGCCCACCCCTTGGGAATCATGGTTACCAAGGGAAGGGTGGGAATATGTCCCCTATCGCCCTCTGCTCCTCTGCTCCCGTGAGGGCTCAGGTCCCTTGATCCAGATGGGATGTCACAGGAACCTGGTTGGACCCTGGCTGGATGTGAGCCTGTGTGAAGGGGAAAGCCCTGTCTTAGGGCCCAGCCTCCATTCCGGCCGAGGGTGATGGTGGGTCTGCCTGTAGGGCCTCTCTGTGGTGGAGCAGGAGAAGCTGGACAACCTGATGTTGGAGTTGGATGGGACTGAGAACAAATGTAAGCAGGGGCCGGAAGAGAGTGGGGAGGCCGAGGGTGGGGATGTGTGGAGCAGACAGAGAACCGAAGGGGTCAGTGCTGTGGGGGCTTCCTGAGGAAGGACTTCTTCCATCCCTCCCCCCCCCCCAATATCAGAGCAGGAGAGGGTGAGTTTAACTGCAGTGGTGGTGGTGTGTGTATGTGTGGGGGGTGACATTAGAGGAAGAACTTCTTTTCAGTATAAAGAGGAGGGAGTGGCGTGATACAGTCTGGTCTCGGGGTATTTAGAAATACGTGCAGCTTTCTGTCCATTCCTGTGACCTCCTCCCCAACACCCCAGGAGAGAATGGATGAGGTGTTGCAGGAGAGGAGGGAAGAGGGCGGAGGGGATCTCCTTTACTGGCTCCTTTGGGGAATATAGGTGGAGGCAAGATCTAGAAGGGGACGGAGCATGTTGCTCAGTGCCTTCCTCTATAATCTCCCAGCTAAATTTGGGGCCAATGCCATCCTGGGTATATCCCTGGCCGTGTGTAAGGCAGGGGCAGCTGAGCGGGAACTGCCCCTATATCGCCACATCGCTCAGCTGGCTGGGAACTCAGACCTCATCCTGCCTGTGCCGGTGAGCACCGCGCCATGCCTGTGCCTCTTCCAGGGGTGGGGGTAGGGGAAGCATGAACTCCTGTGAAGCCTGATAGGAGGAAAGGAACTGGGGCAACTAAAGAGAAAGGATGGGGAAATGAAACTTGTAGTCTGGCAAGCTGGGGGACATTTGGGATCTTGGGTGAGCATTCCCAGGGGTGGAAAGGAAAAATGCTCAGTGACTTTTCCGTCCTGTGGCTCCTAGGCCTTCAATGTGATCAATGGTGGCTCTCATGCTGGGAACAAGCTGGCCATGCAGGAGTTTATGATCCTTCCAGTGGGCGCTGAGAGCTTTCGTGATGCCATGCGACTCGGGGCGGAGGTTTACCACACACTCAAGGGGGTCATCAAGGACAAGTATGGAAAAGATGCCACCAATGTGGGAGATGAAGGTGGCTTTGCCCCCAATATCCTGGAGAACAGTGAAGGTGAAACCAGGAGCCCCACTCCCAGCTATGAGCCTCACTTTATCCTGGGCTACTGAGAAGGGCCATACTTCACCAAGTCCTGAGCAGTGTGGGTGGATGGTCCCTGACTCTTGCTAGCTCTAAGCAGTGCCAGTTCCTGAAGTGGGTTCCAGAGACCCTGCCAAATTCAGATGAATGCCTAGGAGAACAGTCCACCTGTTCAGCCAGGTTCCTTAGCAACTATAAGTTCTCACTGGAGCCCTTGGGAGTGTTGGAAGGTGTCTGGGTCACCTGTGGAACCCATCCCAGCCTTTAGCTCCATAGGGTTCTCAGTTTGATGACATACACCAAAATCCAAGTAATCCATTCCAAATCTATCCCATTCTCACCCCCCACTTCTTAGGCCTTGAGGATCCCTATCTTCCCTGCCCTGTGAGAAACTATATAGTGAATAGAAACAATACTGGTAGTGGCTAAGACTTAAGGTTCTGAGGCCAAACTGCCTGCATTTTAACCTTGACTTGAAGAACTTCATTCTTATTTAATTTCTCCATGCTTCATCTTTCTTATCTGTAACATAGAAATACTGATAACAATATCTTCTTCAGACAGCACTGTGAAAATTAAATGAGATCATATACGTGAAGTGCTTACATGACATAGCCCTCAGTAAATGATAGCTATTTTTTTAAATTTATTTATTTATTCATTTTAGAGAAGAGAGAGAGAGAGAGAGAGAGAGAAGGGGGGAGGAGCAGGAAGCATCAACTCCCATATGTGCCTTGACCAGGCAAGCCCAGGGTTTCGAACAGGCAACCTCAGCGTTCCAGGTTGATGCTTTATCCACTGCGCCACCACGGGTCAGGCATGATAGCTATTTTTTTTAATTTTTATTTTACTTATTCATTTTAGAAAGGAGAGAGAGAAACAGAGAGAGAGAAGGGGGAGGAGCAGGAAGCATCAACTCCCATATGTGCCTTGACCAGGCAAGCCCAGGGTTTCGAACCGGCAACCTCAGCATTTACAGGTTGACACTTTATCCACTGCGCCACCACAGGTCAGGCCATGATAGCTATTTTTATTTGGATTTTTCTGAAGCTGGAAACGGGGAGGCAGTCAGACAGACTCCCGCATGCGCCTGCCCGGGATCCACCCGGCACGCCCACCAGGGGGCGATGCTCTGCCCATCCGAGGCTTTGCTCTGTCGCCTGGGGCAGAGGCCAAGGAGCCATCCCCAGCACTCAGGCCATCTTTGCTCCAATGGAGCCTTGGCTGCAGGAGGGGAAGAGAGAGACAGAGAGGAAGGAAAGGGGGAGGGGTGGAGAAGCAGATGGGCGCTTCTCCTGTGTGCCCTGGCCGGGAATCGAACCCGGGACTTCTGCGCACCAGGCCGATGCTCTACCACTGAGCCAACCAGCCAGGGCCGCCAATAGCTATTTTTATTTTTATTTTTTTTTGTATTTTTCTGAAGCTGGAAACGGGGAGAGACAGTCAGACAGACTCCCATATGCGCCCGACCGGGATCCACCCAGCACGCCCACCAGGGGCGATGCTCTGCCCACCAGGGGGCGATGCTCTGCCCACCAGGGGGCGATGCTCTGCCCCTCCGGGGCATCACTCTGCCCCGACCAGAGCCACTCTAGCGCCTGGGGCAGAGGCCAAGGAGCCATCCCCAGCGCCCGGGCTATCTTTGGAGCCTTGGCTGCGGGAGGGGAAGAGAGAGACAGAGAGGAAGGAGGGGGGGTGGAGAAGCAAATGGGCACTTCTCCTATGTGCCCTGGCCGGGAATCGAACCCGGGTCCCCCGCACGCCAGGCTGACGCTCTACCGCTGAGCCAACTGGCCAGGGCCCAATAGCTATTTTTAAAAACACTATTATTGCCTGACCAGGCGGTGGCACAGTGGATAGAGCACTGGACTGGGATGCTGAGGACCCAGGTTCAAGACCCCAAGGTCGCCAGCTTGAGTGCGGTTCATCTGGTTTGAGCAAAAGCTCACAAGCTTGGATCCAAGGTCGCTGGCTCAAGCAATGGGTTACTCAGTCTGCTGAAGGCCTGCAGTCAAGGCACATATGAGAAAGCAATCAATGAACAACTAAGGTGTCACAACATGCAACAAAAAACTAATGATTGATGCATCTCATCTCTCCGTTCCTGTCTCTCTGTCCCTGTCTATCCCTCTCTCTGACTCACTCTCTGTCTCTGTAAAAAAACAAAACAAAACAAAAAAACAAAAAACCTGCCTCCCCCCCCCAAAAAAAACCCAAAACACTATTATTAACAGAAGCCCATTCCTCTGCCTTCCTGGAAGAAGGCCTGCTCTTCCTAGACCTAGGGATAACCCCAGTGAGAACCTTAGCCGGACTTCTCCGCAGCAAGTCCTCAACCACTGCCCTTCATTTCTTCCTTGTCTTTGTTCCTCCTTGCCTGCCCTTCCTGCTAATACTGTCACTGTGTTTCGTCCCCAGCCTTGGAGCTGGTGAAGGAAGCCATCGACAAGTCTGGCTACACGGAAAAGATTGTCATTGGCATGGATGTCGCTGCCTCAGAGTTTTATCGTGATGGCAAATATGACTTGGATTTCAAATCTCCTGCTGACCCTTCCCGATATATCACTGGGGACCAGCTAGGGTCCCTCTACCAGGACTTTGTCAGGGACTATCCTGGTGAGAACAAGGCAGAGTGTGGGAGTAAGGGCAGGGGGGAGGGCAGAGGGATGTATTGGGGCAACTTACAGTCTGCTGACTTGGGTGCCAGGCAGAGGTGTCCTAAGAAGAACCTGAGGACAGGGATGGGGTGAGGAAGCCTTCTACAGAGCCTGAGCTTTGTTTGTAGTGTAAATGTGCAGGTACCTGCAATGAATCTGTTCCATCTGCTTCAGATCCTGACTCAAGTCATGTTCTGAAACTACTGGAATCATGGGGAAGGCTTTGGAAGGAATGGTGAGAGAGTGACTGGACCTGGCAGGGAACAGACAGATTTCAGTATAGCTAAAAACTGTGGATGCTGAATGGAGCTGGAAGTAATGTGTGAATAGAACAAAAGGCTGATGAGAAAATGAATTATCCTTTAGGTCTACCAAGGATATAGTTTAAATATAAATATAAACTTTAAATATAAGTTGCAGAACGAAGGAATTTGATTAGTAATAAGGAAGGGCTTCCTGGTAGTGAAAATATGAAAATGCAGATAGGTTGTGATAAAGATTTTGAACCCTTGTTGTTGTTTTGTTTGTTTGTTTGTTTGTTTATTGTTGGGATTTTTTTTGTATTTTTCTGAAGTTGGAAATGGGAAGGCAGTCAGACAGACTCCCACATGTGCCCGCCCGGGATCCACCCAGCATACCTACCAGGGGGCGATGCTCTGCCCATCTCGGGTGTTGCTCTGTTGCGACCAGAGCCATTCTAGCGCCTGAGGCAGAGGCCACAGAGCCATCCCCAGTGCCTGGGCAAACTTTGCTCCAATGGAGCCTTGGCTGCGGGAGGGGAAGAGAGAGACAGAGAGGAAGGAGAGGGGGAGGGGTGGAGAAGCAGATGGGTGCTTCTCCTGTGTGCCCTGGCCGGGAATCGAACACAGGACTCCTGCACGCCAGGCCGACGCTCTACCACTGAGCCAACCGGCCAGGGCGAACCCTTGTTTTTTGAAAGGCTTCTGAATGAATCAAGTTAAGAATCATTTTAGGGCAGGCTTATTTGAGGATGGGGGAAGCCAGGATGAACAGGCTCAGTTAGCCAGGGGATCAGAGTAGGGGAGTGTTCCTGCCTGGTGCAAAGCCCCAAGGAGGATCAATAGCCCCCTCGCTGCTCTCCCTGCAGTGGTCTCCATAGAGGACCCCTTTGACCAGGATGATTGGGCTGCCTGGTCGAAGTTCACAGCCAATGTAGGGATACAGATCGTGGGTGATGACCTGACAGTGACCAACCCAAAGCGCATTGAGCGAGCAGTGGAAGAAAAGGCTTGCAACTGTCTGCTGCTCAAGGTCAACCAGATCGGTTCGGTCACTGAAGCCATCCAAGCGTGAGTACCTCCTGGTTCTCTGCTTCTCAGCCCATTTCTCAGGACCCCTCTTGCAAAAGCTCTAAGCCTTTGTAATTGACCTACAGATGCTGAAGAGATCAGGGAACCTGGAGTCACCTTAATGGCCCTCAGTTCTGCTCCCGCCATCACTGATTCTCTGTTCCCCTTGCAGACAGCACAGCTTTTCTCCAAATGTTTAACATAGATCAATGTTGAGGCAGGGGAACAGAGTGCCCAGCGCGAGGGGCTGTGAGTCAGTGCTGGTCTATGGATACAGGTGCAAGCTGGCCCAGGAGAATGGCTGGGGGGTCATGGTGAGTCATCGTTCAGGAGAGACTGAGGACACGTTCATCGCAGACCTGGTGGTGGGGCTGTGCACAGGCCAGGTGAGTTCAAGGGAGATCTTTGTGCAGTTGGAGGGTTCTAGGCTCAGGTGGGTCTCTCCTCTAGGTGTTTGAGTGTCAGGGCAACTTCGAGGGAGTGTACGTTTCCTTTCAAGGAACGAAGGGGCAGCCAGTGAGCTGCTTATTTTTCTGAATGTTTCAGATCAAGACCGGTGCCCCATGCCGTTCTGAGCGTCTGGCTAAGTACAACCAGCTCATGAGGTAAGGGAACCTGGGGAATGGGATCTGTTTGCCCACCATTCCATCACCAGTGCCCAAGGCCTTGAGAACAGTAGATATCTAGAAAATACTTGGTTTTGAAAGATGAGTTGACTGATGGCCAGATGGGTGGATCCTACAGGTCTCATGGGAGAGCCAGGGAATACCCACCCTTGGGCCAGGAGCAGGTGGTTTGATGGCCTTGGAGACTGAGGGTCTCCTGGAAAGAGAAGCATAATCCTCCTGCTTCCCTGACATTTCCTTTTTGGTTTATCTTTCTCAGAATTGAGGAAGAGCTGGGGGACGAAGCTCGCTTCGCTGGACACAATTTTCGCAACCCCAGCGTGCTGTGATCCCTCTACTTGATTGGAGACTTGGACCTTTCCCATCCTGGAACCTCTTCCTGTCATGCTCTGTGATATTTCACCCCAGATATTCTGGCTGACCTGCTGCACTGCTCCTGGGCTTGTTCCACTCCTGCTATCTCTGCTATCCCCCCTCTGGGTTCTACAGTCTTCTCTTCTTTCCTATTCTTTCCCCTCAAAAACTTGCCACAGGACAGAATTATAATGGGGTCCATAAAAAAATGATCAGGGTCTGTGACAGGAACTTCAAAGTTGGTTGTTGAGGTGTTTAGAGGGGCCATGCATCACTTGTGCTTTGGGCTGGTTCCTTGTGTTTTCCATGTTGCATATGAGCCAAGCACTGCATGGTGCTGAGGTGGAGGGAGGTGCTGGCTGCTGGTCATGCCTGGCCTAAGGGTTTAGTGTGTTATTTACTTATTTATTTTTTCATTCATCCTGTTAATTACTTCCCTATAATTCCAGGGCCAAAAACTGGCCTGACTGGAGGGGACTATGTGTCTGTCTTTCATGTGGCTGTAGATTCCGAGATGGCCTGGGATGGGAAGACTTGCTTGAATGCTAAGGGTAACAGCAAAGGGCCTTGCTGGCAGCTCCTTTATGTGTACCAACCCTTCCCTGAAGGCTGGCTGGGGCCAGAGGGGCTGTGCACCTAGAGGCTTTTCCCTGGAACCCTCTTCCCAGCTCTGCCTTCCCCGCTCTTCCTCCAGCTGCACCAGAGCGATGTCTCATTCCCCATGCCATGTTCCACAGTTGCCACCACCTCTGTGGCATTGAAATGAGCACCATCATTAAAGTCTGAATCACGGTGTATTATTGTGTCTGAGGGTCTTACTGTAGCCCATATGAGGGGAGAGAATATGGAGTACCAGGAAGGAAGCTGATGAAACTGGATAGCAGGGCTGGGGCGGGCACAAAGGGAGGAAGACAAATAGAACAGATATGGCCAAGATGATGACATTGCCCACTCCATCCTGGCCAGGTGAGGGTCACATTTTCCCTGTCTTAGAAACAAGCTTGGCTCCAGGACCCAGGTGAGTTAGGGGTTCTTAACCTGGTGTAAGATTTCCTAAAATTATAAAAAATATTGTATGTTCATTGTGGGGAAAGGCATCCAAAATGTTTTCAGATTCCCTAAGGGTCTTTGCCAAAGAAGGGATAAATGTGTGAACTAGAGCAGCTTCTATACTGGGCCTTTCCCAAAAAAACTGGCTGCTAAAAAATAAATAGTAATAATAATAAATTCCTGGCTGCTTCTGGGATGGAACAGCACTGCATGGCCATTACTCCCTGCAAGGTCTGGAACCAGGGAGGGAGAAACGGTACCAGAGTGCGTGAGAGGAAGGCCTGAGGGGAGTCCTGTAAACGGAAGATTCAGGACCTGAAGTGCTCAACAGGCTCCTCCTTTCCCAGTTGGGTCAGGCTGCAAGTAGGTTGCCAATGTGTGGCTGGAGACCCGCTACAACTCTTCAGCTCCTGTGGAGACCCAGCATTCAGATGGGAACCCAGGAACCACGGAGGGGAAGAACCCCTCAGTGCTTTGTGGGGCTGTGGCCACTAGAGGGAGCCAAGGTTCTGCAGGACACCTTACCTAAAGCTTGAGGAAAGGGGTGGGAGGAATTTCAAGGTTGTTCCCTCTCTGGGCCTCCCACTCTCTACTTCTGGTTCTGGGCTCCCTTTACCTTCCTGCCCAGCTCCAGGACTAGAATATTCCAGTTCTGCATGACCAGGACCCCCTTCTCAGCCCCGTCCTTTCTGTGTTGCTGAAGCTGCCTCCATTTTCAGTTCAAAGCACGTCTTGCTCTCTCTCCTGGGCACCTCTTTCTTTCAGGGCAGGCATCTCACCTTTCCCTTCTCTCCTGTGTCTCCCGGGTGCCTTTTCTGTTTCTCTTGGGGCACACTGTACTTTTCTCTGTGCCTCTTGGTTTTCTTTGGAGTGCATTATATTCATCTTTCTAAAGTAACTCCTGGACTGACCAGGCCTATTCTGGTTGGAGTCACATTTCCTCCCTCCTTACTAAGGCACCTTCTCTGGCAGCCGTGCCCCCCTCCCCACTGCCACCCAGGTACTGGGTGGATTGGGTTACAGCTAGCTCTGCCTGGGCTTCCCAGGCCCTTATCTCCACCCTCCCTTTGTGCTGTTGCCTGGAGACCAGTGGGTTGTGGGGGACTGGGGCCAGAGAGGGAGCTGGGGTGAGGGATAGTGGTGTTGGTGGTGGTAGTAGTGATGGTGTTCCTGTGTGAAGCTTCCTGAAGCTGAACTGTCAGCCTGGCCCTCAGGTTGGGGAGGAATTGGAGTGGGTAGGCCCTGGCTTTTCTTCTGATTCTCCCCATCTGTGCCTACCTAGGCCTTTTTTTTAGGCTCAGATATTCCATCATCCTAATCCATCCTTTAGTGGTTTTAAAAAACAAACAAAAACTGAGGGAGAAGAACCCAGCCTGGAAGGGTGTTGGAAAGGGAGTGGACCAGGGCCCAGCAGGAGGCTAAATTGAGAAGTGCAGAGTGAAAGAGGAAATGCGTGAGGGAGGGGGAAGGGGAGGAGGAGTCTTGGAGCAAAGTTGGGAGGTGGAGAGAAGGAGCAGGAGGATCTTAGGGTACTGGGAGGGGGAAAAGCATGGGAGATAGGGGGAGTCAGGGAGCTGGCCTGGTCTCAAAGGTTCTGAGGGATAAAGAAGGTGAGTGAGCATGGGGTGGAAAAGTGACAACCAATTTAAGAGACTAAAGGGTCTCTTCAGGGTCCCCAGTGCTTTAGAATCCTTTTAGAGCTTTTGTGTAATCCTAGAACTTGGCTGAGCCTGGCCCAAGGAAATATGAGGCAAAATCTACCAAGTTGCTACAGAGCCAACCTCCTTCCTCCCCAGAAGGCTAGTGGGATCCTACCATTTAGGGCCCACACTTGGCCTCTAGCTATCCTGGCCTCACACATACCCTAACTCCACCCCAAATCTGGAGAGCTATGGAGGGCTTCCAATCCATATTCCAGCTCCAGCTCTTCCTGTTTCCCAGCCTGCCTCTCTCCCATTCTCTGGCCTTCCCCAATCTCAGCTGCCAAAAACCAACCAGTGTCTTGGCGTCCTTTGTCCTAGACCTAGGAGATGTTGCTGCTTGATGGGGCCCAGAAAGCCAGCCCAGAAGACACTGGTGGTGGACTGGTGGGGGTGCAGGCTTCAAGGCTGAAGACTAGGAATGGCTGGCAGACTAACAATATCAGGAGCTTCCTGGAGAGCAGTGGAGGGAGCCTGTGTGTGTGTGTGTGTGGGGGGGGATTGTCTCTACATTAAATGATTGGAGTTGGGGAACCAGGGCACCTAGGGATTTGCCTCTGCTTTGAGCCTAATCCCCACTTCACCCCTTCCCTGGGGCCCAAAGTATCATCAGGGATGACTTCAATGGAGACACCATCGGACAGAGGGCCTGAGGGTGGTGTCCCACTCCTATAAATTAGTCTCTTTCCTGCACTGGATCTTGCTCTGCACCATTTCTATAATTTCCTTCTTCTGTTTTCCCTTCTACTCTCCTGCCTTCTGCATCACTGACCTTCCTTCTTCCATATTGCCACCAAAGGCTTTGTTTAGCCTACATTTCCTTCCAATCTTCTTTATCCACCCTCAACCCCCCTCCACACCCACTCTACTCTATCTACCTAGTGTTGCCAATCAAAATCTTCCTCAGCTCTCCTGGAAACCCCCCAAGGACCCAGCCATCCTGTGTCCTCCAATCTACCTACCCAGAACCCCAGTCCCCCCTAGAAAATGCTGCTGGCCTCACCTGTCATCCCTTATTAAGGTTCCTTACACTTTCTCTCACCAACATTTCTCTGACATCTCTGAACTTCTCTCCAGCTTACCCTCATCAACGCAGAATTGTTATTTCCTATGCTTCCCCAACACTAGTCACCCCCAAACTCTACTTTCAGAAATCCCATCCTCCTAGATGTCTCCATTTTTTCAATTTCTACAGCTCCTTAGGACACCAAACTTCCACCCCATTCTCTCGTCTAGCTGCCTTCCCAGCCTTCCCCCTACATGTCTGCCGCAGACGCTGTCACCCCAAACTGCCTTCATCTCTTCTTGTCACACACTTCATTGCCCCCTAAAGCCCCCATGTAGCTCCATTTTTCCAATCTCACCCCATTACCCCAATCTGTCTCATACCTACAACCTCCCACCCCACTTCTGTCACAGACCCCTTTGCCCCCAACTTCTGCCTCCTCCATATCTACCCTTAAAACCCACAGCCCCTCCCTACCTAGCTCTCTCCGGTGCCAGGCCCGCGGGCTCCCCACATTCCGCCTCGGCGAACCCCTCCCCGCGCCCCAGGCCCCTTAGGCCTCGGTCTCAGCCAACTCGCACAGCGCCTCCCCCTTTCTCTCCTCCCTCCCCCTCACAGCTTGCCTGGCGCTCCCTCCCTCGCTTCTCCCTTCTGGCCCCTCTCTCCTGGTTCCTCCGCGCTCCCTCCTTCTCCCTCTTCCTCCCTTCTCCCATCCCCCTCTCCCAAGCTCCCTCCCTTCGCCGGCCGCTTTCCTGTGCGAGTCGCCGGACGCACCGCCTAGCCCGCCCGCAGCCCCGCGTCGGGCGGGGGCCAAGGGCCAGGACCCACTCGGAGGAGGGGGGAACCGCTGGCCTCGGGGAGGGGATAGGAGGGGGCTAGGGAGACGGCCGCCCGGGAAGGGTGGGGGCTGCAGGCGAGGCCTCCTAGGCGGCCAGGGGTAGCGCGAGTGCGGGCCGCGCGGGGCGGGCGCGGGCGGCAGGCGGGAGGCACAGGGCAGAGCGGCGCGGAGGGCCGGCCGGGCCGTGGGGGCGAGCGGAGCGGCGGGGGCGGGTGGCGCGGCCCAGGCATTCCGGGCGGCCGGGGGGAGGCGGCGGGCCTGGGGAGGGGCTGAGCGAGAGCTGAGATCGGGATTTGCTCTGGGGGCTAGCGAGCGATCGGGACCAGGTAGGGGGGAAATAGGGTGATGGGGGCCGCCCTCCGAGAGGGTCGGGGCCGCCGCCGCCGCCGTCGCGGCGGCGACTGAAGCGGGAAAAGGAGAGGGGGGCGGGGGAGCGGCCGCCGCCGCCCCCCGGAGGCGCGGGAGCTCGGAATCCCGCTCGGAGTCAGCCACCCGTCCCGAGCTACAACCAGGTAAGAGCTACCGCCGTCCGGGCCTTGGGCACGCCCGGGTTCGGGCCCGCGGCTCCCCACCCCCACCCCTCCCAGTTCCCCCTCCCGCCGCCGTTGCCTCCATTTGTTATTTTCCCGATCTGGTCCCCCCACTGCGGGCACTGCCGGGCCTGAGGCTGGGGCTCGGAGTGGGGCTGCCCCCGAGGAAGGAAGGGGGCCAGGGCACCCGGAGGATCGGACAGGTGTGGGGAGGTGGGAGGGTCTCAGTAGGAGGGCTGATGGGGCAAAAGAGGGTTGCCGGGGGTGGCAAAACGAGGGATGCCCGTGAGAGGGCTTTGGGGCGAAGGCAAGAAGGAATGGAGAGATGGCAGCGAGGTGGGGCATAAGGTCTCCTGGAAAAGCCCCAAAGCCCCACAACCCGGATTTCAGAGCCCCGGCTTGGGGATGATAGGTGTGGGAGGGAAATGGGAAGGGGTGTGGTAGGTAGAAAGACGGATTGTAGCTGATGAGGGAGGGGAATGGAACCTGGGGACAGGTCCAAGGAGGGGTCCACCTTTGAGAAGACCTAGAGGTGTTGCCCCGGTGAAATTGGGAAGGCAATGCCTTTGTGATTCAGTTTTCTTTCCCCTACTCCGGGTCCCCTCTGGTCTCCTTCCATCATCCCCAATTTCAGACCTAGTTACTTCTTAGAGAGGGGCACACTGGGGCCCAGTAGTGTGGGTCATCCTAAAACTAATGGAGGGAGGAACACGGACCAGAGAGTTAGGGAGAAAAGATTTCCAGGAGGGTGGAAACAGAAGACAACTGGGCCATCTTGTAGGCACTCCAGACAAGTTGTTACCTCCATCTTCAAATCCCTAGAGCATCCCTGTGCTTCTCTATCTGTGGTTTCTTGAGGGGTGGGGTCTTCATTTCTATTTTGAGTTCCAAGATTTCCCTTTGTGCATGTGCTTATTTCTACTGGGGTAGGTACCTTTAAGCTCTCTTCACTGAGGGTACCATAGGAGAGCAGCAGTTGCTTTGGCAACTGGAGGGGGAGTGGCTGGCAGATGGACCCCTGGGATGGACTCTTGAGGGGGCAGGTCTGCCATTTTGCTGCTATGGCAGTGACCCAGTGGGATGTTCAATAGGTGGGGGTTCAGAATGTTGATTGGACCTCAGCCTTTGGCTGTGTCCTTGGGACTGTTGTCTGGGTTCTAGAAAATGTTTTTGGAAGGGGTTTGGGGGAAGGTCCATCCCCTTCCATCTAGCAGTCTGTTGGACACAGGTAGTTATGTTACTTGACAGTCAGGGTATTCCTCCAAGTCCCTCCTCCTAGCATGGTAGGAGCACAGAAATGCTGTTATACCATCTTTTGGTAGTTTTTTTTGACTCTATCTCTTATTATTAGGGGCTTTTTGGATAGTCTCTTTGCTTCTTTGCACTGATATTCTTCCATTTTCTTAAACTTGAGTCTCCTTTCCCTAATCAACCCTTTTCTCTTTTGACACAGTGACCCTTTCCCTCAGCTAACCTTTGACCTATTTCCCTGACCTTGTAGGAATGGCTGGGTTTCCACCTTCATCTCAGGTGAGGGTAGCCCAGGGGAGAGGGGCTGTGCAACAGCTTGGTGGAGTGGAAATACTCTTGAGCTGGAGCCAGGAGACCTGGGTCTACTTCTGTGACCTTGGGCAAGTCGCTTCTGTTTCTTTGAGCCTTGGCTTCATATTAATGAGGGGATTATAGATAAGATGATTTCTGAGGCCCCTCCTACAATCATGGATTCTTGAAAGGTTTAGGCTAGTGTGTTATCTGCTGGTCTGGGCTGCATTGTTATCAAGGAGTTACTGTAGACGGTTTGTTAGTCTGGCAGATCCGGAATGATGATGGGGGCTGGGCCAATAATCCCGAAATTCAAAAAGCCTTGTACCTCTATTGTATTTTCTGATATTCTTCTCACAGTTCTCCCTTAATTTTGTTTTCTGTCCTTACTTAGAGACTCTTCCTATTTCCTCACTTTTCCAATTCCCCAATCTGGTCTTTTTTTTTCTTCTCCTTTTGTAGTGAGGCAATGAAGGTGAATGAGTTTAGTGTGTTGCCAGATACATGGTAGGTGCTCTGTAAACATTAGTTACAGAGACTGGCTACTAGTGCAAGATGAAGTGTAGCTTACCTTGGTGCTAAATCATGCCCCTGGTTCAGACACATAAATACAACTCTAACTTCTCTCCCCCTGCCCCTCCTTACTCCAGGGTTACCTACCTTTTTATGACTGCTTTTATCCTTCAAAGCTACTCATTGCTTGTTTTAGCAGATTTCTGCTGATTTTAAAAGTTGAGAGGGGGAGGGGCACAGTAGGATTGCTCAGGTACATTCCTACATTTCTGACCTTTTGGACTCCCTAGCTCTGACTGACTTGGTGAGCAGGTTCGGAAATGGAGAGGAGAGGTAGGCACTCTTCTCTTGAGGGGCTGGCAGTCTAAGATACACCAATCACAATAGTCATAGTTGTGCTTTTATTAAGATGTTTTCCCCTTTTGTTATTTGGGTTTTGTTCTTTGGATTTTTGGGGTTGATGGTATTTTAAAATTAATGTGCAGAACAGAAATGTGGTAATAGCTGTAGTTGAAAAATGGCTAGCTTCACCTGACCAGGCGGTGGCACAGTGGATAGAGCTTTGGACTGGGATGCTGAGGACCCAGGTTCGAGACCCCGAGGTCTCCAGCTTGAGCTTGGGCTCATCTGGTTTGAGCAAAAGCTCACCAGCTTGGACCCAAGGTCGCTGGCTCGAGCAAGGGGTTACTCGGTCTGCTGAAGACCCACGGGCAAGGCACACATGAGAAAGCAATCAGTGAACAACTAAGGTGTCGCAATGCGACATCTCTCATCTTGATGCTTCTCATCTCTCTCCGTTCCTGTCTGTCTGTCCCTGTCTATCCCTCTCTCTGTCTCTGTAAAAAAAAAAAAAAAATGGCTAGCCTGATCAGTAAGTAGATAGAGCATCGACCTGGGATGCTGAGGATCCAGTTTCAAAACCCCAAGGTTATCAGCTTGAGCACAGGCTCATCTGGCTTGAGCATGGGGTCGCTGGCTTGAGTGTGGGATCAGAGGTATGACCCCATGGTCACTGGCTTGAGTGCAGAGGTCGCTGGCTTGAGCAAAGGATCACTGGCTCAACTGGAGCCCCCTGGTCAAGGCACGTATGAGAAAGTAATCAAAGAACAATTAAAGTGATGCAACTATGAATTGATGCTTCTCCTCTCTGTCCCTTCCTATCCGCCCCTCTCTGTCTCTCTAGCTAAAAAAAGAAAAAGAAAAAGAAAAATGGCTGGTTTACTGGACAGAGCATCAGTTGTAAGTTCAGAAGACCTGATGCTCTGTTCCAGCTATTTTGTGACTCTAAGTAAATTCTTATTAAGTTTCCTGGAAAGGTTAGGCTCACCCCTCACTACCTGCCTTAGTATAGTTCACTGGAGGTGAGATATAATTACTTTGTATTCCTTGGGGAAAATAAGATCTAGAATGTGGGAATGTCATTTACCTAGCCAGGCCTCCTAACTCAGAACAGGCAAACATACTCTGTTCCCACTGAGGCCAGCAGCACTTCATTCAAGAAGAGCTACAAAGTTTATTTTGTTTTATTTATTCATTTTTAGAGAGGACAGAGAGAGGGAAAGAGAGAGACAGAGAGGGAGAGAGAGGAGAGAGAGAGAAGGGGAGAGGAGCTGGAAGCATCAACTCCTATATGTGCCTTGACCAGGCAAGCCCAGGGTTTCGAACTGGCAACCTTAGCATTTCCAGGTCGATGCTTTATCCACTGCGCCACCACAGGTCAGGCCTACAAAGTTTAAAGGTCAAGAACAAGAACAAAAACACTCATATATATATGACATCAGTGTGGGATATAGAAAAGAAGAAAACAGTAACAAGATAACATCTTTGCCCTCAAAAGATCAGATGGCCAGTAGTATGGAAAGAAATACAAATCAGTGCAAATGAAAAAAGCTGACTATAGATACAGATGTAGATATAGATAGGCTGTGGTGAGGTGTGTGTCCCCATCTCAGCCAAGTGGGAGGATATAGGCTTACAGATTTGTAAATTTGTCTTGGGTCCTTATTGATATTTACTGATTTGGTTGGTAAAGTGAAAGCTGCCTTTTCTTCTAGCTTTGGGAAGCCAATCACTAAAGAGGGTGTTTAGAGGCTCTACGGGATCCTAGATGGGCTTGATTCTGATGCTGTCACTGGTTCTTCATTGTATATTTATCACATGAAGTTGGCAAGTCAGAATCACAATCTTTGAGTGTAAGTTTCCTCACCTATACAATGGGAATAATAAGAACACTTCTCAGAGTTGATTATAAATATTAAATTGTATATGTAAGGGCTTGACATAGAGAAGATACTTAATAAATAAATGAATAGGCCTGACCTGTACAGTGGCGCAGTGGGTAAAAGCGTCGACCTAGAACACTGAGGTCGTTGGTTCGAAACCCTGGGCTTCCCTGGTCAAGGCACATATGGGAGTTGATGCTTTCTGCTCCTCCCTCCCTTTTCTCTCTGTCTCTCTCTCTCTGTCTCCTCTCTCTAAAATGAATAAAAATCTTTAAAAATATAAAAAAATAAATAAATGAATACTTTAGTTATGTTTCTTTATGCTCCTTTCTTTGTAAAGCTCTGTGGAATTCATGTGTGCACAGATATTTCTTAGGGATCATGAAGGGTAAAATAGTATTAGCTCCTGAATTGGGGCTCATAGCTATATCTGAGTTTATTGCCTTCCCCAGAGATGAAAGAGATGATGTGAGGAGATGCTCCTTCACTTGTAAATACCTGGGTAGCCCATGAGGCAAGGCCAGCAATGTGTTATGGGGCCTGTACCTCCTGAACAAAAGGCCTAGGACTGGGACACTTGCTGAGCCCCTTGACAAGGACAGTGGTATCCCCTTCAGATTCTGTTCCCTGATTTGGTGACTTTGATTGTCATTTTCTCACAGGCTTCACTGAAAAAAGATCGTGCTAGTTCCAGGTGTCTACGCTGGAAACTTAGAGATCCTGCTTTCTGCTTCCCAGGCCACAGCTGTGGGGAACTTGGGGGTGAAGCAGAGAAGTTTCTATATTCAGCTGCCCAGGCAGAGGAGAATGGGGTCTCCACAGCCTGAAGAATGAAGACACGACAGAATAAAGACTCAGTGAGTGACAGCTTATATTAGAGACATGAAAGATTAGGGGCAGAGAAGCTAGGGGGAAGGGTCTGGAGAGAAAGGATAGAAATAAGGCACATTCTAAAGTTAGGTATAATGTAAAAAACCTTTTTACTGTTCCCTTTCTTCTCTCTCAGATGTCAATGAGGAGTGGACGGAAGAAAGAGGCCCCTGGGCCCCGGGAAGAACTGAGATCGAGGGGCCGGGCCTCCCCTGGAGGGGTCAGCACGTCCAGTAGTGATGGCAAAGCCGAGAAGGCTAGGCAGACAGCCAAGGTATTTTATCCTAAGGTCCTCCCACAGGATGCCCAGGCAGTGGGCCTGAGGGTGTATGTGTGTGTGTTGTGGGGGAATTTCCTGTCTAACAGAGGGTTATGGTGGAGGCTTGGGCGGTATAAGACAGTAATTTTCTCTTTCTGTCTAACAGAAGGCACGAGTAGAGGAAGCCTCCACCCCAAAGGTCAGCAAGCAAGGCCGGAGTGAGGAGATCTCAGAGAGTGAAAGTGAGGAGACCAATGCACCAAAAAAACCCAAAACTGAGGTGAGAGACCCTTGCAGTCATCCTGACCCACCTTCTCACTATTCTTTCCCCCATGTTTCTTTTCATTTAGGATTCTTACTTTAATCTCACCTAGGATATAAGAGAAAAGTTATATCCTAGTGCTTATTAAATTGGCCCTGTCTATAATGTATCAGTTAGACCATTAGATAACCAGACAGGGCCAAAGGGGACTAGAAGAGTGCGGAGGAGCCTAACCTTTCCTTTTCTAGGTCCTGATTTTCAGGAATGGGCTGGGAGGGAGATTAAGGGTGAGAAGTCTTGGTGGAAGGAATAGATAATTGTAAGGAAAATGCAGAAGTGTTTTTTTAAAGAACCAAGGGTTTCTGGGATGTTAAAGGGGTAAAGGAGTTGAGACGAGAGTGGATATAAGCTGGTGGACAGGGATTTGAGTTCAGCTGAGAATAGGGAGAAAGTGCTTAAGACAGACACTTGAAGAAGGAATAGAGTTTTACAAAGAAGGAAACAAGACCAGCTGCTAGGGAGCAGCTGAGAATATAAAAAGAGTAATGGAACCAAAGATGGTAGGGAAATGGGCTTGAGTAAGGGTATTCATCACATTGTGGCACAATGGTGTGCTGTGAGGAGGAAATGATTTTGTGCAAGGGAGGCCCCAAATCTAGGGAAGGCAAGAAAAGAAAGGAAAAGGGGCAGATGGCCCTCTCTTCTCTGCAGCAGGAGCTCCCTCGACCACAGTCCCCCTCGGATCTGGACAGCTTAGATGGGCGGAGCCTCAATGATGATGGAAGCAGTGACCCGAGGGATATAGACCAGGATAACAGAAGCACGTCCCCCAGCATCTACAGCCCTGGGAGTGTGGAGAATGACTCCGACTCATCTTCTGGCCTGTCCCAGGGCCCAGCCCGTCCCTACCACCCACCTCCACTCTTTCCTCCCTCCCCTCCACCATCAGACAGCAACCCCCGACAGCCAGAGCCTGGTTTTGAAACCCATCCTGTGACACCCACTGGATATCATGCTCCCATGGAGCCTCCCACATCTCGGATGTTCCAGGCTCCTCCTGGGGCCCCTCACCCTCACCCACAGCTCTACCCTGGGGGTGCTAGTGGAGGAGTTTTGTCTGGACCCCCAATGGGTCCTAAGGGGGGAGGAGCTGCCTCTTCAGTGGGGGCCCCAAGTGGGGGTAAGCAGCACCCCCCACCCACTACCCCCATTTCAATATCAAGCTCTGGGGCTGGTGGTGCTCCCTCAACAAAGCCGCCTAACACTCCAGTGGGTGGTGGAAACCTATCCTCTGCTCCACCGGCCACCTTCCCCCATGTGACACCAAACTTACCTCCCCCACCTGCTCTGAGACCCCTTAACAATGCATCAGCCTCTCCTCCTGGTCTGGGGGCCCAGCCACTACCTGGGCATCTGCCCTCTCCCCATGGCATGGGGCAGGGTATGGCTGGACTTCCTCCTGGCCCAGAGAAGGGCCCCACTCTTGCTCCCTCACCCCACCCTCTGCCCCCTGCTTCCTCCTCTTCTGCCCCAGCCCCGCCAATGAGGTATCCTTATTCATCCTCTAGTAGTAACTCTGCAGCAGCCTCTTCTTCCAGTTCCTCATCTTCCTCTGCCTCCCAGTACCCAGCTTCCCAGGCACTGCCCAGTTATCCCCACTCCTTCCCTCCCCCTACAAGCCTCTCTGTCTCTAATCAGCCACCCAAGTATACTCAGCCTTCTCTCCCATCCCAGGCTGTGTGGAGCCAGGGTCCCCCCCCACCTCCTCCCTATGGCCGCCTCTTAGCCAACAACAATGCCCATCCAGGCCCCTTCCCTCCTTCTACTGGAGGCCAGTCCACCGCTCACCCACCAGCCCCGACACATCACCATCACCACCAGCAGCAGCAGCAGCAACAGCAGCAGCAGCAGCAACAACATCACGGGAGCTCTGGGCCCCCTCCACCTGGAGCATATCCCCACCCCCTGGAGAGCAGTAATTCCCACCATGCACACCCGTATGCCATGTCTCCCTCCCTGGGATCTCTCAGACCCTACCCACCAGGGCCAGCACACCTGCCCCCACCTCACAGCCAGGTGTCCTACAGCCAAGCAGGCCCCAACGGCCCCCCGGCTTCTTCCTCCTCCAACTCTTGTTCTTCCTCCTCTCAAGGGTCCTACCCATGTTCGCACCCCTCTCCTTCCCAGGGCCCCCAAGGGGCGCCCTACCCCTTCCCACCGGTGCCTCCCGTTACCACCTCCTCGGCTACGCTTTCCACAGTTATTGCCACAGTGGCTTCTTCGCCAGCAGGCTACAAAACAGCCTCCCCGCCTGGGCCCCCGCCGTATGGGAAGAGAGCCCCATCCCCAGGGCCCTACAAGACAGCCACCCCACCGGGATACAAGCCGGGCTCACCACCCTCCTTCCGAACGGGGACCCCACCGGGCTACCGAGGCGCCTCGCCACCTGCAGGCCCCGGGACCTTCAAGCCAGGGTCGCCCACGGCGGGGTCTGGGCCGCTGCCGCCTGCAGGGCCCTCTGGCCTGTCATCCTTGCCACCACCACCTGCCGGCTCTGCCTCAGGCCCGCCCCTGAGCGCCACGCAGATCAAACAGGAGCCGGCTGAGGAATATGAGACCCCCGAGAGCCCGGTGCCCACAGCCCGCAGCCCCTCGCCCCCTCCCAAGGTGGTAGACGTGCCCAGCCATGCCAGTCAGTCAGCCAGGTGAGTGGGGCGGGGAGCTGTGAAGGAGTAACGGAGAGAGAAAGGCACGGAGCGAGGGGGCTTGCTTTACTTAGATGCTTTTAAAGTACTGCGGACCCTCACCCCGCCTTTCCAGCCAGCGGCGGCTGGCTTTGGGCCGGAGTCACTGCGGGGCCCCTCGCAGGGGCTGAGCCGCGCGCTGCCTCCGCGCCTGGCAGGTTCAACAAACACCTAGACCGCGGCTTCAACTCGTGCGCGCGCAGCGACTTGTACTTCGTGCCACTGGAGGGCTCCAAGCTGGCCAAGAAGCGGGCGGACCTGGTGGAGAAGGTGCGGCGCGAGGCCGAGCAGCGCGCGCGCGAAGAAAAGGAGCGCGAGCGCGAGCGAGAACGCGAGAAGGAGCGCGAACGCGAAAAGGAGCGCGAGTTGGAACGGAGCGTGGTGAGTGCGTCACCGCGTGCGCCTCTCGCCTTCTGACCCTCCCTTTGCGCCGCGCAGGGAGGCTTGGGGGTCGGGAGAGTGTTATTGCGCCACCCCTTGGAGAGGAGGAAACGTTGCATCCTAGGAAATGGAGACCAAAGGTTTCCTGCGGGAGGAATACCTGGGTTGAGGAAGGACAACGCAGGTGAAACTTTTGGGGCTGTAAAGAAAATGAAACAAGCCTGACCTGTGGTGGCGCAGTGGATCAAGCGTCGACCTGAAATGCTGAGGTCGCCGGTTCAAAACCCTGGGCTTGCCCGGTCAAGGCACATATAGGAGTTGATGCTTCCTGCTCCTCCCCCTCCCCACTCTCTCCGTCTCCTCTAAAATGAATAAAGTAAAAATAATTTAAAAAGAAAAGAAAAACAAATTTAAAAAAATAAAACAACAAAGGGAGAAGGAGGTAGTGCCTGGTAGGCTGAGTTCCAATAAAATGAGGTATTTTGTCAGCTGTTGAGATAAATGAGAAGCTCAGGACTGGCCACCTTTTTACAGAACTGCTCTTCTGACTCTTCTCCCTGTACCCCACAGAAGTTGGCTCAGGAAGGCCGTGCTCCAGTGGAGTGCCCATCTCTCGGCCCAGTGCCCCATCGTCCTCCGTTTGAACCGGGCAGTGCTGTGGCTACAGTGCCTCCCTACCTGGGTCCTGACACTCCAGCTCTGCGCACTCTCAGTGAATATGCTCGGCCCCACGTCATGTCTCCTGGCAATCGCAACCATCCGTTCTACGTGCCCCTGGGGGCAGTGGACCCAGGGCTCCTGGGTTACAATGTCCCAGCTCTGTACAGCAGTGACCCAGCAGCTCGGGAGAGGGAGCGGGAAGCCCGAGAACGAGACCTCCGCGACCGCCTCAAGCCTGGCTTCGAGGTGAAGCCCAGTGAGCTGGAACCCCTACATGGTGTTCCTGGGCCAGGCCTGGATCCCTTCCCTCGACATGGGGGCCTGGCTCTGCAGCCTGGCCCACCTGGGCTACACCCTTTCCCCTTTCATCCGAGCCTGGGGCCTCTGGAGAGAGAACGTCTGGCGCTGGCTGCTGGGCCAGCCCTGCGGCCTGACATGTCTTACGCAGAGCGTCTGGCAGCTGAGAGGCAGCATGCAGAAAGGGTAGCAGCCCTGGGTAATGACCCACTGGCCCGGCTGCAGATGCTCAATGTGACCCCCCATCACCACCAGCACTCCCACATCCACTCTCACCTGCACCTCCACCAGCAGGATGCCATCCATGCAGGTGAGATTTCTATTCCTTGGCTCCTGGGGCCACCTTATCCCCCAGCAAGTGATTGGGCTCTTCTCTTCCTCAAGCTAGCACTTCCCTAATCTGGCAGGAACCTCTCTTGAGTGCTGCCCTGATTTTTTCCTCCCTGTCATCAACCAGCCTGTCACCTCATACCTTAGCCTTAGCATAAAGACTGTTCCCCACATCCCACCCTCTTCAAAGTCTAGCATCCCTCCTCTTATAGGTGGAAACCTTTGAAAGAGTACCATTTTTCTATTGTTATAGCCCTTTTCCCCCAGCCCCTCACATACCTGTTTTCTTGCTCCTCTGGATTCAGCTCTATTGTGGCTTCTTGCCATCTTCTCTCCTACCAGTTGGAGGTCTTTTATGCTCCTCCCCATCTCTGTGCCTTTTCAGAAAGAGCCTGTAGCTGTGGTTGTGGTCATCATAGGTGATAATGAGTTTTACTTACTATCCCTTCACTATATTTCTTATTGCTCAATCTAGCCTTATAGTCATGTTCCTTCCAGTCTCCCTTGAGCTTTCTCTCTTAACCTTTGTTTTCTTCCTGTCTCATCTTCTAAATTTTGTATCCTCTTCCATCTCCTCTAAAGAGTCCACTCTTTCCTCTTTCCTTTTCCTCAGACCCCTCTGACAACTCATTCCACACTGGAGCTCCCTGTGTTTGATTTTCCCTCTTCTTTTCTCAGACTTGGATCTCTTCACCTACATGCATGGTTTTCCCCAAACCTGCCCTCTGGTGACACCTTACTCTTCTCTACCCTCTAGCCTCTGCCTCGGTGCACCCTCTCATTGATCCCCTGGCCTCAGGGTCTCACCTTACCCGGATACCCTACCCAGCTGGAACCCTCCCCAACCCCCTTCTTCCTCATCCTCTGCACGAGAACGAAGTTCTTCGTCACCAGCTCTTTGGTAAGGATGGAGGTTGTGGGTGGGGAAAGTCTAATGAGAGAAGGGCAGAAAGGAGGAATTTGGGTGGTAGGATTGGCCTAGTTGGGCTTGGGGAGGGGTGAGGAGGTGCCCAGAGGAGTTAGGAATGGGAGTAGGATGTCTAGGGTCCTGCCCAAGGGAAGCATAGGTTTTAGTGCCAGGCTAAGAAGTTTGAATCCTAACTCCACCATTGGCATTTTGTAGGACTTGCCTGTTACCTAACTTTTTAAATTTCAATTTCCTCCATATGTAAAGTGGTTGACTATCTCCTGGCTCAGAGTAGGTCATCAATACATCAGTCATGTGCCCCTTGCCCTTACTGCCCACAGCTGCTCCTTACCGGGACCTGCCAGCTTCCCTCTCTGCCCCGATGTCAGCAGCTCACCAGCTGCAGGCCATGCACGCGCAGTCTGCAGAGCTGCAGCGCTTGGCGCTAGAGCAGCAGCAGTGGCTGCATGCCCATCACCCATTGCACAGTGTGCCGCTACCCGCCCAGGAGGACTACTACAGGTACTACCAGGCACCCCTATGCCAGTACTAAGAGGATGTAAGCCTGAGATGTGGTGTGGGCATGGTATAACTGGGTGCTAGGCTCCTGGGGAAGGGACCCCTCCTCCACCATCTGTGAGATGGGTCAGGTCAGGTTAGACCTCAGTGTCTCATCTCTGTTCTGTACTCTTTCTCCCTTCAGTCACCTGAAAAAAGAAAGTGACAAGCCGCTGTAAACCTGCAATCAAGAGAGCACCCATAGCCAGAGCGTGCATCTGGACCTTGGAGGTCTCCCTCCTGTCCTACCACCCAGAGCGAGGAGCGGTGCTGCTCAGTTGCAGGGCCTCAGCAGCTGGACAGAGGGAGGAAGGGAGGGAGGGGGTGGGGACATGGAAAACCAAGGCTTCTGTGGTGTGCAGAGGTGGGGAGGTGGTGGGGCAGAAAGCGCACAGTATCTTGGACCAGGTCCCTCTTCCTTGTCCCCCTGCTTTCTTCCTCGCCCATGCCCAAGGCCTGTGGCCACAGCCCCTCCCCCCACCCCTTTGGTGTGATTATTTCATCTGTTAGATGTGGCTGTTTTTGCGTAGCATTGTGTGCCGCCCCTGCCCCTCCCCAGTCCCTGTGTGCGCGCCCCCCTCTGCGATGTATGCCCCTTGCCCCTGCCCCACATTAATAATTTATATATATAAATATCTATATGACGCTCTTTAAAAACATCCCAACCAAAACCAACCAAACAAAATATCCTCACGATTCCCCGGGAAGGTGGCTGTGACTCGTTATTTGCGGGCAATGTGGGTGGGGTCTCTGCGCCTCGGGGCCTTGAGAGAGCCGCTGGGAATTTAGGAAGGGCCTTGTGAAGGAGCTGAGTGGAGGGAACCTGTACACTTGGAAGTTGGACAGGGTATACCCCCAGAGGTAGCCCCCTTCCTCTCGTGGCTGAGAAGTCAGGACGCTGGGGCAGGCACGCCTCTGCCAAGGTTAGATCTAGGAAGTAAAACTTAGGAGGCGTTTCTCCTACTGGCCTGACAGGAGCCACCGATCTAAGTTTTTTACGTGGAATCGTTCGAGACACGGGTATGAAGCAGAGGCAGGAGCCGTGGTTTCAACAAATTACAGCATTAGACTCCAGGAGTCTACCCTATGGTTTGAGAAGAGAGTAGGTGACAATTTGAACCGCTAAGAAGAGAGAAATTACAGAACATTACGCTGCAGCACACAGTCATATACAAGGAAGGCCCTTTTAGAAAAGGGCGAGCGCTGTTTCCGTTCGGAGCTTTTATTGCTGCGAATCACTCTTTAAAACTAAAGGGTGTGGCTGGTTTCTCTCAGCCAATCAGCAGTGGCCTCATTTGCATAAACCCGTATCAAGCGTTTACAGACTATAGAAATGAATGATATTGGTCGGTTCCTTAGAATACTGTTTTTTCTTGTGAAAGTTACAATATACCTTGTTGCTTATACAGCAGTAAGAATTAGAAAAGTTGCCTCTGAGCTCACCCTCACCAATGTTGGAGTTCATGGATATGCCATGTTCTCTCCAGACAACTTCCTGTAGTGCTTACAGCTCTTTTTGAATTTGTCTAGTAGGTCTTCCGGCGTTTGCCGGAAGGCCCCTTCTTTATTCCGGTTTTACATAACAAAAGACACTATTTTTGAAAAAGGCCTAGCTATTGCTATTATTTTTTTTATGTCTTTGTGGGTATTTTATGTTTGACTATTCTAACTTATGGGAAGTTCGCAGTGGGATGGTTCGCATTACACTGCGAAAACTTCCGGCTACCGCTGATGCGGTCCTCCCTTCCCGCCCCCGCCATTCTAGAGAGGCGAACTCGGAGAGGTTTCTTCTGAGCATTTCCTTGGTTCTGCTGTACGTGCAACTTTCGTTGCAGTATGGCGTCCGCCTCGGCCCAACCTGCGGCCCTGAGCGCCGAACAGGCGAAGGGTGAGGAGCATCCTAGCCACCGGGTGGGCTGCCGGCCGGGGGAGGATGCAGGTGGAGGATAACAACGAGAGATGTTCTTGCATCGCCGGGAAACGGCATACGGGGAAACGGGGGTACCCTGGAGCGAGGGATTCGGGGCCGTGTTATCGGGTTAGCATGGTTTCAGTCCACTAATTCCCTGCCCTCTTCCCTGTACTGTCGGCTGGGCCTCATGGCCATGCTGCGATGTCTACCCCGGGACGACATCCTGGGTCGCATCTGCCACACAGTGGTCCTGGCTGAGGTGATCCAGGCGTTCTCCGCCCCGGAGAACGCCGTACGCATGGATGAGGCTCGGGACAACGCGTGCAACGACATGGGCAAGATGCTGCAATTCGTGCTGCCCGTGGCCACACAGATTCAGCAAGAGGTTATCAAAGCCTATGGCTTCAGCTGCGATGGGGAAGGTGGGTTGGACGAGGACGTGAGGGGGTGGGGTGGAGTGGGTCGGGTCTGGGAGAAAGGGTGTTGGATCTGTTGGGTCCCTGAACTGTCGTCTCCATTCTTGCCACACCGTGGCAGCCACAATCTGACTAACAATATTGGCACTGAGAGCTGGGGTCTTCTCTGAACTGTGCCAGGTGAAGTCCTAAGTGCATTTTGTAGTTATTACTAATTATACTATCATTTCATTTTAAGATGAGGAAACAGACTCTTGTAGTAACCATAAGTGCCAGAGGTCACAGCAGAGCTGGACCCGAACTCCATTCTGAAAACTTTTAGTGGGATGTCTGCAATGACAGAAGGCTTCTGCAGTGGATCCAAGGTGTTTCCACTAATTTCTGTTTGAGGGTTGAAAGTTCAGTTTCTTTGATGAAATCGTGGTGTACCCCAAAAGTATTTACTGATTAGGGTAGTTGGCCCATTGCCCTCCTGTGTTGTTTGTTTATTTATTTATTTATTTATTCATTTTTAGAGAGGAGAGAGAGAGGGAGAGAGACAGAGAGAGAGAAGGGGGGAGGAGCTGGAAGCATCAACTCCCATATGTGCCTTGACCAGGCAAGCCCAGGGTTTCGAACCGGCGACCTCAGCATTCCAGGTTGACGCTTTATCCACTGCGCCACCACAAGTTAGGCTACCTCCTGTGTTGTTTAGATGTGAGATCTTGTGGGTGCTCATACTTTGAGTTCCATTGACTAAATTGCTGAAATTGTTTACCTGATAGCAGCACACTATTTTATTTCCATTCACTGCATTCCATCTAGTTGTGCCCAATGTAGACCAGGAAGTGGTCGATTCAGACCCCACAGGGCAGAGGCCTTGCCTGTGCCTGGTTTTGCAGACAGCTAGCTGGCTACCTGGCCTGAGAGGAACAGCCAGTAACTTATGTTTAGGTTGCCCCCTCCTTGTCTTGGGCATCTCCACTCTGAGGATGTGGGTTGATGCTCAGATCTCCCTTGCAGGTGTACTTAAGTTTGCCCGCTTGGTCAAGTCTTACGAAGCCCAGGATCCTGAGATTGCCAGCCTGTCCGGGAAGCTGAAGGCACTGTTCCTGCCGCCCATGACACTGCCGCCCCATGGGCCTGCTTCAGGTGGCAGTGTAGCTGCCTCCTGAGGGTTGGCCTCTCCTGTGACACTGCCTGAGAAGGGATGATCTTGGTGTTCCAGAGAATAATAAACGTGCCTGTAACTTAGCCTCAGTGTCAATCTTTTTTTTTTTTTTTTTTGTATTTTTCTGAAGCTGGAAACGGGGAGAGACAGTCAGACAGACTCCAGCATGCGCCCAACCGGGATCCACCCGGCACGCCCACCAGGGCGACGCTCTGCCCACCAGGGGGCGATGCTCTGCCCCTCCGGGGCCTCGCTCTGTCGAGACCAGAGCCACTCTAGCGCCTGGGGCAGAGGCCAAGGAGCCATCCCCAGCGCCCGGGCCATCTTTGCTCCAATGGAGCCTTGGCTGCAGGAGGGGAAGAGAGAGACAGAGAGGAAGGAGAGGGGGAGGGGTGGAGAAGCAGATGGGCGCTTCTCCTGTGTGCCCTGGCTGGGAATCGAACCCGGGACTTCTGCACGCCAGGCCGACGCTCTACCACTGAGCCAACCGGCCAGGGCAAGCCCAGGGTTTTGAACTGGCGATTTCAGTGTTTCAGGTTGATGCTTTACCCACTGCACCACCACAGGTCAGGCTCAATCTTTTGTGATCTGACAACCCCACCATCAGGTCCTGGAGAATTCCCTTAGCCCAGGGGTACAGAACCTTTTTGGCTGAGAGAGCCATAAACGCCACATATTTTAAAACGTAATTCCATGAGAGCCATACCACAACCCGTGTACGTTAGACATTATCCAATAAAAATTTGGTGTTGCCCCGGAGGACAGCTGTGATTGGCTCCAGCCACCTACAACCATGAACATGAGCGGTAGGAAATGAATGGATTGTAATACATGAGAATGTTTTATATTTTTAACATTTTTTTTATTAAAGATTTGTCTGTGAGCCAGATGCAGACATCAAAAGAGCCACATCTAGGCCTGACCTGTGGTGGCGCAGTGGATAAAGCGTCGACCCAGAAATGCTGAAGTCGCCGGTTCAAAACCCTGGGCTTGCCTGGTCGAGGCACATATGGGAGATGATGCTTCCAGCTCCTCCCCCCTGTCTCTCTCTCCTCTCCCCCCCTCTCTAAAATGAATAAATAAAATATAAAAAATTGAAAAAAAAGAAAAAAAAAGCCACGTCTGGCTTGCGAGCCATAGGTTCCCCACCCCTGCCTTAGCCATTCCAGCTGTTCATCTCTCTGTCCAGATTATTCCTGTGTTCTTACTGAGCCCAACCCTGCTCTAATGCAAAATAGGAGGATGGGCCGACCCCTTAATACCCTGGGTAGGTGGGCCTGCGCTAGCATCACCTCTGCTGAGGAATAAGGCTTCCTGGGCTTTTCCTAAGGCCCCATTGGTTGGTGTTCACTTGGCCAGGGTTACTTCCTGGTCTTTCCACACTCACCCTCCCCTGCTGCCCTGTCAGCTTGAGCTCCAGGTGGAGCTCCAGGTGGCTCCTCCCCTCCCAAGGGTAGGAGGCCCAGGCAGGCAGGCGGGTCCTGGACTCCCTACGGAGGAGTAGGGCTGGAAGGAAGAGCAGGCTGCTGTTGGTTCTCTGAGGCCAGCCCCACCCCACCTGTCCCTTTACTGGGGCTGATTAGTCCAGGGGCTTGTTTCTGCAGTACTGTTGGCCTGCTGGACAGCACTGAGGAGGAAGTGGCTGAGTTTAGAGCGTTCTTCCCAACTACATTTGGGCCACTACACAGCTGCAGCTTGGACTCAGCCCCACCCCCGTGGCCCTCTGTCTGTGACTCTCCCATCCCTCTGGGGATATGTCCAGTGGGTAAGTCCCCTGCTCTCCGGGATACTGTATTCTCCGGCTAGTTTGAGAGGGAGGAGCAAGGTTCATGCTCACTCCTGACAAGTGAGTACAGTCTGTCACTGCCCCTGCTATGTACGGGTCTGCATCCTGCCTCTAGTCTCAAGTTTCAAGGAACTCCAGGCTCCTTTATGCTCTTGGTGTGGGAGCACCCTCCCACTTCTCTAGCACTTTCCCCCTGACATGTGTACTTATTCCTACCACTGTTTTTCTCTTTCCACCCTTTGATCCTCTGCTTTTGCTGTCTGCTTAACACCTGTCCCTTGGGTAGCCCACATCACCTTAAACATACTGTGTCTGGAAGGCAAACCTGAGAAAGCTTGCCTTCATTCCACTTTCAATTTCCCTTCACTTCCCCTCACCTTCATCATTCATACAACAGATACACAGTGAGCATCTATTATATGCCAAGTACTTTTTAAGGTGCTGACAGCAATACTGTAGTGGACAGAACGAACATAGTCCCTGCTTTCACGGAGCCTCATTTCAGTGGGAGGCTACGGACTACACAGAGAACCCCCAAATAGGATAATTTCAGATTCTCAGAAGTGAAATGAAACAGTTTCACGTGCCAGCAGGTAACTGGGGCTGCCGATGGCATCACTAGCTGGGGGTCAGAGGGCTTGTCTGAAGGGGAGACAAATGAGCTAAGACCTGGATGGTGAAGAAGAGCCAGCCAGGTGCCCCTGGGCAGAGGGAATGGTGAGTGTGAGGCCTTGCTATGGGAACAATGACACAAGGACAGTGTGCTTGAAGTACTGGTGGAGAAGAAGGCAGGGCCCAGGCAGGCCTGTTGGAATTAGGATCTTATAGGGAAGACCTGCTTGGAATGTTGGTGAGTTGGTGGGTTGGTCACCCCCTTCTTTTCCACTTGCGCTGCTTTCCCCAGTGCACTCCTTGTCACCATCAGCCCAACTGACAAGGTTCTTACCCAGTCTTCTGGTCCCTGCTCCCTTCCATACTCCTGCCACGATAATTTTCCTATCAGGTGGTTGGTAAGGCCTCCCCAGGTGCAGAATCCTGCCTTGGCCCCACAGCCTTGAAGGGTTCTGCAGCAAGTCCCAGCCTCTCAGAGCAACTTTGCAGCAGCCACCCATTCTGCCCACACCCAGCCCAGCTCCGGTGGGTCCTGTGTCTGCTGCCTCAGTGCTGCCTCGGTGCTGCCTCTGTGGAAGCGTGGGCCCTCGAGCTTCCCCTGTGGGCCATCCCAGCGCACACATGCCACCCCCCAACCCCATCCCTGCTGAAGCCTGCTCCAGCAATGCGGTCAGTATGCAGAGAAGGACAGCAGACTGGTGTCAGACAACCTTGGTTTGTCCACCTTCTCACTCCTGAGTTTATGACCTTGAGCAAGTTGTTTAATTGCTTAGATCAGTGGTAGTCAACCTGGTCCCTACCGCCCACTAGTGGGCGTTCCAGCTTTTATGGTGGGCGGTAGCGGAGCAACCAAAGTATAAATCAAAAGATAGATTTAGCTATATAGTAAGTTGTTTTATAAAGATTTATTCTGCCAAACTTAGCAAAAATCCGACATAAAGTACTTGGAAAGTATAAATAATTATTATTATATGCTTTAATTTGCTGTAACTCCACTTTATAGATTTTATAAAGTAAAGTTACTTCCCTGCTTTATAAATCACCATTACTGTGGAACCGGTGGGCGGTTAGAAAATTTTACTACGAAGAGAGATACAAAAGTGGGCGGTAGGTATAAAAAGATTGACTTCCCCTGGCTTAGAGCCTTCATTTTTGTTTCTAAAATTGGGTTAATAGACCTGGCCAGGTAGCTCAGTTGGTTAGAGTGTTGTCCTGCTACACCAAAGTTGTGGATTATATTTCCGGTCATGGCATATATAAGAGTCAACCAGTGAGCCTGACTAGGCGGTGGTGCAGTGGATAGAGAGTTGGCCTGGGATGCTGAGGACCTAGGTGCAAAATCCCAAGGTTGCATGCTTGAGCACAGGCTCTCTAGCTTGAGCGCAAGGTCGCCAGCTTGAGCATGGGATCATAGACATGACTCCATGGTCACTGGCTTGAGCTCAAAGGTTACTGGCTCAAGCAAGAGGTCACTGGCTCGGCTGGAGCCCCCCCCCCCCCCGCCCTCCCTACCCTCCATCAGGCACATATGAGAAAGCAATCAATGAACATCTAAGGTGCCTCAACTATGAGTTGATGTTTCTCATCTCTCTCCCTTCATGTCTGTCTGTCCCTGTCTGTCCCTGAATATTTCTCTCTCACACATACACACAAAAGAACCAGTGAATGCATAAATAAGTGGACAACAAATCAATGTTTCTCTCTCTCTCTCTCTCTCTCTCTCTCTCCCCCTCACTAAAAATAAATAAAATTGAGCTAATAAGACCTACTAAATAGGGTTGATATGTGGATTAATTTGTAAGTAAAAGCCGTTGGCACTGAAACCCTGCTACATACCAGCATCTGGGAGGTATTGTTAAGTATCAGGTGTGGATTCTTCTTGAGGAAGCTCTAACTTTCTAGAGATGATTTCACCTTGCTTCTTCTTCTAGACTGCCTAGCTTCCTGCATCACCACTGATCTCTATTTAACCTTTATTTCCCTGCTTGCCAAGTGAAATGTCCTCTTCTGAAATATTAGACACTTCTTTTTGTAATTCTCAGCCTCCTTGAGCCTGTTTTCCTCCCTCAAAAATATGGATAAAATAATTCCTATGTCACAGGGACGTGTGAGGCCCAGATAGGATTGTGTGTGTTAGTACTTGTGCCAAAGCAAGAGAGGGGGTTGTAATTTATTGTCCTGTTCAAGGGACAGCAGAGATTGTATATCTTACCTTAGTGTCTGTCTGTTTTCTGGCTTGCCACCTTTCAGAAGAATTCCTGCCTCTTTCATGGTTCAGGAGTTTTCTGGTTGCTCAGCTAGTTTCTTCCCACCAAGTAGGTTTAAGTCCCAGAAGACAGTGGCCTGGGGCTTGAGTAGAGCGGATATTCAATGCTGAGTGTGGGCCCGCAACTTTGTGTGGGGTCAGGATAGTGTGTCCATGTGGGTGTTGTACCAGGCCAGGTATGTGTGTAGATGGACATGAGTGATCAGGTGCATGTCGTAGGACTGTGTGTGCATAATTGGATGCTTATGTGTGTGTGTGTATATGCATGTCTGTACATTGCAAGTGGGGTGCATACACGTACGACCAGGAGCTGGGCTTGTGACCATGTATGTGTATAAGTATTGATGAGCTTGTTTATTGGACACATACTCTGTACAAGGCATGATGCTATGCTTTGAACATTTGAAGGTGAGCAAGACTGGCAGTAGACCCATCATGGAGTGGACTGTGCAGCTGCTCTTTCTGTCCTTGATGTGGGAAGGAGTTCATGGTCTTTCAGTGTGGCCGTCCAAGACTGAAAGGGTTGTCAGTGTTAAACCATGCAATAAACAGACCAGACAAGTTCCCCAGGGTACCAAAAATATGCCCTTTTTTGGGGGGAAGGGTGAAATTGATATTTGATGTTTCAAAAATGCTATAGTAGTCATCATAGGAAAAATAGACTTTTTTTGTGACAGAGACAGAGAGAGAGTCAGAGAGAGGGATAGATAGACAGGAAGAGAGAGAGATGAGAAGCATCAATTTTTTGTTGCGGCACTTTAGTTGTTCATTAATTGCTTTCTCATATGTGCCTTGACCGTGGGCCTTCAGCAGACCGAGTAACCCCTTGCTCAAGCCAGCAACCTTGGGTCCAAGCTGGTGAGCTTTGTTCAAACCAGATGAGCCTGCGCTCAAGCTGGCGACCTCGGGGTCTTGAACCTGGGTCCTCCACATCCCAGTCCGATGCTCTATCCACTGCACCACCGCCTGGTCGGGCCAATCAACTTATTTTTATAAAGGTAATACTTGCTCAAACTATAACTTTAAAAAAGGAATAAGGAGAAGTCAATGTCTCTCCCAGCCCTCTCCTCTAGCTAGCTACCCAGTCTCCCTCCTAGGGAAAGCTGCCAATATGAATTTCTGTATATTCTTTTTTTTTTTTTTTTTAACAGAGAGAGGGATAGACAGGGACAGGAACGGAGAGATGAGAAGCATCAATCATTAGTTTTTTGTTGCACATTGTGATACCTTAGTTTTTCATTGATTGCTTTCTCATACGTGCCTTGACCACGGGCCTTCAGCAGACCGAGTGACCCCTTGCTGGAGCCAGCAACCTTGGGTCCAAGCTAGTGAGCTTTTGCTCAAACCAGATGAGCTCGTGCTCAAGCTGGCGATCTCAGGGTCTCGAACCTGGGTTCTCGGCATCCCAGTCCGACGCTCTATCCACTGTGCCACCGCCTGGTCAGGCTCTGTATATATTTTTTTAAATTATTATTATTTTTTATTGATTGATTTTAGAGAGAGAGGAAGGGAGAGGGGAAGAGAGAAACATTGATTTGTTTTTTTCACTTATTTATGGAGTCATTGGTTGATTTTTTTTTAATAAGGCACACTCTTAGGTAAGAGGTGCATTTTTTAAAATTAATTTTAGAGAGGAGGGGGAGAGATAGAGAGAGAGAGAGAGAGAGAGAGAGAGAGAGAGAGGAGAGACAGAGAGAGAGAGAAGGTGGTAGGAGCTGGAAGCATCAACTCCCATATATGCCTTGACCAGGCAAGCCCAGGGTTTCGAACCGGCGACTTCAGCATTTCTAGGTAGACGCTTTATCCACTGCACCACCACAGGTCAGGCCATTGGTTGATTATTTTTTTTTTTTTTTTTTTTTTTGTGAGAGAGAAAGAGAAAAAAAGAGACAGATAGGGAGAGAGATGAAAAGCATCAACTCATAGTTGCTTTACTTTAGTTGTTCATTGTTTATTGATTGCTTCTCATATATGCCTTACCTGGGGGGCTCAAGCCAAGCCAATGACCCCTTGCTCGAGCCAGTGACCTTGGGCTCAAGCCAGCAACATTGGCTTCATTTCAACAACCCTGCACTCAAGCCGCTGACCTTGCCCTCAAGCCGGCGACCCTCTCCTCAAACTGTTGAGCCCGCATTCAAGCCAGCGACAGCAGGGTTTTGACCATGGGTCCTCAGTGTCCCACCCAGGTCGATACTCTATCCACTGCACCACCACTGATCAGGCATTGGTTAATTCTTGTATATGCCCTGACTAGGGATCAAACCCACAACCTTGGTATATAGGGTCAACAATCTAACCATCTGAGCTCCGGCCAGGGAAAGTTTCTTGTATATTCTTTGTTGGGCTTCTTTCCTCTGATTTTGGTTGTGCGGTGTTTGTGTTGTATTTGGAATTACACACATAAGAATATCAGAACCTTTTAGTGTTTACGGCATCTCAAGGTCAACCAGCCCCAAGAGTATCAGCCATGGCAGAGACCTTGGCCCCAGCCCCTAGGAGACCGACTCCTGGTCAGAGTCCTAAGCTATGATTGGTTCAGACCAGACCCACTTGGTAAGAAGCTATGGCTCAGGCATAGGGTAGTTGGACCCACGGGGCCTGGCAACTCTGCCCCCATCTCCTTCCCTTTCCTTATTCCTCCCCACCCCCACCCAGTTCTGTTCCTGGCTTCAACTATATGGTTAGGGCAGGTTGGGGACAAAAAGCCTAAGGACAAAAAAGTAGAAAGGTGAAAATTTATTTATTTATTTATTTATTTATTTATTTATTAACAGAGGCAGAGATAGACAGGGACAGACAGACAGGAACGGAGAGAGAGATGAGAAGCATCAATCATTAGTTTTTCGTTGCGCGTTGCGACTTCTTAGTTGTTCATTGATTGCTTTCTCATATATGCCTTGACCGTGGGCCTTCAGCAGACTGAGTAACCCCTTGCTGGAGCCAGCGACCTTGGGTCCAAGCTGGTGAGCTTTGCTCAAGCCAGATGAGCCCGCGCTCAAGCTGGCGACCGTGGAGTCTCGAACCTGGGTCCTTCCGCATCCCAGTCCTACGCTCTATCCACTGCACCACCACCTGGTCAGGCTAGAAAGGTGAAAATTTGACAGGCTGCATAGGGTCATTTTGTCCACCCTTCTGTCCGCGTGGCACCTCCTCAGGTGTGTATGCTGAGAAGGCGAGGGCACCCTCCTCTGTAAGTGTCTGCAGGACGTGGCTGTTAGGCACTCTCCCCCTCTGGCAGCCCCAGTGGAAGAAGAGGCTCCCACCCTCTGTTCTGTGAAGCCTGGAGGGCCGGCATAGGGTAGCTAAAATCACCGACCTTAGAACCAGATAGAACCAGACCAGCAGGGTTTCACTGCGGCACTTATGCACTTACTGACTGGATGACCTCGGGCAAGTTCCCTACACTCCCTGAGCCTCAGGTTCCTTGTCTGTAAAGAGGGGATGAAGATAGTACCTGCTTCATAGGGCTCTTGTGGCAGTAAATCAGCTAAGGCTCCTATAAGACATTATAGCACAACGCCTGGCGTGTGGTGAGATTCCATTAAATGGTACTGATCCTTGACCATTATTATTAGCTTGGACCAGGGAAGGCTGTGCAGAAGCAGCTGGTAGAGGAGGAAGAGATGGCGTGTGACTGTGTGGGTTCCCATGTATGAAGTATGATCTTTGCCTGGAGGGTGCAAGGCGCACGTGTCCTTATTTGTGGAATGCCATGCTACTAAGGCCTTTGATGGCAGACATGTGGAAGTGAGCCCCAACCCCACCCCCACCGCCAGCCTGCCCTGCTTCTCTTCCCTCTGCTCTAAAATGAGAAGTACAGTGAGTTCCCCCAAGGGGGCCGCGCCCCTTCCTGTCCCCGCCCTGCCGGCAGCCTTAGGCCATTGGAGTGGCAGCCCCAGAACCAGGACTGCAGGGGTGGTGAGGCGGCCTGCGCGCCAAGGGCCGAGGGCCGCGTTTGAGCTTTAGCCCTCGTGCTCTCCGCTTGCCCGACTCCCCGGCGCCACCTTGTTCCCTGCACCCCCTTCCTCTTGGGGAACCCCCAGGATGGTGAGGTAAGGGCCTGGGACTCACGGTAAGCAGGAGGCATGGGTGCCCTGGAGCCCATGAGACGTCTCCTCACTGCCCTGCTGGGCCTCCCAGGTGGTTCCACCGAGACCTCAGTGGGCTGGATGCAGAGACCCTGCTCAAGGGCCGAGGTGTCCATGGGAGTTTCCTGGCGCGGCCCAGTCGCAAGAACCAGGGAGACTTCTCCCTCTCCGTCAGGTAGGTGGCCCTCAGTTTACTCAGGGCCAGTATTTGGGCAGTTCATTCCGGTTCCCCAATGGCAGACCCAGTTCTCCAGCCCCATGGCAGCATGTCCCCAGTCCCTGTCTGTGTCCACCCCATCCTGTGTGTGGTCTTCCTCGGGACCTCAGCCCATCTCCCACTTGCTCCCATCTCTAGTCCTGCATTCACTGTCCTCATCGCCTGGTGTCTCGCAGGGTCGGGGATCAGGTGACCCATATTCGGATCCAGAACTCAGGGGATTTCTATGACCTGTACGGAGGGGAGAAGTTTGCAACACTGACAGAGCTAGTGGAGTACTACACACAGCAGCACGGTGTCCTACAGGACCGCGATGGCACCATCATTCACCTGAAGTACCCACTTAACTGCTCTGACCCGACCAGTGAGAGGTGAGAGAAAGGCTTTGCGTCCACCCCTACCTGTCAGTGCCTTCCCCATCCCGGCTCCTTCTCAGGGCTCTGTGGCCCTCTTCCATGTGACCCTAGGCTGTCTCAGGGTACCAACCTCCCACCCCTTTCCATCAACTCCTGAGGAAGCAAGAGGTCACCTCACCTCACCCTTCTTCAGGATCCCTTTCAGCTGTCAACCCAGGCCTTACTGGTGACAGAGAGGCCATTCCTTGTGGCCAGCTTTGTGGCCATTCTTCTTCCTTCTGTGGGACTGAATCTGACTTCCTATAACTGTTCCCTCCTCCAGGACAGGTTAATACAGCGAGAGGTGGCTGTTGAGCAGGAGCACAGAGACTAACGTCTATGAGGGCATTTAATCCTTATCTCAGCAAACCAGAGGGAATGGGTCTGTCCCTTGAGGCTGGGTAGAGCATCACTGTGTGGTGTGTAAGGGCTTAGTACCTGGGCACAGGGTAATACTCAAGGCATTTCCCACTCATCCCTTTGGTTGCAGAGATGTGGCCGGAGAGCTGGGCTGGCCATACCCCAGGTGGTCTCTCTAAAGTCTGGGTGGGAGGTGGGAGCACCTGGTCATTCATATCCCATGTGGTTCATTTTAGCAGCTACATGTCAGTGACAGCTCCTACTATTGTGAAGGGCAACTGAAAAAGCTAGGGTTTTTTCCCCCCCTTCACTCCTGGGACCAAGCCAACTTGCCCTGGTACTGTGTTTGTGTATTGACTGTTGAAATCATTCTGAAATTGATCTGTCAGTTTTCAATGTTTCTGAGATGCATGCCTCCCAATTTGCATCAGTGTTTTTGGTCAAGTCACTGATTAAAATTTAGACTTGAATAAGGTGAGGTAAAGGCCCCATGTTCCACCTCTGGAGACCTCTCTCCAGTCAACATGAAGCCACTGATCCCCTTTCTTTGAAGCCACATCTTGGAGTGAAGCCTCAGCATTGATGACCTTGTTCATCATTGCCCTCCTTAGAACTTTCCCACCCTTTTCCTTTGTCCCATCCAACATGCATGGGCATTTCTCACCCCACGCCTCTGAACTTCTCGTGTTCTCTCTCCGCCCTTGCCCACAGCCAGGCTCTGCCCTGCCAGAGTAGAATGAGATGACCAGACCATAGAGAAGCAGTAGGTTGAGTGCTGAGCTGAGAGAAGGAAGGAGGAGCTGAATAGCCCCCCACCCCCACCCCGAGAGCAGCTGAGACCTGGGTTCACAGTCCCTGGAGAAACAGAAGAGCAAGCTGGGGCTAGGGGAGTTCAGACCAAAGCCCTTTGGTTACCCACGCCTGGGTGCCTGGGCTCACCCCTGACCCTGGAAGTGTATGTGGGAGGCTCTTTCTCCAAACCTCTGTCTGTGTCCCTGCCTTGACTGCTGCCCCTCCTCCTCCACAGGAATTTGCATCTGTCCCCTTGATGGCTAGGTCTCTGTCTGTGGTCAGCCTGACATTTGCATGGAAACTTCCTCATCCTGGTGCCTGGGGGAAGAGGGTTAGACCCCTCCTCATTGCCCTGGGGCCTTGGCCTGTCCCTGAGTAGTGGGATGGGGTAACCCAGGGGGCTCCTAGACAGGCCAGGGGACTCTGGAGGTCTCTGAATTGTGGTCTTCTCTGGGCTGGAGTGAGATGGGTCTCCTCCCTCTTTCCCCCCCATCCTTGCGGTTGGAAAATGCCCCCCCCTCCTGTCCCTGGGCTGAGGAAACCTCACAACCTCACTTCTCACTCTCTCCCCAGAAGGAGTTTTGTGTTTTTTCCATCACGTGGTTTCCTGTGGGGCTAGGCATTGTGGGGCTACAGTTTCCTCCTGGGAAGGGGTGTGCTTTGGGGAACGGTCCTAGTTCTGCTTTCTGCCCCTTTGAGCCCCTCTCAACACCAGCCTCCCTTTTAATGGCATCATGCTGGGTCTCCAGAGCCCCCTAAACCACTCTCCCCAGCGGGTTGTCTGTCCTCCCCGCCTTCCTGGGGAAGTTCTCCCATCATGCCTTCTTGGTGACTTCCGACTCTCCCATCTCCATGGTTCTCTGTGGTTTGACCTTTGTCTGCCTTTCTCTTGGTCTCTTTCCTCTTTGCAGAACCTAGCCCTATCTTTCATGGAGACCCTTCCTGGGTTTCTCCCATTCAAGTATTCTGCCTTTCTGCTTTTCTCTTCAACGTTCAGAAGTGAACCTGGTTAGCACACTTCACGCTTGCCTTTTATCAGCAAGGACCCTAGGCCAGTATGCAGCCGCCAGCTTCAGTTTCCTCATCTGTAAAATGGGGATGGTTCATACCTCTTTGTGTTTTTGTGAGTAATGGACCTAAATATGATGGTAGGTTTGGAAGCATTTAACACAGTGCCTGGCACATCACAGGTACTCAGTTTCCCTGTCCCTCTCTGTGAACATCTCTGCGCAGTAACTGCCTCTTGATGTAGGACTCATCTTCCCTGATGCTGCCTTTTCTAGATGGTACCATGGCCACATGTCTGGGGGGCAGGCAGAGACACTGCTGCAGGCCAAGGGTGAGCCCTGGACATTTCTCGTGCGTGAGAGTCTCAGCCAGCCTGGAGATTTTGTGCTGTCCGTGCTCAGCGACCAGCCCAAGGCTGGCCCGGGCTCCCCACTCAGAGTCACCCATATCAAGGTCATGTGTGAGGTAAGGCAGCTGGGCACTGGGGACATCTTGGGGCTCCCATCTGTGTTTACAGCGTGGGTGGTGGGAAGGGTCAGTCAGGCTTTGGTCCAAGGCTGGGGTGGAGGGAGGGAGACTCAGCCCCTGTGGGTGGCCTGATTTGGTACCCATCAGGGTGGACGCTACACAGTGGGTGGTTCGGAGACCTTCGACAGCCTCACGGACCTGGTGGAGCATTTCAAGAAGACAGGGATTGAGGAGGCCTCAGGCGCCTTTGTCTATCTGCGACAGGTGAGGGGTGGGCCTGGCTGCCTCCTTCCTCCCCCTGGGCCGTCCCTCAGCCCCATGAGCCTCTGAGATCTGGAAGTTACTGACTTCTTGCCCTCGCCCACCTCAGCCATACTACGCCACACGAGTGAATGCCGCTGATATTGAGAACCGGGTCTTGGAACTGAACAAAAAGCAGGAGTCTGAGGAGACAGCCAAGGCCGGCTTCTGGGAGGAGTTTGAGGTACGTAATGGGGACCATCAGGGCGACCAGCCTGGGGTCCTAGGCAGACCCCATCTCCTCTCTCTGCACCCCTCATACTGATCTGCCCCATGATCTCTCCCTTATGGATGCCCCTCTTAGGGGCTGGTGCTCCATTGTCCCCTCTCACCCCTCAGAGTCTGCAGAAGCAGGAAGTGAAGAACCTGCACCAGCGGCTGGAAGGGCAGCGACCAGAGAACAAGAGCAAGAACCGTTACAAGAACATTCTCCCATGTGAGCACCCCGACCGCCCCCATCCCTCCCTGTCCCGAGCAGCGTCCACTCACCCGGGAGCTGCTTCTTCCCTCAGCTAACCTCCTCCATCTCATAGGATCTCCACCCTATCTCAGGGACGGTCCACCTCCCACCCACACACTAGAACCTCCTCTCCCTCGGAAAGCCTCTTATCCCCCAGCAGAGCCTCCCGCACCCCCACCCTCACCACTTTCTTTCCTCTAAACTCCCTGCCCCATGCCGCTCCCCTGCCGCCCACAGGGCTCTGAGAGCCTCCCAGCCTCTCAGACGAGAATGGCCTGGGAGCTTAGGAAGGGGCAGGTGAGTTCCTGCTGACCCAGGCCCTTCTTGCCTCCTCTCTGCTCACTCTCAGTCGACCACAGCCGAGTGATCCTGCAGGGACGTGACAGTAACATCCCTGGGTCCGACTACATCAATGCCAACTACGTCAAGGTTGGTGTTGTCCACCAGTCTAATAGGAGGAGAGGCTGGGCTGTGGGGATTCCCCATCACAGTGGGGTACCAGGTCCAGAGACACCTGGGCAAAGCCAAAGCTGACGACTTGTGTGGGTGAGGGTGGTGGGGGTGAAGAGCACGTGTCAGGCCAAGAGGCTCACAGTCCTGGTATGTGTCTCTGCATTTGCATCCAGAACCAGCTGCTAGGCCCTGATGAGAACTCTAAGACCTACATCGCCAGCCAGGGCTGCCTAGATGCCACGGTCAATGACTTCTGGCAGATGGTGTGGCAGGAGAACTCCCGTGTCATCGTTATGACCACCAGAGAGGTGGAGAAAGGCCGGGTAAGCCCGAGCCCCTTGCCAACCCCTGACCCCACCCTTTTCCCAGGACTCTCTGTCTATCACCATTCAACTGAAGAATGCCAGAGCAGAAAGGCACCTCAGAGGGCAAGGGTTCAATCTGAGACATGCAGACAAACTCTCAGATATACCCTCACTCCCAGATCCCTGCTGCTGGCCTTGGGCTCTCCTGACCACCAGACCCAGGTTTCAAATGGGCCTTCTGCCTGAAAATGTCCCAAAGCAAACATTCCAACTGCCCCTCCCCTACCTGTCCCCATCCAGGCACGAGTCCCTCTTGTCCCCTCTGCCCATGAATCTCTCTGGAATTGACCCCTCACTCTCACCCCTGTACTGCAGAACCCTCTGTACTGGAGTCAAAGTGATTCCGTCCATATCATGAACTGTATCACATTGCTTTCTCCCTGAAAACCCTACTGTGGCTCCCAGTTGCCTTTAGGATAGAATCATACTCTAAGACTTGGTGCTCAAGGCTTGCTGGCTTCTCTGCAGCATCCACTGCCTCCAGTGGGCCAGGCTTTTCAGGATTCTCTGCCTTTGCACAACCTCATTTGCTGCTAGGAAACAACTTCCTCTCTCCACCCTATCTCTGCCTGACAGACTCCTCATCTGTGAAGACCCAGTTCAAAAGCTCCCTCCTCTATGAAGCCATCTCTGATTTTCTCCTGAACCGAGAGGGAGAATTAGCCTCTCCCTACACTGTGCTCCGTGTTAGCCTCTCCCTGCACTGTGCTCCGTGTTCTCCCTGTCTACCTGCCTCTCTGTGAGCTCCTAGAGGCACAGGGTGCAGACAGCGTCTTGTTTGTGTTTGTAATTCCTGCCTTGTGTGCTCAGCCTCAGGTACAGTGCGTGTGTTGGCTGGTGTTACTGGATGACTTATAAGGTTAGCTGGCTGTTCAGAACAGTCCCAGCACTGGGTCTTTTTTTTTTTTTTTTTTTAAGATGTTATTAATTTTAGAGAGGGGAGAGAGAAAGAGAGAGGAACAAGAGGGGAAAGCAGGAAGCATCAACTCCCATATATGCCTTGACCAGGCAAACCCAGGGTTTTGAACTGGTGACCTCGGCATTCCAGGTCAACACTATATCCGCTGCGCCACCATAGGTCAGGCCCAGTGCTGGGTCTTTTTTTTAAAATTATTTTTATTTATTTATTCATTTTAGAGGAGAGAGAGAGAGAGAGAAGGGGGGAGGAGCAGGAAGCTTCAACTCCCATATGTGCCTTGACGGGGCAAGCCCAGGGTTTTGAACTGGCAACCTCAGCATTCCAGGTCGAGGCTTTATCCACTGCGCCACCACAGGTCAGGCCCCAGTGCTGGGTCTTAAGACTGATTCTTGGCCAGTTTATCTATTCATCTAAGTGACGTTGACTGGGCCAGCACCAGGACTCAGGACCTAGAACAGGGCCTAGAGTGCCCTGCCTCATGCCTGCTTCTGTGCTCATCTCTGCCTCTACCTTCCCTTCCAGAACAAATGTGTCCCATACTGGCCGGAGGTAGGCGCTCAGCGCGTGTATGGCCCCTACACTGTTACCAATTGCGGGGAACATGACTCAGCCGAGTACAAACTCCGCACCTTACAGGTCTCCCCACTGGACAATGTGAGTACCCCCTACCTCTGCTTCTTGCTGGGCCCTCCGCTTGTCTGATTTTGGGGTGGGGTGGGGTGATAATGTGGGAGCAGGGGGCACTGATTCTGCACTTGGCCCAGGCGAACCTCACGCGGGAGATCTGGCACTACCAATACCTGAGCTGGCCTGACCACGGGGTCCCCAGTGAGCCTGGGGGTGTCCTCAGCTTCCTGGACCAGATCAATCAGCGGCAGGAAAGTCTGCCTCACGCGGGGCCCATCATCGTGCATTGCAGGTGAGAATAATAATAATAATAAAGATATTAGTAGTAATCATAAAAATAGTAGCTAGCAAGTAAATACTGCTAAATGCCATGCACTATTGTATGCAATTTACATATTAACTTTTTTTACTGCCTCAACCCATCCCCCAGCCTCTTTTGGGTTCCCTGATGGCTCCAGATTCATGAGTGGAACTTAGCTTGATCCAACCCTACTGTCTGATCCTGTGCTTGGGGATGGCTTTCTCAGAGACCTCTCTAGATGTACCATCTTGTCTAACCCTGCCAAAGACAGATGGAGAAACAGACTCAGCCCCTGCTCAGGTCACCAGCTGGTCAGGGGAGAGCCTGGACTGGGGCTCACAATGGCCCTAGGTCCTAGTCACTGTTTTCCTGTGCTGCCTCACTCGTCCTGTTCCTTCTCGGCCTCAGCGTCGTCCATGTAGGGGCAGAGTGGCTCTCCTTTCTCTTTTTCCATCAGTAGTCCTGTGAGTGGGGGGCCTCTTCATTGCTGCTCCCAGTCTACCCTTCCCAGCCAGTGCCCCCCAAATTGACCCCAGAGTGCATAGGAACGGGTGGTATGTTCAGGAGGGGCCTATAGATCACCAGCTCCAGTGGAGACCCTCTGGCTCATGATCAGGAGACCTAATTCCTGTGGGGAGGTGGGGTGGTCAGCAAGGAGAAGTAGGGTCCCACCAGGTCTGAGGGATGGAGTCCTGCAAATAGGCTGGCCCAGCTGGCTGGCCTGGGCGGATGGGGCAGTGGGCCCAGGGCCCAGGACAGAGGCTGCTGGTTTAAATTCCTCCCCTCACTGGCTGAGTGATCTTGGGCAAATTACTTTGTTTCTCTAACCCTCAGATTCCTCATCTGTAAAATCAGGTTCTCACAGGACTGTGGTGAGGGTTAAATGAGATCTTATCACTATGTCTAGAGTACAGTAAACCCTCAAGAAATGAGAGCTGTCAGGGAATGGGGAAATAGAAACCTGCTCTGTGCTCTTCCTTCGTGTGAGCCAGGCTGGGAGGGCCTCGACCTCTCTCTTCCCACCAGCAACTGCTTTTCCTGGGACAGGGCTGGGTGGCCTGGATCTGGAGGTGCCCCCCATGCTCTGCATCCAGGGCAAGCCCATCACCAGGAACGACCTCCTGCTGTCCCTTCCACCCCCACACTCTCACCCAATTCTTGAAATCCCCATAGTCTTTATTTAGATGTTACAGGAAGGAAGTGGGTGAAGGGGGTTATTTTTTGACAATCTGGGTTTGAAATTAGCCCGACTCAGGACACCAGTCTCACAGCCCAGTGAAGGTGTGGGACTGAGGTCCAAGTGGGGTCCATGAGGTTCCCGGGCTCTGTTTGCCCAGGGGTGGAGGCAGGGTGGGAGGGAGACTTCCTGCTGCATTCCCCCATGTCTCCTGACCCCGGGGCGCCCTGCACCCCACAGTCTAAGTAAGGGCTGCCCTTTTCCTGCCACCGGAGTCTGAAGAAAAAGGGAAATGAAGTCCTGAAGAAACTCTAGAGAGAACTTTTTTTTTTTTTTTTTGTATTTTTCTGAAGCTGGAAACGGGGAGGCAGTCAGACAGACTCCCGCATGTGCCCAACTGGGATCCACCCGGCACGCCCACCAGGGGGTGATGCTCTGCCCATCCGGGGCGTCGCTCTGTTGTGACCAGAGCCACTCTAGCGCCTGGGGCAGAGGCCATGGAGCCATCCCCAGCGCCCGGGCCATCTTTAGCTCCAGTGGAGCCGCGGCTGCGGGAGAAGGAGAGAGAGACAGAGAGGAAGGAGAGGGGGAGGGGTGGAGAAGCACATGGGTGCCTCTCCTGTGTGCCCTGGCCGGGAATCGAACCTGGGACTTCTGCATGCCAGGCCGACGCTTTACCACTGAGCCAACCAGCCAGGGCCTCCAGAGAGAACTTTTGAAAGGAGGAGGGGAAGGCCTGGCTCAGGCCAAGGGTTTGGGAGAGGGGCAGGGAGGTGGGCAGGATGCTGGTGAGACTGGAAGTCCTGGGTCTTCTGGGGTGGGCCGCAGCTGCTGACCAGAAATGAGGAGTCAAGGCAGGGAGTGGAGGAAATGGAAAATGGAAAGAAAGCGTGGTTGGGCTGAGCGCCGGGCCCCCTTCCTGGGGCGGTGCGAAACCCGCTGACGGAGCCCCCCCCCTCCCCAGCGCAGGCATCGGCCGCACAGGCACCATCATTGTCATTGACATGCTCATGGAGAGCATCTCTACCAAAGGTGAGGGCTGCCTGGGGGGGACGGAAGTGGTGGTGGTGGTGAGCAGCTCCTCCGTGTCCACCTCCACCTGGGCCTGAGGTCCACCTGCCATCCCTGCTCAGGGCTGGACTGCGACATCGACATCCAGAAGACGATCCAGATGGTGCGGGCACAACGCTCAGGCATGGTGCAGACGGAGGCACAGTACAAGTTCATCTATATGGCCATCGCCCAGTTCATTGAGACTACCAAGAAGAAGCTGGAGGTCATGCAGGTACATACCAACCAGGGCCTGGTGGGGCTGTGGAGGGCGGTCAGTATCACTTAGTCGTGCTGAGCTCACTGCCCTCCCCCCACACTTCTGCTGACAGTCCCAGAAGGGCCAGGAGTCAGAGTACGGGAACATCACCTACCCCCCAGCCATGAAGAATGCCCATGCCCAGGCCTTTCGCACCTCCTCCAGGTGAGTGATCCCTCCCTGCCTGCCACCACCCAGCATCTGTCCCTTTCTCCTCCCCAGCCTGACCCTCCCTTTCCAGAAAGGACAAGGGCTGCTGTTGAAGAGACCTGGGTTCAAGCGTGGTTCTTACTACCTGTGTTTAGTATTTTGTGAGTGCCCTCTGCTTGGGGCCTGTGCTAGGCACTGGTAGTGTACTAATATATAGGATGGAGCCTCTACCCCCAGGGAACAACGCGTCTAGTGTAAAGACAGTGCTGAGGTCTCCTTGCTTTCCTGGCCTCAGTTTACACACCTGTGAGGTAGAGTGGCTCAGAGGCCTCTGGTGCTGGGTGAGCCTGCATTGTCTCCTGACCTATGCCAACTCCCTGCACTTGCCTTCCGTACCTGCAGACACAAGGAGGATGTGTACGAGAACCTGCACAGTAAGAACAGGAAGGAGGAGAAGGTGAAGAAGCAGCGGTCAGCGGACAAGGACAAGAGCAAAGGCTCCCTCAAGAGGAAGTGAGCTGGGCACCCCGAGGCGGCCATGGTATGGCCTCTCTGCTCAGGGCTCTTCTGGACCCAGTCCCCAGTATCCTCTGGCTCCAGCGCTTACCCTGGATGGATGGGGCCTGCAGCCTCAGTCTGCCCTTCCCAGCCATCCCGGACCTGCTGTTGTCCCTGCTCCTCAGGTTCCAAACACCCCCTTACTCCCTTTCTCCCTTCTCTCTGCAGCCTCAGCCCTGATCCCTGTGGAAGCCTCTAATGAACATCCACAGCCAGAGCCTAGGAGCTGTCTGCCCAACTCTATTGTAATTTAAATGTCTTATCCCCACCTCCCTCTCCCAGACACTGTATATAGCCCAGCAAGGCTCCTGGCAGGGCCAGCCCCTTCTACTCTTGTAAATAAATCCTTTAAGATCACTGTGTGTGGGTCTCTAACTCTGTGCTGCCTGGTAGAAAGGACAGAAAAAGGTGGAGGGGGAGGTGAGCAAGAAGCTGTGTGTGTGTGTGAATAAAAGTTCAATCTTACAGTCAGCCAGACCTGGTTCTGGACTCTGCTCACCACACTTGGAATGTGACCTTCAGCCGGGTACCTCAGTTTGTTTCCTGGAAAGTAAGGATGATTCTAACACGGTGGTTATGCTTGCCATAAATACCAGACACTGTTTCTTTATTTATGTATTATAAGAGTTTGAGCCACGCTGACCTCATATGCCAAGGAGCAAGATTTCAAACGCTTTTGTCAGGCACTGTTTAAAACGCTACACGTGGCTCTGGCCGGCTGGCCCAGTGGTAGAGCATTGGCCCAGCGTGTGGAAGTCCAGGGTTCAATTCCCGGCCAGGGCACACAGGAGAAGCGCCCATCTGCTTCTCCACCCCTCCCCCTCTCCTTCCTTGTTGTCTCTCTCTTCGCCTCCCACAGCCAAGGCTCCATTGGAACAAAGTTGACCTGGGCACTGAGGACAGCTCCACAGCCTCCACCTCAGGCGTTAGAATGGCTCCAGCTGCAATGGAGCAGTGCCCCAGATGGGCAGAGCATCGCCCCCTGGTGGGTATGCTGGGTGGATCCCAGTTGTATACATGCATGTGGGAGTCTGACTGTCTCCCCGCTTCTAACTTCAGAAGAATACAAATAATAATAATAAACCCCCTCAAAAAAACCACTACATGTATTAGTTCAGTCTGGGTATCTATCATTCCCATTTTATAGTGTGGGAAACTGAGGCACAGAAAGATTCAATTACTCGCTCAAGGTCACAGGACTGTTGAGCAGCGAAGCTAAGATTTAACCCACAGCCTTGGAGATGCAGCTGGAGCCACCTCAGCAGGACACAACCACACACTCCTGGTGTTGACTTCTGGGTCCCAGAGCTAAGAGGATATATAAAGGCCAGGAAGTGCAAAACCTCCCCAGTTTCCCTCCCTTCTCTGGGCTTCTGACGCTCATAGGAGCCCCTGTTCCTCCCTTCCACTGAAGCCCCTGCCATCCTTATGCTTCTGATCAGTTTTATTTTTGTCTCCTTTTCCTTCTCGTGTGCAGAGTGGGCTACTGATGATTCATTCTTTGTATTAGGGCTTTATCTGAACTCCTGGGAGTTAAGCCTGTGCGAATACCCCTGCTCGGCAGGCTCAGGGAAAGGCACAGTCCTGATGCAATGTGGGCTCAACTGTAATTCATTCAGCACATACGTTTTTTTTTTTGTTTTTTGTTTTTTTTTACAGAGACAGAGAGAGAGTCAGAGAGAGGGATAGACAGGGACAGACAGACAGGAACGGAGAGATGAGAAGCATCAATCATTAGTTTTTCGTTGTGCATTGCAACATCTTAGTTGTTCATTGATTGCTTTTTCATATGTGCCTTGACCGCGGGCTTCCAGCAGACTGAGTAACCCCTTGCTTGAGCCAGAGACCTTGGGCTCAAGCTGGTGAGCTTTTGCTTAAACCAGATGAGCCCACGCTCAAGCTGGCGACCTCGGGGTCTCGAACCTGGGTCTTCCGCATCCCAGTCCTATGCTCTATCCACTGAGCCACCGCCTGGTCAGGCAGCACATACGTGTTTTTGAGTGTCCACTGTGTCACAGATACTGGAGTAGTGCTGGGGGCGTGGTGATGAAGAAAACAGCTCCTGTCCTTGTGGAACGTGGGAGAGTGATAGGGACAGAACCAGAGACAGTCCATAGGCATAAAAAGTAAAGACTAGTATTAAAAAGGATGCAAACAGCCTGACCAGGCGGTGGTGCAATGGGTAGGTAGATTGTCGGACTGGGACGTGGAGGATTCAGGTTTGAAACCTCAAGGTCGCTGGCTTGAGCAGGGACTTACCAGCTTGAGCCCAAAGGTCTCTGGTTTGAAGCCCAAGGTCGCTGGCTTGAACAAGAGGTCACTTGCTCTGTTGGGGAACCCCCCCCCCCCATCAAGGCACATATGAGAACGCAATCAATGAACGGCTAAGGATCTGCAATGAAGAATTAATGCTTCTCATCTCTCTCCCTTCCTGTCTGTCTATCCCTATCTGTCCCTCTCTCTGTTTCTGTCAAAAATAAATAAATAAATGTCTTATTTTATAAAAAAAAGAAGGATGCAAACAAAACAAAGAAGGGAGGGATGGTGGGTTGAGAGAGAGAGGAAGAGACAGAGAGAGAGAGAGAGAGAGAGAGATGGGAACTCAGACTGGGCAACACAATAGCTCCCTGGAGCTAATGCCCTCCAGGGGTAGCTGGGTGGGGCCATCACCTGTGGGCCTCAGGGCCTGTCTCCCAGCAACGCCCTTTCTGTCCCAGCTAGAGCTGCACAAAAGAAAGGTAGGCCCCACACCCTTTAATTACCCTTGAGCTAACTGCCCGTGGGCTGGGACTTGGACCCAGGGCAGTGAGGTGGGTCTGTCTGGAGAATGGAGCACAGTCTACGGGGCCATTCTTTCCTGAAGGACAGTTAGTTGCAAGGGCTGAGTCTGCGAGGGCTGAAGGAGAGCAGCTCAGTACTTTAATCACCTAGGTCAGTATTGATGCTCCTGGCGGTGGTGGGTGCCCCAACACTAGGGCTGAGGAGAGAAAGGTGCCATGCTGGGAACTGTCTGCCCTCCACAGGCAGGGATGCCCAGCAAAGGTGGAGCACTGATTCTGGGTACAACCCAGCACTACCATGCTGACCCACCGCTGACCTCAGGGACCTCTGGGCCTCTAGGTCTGGCCATAGGCAGGCACGTTTGGAGGCCGTTTGGAGGCCTCTCAGAGGAAGAAGGAAGGTAGTTGGGAGCATGAGTGGCTATGGGGAGAGGCCAAGGAGGATGGCCCCTCCCTTTGTTCCTCTGGAGCTGAGAGCAGTTTTCTTGGTCTAGGCCTGGGGGGGGCAGAGATGGCAGGTAGGAGGGAAGACATGGCTAGGAAAGGCAGGGAGGGCTAGTGGGGTGGCTGGGATTCAGAGGAGGTGCCTGAGGGCTGGTGCTGGGAGGCAAGGGGTTAAGGTAGTGGGGGGGGCAGCCTATGGCAGGAGGACACACCTGTACGCAGGGGCAGCAGGCGGGGCCCAGGTAAGGAGCCTGCGCTGCCGGCAGCGGAGAAGGAAGAAGGAAGAGTGAAGGCCAGGCTGCCGCTAGCTGAATCCTGGGCCTGACTCCCCTTCTTCTCCTGGGCACCCGCTTGTGGGGCAGGCGGCCTGGTGACAGGTAAAGGCTATCAGGAGAGGGGTCCTGGGGCTGAGCTGGAGACGCAGAGGGGCGATGAGGGTCAGTGGATTGGTATGTGGGGGCAGGGACAGGTTATGTGGGTGGTGGGGGAAGGGGGTCTGAGGAGGAGAACAGGTGGGCAGGGGGTTGCTGAACCTCTGTCTGGGTGGGCCTCAGTGGATCAATAATTTAGGATGGAACTGGTGGCACTCTGCAGGGTCACCCGGAAGTGTCCCCAGGGACGTGGGTAGTGGGGGAAGGGAGCCAAGGGTTCTGCAGCCTCTTCACAGGGAGCCTGGGCCTAAGACTGCCTGACCTGGAGGTAGGCAGGCTGGGTAGGGGCCCCCGTCTTACCCAGCAGTGTTTGGGTGCTGGTTGGGAGTCTCTAATACTGCCGGGTAATGATGGAGGCCCCTGCCTCTGTGTCAGCGACATCCTTTACCTCAGGCCCCCAGCAGGCTGCAGCCCCCCACTCCTGAACCTCCCCACATACCCTGGAATCCCCTTCATCTTGAGCGGAGGGTGCTGTAAACAAGGTAGCTTCTTTCTTGGTGAGTTGCCCACTGAAGGGACACAATGGTTCCCAGCCCCTCCCCCAACCCAGAGTGATTTGTCATCTGTTGGCTCCAGAACCCACAGCCAACCTTAAGCTTGGGATTGGTTCATGCACTCTCAAGAGACCTCACCTGGCCTGCGGCCACGGTCCCTGTAGCAACTGGTCAGCTCTAGCCTGGAGTTGCATGTCAGCCGGCTCTGGGTCCATCTTCCAGTACAGTGTTGGATGGTCTAATTGTGAAGCTCCTAACACTGTCTGGTAAAGATGGCCCCCGGGCCTGGTTCACTCGGCAGTGACCTTCAGGGAGCCCTGAAGACCATGGAGGCCTCCTGACCAACAACCTCTGACCTTTACCCCTCTGGATGGGGGTGTAAATCACTAGGAAAAGGGGAACAATGGGAGGAGACAAAATGGCTGCCTCTAGAACCTCAGCAGGATTCGAAAGCATTCTTGCTCTCCAGGCACCTCCACTTTCCACTTCTTCCCGCCTCGGGAAGGTGAACAAAATAAAGTGTGGATGGAAACTTGTGCAGACTGACTCAAGTTACTTGACCTTTTTTTTTTTTTCTTTGTCAATCTCATTTTAGGCTCGCAGCTCCGGAGTAGGGCTGCCCCATCTGCTTCATCTCCCTCTCCCTTTCATGACAATCAACCTGGAGAGCAGGTTACAATCAATCAACTTTTTTCAAAAATCTGAGAAGCTGATGAACCCATCCCTCACCCTAAAGACTCCCTTCCTCCCGACCACACTATGCAATTCCTGTACATGCTTTTGCCCCCAGGGCTCTTATGTTCCTGTCTTCCTATGACAGGCGGTGGGAATTGGACTGTGGTGTCATCAGGTACAGCAGTGGCTTCACTTTTCTGGTGTTTGAGATTCAGTGAGGTCTTGGGATGAGGCAGCTCATACAGGAACTGAAAACAGGCACCTGTTCTCTTGGAGGTCTGAGTGGTGGAGTGAAGAGCTCACTTCCACAGGTTGAGCCGTTTCACAACAGCTCTTTACACCTGGTGATTGTGAAATCGTGTGTGGGGAGTTCACAGAAGGCGGCAGGACCCATGGGGCCTTTGAGCTCATAAGCCCCTCAACAGGCATGAGTGGTCTCCTCACAGCTGCATGGGACCCTGGTTCCAAGGAAGCAGCTTCTGTTGGGGTCATCAGATTTTTGGTCTAGCTCAGCAAAGCCGCAGCTGCTCCAGCCTTAAAAAAGACGTTGAAAAAAAAAAAAGGATGTTGGCAAAAAGAAAACCGGGGCGATGTGGTAAAAATGGAGGGTCGGGTGGAAAGAGCAGCTGGACCTGCTATTTCCAGCTTAGGTCCCGTTTCCCGTTTACTCTGCTGGGTTTCCAGGGTGAGGGCAGCCGGACCCCAGGTCTGCTGTTCCGCTGTCCTGGCCAGAGGCTGCGCGCCCCCTGCTGGTGGAGTGGAAAATCCAGGCCCGTTAGGTGAACTTGCGCATGCGTACCCCTACCCCCACCACAGCTCAGACAAGTGAAACCTTGACTTCAGCTTAAGTAATAAAAATTTATTGAGAATTCCTGGGATGGTAGTTATCGCCTCCCAACTTTGAGGGAGGAGCCAACACTATAGGAAATCACTGAGAAATCACACTGTCCCAACAGCCCCGGCCAACACAGGGAGAAGGAAAGCCATTCCCTTGAAAATGGGTCAGTCTTCATTCATCTGAGGGCTGGGAGGACAGATGCAGAGGGGACCATCACATGATATGGGGGCGGGGTGGGGGCGTGCTGGACCCAAAGCTGGCTCCTCATATACCAGGGCAGGAGCAGATCCACTTCTCTGGGGGCCGAGTTCTTGGTCATCAGGCTCATTTCTTAGCCTTGATGAGGCTGTCACTGGAAAGGAGCCAGATAGAAGACATTGTTAGGGAACACAGATATGAGAGAAGAGCAGCTTGGCCATTGCCTTCTCAACCACCCTCCTTCCTGATTCAACGTGTGTGAGGAGGTGAGAAAGGTTAGGTGGTGGGGAGAAGGCAGGTACTGGGAGATGAGCTCCAAGACCCCATGGGAACAAGGAGGCTTCAGCAACTTACCTTCCCCTGTGGACACCAGATCACCAGATGGACGGGAAACACATAAAAAGAAAAATGCAGAGGTGATTTATAGTTCAGGCCCCACCCATCTCTAAACCCTCCTTTGCTCCCAAGAGAAACGGGTGAATAGGTTGGAAGCTGGGCATCTCAGGCTCTGGAAAGGGAGAGACTGGTCCCCTTGGCCACTGCCATTTCTCACTTCTCCTCCCTAGCGCCCTTCCATGCACCAGAGCAACAATCTTAGGGTTCTTGAGTAAGAATACTGAATACTGCCTTTCACTACTTTTCAGTGAGACAAAACATTAAAGTGCCTTTTTTTTTTACATCAACAATACTATTCTCTTAAATTCAACCATGAGATTCAAGTCACCTACACTTTTCTATCTTTTGGTTCAGAGAAATGATGTCTTTCCGGATTTGCATGAGTAAACCAGTAACAGGCTCCAGAGCCCAAGTGACCAGACTCAGACCCCATGTTCTCTGTGACACCCCACTGTGTAAGTCACATCTCTCACCGGGTGAAACTTTCATCCTGTAGGTTCAGCACAAGGTTGTCAGCAGTGAGATAGATACGATTCTGTGACGTGGCTATCTACAGGGCAGGAAACAAGACAAATGCTTGTACTATGCAAAGACCTTGACTCCTATCCTTGCGTTTAGCATCTACCAACAGAACACTTGTGGGTTAGGAACAGGGATCCAACAAGGGCAAGGACATGGTTTCTGTCCTTATATAAGGATCCAGAGCAGCAAGCAACTGTGGTTCTTAGTACCACACCGTCATGAACTAAAGGTCAAGGGAACCCAGAGGAATCTCCCTTTGACGAAGGGGAGAGTGTTGGAGAAGCCAGTCCGAGTAGCAACTTGAATGAGCAGGATTCTAATTGCCACACTTCAGTGTGCTTTAACTGAAAACATTGTCACTCTCCAGGAAGTTCTTTAACGGATACTGGGTTCTCACACTCACCGTCTTGGAGATGTTCTGGGCCGCCCGAATTTTTCGCAGCTTGATATAGCCAGGGTTCTTACTCAATGCTTCTCCAAGGTGAGCAGGGTAGGGTTAAGGGTTCACACAAGGTCTCATTCTCTGGCCCCATCCTTACTACTCCCATTACTCCAGCCTTCCTCTGGGCTGTCAGATCTAAGGTTGCGCTCAGGTGGCCCATGCAGTCTGGCTTTGGTTCTCATTTGTGGGCCCCCCTGCAGGCAGCTGCCAGGAACTGGAGGCAGCAGCAGGAATAGAGGCAAGGCCAGCAGTGCTATTGATCTGCCTTACAGTGAGGAGCCAAGCTCAGGTACCCCACTAAGATTTCAGATCCCATTAGAAATCCCCCCATCTCCCCGGAGCAAAGGATCAGAGAGCACGGAATCGCATTCGCCTTAGTCTCATCAGCCAGCCCAGGAGGGAGCACAGGGGAGAAGGGAAAGCAATGTGTCTCCAGGGTGTGCTGAGATCTCTCCAGCAGGATATCATCTTGGCGGCCTCGGCCTCACCCTCGGCCTGCACGATCTTCTGCCGCTGTTCCTGCTTTGCTTTTTCCACCAAGAACTGGGCCCGCTGGGCCTCCTGCTGTGCTGTGGTGGGAGAGTCAAGAGGTCACAGGTGTGAGGTGTCAGGAACACCTCACCCCTCTTGCATCCTTAGAAACATTTGACTTACTCCTCTGGCCACTCACCCACTTGTTTGGCTTCTACAGCCGCTGTGTACTCTCGGCTAAAGCTTAGTTCGGTGATGGCTACGTCATCCAGGATGAGGCTGAAGTCCTTGGCCCTCTCTGTCAGCTCCCTTCGGATCAACAGGGACACCTGGGGTGCAAGGTGAGGAGGGGAAGGGAGAGGTGGTTCGAGGGGACTGGAGAACTGAAAGGAAGGTGTGTTGCTGTGACCATCTGAACACCAGATCTTCTGAAAAAGGCAGAACACTCAACCCTTTCTTGGTACCTAGTGAGTTCCAGTCTTGGCTCTCCTTATTTCCCAGTGGCCTGAGTGCAGCTTTTAGGGAGAAATGGAATTGAGGTCACAACCTTTCTCTAATAAACTGTCTTTCCTAATACTCAGTGCCCTGGGCCTAGGAGGAAAATGCAGATGGTGTTGGGAGCTGGAGTCCAACCTGGGCCCGCTGGGTGATCAGCTGTGAGGCGTTGAACTTGGCCACCACACTCTTGAGAACCTCGTTGACAATGGACGGCAACACTCTCTCCTCATAGTCTAGCCCTAGGCGCTGGTACATGCTGGGAAGCTCCAGGGCATTGGGTCGAGACAGCACTCGCAGGGAGATGTTCACCATCTGTAGGTCTAAGAAAGGGGTCAGCAGTGGCCTCTTAGTCAAGCACCCTTCCCCAAGCACTGCCTCTTCTGTGTAATGTTGTGCAGCCTGGAACTCCCCTGGAGGGAGGGTAATCAGGCTGACAAAATGTGACTTGGCACAGGCCAAATGCATCCTTGTCCACTGTGATGTCTTCTTTACCTATAGTACTTCCACCAATAAAGCTAACTTCTCTTTTTGCCACTGTACTGTGTGTAACCTCTACTATAGCCCTAGGCTCTATCATAATCACCTGTCTTTTTTACTAAACTGTAAGGATTTGAGGATGAGAACAGTATTTTATGAACCCTTTATTCCCAGGGCCTTGGGTTTAAGTGAATGTTAAGTGCTCTGCACTAAAAATAGTACAAAAAAGCGTGACCGCCTGACCAGGTGGTGGCGTAGTGGATAGAGCGTCGAACTGGGATGCAGAGGACCCAGATTCGAGACCCCGAAGTCGCCAGCTTGGGCGCGGGCTCATCTGGTTTAAGCAAAGCTCACCAGCTTGGACCCAAGGTCGCTGGCTCCAGCAAGGGGTTACTCGGTCTCCTGTAGCCCCATGGTCAAGGCACATATGAGAATGCAATCAATGAACTAAGGTGTCGCAACGCGCAACGAAAAACTAATGATTGATGCTTCTCATCTCTCTGTTCCTGTCTGTCTGTCCCTGTCTATCCCTCTCTCTGACTCTGTCTCTGTAAAAAAAAAACACACAAAAAACTGTCTTCTGTTAATGTGAATAATAATAAAAAAAAAGCGTGACCTTGTGGTGGTACAGTGGATAGAGCATCAACCTGGAATGCTGAGGTCGCTGGTTCAAGACTTGAAGACCTTGGGCTTGCCTGGTTGAGGCATATATGAGAAGCAACTGAGTTATGCTTCCCACTCCTCCCCCTCATGCCTTTCTCTCTCTAAAATCAGTAAAATAAAATCTTTTCTTTTTTAAAGTGTTTATTTTATTGGTTTTAGAGAAAGGAAGAAAAAGGGCAGGAAAGAGACAGGAACATCTGTTCCTGTATGTGCCCTGACTGGGGGTTGAAATGGCAACCTCTGTGCTTTAGGACGATGCTCAACCAACCAAACTACCTGTCTAGGGCATAAAATCTTAAAATTAAAATAAAATAAAAATAGTACAAAAATATATTATAGGCAATCTACTTGCCCCAGTGTGTGTTCACGTGCACCCATGTGTGTGAAGAAGGGGTCTGGGGAATCTCAAAAGGCACAGCTTCTAGGTACAGTCTAGAAGGAACCAGGTGCACCAGTGACGAGTGAGACCAACTTTTCCCAGAACAAGGCGTACTAATGGGTATCATTAAGTCAAGCACTTAAAAGGAAAGCTTTAAAACAAGGCTTTGCTCTAGGCAGTGAAGGCAAAGGACAAACAGTGCTCTCATTGAAGTTAGAGGGTATGAACAGTTAATAAATAAGTGCAGCCTGGCCTGTGTGGTGCAGCGGACAGAGCGCTGACCTGGAAAGCTGGGGTCACCAGTTTGAAACCCTGGGCTTGCCAGGTCAGGGTACAGTATATATGACTAGCAAGGAACAACTAATGTGAAGCAACTATGAGTTGATACTTCTTGTTCTTCCTCTCTGTAAAAATAAATAAATAAAATCTTAAAAAACAAAGTGCAAACACAATGTGTCCAGAATGTACTGCTTTAATCCCTGAAGCAGGTGCTTTTAATCCACATGTGGAAACCAAGGCCTAAGAGCTCTGACACAATCATCTTCCCCTAGGCGCTCTTACCAGTCTTCATTATTGACTTTAGGTAGCCCATTTGCTGGTGGCTTCCAAGTGTCCAAACCTACCTACCTTTGGAGCCTGTGGGGGAGGAAATTTTTCGCGGTCTGGCCCGAATGTCATAGATGATGGGATACTGGAACCAGGGGATCCTGGAGGAGTGGGAACAGGATAGTTATCAGGAGGCTGCAGTTTCACTAGTTTTGCCCAGTTTTTCCCTCATGACGTGTTTCTTGGCCTGCACCTCCTCTTAATGGCCACGAAGTAGGAAAACTTATCTTCTTCCAAGGAGTGAGGAAGGGGAAGAGCTGTTTAAAATCCTACTACAGCTATCGGTGGGTTGGCGTTCAAGGGTGAAGGGTCAGGGTCAATCCACTCTGCCCGCCATTACCTGAAATGAAGGCCCTCGGCGAGAATGGTGTCCTGTTGCACGCCACCGATCCGATTAAAAAAGATGGCTCTGTGCCCGCCTTCCACTGTGGAGAGAGGGGTGGGGATCAGGATCAGGCTAGGTCACTGCTCAGAGTACGTGCTAGACCTTGGTGCGGCGCGGGGCTAGGTGAGCGCGGGAACCGGGCGGGAGAGGGCAGGGGTCTGGAGGGTCGGGAGGAGTCCGGTGAGCGGGCGGAGGTTGCTCACCAGTGAACACGGACTCGCGGACCCCGTAAGCCACGGCGCCGGCCCCCAGCAGCAACTTCAACGCCGTGCCCATGCCCCGGGGCCCGGACGGTAGCCGTCCCGCCAAGTCCTTCAAGTTCTGGGCCATGTCCGATCCTGAGGCCGGGGGCACCAAAGGTCAGGAAGGGGTGCCGGCCCGCCTCCACCCCACTCCAGTTTAGAAACAGCACCCTTCACACGAGGGTCCGTAAGGCAGGTGCTCGCAGGAGAAAGGGCACAGGAAGTGTGCTCCCTTCTAAACCCTCCCTCCCGGCCACGGAGGACCCGAACTTCGCGCACAGGAATTGCGCATTCGGAAGTCCCGCCTCTCTCTGAGACCCTGCCCTCCCAGAGAGGCTTTGGAAGTGTCTAACAGTAGCCTTTTCCTAGCGACCACTTTCAAATGGTAGCCGGAAGGAAGTTTGAGACTAGGAAGAGTTTGAGGTTCTAATGTAAGGATATCTGCACAGTTTCCGGGTCGGGTTCAAGATGGCTGCGCCCAGCGGAGGATTTCAACCTCGTGAGCGTCGCCGTGAGGACCAGGAACAGGACTGGGATGTTGTGGCGCCCAAGCGGCCCCGATTTGGGGCGGGAAGCAAGATGGGAGGCCGTAGGCTCATTGTGGTATTGGAAGGAGCCAGTCTGGAGACAGTCAAGGTAATGTGCGACAAGAAAGTGTAGAGCTAGTATAGAAATAGAACAGGACCCTATAGGATGAGGTTAAAGGGCTCAAAGTGGATGGAGAAAGCAGAGAGAGGTGAAACATGCTTTTGTATGAAGAGTGGCCTATTTGATTATCTTTTGGTTTAACGTCCTGGGTTGGTAGTGGTCGTTTTCTTCTGCCCCCCCCCTTTTTTTTTTTGACAGAGAGTCAGAGAGGACAGATAGGGACAGACAGACAGGAACGGAGAGAGATGAGAAGCATCAGTCATCAGTTTTTCCTTGTGACACCTTAGTTGTTCATTGATTGCTTTCTCATATGTGCCTTGACCACGGGCCTTCAGCAGACCGAGTAACCCCTTGCTTGAGCCATCGACCTTGGGTCCAAGCTGGTGAGCTTTGCTCAAACCAGGTGAGCCCGCGCTCAAGCTGGCGACCTCAGGGTCTCGAACCTGGGTCCTCCGCATCCCAGCCCGACGCTCTATCCATTGCGCCACCTCCTGTTCAGGCGTGCCCTTCTTATTTTGCCAGGATTCTGTGGTAGAAAGTCACCTAAGGCAGCGGTTCTCAACCTGTGTCGCGACCCCGGCGGGGGTCGAACGACCAAAACACAGGGGTCGCCTTAAGCCATCGAAAATATTTAAAAATGTATTGTGTAATAAATATGTATTTTCCGATGGCTTAAGGCGACCCCTGTGTTTTGGTCGTTTGACCCCCACCGGGGTCGCGACCCACAGGTTGAGAACCGCTGACCCAAAGGGAGGGGAAGTTCATCCACCGCAGTGTCCTACAGCATCTCAGGACAAATTACTAGGAAAGGAGAAAGGTGGTTACTGTAGCAGCAGCTTAGTGAGCCCATCCTTTTATTCATAGGGGGTTTTTTTTTGAAGGAGAGGGAGAGAGATGGATTTATTGTTCCACTTATTTATGCGTTCATTGGTTGATTATTGTACGTGCCCTGACCTGGGATCAATACGCAACCTTGGCTTATCAGGACGCACCTCTAACCAACTGAGCTATCTGGCCAAGGTCAGGACTTAACGTTTTATAAAAGGTGTTTACTGTCAACCTCCTCTGTGTTACTATTCGCTTTGAAACATTGGGTCAGATTATCATTTAATACTTTACATCTTTTTTTTTTTTTTGTATTTTTCTGAAGCTGGAAACGGGGAGAGACAGACTCCCACATGCGCCCGACGGGATCCACCCGGCACGCCCACCAGGGGGCAACGCTCTGCCCACCAGGGGGCGATGCTCTGCCCCTCCAGGCTTCGCTCTGTTGCGACCATAGCCACTCCAGCGCCTGGGGCAAAGGCCGAGGAGCCATCCCCAGCGCCCGGGCCATCTTTGCTCCAATGGAGACTCGGCTGCGGGAGGGGAAGAGAGAGACAGAGAGGAAGGAGAGGGGGAGGGGTGGAGAAGCAGATGGGCACCTCTCCTGTGTGCCCTGGCCGGGAATCGAACCCGGGACTTCTGCACGCCAGGCCGATGCTCTAACACTGAGCCAACAGGCCAGGGCCAATACTTTACATCTTTATTTTTACGTATCATTAGGCTCTTTTTTCCCAAATAAGCCAGCAGTTCCCTATCTTAAAAACTTGTGCCATGTTCTGATTCCCTCTTTCTTGTTTGTCTTAACTGTTCATAGCTAAATTTGTTCAATGAGAAGGCCCAGAAGAAATGGTGGCACTGGTTTAGAAGTCAGACCTGCATTATAATCTTTGTTCTTGTACTTGTTTTACTTATGTGATCTTGAGAAAAAACTGTCTTCAGTTTGTAAAGTGGAGGTTAATACTTTGCAGGGATAATGTAACGAAAGTGCTTTAAAACTAGTATATTTTCGCCTGACCAGGTGGTGACGCAGTGGATAGAGCGTCGGACTGGGATGTGGAAGACCCAGGTTCAAGACCCTGAGGTTGTCAGCTTGAGCGCAGGCTTATCTGGCTTGAGCAAAAAAGCTCACCAGCTTGGACCCAAGGTCGCTGGCTTGAGCAAGGGGTTCCTCAGTCTGCTGAAGGCCTGCCGGTCATGGCACATATGAGAAGGCAATCAATGAATAACTAAGGTGTCGCAAGGAAAAACTGATGATTGATGCTTCTCATCTCTCTCTCTGCGTTCCTGTCTGTCCCTATGTATCCCTCTCTCTGACTCTCTCTGTCCCTGTAAAAAAAAAAACAAAAAAAACTAGTACATTTCCATAGTAATCTACAGTGTGATTTTTTTTCATCTTTTCTTCTCAACCACTGATACTTTATTAAGCTTGCAGTTTAGATCCCCCCAACCTGTTTTTCATTATCTTCTGTAATTGGCTTCTAATTTATTTACAGGTTCTATGTTCATCCTTCACTTAATTGCCTCCTATCTTGCCAGCCTATTAATTCTGAATGTCACTTAACTACTCCATTTCTTCCTATGTTCCTTGGGGATGATAGTGTTACCTACCTTATTGGGTTTTTGGGAAGATTAAAGGAGTTAACATTTGCAAAGGATTTAGAATAATGTCTGTCACTTGGAATCAGATAGTATTGTTACTGATTGCATGTTACCTATTAAGTAGTTGAAAAGGTCATGGCCAAATTAAAATTCCTGGAACATATGCTGGTAGAATTTTAGCCAAGTTGTCATTAATGGTACTCCCAAGGGTGACAAATCATAGTTGGTTGCAATCTTCTGTACTGTTATCTTGTGCCTTCCTTGTGTTGGTACCTCTTGCTTCTGCCAGCACCCTCTGGGCTTCCTCTCTCCATTTATTCCTTTTTTTTTGTATTTTTCTGAAGTGAGAAGCGAGGAGCCAGAGAGTCACACTTCTGCATGCCTCTGACCTAGATCTATCCGGCCTGCCCACCAGGGGGTGATGCTCTGTCCCTCTGGGGCATTGCTCCATTGCAACCTGAGCCATTCTAGTGCCTGAGGTGGAGGCCATGGAGCCACCCTCAGTGCCCGGGCCAACTTTGCTCTAATGGAGCCTTGGCTACGGGAGGGGAAGAGAGAGATAGAGAGAAAGGAGAGGGGGAAGGGTAGAGAAGCAGGTGGGTGCTACTCCTGTGTGCCCTGGCTGGGAATCGAACCTGGGACTTCCACATGCTGGGCCAACTAGCCAGGGCCTTAATAATTTTATTTATTGATTTTACAGAGGTGGGGGCAGGGAACATGAATAGTTGCTTCACTCTAGCTGTTCACTGGTTGCTTGTCATATGTGCGTTGACCAGGCAAGCCCAGGGTTTTGAACTGGTACCTCAGCATTCCAGGTCAATGCTTTATCCACTGCACCACTACAGGTCAGGTAGGTCCTCCTGTTATAGTCCTTTAATGAATTGCTACTTCCCCTTCATAATGCTTATCACAATTTGAGTTAAATATTCATGTGGTTGTTTACTATTTGTCTTTTCCATTAGAAGACTCTATGAGGGCAGAGTCAGAGAGGGATAGACAGGAAGGGAGAGAGATGAGAAGCATTAATCATCAGTTTTTCGTTGCGACATCTTAGTTGTTCATTGATTTCTTTCTCATATGTGCCTTGACCATGGGCCTTCAGCAGACCCAGTAACCCCTTGCTCAAGCCAGCGACCTTGAGTCCAAGCTGGTGAGCTTTAGCTCAAACCAGATGAGCCTGCGCTCAAGCTGGTGACCTTGGGGTCTTGAACCTGGGTCCTCCACATCCCAGTCCGACGCTCTATCCACTGCGCCACCACCCTGTCAGGCAGGAAATAAAGTTTTAAAATTTTTTATATCTAGGCCCTGGCCGGTTGGCTCAGTGGTGGAGTGTCGGCCTGGCGTGCAGGAGTCCTGGGTTCGATTCCCAGCCAGGGCACACAGGAGAAGCGCCCACCTGCTTCTCCACCCCTCCCCCTCTCCTTCCTCTCTGTCTCTCTCTTCCCCTCCCACAGCCAAGGCTCCATTGGAGCTAAGTTGGCCTGGGCGCTGAGGATGGCTCTGTGGCCTCTACCTCAGGCACTAGAATGGCTCTGGTTGCAACAGAGCAACGCCCCAGATGGGTAGAGCATTGCCCCCTGGTGGGCATGCCAGGTGGATCCCGGTTGGGCGCGTGCGGGAGTCTGTCTGACTGCCTCCCCGTTTCCAGCTTCAGAAAAATACAAAAAGAAAAAAAAAATTCTTGTATCTCACTTGGCCAGGTGGTGGCGCAGTGAATAATAGTGCATCGGCTTGGGATGCTGAGATCCCAGGTTCCAAACTCCGAGGTTGTTTGCTTGAGCATGGGCTCATCCAGCTTGACCATGAGGTCGCTAGCCTGAGTGTGGGATCATGGACATGACCCAGTGGTCACTGGCTTGAAGCCCAAGGTTGCTGGCTTGAGCAAGGGGTCACTGGCTTGGCTGGAGCCCTGCCTTAGTCAAGGCACATATGAGAAAGCAATCAATGAACAACTAAAGTGCCACAAGTACGAGTTGATGCTTCTCATCTCTCCTTTTTTTTTTCTTCTTTTTGTATTTTTCTGAAGTTGGAAACGGGGAGGCAGTCAGACAGACTCCCGCATGCGCCTGACCGGGATCCACCCAGCACGCCCACCAGGGGGCGATGCTCTGCCCATCTGGGGCATTGCTCTGTTGCAACCAGAGCCATTCTAGCGCCTGAGGCGGAGGCCACGGAGCCATCCTCAGCGCCAGGGCCAACCCAACTTTGCTCCAATGGAGCCTTGGCTGCTGGAGGGGAAGAGAGAGACAGAGAGGAAGGAGAGGGGGAGGGGTGGAGAAGCAGATGGGCGCTTCTCCTGTGTGCCCTGGCTGGGAATCGAACCCAGGACTCTTGCATGCCAGGCTGACACTCTACCACTGAGCCAACTGACCAGGGCCTCTCTCCCTTCTTGTCTGTCCTTTTCTCTCAAAAAAAAGAAAATCTTATATTTCCAATATCTATTATAGAAAGTGAATACATATGGATGGTAGTCATTATGATTATTCTAGTTAGTGGTTTTCTTGGCTTAGCCACAACCCTCAATTAAAAATTACATTATTAACAGCCAATACCCACACTCAACTTTAGGAAACCAAAAGTTTCATAAACCTTCACTTACCATTACTATGTATATGAAGTAACAGTAATGAAGTACTGATGTTTTCTATTCTGTCTCATTAAAAACTCTAGTTATAACTTACTAATGGGTTACAACTGGATTCTTTTAATCGACAGGTTTTTTCTTCTATAACTGAGTGACATGGTCTTAGTTTTTTTTTGGCCTTTGTGCTTTCTCTCTGCCAACTTTTTTTTTTTTTGTATTTTTCTGAAGCTGGAAACGGGGAGAGACAGTCAGACAGACTCCCACATGCGCCCGACCGGGATCCACCCGGCACGCCCACCAGGGGCGATGCTCTGCCCCTCGGGGGCGTCGCTCTGTCACGACCAGAGGCACTCTAGCGCCTGGGGCAGAGGCCAAGGAGCCATCCCCAGCGCACGGGCCATCCTTGCTCCAATGGAGCCTTGGCTGCGGGAGGGGAAGAGAGAGACAGAGAGGAAAGAGGGGGGCGGTGGAGAAGCAAATGGGCGCTTCTCCTATGTGCCCTGGCCGGGAATCGAACCCGGGTCCCCCGCACGCCAGGCCGACACTCTACCGCTGAGCCAACCGGCCAGGGCCCTTTTTTAACAGAGACAGAGTCAGAGAGAGGGATAGACAGGGACAGAGAGACAGGAACGGAGAAAGATGAGAAACATAAATCATCAGTTTTTCGTTGCGACACCTTAGTTGTTCATTGATTGCTTTTTCATATGTGCCTTGACCGTGGGCCTTCAGCAGACCGAGTAACCCCTTGCTTGAGCCAGCGACCTTTGGTCCAAGCTGGTGAGCTTTGCTCAAACCAGATGAGCCCTCGCTCAAGCTGGCGACCTTGGGGTCTCGAACCTGGGTCCTCCACATCCCAGTCCAACGCTCTATCCACTGTGCCACTGCCTGGTCAGGCTCTGCCAATTCTTTTTTTTAAAGAATACTTAATTTTTTTTAATTTTTATTTTTTTTAATAGAGACAGAGCGAGAGTCAGAGAGGCCAGACAGACAGGAACACAGAGAGATGAGAAGCATCAATTATCAGTTTTTTGTTGTGGCACTTTAGTTGTTCTTTAATTGCTTTCTCATATGTGCCCTGAATGTGGGCTATAGCAGACTGAGTAACCCCTTGCTCAAGCCAGTGACCTTGGGTCCAAGCTGGTGAGCTTTGCTCAAACTAGATGAGCCCGCACTCAAGCTGGTGACCTTGGGGTCTTGAACCTGGGTCCTCCGCATCCCAGTTCGACGCTCTATCCACTGTGCCACCGCCTGGTCAGGCTCTGCCAACTTTTTGATACTTTTAGAATCCACATGCCTCTTCCTCCATTTTTTGGAGTTGCATATAATTTTTTTTAAATTTATTGATTGATTTTAGAGAGAAAAGAAGAAATATAGAGAGAAAGCATTAGTTTGTTGTTTCAGTTAGTTGTGCCTTCATTGGTTGCTTCCCGTCTGTGCCCTGACAGAGGATTGAATCTGCAACCTTTACATATCTGGATGATGCTCTAACCCAGTGGTAGTCAACCTTGTCCCTACTGCCCACTAGTGAGCATTTCAGCTTTCATGGTGGGTGGTAGCGGAGCAACCAAAGTATAAATAAAAAGATAGATTTAACTACAGTAAGTTGTTTTATAAAGATTTATTCTGCCAAACAGCGAAAATCCGACATAAAGTATTTGGTAAGTAATTATTATTATATGCTGTAACTTGCTGTAACTCTGCTTTATAAACTTTATAAAGTACAGTTACTTCCCTACTTTATAAATCACCATTACTGTGGAACCGGTGGGCAGTTAGAAAATTTTACTATTAACAGAGATACAAAAGCAGGCGGTAGGTATAAAAAGGTTGACTACCCCTGCTCTAACCAAGTGAGCTAACCAGTCAGGACTTGGAGTTGCATATCTTAAGATGATGTCAGTCTGACCAGGCAGTGGCACAGTGGATAGAGGAGCATTGGCTTGGGACGCTGAGGACCAGATTTGAAACCCTGAGGTTGCCGGCTTGAGCTCAGGCTTATCTGGTTTGAGCGCAAGCTCACCAGCTTGAGCCCAAGGTTGCTGGTTTGAGCATGGGATCATAGACATGACCCATGGTCGCTGGCTCGGCTGGAGCCCCACCCCCCTAATCTAGGCACATATGAGAAGGTGATCAATGAACAACTAAGGTGCCACAACTATGAGTTGATGCTTCTCATCTCTCTTCCTGTTTGTCTCTTTTGCTTAACAATGTCAGACATACAAATGTTCTATTGATACAAGGCCCTGGCTGGCTAGCTCAGTGGTAGAGCGTTGGCCACGTATGTGGAAGTCCTGGGTATGATTCTTGGCCAGGGCACACAGGAGAAGCACCCATGTGCTTCCCCACCCTTTCCCCTCTCCTTCCTCTCTATCTATCTCTTCCCCTCCTGCAGCCAAGGCTCCATTGGAGCAAAGTTGGCCCGGCTGCTGAGGATGGCTCCATGGCCTCTGCCTCAGGTGCTAGAATGGCACTGGTTGCAATGGAGCAATGCCCCCTGGTGGGCTTGCTGGGTGGATCTTGGTTGGGTGCATGCGAGAGTCTATCTCTGCCTCTTTTTTTCTCACTTCAGAAAAATTAAATTAAAAAAAAGCGCCTGACCAGGTGGTGGCGCAGTGGATAGAGCGTCGGACTGGGATGCAGAGGACCCAGGTTCGAGACCCAGAGGTTGCCAGCTTGAGCGCGGGCTCATCTGGTTTGAGCAAAAGCCCACCGGCTTGAACCCAAGGTTGCTGGCTCCAGCAAGGGGCTACTCGGTCTGCTGAAGGCCCGCGGTCAAGGCACATATGAGAAAACAATCAATGAACAACTAAGGTGTCGCAACAAAAAACTAATGATTGATGCTTCTCATCTCTCTCCATTCCTGTCTGTCTGTCCCTGTCTATCCCTCTCTCTGACTCACTGTCTCTGTAAAAAAAACCCAAAAAAACCCCCCCAAAAACAAAAAACCCCAAAAAACAAAAAAAAAACTGTTAATACATAAAAACTTAGTCTTTCAAAACTTATATTTGTATTTAATGGTATGGTTTTACACTTTGTACTATCTTAATGCTCCTTAGGTCTCCAAATTGCAATGTACAGTTTCTTTTTTTAAAAAAATTGATTTTTCCCTGACCAGGCGGTGGCGCAGTGGATAGAGCATTGGACTGAGATGCGGAGGACCTAGGTTCGAGACCCCGAGGTTCCTAGCTTGAGTGCGGGCTCATCTGGTTTGAGCAAAAGCTCACCAGCTTTGACCCAAGGTCGCTGGCTTGAGCAAGGTGTTAACCCCATGGTCAAGGCACATATGAGAAAGCAATCAATGAACAACTAAGGTGTCACAACGAAAAACTGATGATTGATCCTTCTCATCTCTCTCCGTTCCTGTCTGTCTGTCCCTATCTATCCCTCTCTCTGACTCTCTCTCTCTGTTAAAAAAAAAATTTCGAGAGTGGAGAGAGAAAGGGGCAGGGAGGAGTGGGAAGCATCAATTAGTACTTTCCTCTTGTATGTGCCATGACCAGGCAAGCCCGGGGTTTTGAACTGGCAACCTCAGCATTCCAGGTCAATGCTTTATCCACTGTGCCACTACAGGTCAGGCCTACAGTGGTTTCTTTTAGCTGCTATGGATAGATCCAGACAGATCTTTAGAATCAGAATTCTACATGGTATATTTATCAGTATATACAGAGTTGCCAGGATAGTATTCCTCATTCTTATGCCCATTATACCAGAGTGATTTCTGACTGTGCTGGATACTTGAGCATTCTGCAGTTTCTTTTTTTTTTTTAACAGAGACAGAGAGTCAGAGAGGATAGATAGGGACAGACAGACAGGAAGGGAGAGAGATGAGAAGCATCAATTATTAGTTTTTCGTTGCAACACCTTAGTTGTTCATTGATTGCTTCCTCATATGTGCCTTGACAGTGGGGCTACAGCAGACTGAGTAACCCCTTGTTTGAGCCAGTGACCTTGGGCCCAAGCTGCTGGGCTTTTGCTCAAACCAGATGAGCCCGCGCTCAGGCTGGCGACCTCAGGGTCTTGAACCTGGGTCCTCTGTGTCCCAGTCTAACGCTCTATTTATTGCGCCATTGCCTGGTCAGGCGAGCATTCTGCAGTTTCATATGTAATCATTGTCCTTCAATGTTTCAGCTCCCACTTTTTCAGCATAATTTTTTCCCCCACATTTTTGTTTTTTTTGTCATTCCATCTATACCTTTGCTCACATATCTTAAAACTAGGAACAACCCCTTGTATTTGTTTTACTTCTGACAGAAGTATTCCTTGAGTAAACTACCTACTGCATTTCACACTTCTCATTCAGATTTGCAGCTCTCATTTAGTGCGTTTGTTACAAGCAAATGCAGGGTCATGATCATGTACCTTTTGCCCAGTACATCATGGTGTTCCTGTGATAAGCATTCAGCCTTGCTCATTACCATTAGTCCACCTCTGGCTTTGCTTAATAGCCACTGATCTTAAAATTAAATCCAGTTTAAATCATATGAAATTACAGGTTGTGCTTTCTTCCCTTTTCTGATGGGGGAGTGGGGGAAGGGAGAGGAGGGTAGATGTGGGCACATAGTGAACCCCTGACAGGCTTGCTGGGCCCTGCCTCCGTAACTTCTGTTTCAAGAAATCTAGAGTGAACCTGAGAATTTGACTAACAAGTTTCCAGATGCTGCTGCTGCTGGTTTGTGGCCACACTTTGAGAACCACTGGGCTAGGTAAAAGCAGCTTATGTTGTTTTCTTGTCATGTTTCCTCTTCTTCAGGCAGGGAAGACATACGAGTTACTAAACTGTGACAAGCACAAGTCTATGTTGTTGAAGAATGGACGGGACCCTGGGGAAGTGAGACCAGACATAGCTCACCAGGTAACTCCAGGGACAGAGCTCAAATCCCCTTGAGCCCTTGTATGGAAGGCAAAGTAGCTGCATGCTACTTCTTGTCCGTCTTAACTGTGCCCTGATATCTGACTCCCCCAGAGTTTACTGATGCTGATGGACAGCCCCCTGAACCGAGCTGGCTTGCTGCAGGTTTATATCCATACACAGAAGAATGTGCTGATTGAAGTGAACCCCCAGACTCGAATACCCAGAACCTTTGACCGCTTTTGTGGCCTCATGGGTAAGATCTTTAAGAGTGAAGAAGGGAAGAAGAGGGAATGATTGATCCCAGAACAAGGACTCTTCATTATTTTCCACGTGTATGGGTAAAGCCTGCATGGGTTCCTGGCAGAGTAAAATAGGGAGAGAGCAAACCCATCAGTATACCACTAGTCTTGTGCTTGATGACTGCTTGGTCATAACATTTTCGGAGTACAGTGGAGTCAGACAGGACATGTGGAACCCCCCTTACCCATGAGTGTTTCTGATTAGATTACTGGGCAGAAATGCAGTCTCCACCTAGCTCTGAACTTTTTTTTTTTTTTTTTTGCCTAGTTCAGCTTTTACACAAACTCAGTGTTCGAGCAGCTGATGGCCCCCAGAAACTCTTGAAGGTGAGGTATTGACGCCTCTTGGTTGGAGGTGGGGTTCTGAGAACTTCTCTGGGCTCAGTTTTCTCTTTTACTTTAGGTAATTAAGAACCCGGTGTCAGATCACTTCCCAGTTGGGTGTATGAAAGTTGGCACTTCCTTTTCCATCCCAGTTGTCAGTGACGTGCGAGAGCTGGTGCCCAGCAGCGACCCTATTGTTTTTGTGGTGGGGGCTTTTGCCCATGGCAAGGTAAGGTCTGGGCTCAACTCATATTTTTCATAGAGCTGAAGCTTAGTACAGAATTCTGGGAGTAGTTAGCATTTGATGATCCTTATCCTCCGTTGGGAAAGAGGGTAGGGACAAAGCTGGAAGACAAGTGGGTTCCCTGACCCACCCCGGGATGCATCCTTTGAGGACTGCTGGCATATTTGTAATAGTCAAAGCTAGGACCTTTTTATCCTTTGTACAAATTTGATATAAATAGTGCTGTGAAAGACGAGATCAGTCCAATTTTCCTACCCTAAAGAAGGACCAAACCTGTTACAGAATTATCAAGTCGACTGATAGAACTGTTCTTTTCTCAGGTCAGTGTGGACTATATAGAGAAGATGGTGTCCATCAGCAACTACCCCCTTTCTGCTGCCCTCACCTGTGCAAAACTTACCACAGCCTTTGAAGAAGTGTGGAGGGTCATCTAACAGTGGGGCCTTGTTCTGAAACTGAGACTGTTGACCTTGCATCCCTCGACTCTCAACTCATTGTTGGAAGATGACCTTCCTGCACCAAGACTGTGGGGTTAGTGGAAGTTGAGGCTGTATATTTGCTATTTGTTTATCTTATAAACACTGTTCTTGCAAAATTGGTTGTTCTCTGGGGATTACTAAACTGAGTATCTAATGGTGAAAACTCTTCGTCCTCTTAAAGGTGTGAGGTTACTGTATTTGCAGTTTTGTTCCAGGCTTTCCTGGTGGGCTCTAGCCCACACTTCTGGGATTGCTTGCTCTAAAGGAGACTGCTCTGATTATTGGAGCCATGGTCAGCTCGCACACTGTGTCTGAAAGAAAGCATCCAGGAATGCTAGCAGTGAAAAATTGAACAAACAGAAGTGATTTTATCTGATACAGTTCCAAGGTAGAAAAAGTGGAGCAGGCAAGGTCTGTGCCAGTCCCCACCCCCCCATGGGGGGAGTGGTGGCAGCAGCATGTATACAATCATAGTAAATTGGCAGAAGAAAAACACAATAGATTCCTGGCTAGAGGGGGAGAGATAAGGCAACGTGCATGGGGGAGCCCAGAGGGGAGACATGGGCCCCTCTACTCCTCCCATAAGAGTTTCCCCTTTGGCCCAAATGGAGACTTGGCTGTGAGCAGAGGCACAGCTGGGAGTGACGTGTCTCCCTGCTCCCTGGCTTCTGTGTCTCTGTGCTCTGGGGTGAAGGAGTGTGGGAAGGGAGACAAGTCATTTCTGCACCCGTCTTGCTCTAGGCCACCTGCAGAAGAAATTTGATTGGAAGGCTGGTCAGTTATTCTTTCTTGTCCTTGGTCTATAGCCCTTCTTCGAGGCATATTAAGTTAGTGCCCATACTGTGTTTCCTAGTAGCCACACTGAGATTTACCCTAAATTTCTAACACTTGCCCATCCCCATGCCCCCAATCTATTGCTCTGTTGCCTGGTGATTTCAGTTTAGCTGTAGGGATGTTAACTTACCAGGGAAATAGATTAATAGATTACTCCATTTTCTTTAACTTCTCTTTCCTTGGCACCATTGCTTTGCGAAGATAAGGCAATATGAATAGCAGGCTCAGGAAGAAGACGTGGCCCAGGAAATAGATGGATTTATACACCTGTGGAGATAGAGGCCATCCAGGTAGCCCGAGGGCATATTATATCCCTCACTTCCTGGGGTTTCAATGGTTCCCTCCCATCCTGCGAGCAGGCCCTCATTTACCTTAAACCATTTGTCCCATGTGAAGAGGCAGAAGGCAGTCATTGAGTAACCCATGAAGAGCCAGTGGATGGTCTGCTGCACCAAATAGTAGAAGGGCTGTAGGACGGTGATGGAAGCCAGACTGTCCAGGAGTGGGCTGTCTCGAATCAGGCAGGCAGTCTGATGAGGAAGGGAAGAGGTCATCAGTGTCTCCCCTCTTCTCATATTCCTCTTTCACCCACCACCCTGAAGGCCTACCTGTCTTTCCACAATAACGATGAGGAATTCCATCTGGAAGCAGACCAGGTATCCTGAGTGTAGGCCGTGCCAGAGGGCCAGGAATAACAATGAGAGACCCTGAGATACTTCTTTACATCCAAGGAACTTGAGTCGTTTGAAGAAGTAGCTAGAGAAAAGGGTGCGTCAGGGTGAGCTGCAGATTGTCCACACACTCCCACTGGGTTCTCGGTGCCCTGAGGAGTGCAGTGGTGGTGGCTAGCTCCTTGGGGCCACCTGCAGTGAGGGAAGCTGAGCCAGCTGGTTGGCTTTAGAGATGAAAGGCAGTGACATTGACTCAGTTTAGAGACAGGAAATGGACCTACAACTTAGCTGGGTGAACTTGGGCAAGCCAGGTAATGACTAGTGCCTGCTGAGTGCTTGCTGGTGAACTGCAGTGAGCAGGGCAGACCAGTTTTCTGCTTGTGCTGCTTACGCTGTAGTGGTGGGACAAATAAACCAACATGCTTATAAATGGCCACGGAGGACACAAAGCCAGGGCCGAATTGGGATTAAAACCCAGGACTCAAAGCACTTCTATATCATGCTTTTGTTTTTCAAATAATGACAGGAATGGTTTTTGGGAGGGTAGGGGTGGGCACACAAGTTCCTGTGTAGGGGAAAGTGTGGGAATGATCGGAGGTTCTACCCAGAGGGGAAAGATAGAAGCAACAATACATTTCTGCCCTCAAATCCAGGAAAGTGGTGGAAGGTAGAGGCTCAAGTCCAGACTTCCCCGCCCCGCTGCTTACCGGGACACCCAAGCATTGGTGTTGATGTTGAAAGAGGCGATGGTGCCGGTGAAACGGGGTGTTGTTTCAAAGAGCCAGACCTTCATGTTGGCGCAGGCATCCCACTTTGCCTTTCCGTTTTCATCAAAGTCATTGAAGCCCAGCCCCGTCAAAATGCATACTCCTTCCTGAGGGAAGGACCGACTCAGGGTTCTTGCCACTCTCTTCCCGATGTCCCCTGCAGCTTGTCTATGACCCTATTTTATCTTTTCTACTTACTGTGACCAGCCAACAGGTGACGTATTTGTACAGCACAAACTTGCCCCAGATCAGCATGTACATGCAGCGGAACCAGAAAGGGCGGTTCTTTAGGGAAGAACAAACATGTGCGTTAGGTCTGGTGAATTTCCCTACTGTTCTTCCTTTCTACCCTCGTGGCTGACTGCTTCATGTCCTCCTGACAGCCTGCCTAAATGCCTCTACAACAGGCTAAGAGGATGAGCAGGGAGCCCAGTGAACATCCGTTCACCACCTTTTCCTTGGAGAGTCCCAGAAACAGCACTGTTCTTAACTCCTCTTCTGAAGTACTGAGCACTTGGGACACTAAGTACCGAGAGACTTTTATGTATTTGTGCTCAGTGTGAATTTATGGAGACAACCTACCTAGAGTGGGTATGAAACTGTTGCAAGCCTGTCAGCTGGATGGGAGCAAAAACCAGCACTTACCCCTCCCATGAATTCTGAACTCCCTAAAAGCCCCCATCTATCAAGAGAAGAAACAGGCTGGAGAGGACCAGCAGCTGCTACTCTGGGCTGTAATGCAGCAAGCTAAGAGCTGCTCCTGGGGAAGGTAAGGGGTGCTGAGAGTGCACCTGGCACAGCCCTGTGCCCACGCAGGTCATTCAGTGCTGTCTGATGAACATGTCCCGGCCGGGCTGGCATTGACACCAACTCTCACAGATCTAGAGCAAAACCAATATGCATTTGTTGATGGTCTCACCCACTTCTTGGCTATCTACATGGATCCTTGCCTGTCCATTTTCTATCTCAGGTGCAGTCACACTGCTGCTGCTTTAGTAACAACTCACTTCATAGTCTTCGGTGAGGAGATAGTTTTCTGTGATGTGGGGGCTGAGCAGGACGTAGCCGACCAGGTAGACAAGGCCCAGACTCAGGCGCCTGAGAGAAGGTACAGTGCTGGAAAGGAACAAGGGGGGGTCACTGTATGCAGAAGCCATCTGAGACGGGACGAACAGCTCCACTGCCCCAAGTATACAGGCAGTTCCTGGTACCGAGGTAGGTTCTATAGGTTTGAAAATGTTTAAGTATATGGTAAGACAAACATCTAAGTTGCATTTAATAGGTAAAAGTACCTGTTCCAACTTACATACATTCATCGTAAGAACAAACCTGCAGAACCTATCTCATTCATAACCCGGGGACTGCCTGTTCTCAGTCTCAAGGAAAGACTTCTCCATGTGGCTGCCTCTGAGGAATGGTGAATGCAAACTCGGCAAGTTACAGGGCAGGGAGGACAGCAGGGAGGGAGCAATCTGTGGTGCTTCCCCTCAGGAATACTGCAGATCTTGAGGTCTCACCCATGTCCTTAGTCTATAGCAGGGCTGAAAACCCAATGGATCCACTCATTCCTATCCTGGTTGAATTGATGCTCAAATGCAGCCTGGACCTGTTCTCAGTGAAAGGATTTTCTCTTTTTTTTTTTTTTTTTTTTAACAGAGACAGAGAGAGTCAGAGGGATAGATGGAAACAGACATCTCTTCCTACGGAGAGAGATGAGAAGCATCAATTATCAGTTTTTCGTTGTGAAACCTTAGTTGTTCATTGATTGTTTTCTTATATATGTGCCTTGACCATGGGGCTACAGCAGACCGAGTAACTCCTTGCTCGAGCTAGCGACCTTGGGTTCAAGCTGGTGAGCTTTGCTCAAACCAGATGAGCCTATGCTCAAGCTGGCAACCTCGGGATCTCGAACCTGGGTCTTCCGCATCCCTGTTTGACGCTCTATCCACTGTGCCACCCACCTGGTCAGGTTTCAGTGAAGGGATTTTTATGGTAACTAACTGTAACATTTTTCTACTGTGATATATCTTTTTTTTTTTTTTTTCCCTGTATTTTTCTGAAGCTGGAAACGGGGAGAGACAGTCAGACAGACTCCCGCATGCGCCCGACCGGGATCCACCCGGCATGCCCACCAGGGGCGTCGCTCTGCCGCGATCAGAGCCACTCTAGTGCCTGGGGCAGAGGCTGAGGAGCCATCCCCAGTGCCCAGGCCATCTTTGCTCCAGTGGAGCCTCGCTGCGGGAGGGGAAGAGAGAGACAGAGAGGAAGGAGAGGGGGAGGGGTGGAGAAGCAGATGAGCGCTTCTCCTGTGTGCCCTGGCTGGGAATCGAACCTGGGATTTCCGCACACCAGGCCGACGCTCTACCACTGAGCCATCCGGCCAGAGCCGATATATCTTTATATATACTTAAAATATTTTTTTAATGAGAAAATTTTTTTTTTAAGATTTTATTCAATTTTGAGAGGAGAGAGAGAAAGAGAGAGAGAGAAGGAGAAGGTGAGGAGGAGTAGGAAGCATCAACTCCAGTATGTGCCTTGACCAGGCAAGCCCAGGGTTTTGAACTGGTGACCTCACTGTTCCAGGTCGATGCTTTATCCACCGAGCCACCAGAGGTCAAGTGAAAATATTTTTTTAATTAAAAAAAAAAATTTATTGACTTTAGATCGAGAGACAAAGTTCAGCCTATTCCTGTATGTGAGCTGAACGGGGATCGAACCAGCAACCTTTATCAGGATGATATTCTAACCAACTGAGCTATCCAGCCAGGGCTGAAAATGGTTTTAAAGGCAAGGAAGTGACTGGTTCAGGCAAAATTCTGTGGCATAAAAGTACATTTTTATGTTTGTTAGAATGGATGTCTGGAAGTGACCTAAGCTGACAAGGGCCCACTGCCTGCAGTGAGCAGCGCAGAGTGCCTGTCTCGCAGTCCAGGGCCTGGGGGCAGAGGCCTGGGAGCCTGGGCCATGCCTGAGAATGCCGCCAGGGCTGGTCCTCAGGAAAGTCACTTCAGAAATGGCTTTATAGTGGGTGAGACACTTACACAGAGGTCTTGGCCAAGAAGGACAATTACCTGTTTGGTATCTTTCCTGGTATGTCAGTCAGTTGTCTCTGCACCAGCTTCATGTAGTGGTTCATTGAGAACTGGGGCCCTACCAAGAAGGCCCCATAGAAGTAGGAGAAACCAGCAACTTCCAGCAGGGAAGGGACACCCCGTATGGCATATTTCTGTTGCTCAGAGGACAAGGAATTCTATGCCAAGAAGAGAATGAATGGTTCAGGATAGCCTTGAATCTCCCTGCAAGAGCCAGTCTGTGTGTTGCCCACCCTTCTGGCCCACTGAACTGGTTCTTTAAACAGCCATCTCTGAGGGGATGATATAGAGAAAGTAGTTGCTTTATGTGGAAACTAGTGTGTGTAGAAACAGTTGCCTGCAGCTGCTTTTCCAAATTCTTGCTGGCATTGCTGTCTGGACTTGGTGTAAGAGCTGGATCCGGGCAAATTAGTTTGCTGATCATTGATTGCTCAGTGCTGTCTGACAGGGAGACCACATAGGCTGGGGGTGAGGGGTGGGCTCTGCCCCTGGCATTTGGGTCCAGTCTTTTGGTAACAGCCTCTCTCCTTCCCTCTGGTTTTAGTTCCTTAACCTTTCTGTGCAGGAATTGTTCTTACCTGATGTTGTCCTCCATCAAAGTAGTCAACAGCCAAACCTGAGCAGAGAGAGAAGGTATGGGTAGAGTGCAGGGAGAGGACACTGAAGATGTGACCTGTGGACTGAGGGTAGCAGGAGTGTCAGGAGAGCACAGAGTAAGTTTATGGTCACATGGGGAGGAGCCTAGGTGTAAAAGGGGAAGGTGGTGACTCATCACTTACCAATCAGTTTCAAGGTCAGAACACAATGAGGCATTGTCCACTTGATATCGTAGTTGCCAGTGGCTGTGTAATAATACCCGGCAAGAAGGTAGGCCTAGGAGAAGGGAAGTATTTATTCTAGTGTTGCTATGATTTATTTCAGGGGTCCCCAAACTTTTTACACAGGGGGCCAGTTCACTGTCCCTCAGACCGTTGGAGGGCCATACTATAAAAAAAAAACCTGAACAAATCCCTATGCACACTGCACACATCTTATTTTAAAGTAAAAAAGCAAAACGGGAACAAATACAATATTTAAAATAAAGAACAAGTAAATTTAAATCAACAAACTGACCAGTATTTCAATGGGAACTATGGGCCTGCTTTTTGCTAATGAGATGGTCAATGTGCTCCTCTCACTGACCACCAATGAAAGAGGTGCCCCTTCTGGAAGTGTTGCAGGGCCTGGATAAATGACCAGGGCTGGATAAATGACCTCAGGGGGCCGCAGTTTGGAGACCCCAATTTATTTTCTCCCTGCTCTGAAATCTCACGTATTCTTTCCTTTCTCCCAGTGTCGTCATTAAAGGATACTGTATTAGAAGTTCCTATAAATGGAGACACTGAAACTGTAAAGGGGAAGACCTTTGTCTCAAGATTTCTCAGCAAAATGCAGGTTAAATTGGGCATTTAGATGCTTAGGTTCTGTAGCTAATTCTAAGTTGATTTTCTTTTAAAGATTTTACTTACTGATTTTTTTTTTTCAGAGACAGAGAGAGTCAGAGAGAGGGATAGATAGGGACAGACAGACAGGAACGGAGAGAGATGAGAAGCATCAATCATTAGTTTTTTGTTGCGACACCTTAGTTGTTCATTGATTGCTTTCTCATATGTGCCTTGACCGCGGGCCTTCAGCAGACCGAGTAACCCCTTGCTCGAGCCAGCGACCTTGGGTCCAAGCTAGTGAGCTTTGCTCAAACCAGATGAGCCCGTGCTCAAGCTGGTGACCTCGGGGTCTTGAACCTGGGTCCTCCACATCCCAGTCTGACGCTCCATCCACTGCGCCACCACCTGGTCAGGCTTTTACTTATTGATTTTAAAGAGAGGAGAGAGAAGGTGGGGTGGGAAGCATCAGCTCATAGTAGTTGCTTCTTGCATGTGTCTGGACTGGGCAAGCCTGGGGCTTTGAACTGGTGACCTCAGCATGCTCCATCCACTGCGCCACCACAGGCCAGGCTCTAAGTTGATTTTCTGCCTTGCCTTTAAGTGACTCTGCTCATCGATAGCTGGGCTAATCTTGGTCAGAATCAAAGAACCGTCACGCACAACCCTCTGAAAAGAATTAGCTGGCACCCCTTTCCTTGAGGCAGGTGAAGTATTATCACTGCCACCTGCAGATGAAACACCTGGGGCCCAGGTAAAGTGACCAACGTAAAGCCATACTGCTCAGTGTTATGGGGAGAAAGGATCAGAAATTTTATCTCCCAGTTCACTGCTTTTTCTATACCAAAGTCCCTCAGCCCTTCCCAACCCTGCACTGCTGTCAGCTGTGACTGAGCTGCCAAGGGAAAGATGTTTACCATCTGGAAACAAAAGGTAGTGAGAACGGCAGTGACGGTGCGGCCCATCAGTCGCAGGATGAGGAACTGAAGGATGACACATAACAGGGAGTGGTAGAGCTGGGTTCCTGGGTGCAGAAGAGAGCACATTTTAGCTGTTTTTGTTTTTGGGTTTCTTGTTTTTGTTTTTTTTGCATTCTCACTCATGCTGAAACTTCTAAACACAAAGAGAATACATAAAGAAAAACTACTTGGATATTAGGATATCTTTGTCTAAATAGCCGCATGTTCTGAAGAAAGGGAAGGAAATTAATTATATAATAGAAGGAACTGTCATGCAGTTACTGTATTTCTGAATATCTGAGCGCAGGCTTGCTCCTGAGGGGTCTGCTTGGATGTGTTATCCGGATATAGCCACAGCAGAAAGAAACTGATGTTTCTTTATTGATGGGGTCTGGCAAAGGTAACCACTCTCAGAATGCTTATCTAAGAGGACTGTACATAAAAGAATTTAAGCTGTATTCCTGTCCATACTAATACTGTTTTTGCAAGCAGAGCATTATATTGTAACTTCCCTATCCATATCCAGGAAGTTTGCTCAAGTTTCTTCCTTCCCACGTGCCCTCTGATTGTGGGGCCTCTGCCAACCCAGTGTACTTACCAAAGTTAAAATAAGCAATTGAGAGGCCTGTGAAGGTGTGGAAGAGGTGGATGAGGTAGCTGTCCTTGTAGAAAAGGTAATGCCGATAAAACAAAGCCAATGGGTAACCTGAGGGGAGAGCAGAAGAATGTTAAGTATTTGTGGCTGGTATGCTCCCAATTTTGTTTTGGAAGTTTATCTGGCATGAAAGCCCAGAAAGGAAAAACATACATTATATGGATGTCAACAAAGAAGACAATATCCTTCAGAATCAAGTCTCTGTAAATACATTATTTATTTATATTTTATTTTATTTTATTTTTTTTATTTTTGCATTTTTCTGAAGCTGGAAACAGGGAGAGACAGTCAGACAGACTCCCGCATGCGCCCGACCGGGATCCACCCGGCACGCCCACCAGGGGCGACGCTCTGCCCACCAGGGGGCGATGCTCTGCCCATCCTGGGCGTCGCCATGTTGCGACCCTCCTGGGTGTCGCCATGTTGCGACCAAAGCCACTCTAGCGCCTGGGGCAGAGGCCACAGAGCCATCCCCAGCGCCCGGGCCATCTTTGCTCCAATGGAGCCTTGGCTGTGGGAGGGGAAGAGAGAGACAGAGAGGAAGGTGCGGCGGAGGGGTGGAGAAGCAAATGGGCGCTTCTCCTATGTGCCCTGGCCGGAATTGAACCCAGGTCCTCCGCACGCTAGGCCGACGCTCTACCGCTGAGCCAACCGGCCAGGGCCTATATTTTATTTTTTTGTCACAGAGAGACAGAGAGAGAGAGACAAAAAGACAGGAAGGGAGAGAGATGAGAAGCATCAATTCTTCGTTGTGGCATCTTAGTTGTTCATTGATTGCTTTCTCATATGTGCCTTGACTGGGGGGTTCCAGCAAAGCAAGTGACCCTTTGCTCAAGCCAACAATCTTGGGCTTCAAGCCAGTGACCTTGGGCTTCAAGCCAGCGACCTTTGGGCTCAAGTCAGCAACCATGGAGTCATGTCTATGATCCCATGCTAAGCCAGCGACTCTGCACTCAAGCTGGTGAGCCCGTGCTCAGGCCGGAGACATCAGGGTTTTGAATATGGATCCTCTGCCCCATTCTGATGCTCTATCTACTGTGCCACTACCTGGTCAGGTTGTAAATATATATTTAAAACTGAAGATGGCCCTGGCCAGGTAGCTCAGTTGGTTAGAGCATGGTCCTGATGTGCCAAGATTGCAGGTTTGATCCCTGGTTAGGGCACATACAAGAATCAACCGATGTCTGGCTAGGTGGTGGTGCAGTGGATAGAGCATTCATCTGGGATGCTGAGGACCCAGGTTTGAAATCCTGGTTGCTGGTTTGAGCATGGGATCATAGACATGACCCCCATGGTCTCTGGCTTGAGTCTAACATCGCTGGCTTGAAGCCCAAGGTCACTAGCTTAAGCTCAAGGTTGCTGGCTTGAGCAACGGGTTACTGGCTCTGCTGGAACCACCCCCCCATCAAGGCACATATGAGAAAGCAATCCATGATCAATTAAGATGCTGTAACGAGGCCCTGGCCAGTTGGCTCAGCGGTAGAGTGTCGGCCTGGCATGTAGGAGTCCCGGGTTCGATTCCCGGCCAGGGCACACAGGAGAAGCACCCATCTGCTTCACCACCCCTCCTCCTCTCCTTCCTCTCTCTCTCTCTCTCTCTCTTCCCCTCCCGCAGCCGAGGCTCCATTGGAGCAAAGATGGCCTGGGCGCTGGGGATGGCTCCTTGGCCTCTGCCCCAGGCGCTAGAGTGGCTCTGGTCACAATGGGGCAACGCCCCGGAGGGGCAGAGCATCGCCCCCTTGTGGGCAGAGCATGGCCCCTGGTGGGCGTGCCGGGTGGATCCTGGTCGGGCGCATGCGGGAGTCTGTCTGACTGCCTCCCCATTTCCAGCTTCGGAAAAATGAAAAAAAAAAATGATGCTGTAACGAAGATTGATGACTCTTATTTTTCTCCCTTCCTGTTTGTCCCTGTCTGCCCCTCTTTCACTAAAAAAAAAAAGAACCAATAAATGCATAAATAATAAATAAGTGGAACAACAAATTGATAATTCTCTCTCTCTCAAAACAATAAATAAAAATAAAACAAACACCCCCCTGAAGAGAATAGTCTTATACAGAAGCAATAAAGACTGGGTCCGAAGGCTAGGTTTCTCTTATAGCCTATTAAATATCACTAAAGATTTTCTCTTGCATTTTTCTTCAGTATTGCAAGGAATTGAGGATACACAACTATGCCCAGAAACACTATTTTATGATTTTATGATCTATTATAAAATATATATATTTTTGTATTTTTCTGAAGTGAGAAGTGGGGAGGCAGAGAGACAGACTCCACATGTGCCTGACTATAGGATCCACCCGGCAAACCCACTAGGGGGTGATGCTCTTTCCATTTGGGGCGTTGCTGTGTTGCAACCAGAGCTATTCTAGCGCCTGAGGTGGAGACGGAGCCATCCTCAGCACCTGGGCCAACTTTGCTCCAATGGAGCCTTGGCTGTGGGAGGGGAAGAAAGAGATAGAGAAAAAGGAGAGGAGGAAGGGTGGAGAAACAGATGGATGCTTCTCCTGTGTGCCCCAGCCAGGAATTGAACCCAGGATTTCCACACGCCAGGCCAATACCTCTACCACTGAGCCAACTGGCTACGGCCTGCAATTCTTGCTTTTAAATAGTAAGTTGCCGTTCGTTTATCACTGGCAATATATTTGTGAGTTTGGTTAATGGTAATGCTTAGAAGAGTGTCATGCACAAAGAAAGCACTCAATTATTGAGTAAGTAAATGGATAATCTTGTTGTATAATTGGCTTATGTCCTGGTCTTTTTTCCTATACTTACTTTTTTTTTTTTTTTTAAACTTATGATCACAGCCTGTGTACTTATGTAACCTATTTTTTCACATAACAAGAGTATCCACCATTTGATCTTCCTGGTGTCAGGATTTGCTAGTGTTTTTTGACTGCTATTCTCATAACGGGCCAGAATCTTCATCAAATTTTTTTTTTTTTTTTTTTGCATTTTTCTGAAGCTAGAAACAGGGAGAGACAGTCAGACAGACTCCCGCATGCGCCCCACCGGGATCCACCCGGCACGCCCACCAGGGGCGACGCTCTGTCCACCAGGGGGCGATGCTCTGCCCATCCTGGGCGTCGCCATGTTGCGACCCTCCTGGGTGTCGCCATGTTGCGACCAGAGCCACTCTAGCGCCTGGGGCAGAGGCCACAGAGCCATCCCCAGCGCCCGGGCCATCTTTGCTCCAATGGAGCCCTGGCTGCGGGAGGGGAAGAGAGAGACAGAGAGGAAGGCGCGGCGGAGGGGTGGAGAAGCAAATGGGCGCTTCTCCTATGTGCCCTGGCCGGGAATCGAACCCGGGTCCTCCGCACGCTAGGCCGACGCTCTACCGCTGAGCCAACCGGCCAGGGCCTTCATCAAATTTATAGCTTCATGTAAGTTGCTAATTTTATAGATAGATATCCTGTGGATTACTGGCTCATTCATTTATTCAACAAATGTTTATTAAATGCCGACTATATGCTAGGTATTGTGTTTATAGATCACATAATGAGGGACAAGATGGTATGTAATCATTTGTTTTATAGCTAGCTAAGGTGAAGTGATATAGTATTACTAGCTCAAGGGAGAAGGAGACAGCTATGACCCTTTCACAGTCAGATGAATGTGCAAAGGAATAGAATCAAATCTCAGACATATCACATATCAAATTTGGCAGGGACAGAACACATCAGCAAGTATTGCTAAGAACCAGAGCCAGGTACTAGAAAGTATACAGAATAAGATCTGACTGCCGGCCCTGGCCGGTTGGCTCAGCGGTAGAGCGTCGGCCTAGCGTGCGGAGGACCCGGGTTCGATTCCCGGCCAGGGCACACAGGAGAAGCGCCCATTTGCTTCTCCACCCCTCCGCCGCGCTTTCCTCTCTGTCTCTCTCGTCCCCTCCCGCAGCCAAGGCTCCATTGGAGCAAAGATGGCCCGGGTGCTGGGGATGGCTCTGTGGCCTCTGCCCCAGGCGCTAGAGTGGCTCTGGTCGCAACATGGCGACGCCCAGGATGGGCAGAGTATCGCCCCCTGGTGGGCAGAGCGTCGCCCCTGGTGGGCGTGCCGGGTGGATCCCGGTCGGGTGCATGCGGGAGTCTGTCTGACTGTCTCTCCCTGTTTCCAGCTTCAGAAAAATGAAAAAAAAAAAAAAAAAAAAATCTGACTGCCTTAAATCTTTTGCTGTTTGTTTGTTTATTTATTTGGAGAGAAAGAGACAGGGAGATGAGAAGCATCAACTTGTAGTTGCAGCACCTTAGTTGTTCATTGATTGCTTCTCATATGTGCCTTGACTGGGGGGTGCCAGCTGAGCCAGCGACCTTGGGGTTTTGAATCTGGGATCTCAGGGTCCCAGGTCGATGCTCTATCCACTGTACCACTATTGGCCAGGCTTTTGCTGTTTGTTTATTGACTGATTTATTTTTTAATTTTGTTCAGTGATAGCTGGTGAGGCTGAGAGACTCCCGACTGGGATCCAGCAAGCCCACTAGAAGATGATGCTCTGTTCATCTGAGGTGTTGCCCTGTTGCTTAGCAACTGAGCTCTTCTTAGCGCCTGAGGCAGAGGCCATGGAGCCATCCTCAGCACCCAGGGCCAATTCTAAGTTGAACCATGGCTGCAGGAGGGGGAGAGAGAGAGTGAGAAAGAGAAAGAAGTGAGAGGGGGAGGGGTGGAGAAGCTGATGGTCACTTCTCCTGTGTGCCCTGACTGGGAATCAAATCTGGGACATCCACATGCTGGGCCGATGCTCTACCACTGAGCCAATTGGCCAGGGCTGCTGTTTATTTTTATTTATTTATTTATTTTTACAGAGACAGAAAGTCAGAGAGAGGGATAGATAGGGACAGACAGGAAGGGAGAAAGATGAGAAGCATCAATCATCAGTGTTTTGTTGCGACACCTTAGTTGTTTATTGATTGCTTTCTCATATGTGCCTTGACTGTGGGCCTTCAGCTGACCGAGTAACCCCTTGCTCAGGCCAGCGACCTTAGGTTCAAGCTGGTGAGCTTTGCTCAAATCAGATGAGCCCGTGCTCAAGCTGGTGACTTCGGGTTCTTGAACCTGGGTCCTCCGCATCCCAATCCGACGCTCTATCCACTGCACCACCGTCTGGTCAGGCAGTAGTAACTTGCTGAGCTTTCAGTGTGCCTGCCAAGAATAGTTGTTTTTCTTTACTGCAGGATTTATGAACTGTATCTTTGCTTTAAAGTGTAAAAATAGGCTATAAGACAAGAGCAAGTGTCTTGGGTGCTTTCTTTAATTTTTTTTTTATTAGGTGTTTTCTTATAGACTTTGGTGTTTAGCCTGGGAACATCTTTTCTGGCCACTCAAGGCCCTTAGTACTATTTCCTGTTTTCAGGTGTATTTTGGGGGAGTGGAGGTTGTTGAGTTCCACATAGATAGGTTAAGTATTATTGACACTAGTAAACCCACATTAAGAAGATGGAGCGATTGGCAGAAAAATAAAAAGAATGTAGCGGGCCGTTTAGGTTACTGAGAACATTAAGATCATAACGGAGAACAGCAAAGCCTGGATTGAAGCCACAAAGAGGAAGAAGGAACTGTGTTGGGGTGAGTTGCTGTGACAACCCAGAGCTGGTTTTGAGTGTGTAAACACCAAACCTTGCTCTTGGCTGCTGCTCAGCTCAGCAGGCTTTGGAGCCTGGTTATCCAGTCACCCCTTTAGGGATGTGCTGGGGTTTTCTGGAGGGTGTTGTCCCACAAGGTATTTCTGAGTCTTAATGTTATGTGGGAGTCAATGTTTAATATAGTGGCTACAGTCACCTGAATAATTTTTTTTTATTGAGGGTAATCTCCTTTATTTTATTATTAAATTTAATGCAGTGACATTGGTAAATCAGGGTACATATGTTGAGAGAAAACATCTCCAGATTATTTATTATTTTTTTATTTTTATTTTTATTTTTTGCATTTTTCTGAAGCTGGAAACAGGGAGAGACAGTCAGACAGACTCCCGCATGCGCCCGACCGGGATCCACCCGGCACGCCCACCAGGGGCGATGCTCTGCCCATCCTGGGTGTCGCCATGTTGCGACCAGAGCCACTCTAGCGCCTGAGGCAGAGGCCACAGAGCCATCCCCAGCGCCCAGGCCATCTTTGCTCCAATGGAGCCTTGGCTGCGGGAGGGGAAGAGAGAGACAGAGAGGAAGGCGCGGCGGGGGGGGGGGGGGGGGGCGGGTGGAGAAGCAAATGGGCGCTTCTCCTGTGTGCCCTGGCCGGAATCGAACCCGAGTCCTCCGCACGCTAGGCCAACGCTCTACCGCTGAGCCAACCGGCCAGGGCCATCTCCAGATTATTTTGACATTTGATTATGCTGCATACCCCTCACCCAAAGTCAAATTGTCTTCCATCACCTTCTATCTGGTTTTCTTTGTGCCCCTCCCCTCCCCCCCCTCTCCTTCCACGCCCCATCCCCCCCCACCCCTCGTTACCATCACATTCTTGTTCATGTCTCTGAGTCTCATTTTTATGTCCCATCTATGTATGGATTCATATAGTTCTTAGTTTTTTCTGATTTACTTATTTCACTCCATATAATGTTATCAAGGTCCATCCATGTTTCACCTGAATAATCTTTTTTTTTTTTTTTTTTTTTTTCATTTTTCTGAAGCTGGAAACAGGGAGAGACAGTCAGACAGACTCCCGCATGCGCCCGACCGGGATCCACCCGGCACGCCCACCAGGGGACTACGCTCTGCCCACCAGGGGGCGATGCTCTGCCCCTCCAGGGCGTCGCCATGTTGCGACCAGAGCCACTCTAGCGCCTGAGGCAGAGGCCACAGAGCCATCCCCAGCGCCTGGGCCATCTTTGCTCCAATGGAGCCTTAGCTGCGGGAGGGGAAGAGAGAGACAGGAGGGGTGGAGAAGCAAATGGGCGCTTCTCCTGTGTGCCCTGGCCGGGAATCGAACCCGGGTCCTCCGCACGCTAGGCCGACGCTCTACCGCTGAGCCAACCGGCCACGGCTCACCTGAATAATCTTTGAAAAAACAATGAGCCTGACCTATGGTGGCGCAGTGGATAAAGCGTCGACCTGGAAATGCTGAGGTCGCCGGTTCGAAACCCTGGGCTTGCCTGGTCAAGGCACATATGGGAGTTGATGCTTCCAGCTCCTCCCCTCTACTCTCTCTGTCTCTCTCTCTCCTCTCTAAAATGAATAAATAAATAAATAATTAAAAAAAAAAAAGAATCAAGAAAAAACAATGAAAGGCCTGACCAGGCAGTGGCACAGTGGATAGAGAGTTGGACTGGGATGTAGAGGACCCAGGTTTGAGACCTCGAGGTTGCCAGCTTGAATGTGGGCTCATCTGGTTTGAACAAAAGCTCACCAGCTTGGACCCAAGGTCGCTGGCTCGAGCAAGGGGTTACTCGGTCTGCTGTCAAGGCACATATGAGAAAGCAATCAATGAACTAAGGTGTCCCAATGAAAAACTGGTGATTGATGCTTCTCATCTCTCTCCGTTCCTGTCTGTCTGTCCCTATCTATTCCTCTCTCTGACTCTCTCTCTGTCTCTAAAAAACAAAAACAAAAAACAATGAAAGGTCTTGGTAGCTCAGCTGGATAGAGTATTGACCCCATATGCCAAGGTTGTGGATTCAGTTCCCTGTCAGAGAACACACAAGAGTCAAACAAGGAATGCATAAATGAGTAGAATGAAGAATTAGTGTTTCTCTCTCTCTCTCTCCCTAAAATCAATAAATAAAAATAAAAATAATAAAACCAAACCAAAACAATGAAAGTACTTCCTCCTCCTTCTCCCCACCCGGGAGTCTGATTGGGTGGGTCTGAGTGATCTGATGGGCAGCCAGGGTTAGGCAGCACGGCTGCACTAATATCTTAGTGCAAGGCAGCAGTATACCAGGTCCTGAGAATAAGATTCTGAGCTTCATGACTGAGAGTTGCTATCTTTCCTTTAATAGCACCTATGAGGAGGTTTGTTTTATAAACCTAATTGGGAGCTTTTTAAGGACTTACTTGGCAGTACTATAACAGTTTCTTCTTTTTGTTTGTTTTTAAATGGTTATTTTATTGATTTTAGAGAGAAGAAGGGAGAAAGAGACAGGAACATCAGTAGGTTCCTATGTGTGCCCTGACTGGGGATCAAATCAGCAACCTCTGTGCTTTGGGATGATGCTCTAACCAACCGAGCAATCTGGCTAGGGCACTGCCTTTTGTTTTTTCAAACAAGAGCCTTCAGAAACTTGTAGCACACGCAGGACAATGACCTAATCGACCCCCTAAACCCGAGGATCCCACACTAGAATGGGAGCATTTCAATAGCAACACCTAGGCCGTTTTAAATGCTGTGATCTTAAAGCAGACTGCAGGAATACACACGCTCTGGTTGTGTTCAGGGGCTCAGGTCGTCAAGCACATGGAATGTATCCAGCTGTGTTCTCCAGTCAGTCACTGGACACCTACTCAGATCCAACTGCTGTTGGTGTCAGAGACTGGGATCTACCACAACCTAGTTGCTAGTAGAACTCCTTATTCTCTGTACAATCATTGTGAAATTACTTATTAATTCCAAAGGTTCTGAAGTTTCATTTGAAAAAATAGAAATGGGATGTTTTCAATAAGTTTCTTAGTCTTTTCATCCTGTATTGCTATTTCTGGGCTCTGTGGGAATAGGATATGACCCCATTTGATTAGTCAGTGGTTTATAAGACTGGTGAAAAGAAAACAGAGCATGTCTTGGCAAGTGTGAGGGAGAATATAGAACTAGAATTGTTATGTTGACTTAGCCAGATACAGAAAACCAGCTCAGACACTATACAAAGTTAATATAACATCTATAGCATATAGTAGAGATTTTCAAACTTTGTAGTCTCAGGACCACTTTATACTGTTAAAAAATTACTGAAAACTTCACACAACTTTGTTAGTGTGGATACAATCTATTAATATCTACTATATTAGAAAATAAATAAGAAAATTAAAAAATATTACTAATCATTAGAAAACCGTTTATATGTTCATGTAAATATTATACATTTTTTTGTGTGTGACAGAGACAAAGAGAGGGACAGGTAGGGACAGACAGGAAGGGAGAGAGATGAGAAGCATCAATTCTTCATTGCAGCACCTTAGTTGTTCATTGATTGTTTTCTCATATATGCCTTGATCAGGGGGGCTACAGCAGAGTGAGTGACCCCTTGCTCAAGCCGGATGAGCCTATGCTCAAGCTGTCAACCTCAGGGTTTGAAACCTGAGTCCTCCACATCCCCCTCTGACGCTTTATCCACTGCGCCACCACCTGGTCAGGTGTAAATACTATACTTTTAATGAAACAATTATATTTTCCAAAACAAAACCATTTAATGAGATTGGCATTGCTTTACATTTGTACATATTTCTAGCCCTTTTCTAGCTAAACAGAAGATAGCTGGATTCTCAAATTTGCTTCTGTATTTAATCTGTTGTAATATGTTGTTTTGGTTAAAATATATGAAGAAAATCTGGCTTTACACAGATTTAGCATTAGAAAGTGAATCAATAGCCTTTTCAGATAAGTTTGGATATTCTTTTTTTTAAAGATTTTATTTATTCATTATAGAGAGGAGAGAGAGGGAGAGAGAGAGAGAGAGAGAAGGGGGGAGGAGCAGGAAGCATCAACTCCCATATGTGCCTTGATCAGGTAAGCCCAGGGTTTTGAACCGGCAACCTCAAGCGTTTCCAGGTTGACGCTTTATCCACTGCACCACTACAGGTCAGGCTGGATATTCTTCTTTTATACTACACCAAAACTCAACAGGTAAAGTAGTTTCTTAAAGGTCAATTGCAGCCCTGACTGGATAGCTCGGTTGGTTGGAGCATCAATGCTGAAGCACAGAGGTTGTCGGTTCGATCCCTGGTCAGGGCACATACAGGAACAGATCGATGTTCCTGTCTCTCTCTCTCTTTCCTCTCTAAAATCAATAAAATAAACTAAAAAAAAAAAGGCCTATTGCAATGTGGAATCTGCAGCAATCATATCAATGACCTTTATTCATAGTCTGTTATGTTAAAATCCAGTGGTCTCTCATGTGCTTTGACTGCATCTTTTACCTAGGCATGGTTTTTGTAACATTGTGCACTGGTCATCTGGAAAATATTGGTTCACTGCATTGGGCAGATCTTTCAAATATTGACAACATGTTATTAGACTACAGTATCAAAAAAAATCACATCTTTTGCCTGACCAGTGGTGGCACAGTGGGTAGAGTGTTGACCTGGGATGCTACAGTCTCAGGTTCAAAATCCTAAGGTCTACTGGTTTGAATGTGGGATCATGGTTGCTGGCTTGAGCCTAAAGGTCACTGGCTTGGCTGGAGCCCATCACCCCAGTCAGGGCACTTATGAGAAGCAATCAATGAACAACTAAAGTGCCATAACTATTAGTTAATGCTTCTCATCTCTCTCCCTTCCTGTCTTTTTTTTCTCTCTCTCTAAAAAAAAAAAAAAAGGAAACCACATCTTTTAACATCACTATTTATTTTCAGCAGAAAGAAAAGTCTTTATGTATTGGGAAGTTGTCAAGCTCATGGTTGCAGATGCAAGTTTTCCAAAATCCTAATTTTCACTTGAAAGCTTGAATTTTATCATTGACTAAAAATACTGTTAGTTATTTTTCTTAAAGACAGGTTCACAATGTACATTTTTAAAAAACTATCCGTCAATGCCCATGTCTAAATAATCCATGTCTAAGTTTGTCTGTCATTTCTTTTTCCAAGTAAAAATGGTGTTCCATGAAAGAGAAGCTTAATTAAACATGTAACTCTAGCAACTGCACATAGCAAGTTTTTTTTTAAAATTTTTTAAATTTTATTTATTCATTTTAGAGAGGAGAGAGAGAGGGAGAGAGAGAGAGAGGAGAGAGAGACGGGAGGAGCTGGAAGCATCAACTCCCATATGTGCCTTGACCAGGCAAGCCCAGGGTTTCGAACTGGCGACCTCAGCATTTCCAGGTCGAGGCTTTATACACTGTGCCACCACAGGTCAGGCCAAAGCAAGTTTTTGAGTGGACATATATCTTGAGTTCTCTGGGTTCTCTTACTGCTTGATTCTTTCATCCTCTGACCCAGTACTTCTCAGTCAGTAGTGTATAGACGGTTTCTCAAATTTCCCCTCTGTTATGGACCAATACTTTTGTAATATACAAAATCATGGGCTTGGATGATGTGACACTGTCATATTGCTATGGAAGTTCCTAAATGTTTATTCTCATTTTTGTGTTTACTTTCACTGGCAAATGGTGGCCAAATTCAATTTTAATAGATTGTACTAATCTACTTTTTTTTGTCTCTTTCTCTCTCTCTTTTTTTTTTTTTAGTGAGAGAAAGAGAGAGAGATAGACAAGACAGGAAGGGAGAGAGATGAAAAGCATCAACGCATAGTTGTGGCACCTTAGTAGTTCATTGACTGCTTTCTCATATGTGCCTTGACTAGGGGGTGGGAATGGGAGGCCCAGCTGAGCCAATGACCCCTTGCTCAAGCCAGTGACCTTTGGGCTCAAGCCAGTGACCATGGGGTCATGTCTATGATCCCATGTTCAAGCCGGAGACCCCACGCTTAAATCGGATGAGCCCACACTCAAGCCGCTGACCTCACGGTTTTGAACCTGGGTCCTCAGTGTACCAGGCTGATGCTCTATCACTGCGTTCCTGCCTGGTCAGGTTTTTTTGTCTCTTGCAATGATGGCTTTTTTCTGGCTCCTAAATATGGCCAACCTCCAAGATTCAGTCTTGGCCTTTATCATACTTACCATACTGCTGCTTTGGAAACTTCTCTACTCTCATGTGACTTAATATGATTTTTATGCCAAAACCAAATCCACACCTTTAATCCTAACTGCTCAACTTTCAGTCCCACATGTCCTACTTTCTAACTGGACTTAGTTTGCTACTCATACCATCTTATACTCTATAAAACATCACTTTTCCCTTAAATCAGCCTTCTCTTGCCTTTTTTTTTTTTAAATTTTATTTATTTATTTTTAAGTGACAGAGAGAGAGACAGATAGGGACAGACAGACAGGAACGAAGAGAGATGAGAAGCATCAATCATCAGTTTTTCGTTGTGACACCTTAGTTGTTCATTGATTGCTCTCTCATATGTGCCTTGACCGCGGGCCTTCAGCAGACCGAGTAACCCCCTGCTTGAGGTGAGCCTTGCTCAAACCAGATGAGCTGCGCTCAAGCTGGCGACCTCGGGTCTCGAACCTGGATCCTTCCGCATCCCAGTCTGACGCCCTATCCACTGCGCCACCGCCTGGTCAGATCCTTGCCTTCTTTTTTTGTTTATTAATCTCTCATCACCACCGCCTTTCTCTTGTGCTGCAGTACCCACATTTATTTATTTCCCCGGGGGAGTGCAAGCACAGTCCCCCCACTATAACAAATTATAGTCAAGTTCCCCACATTGGGGAAATCATAGGGGCCAGTATATCTGGAGTGCAAAGGTTAAGCCTTGCTTTGGGAAAACCACCTTTGTGATCATGGTTTCTCCCCTGCCAGGTAAGTATAGCACCCACCTTTAAACTCTTGCCATGGCTTCCTACTTGGTCTCTATCTGCAGCCTCATACTCCCCGTAATCCTACATTAGAGTACTCTTTTTTCAACTGCTCAGAAACCACCACTGACTCCCAACCAATTACTCAACAGAGTACCAATTCCTAAGCCTAAGATTCAAGGTCTGTCTTCTAAACTGCATTTCTAGTTAAGCTTCAATTTTTTTACTTCAGCTAAAACTGATCTTGTTTTGGTTCAAACATATCTTGTGTCTTTTGTCCCTAGACTTGAGCTCATGCCAATCCCTTACTTTCTCCAACTACCCCTCTACCAAGTGAAATGCTACCCATTCTTCAAAATTCAATTCAAAATGAAAACAAACAAATAAAATAAAACTAAAAACAAAACCCAGTTCAAGTATCCCCTTCTCTGTGGCTATGTCTGACCACAGTGTACTCATAATCATGTGTATTACATCTTAAGTGAATGGCACTTAGGACTAAGACTCATTTGGCAAATGACTGTATGTATACTACAATATGTCATTCCATACTTTTTTTGTTTTGTATTAAAATGTTCATGCTTATAATCTCTTTTCCTGTATGCCCTCTTATGTCTTTGGATTTCCCACAGCTGCATATCCTATATACCTTTTCTGACAGATTGACCAATAGCTATTGACATGTAATAGCTGCTTGTCCTTGAATGTCCATTTCCTCATCTGTGAAGGGATATTACTAGTGCCTGCTTCAGTGAATTGTTGTAAGGACTAAAGTAAATAATGCATATAAAGTAACTGCACAGTGCCCAAAATATTTTAAGTTTCACAAAATTATACAAACACACATTCACATAAAGTTAGAAGGAGATAAAGCAGGCTTTATCTGAGAAATTCTAGGGCAAGTGGGTATCGAAGCTTCTGAATCTAATCTTTTGTTCTGTGTGACAATCAAATGACTAAGGGATTTCCCTGTCATCTACTTTTCAAAAGAAGATACATAGCATATTATCTAAAATGAGGGTACCATTAAATTTAATTTTCTAAATAAAACTTAAACAATAAAATAAAATAAGGGTACTGATTATGGTTTGCCAAAAGCACTTTCTGTAAAATGCAATGCATTATTAAATTAAGCCACTGGATTTTTAAAAGTACACAGACTTTGGAGTTAAGACAGATCTCAGTTTAAATACCTGGTTCTGCTACTTACTGGCTGTCACCTAAGGTTGGCTGATTAGTTAACCTTTTTGGGCCTCAGTTTCATTAGTAAAATGAAAATGTACCTCAGGATTTGTATATTAGGCTTGGTACATATTAGATGCTCAATAAATATGAGATTGCTTCACCTCTGCTTTCACCCAATGATCTCACCCAGCCACTTGGCTTTACATATATACCATCTGTTTGCTGATGCCTCCCAAATGTTCATCTCTAGCCTAAACCTCTTCCCTGAACTCCACACTGTATAACCTACTTGACAAAGCCCAAACTGAAGTGCTGACATACGTCCCTCAATAAACCTGCTCCTCCCTTAGCCTTCCCCATTTCAGCAAACAGCATCTTACCCTTCTGTTCACTCAGGGCTGAAACCCTACAACCTTGCCATCATTCTTGACCTCCCTTTCCTCCATACTCAACCCAATCAGTAAGCAAATCCTGTTTGTTCTACCTTCAAAATAAAGCCAGAAGCTGACCACTTCTTCCTGTGTGTACAAGTAAACACCATTTCTGGCCTGTATTATTATAGTCGCCTTATGACTGATCTCCCTGCCTGTGCTCTTGCCTCCTTTCAGCCTATCCTTAACACAGTATCCAGAGGAATTCTACTGCAAGTCTGATCTGCTCACTGCTCTGCTCAAAACCCTCAGAAGGCCTCCAGTCTCACTCTACACAAGCCAAAGTCCAACCAGAACCTATAGATCTGTTCACCCCTTCTCCACCCCACCTTTCTCTGACTCATCTTTTACTCTCTGCCTCCACCATTCTGCCCCAGTCACAAAGCTCTCCCTTCATGGAATATCAAGTAGGTCCAGTCTTGTAGCCTTCACATAAGAAGTTCCCTGCCTGGAATGCTCTTTCTATAGATATGCTCAAGTCCCTCCTTATATCCCCTCTCACTTCAGATCTTTACTGAAAAGTGACCATATTAGTGAGGCCCTCCCTGACCATCTAGCTAATGCTGACCATGTTCCCCACACCCACCACCAAACACACTTCCTGCCCTTTTTACCACTTCTACTTCCTCTCGGCACTTTCACATAGTAGTATATATTTTACTTATTTAACTGTCTTTGAAAGCAGAGATTTTTGTTTATTGCCCCCCCTGCTGTACCCCAGTGTCTAACACAGTTCCTGGTTAAAAAAAAAAAAAAAAAAAAGGTCTCAAAGCTATTTGTTGAATGAATGAAAGAATGAATATACAAATACTCTGTATTCTAGTCAGTCAATAAAATATTGAGCATCCATTATGTGGTCAGCACTGCATTAGGCAAAAAGGGGAACGTGATAGAAATTGTAAGAGATGCTTTTTAACTCTTAGGGACTTTTTTTAGATAGTGAAGAAATATTAAACAATGATGTCCTATAAGTGCTTAACTGCATGAAATAGCCAAAGCTGTAGTAGTTAGAGAAGAGAGAAATCAATAATGACCAGAGTATTTAGGATGAACAGAGAAGACAGAAGGAAATGGCACTCCACGGGAGGGGGGTTACATAGTAAAAGACATGGAGGAAGAAAAGAACATGGAATAGACACCTCAATACCATCAGTGGATAGAGCATCATCCGCTTGAGCGCGGGCTCACCAGCTTGAGCGCAGGATTGCTGGCTTAAGTGTGGGATCATAAACACAACCCCATGGTCGCTGGCTTGAAGCCCAAAGTGGCTGGCTTGAGCAAGGGGTCACTCACACTGCTGTAGCCCCCTGGTCAAGGCACATATGAGAAAGCAATGAACAACTAAGGTGCCGCAATGAAGAATTGATGCTTCTCATCTCGCTCCCTTCCTGTCTGTCTGTCCTTCTCTCTGTCTGTCACACACACACAAAAAAGACTATCCCTCCTCTGCCAGGGGAGAAACAGTAACAAAAATGAAGTGGAAGGTTTGGAAAAACAGGCCGGGCCTGAAATTGATGTAATAGGGAAAAGAAAATCAGTAGAACTGACTAGATATGGGGGATCATAGGAAAGGTTGAATTAAAGATGACTAAGCTGCCACAATGATTTCCAAACCCTTTTTTTGCTACAATAACCCCTAAAAGAATTCTGAAAAACCATATTCCTTCTCACATTTAAGTTGCCATCTAAAATTTTAAGTAGAAACAACAAATGATGTGCTAAGTATATTGAAGACTTGCTTCAAGTACACATGGAAAATGTCTGCCATGTAATCCAAATGGCAAACCAGTTGGCTTGATTAGGCTTATTTTCTGTCAAAAGAGGTCTAACTTCATTTTAAGTTCAAATAACTTCAACTTTAAATTCAAATGTTACTATTTGTCTCTCCTGACAACCATCTTGCTTCTGAAATCTCCCTTTAAGACGGAGAGATAAGACAGACGGTTGCCAGCGTTGGTTGCCTGAACAAAATAAGGGGCTGTTCCTCTTTAATGGCATTTTTTACACCTTGGAGAACACTATGCTTTTCTTCCCTTTTAAGGCTAGTGAAGGGTGACTGTGGGAGAACTGGAAAGACCTTTAGAGTAGATAGTCTCAACCATATCAATTTTAGAAGTTCATTTGGAAGTTGGAAATCTGGAAACTGATTCCCTATCCATGTGCATGTATACCCTGGAAAATCTCTGTGTTCTCCTAGGGTACATGGATCCCAATGAGAAGACCACTGACTTCAAGATTCTGTGTCTGGCCCTGGCCGGTTGGCTCAGTGGTAGAGCGTCGGCCTGGCATTCAGGAGTCCCGGGTTCGATTCCCGGCCAGGGCACACAGGAGAGGCGCCCATCTGCTTCTTCACCCCTCCCCCTCTCCTCCCTCTCTGTCTCTCTCTTCCCTTCCCGCAGCCGAGGCTCCATTGGAGCAAGGATGGTCCAGGCGCTGGGGATGGCTCCATGGCCTCTGCCTCAGGCGCTAGAGTGGCTCTGGTCGCAACAGAGCGACGCCCCGGAGGGGCAGAGCATCGCCCCCTGGTGGGCGTGCCGGGTGGATCCCGGTCGGGCGCATGCGGGAGTCTGTCTGACTGCCTCCCCCTTTCCAGCTTCAGAAAAATACAAAAAAAAAAAAAAAAAAAAAAAAAAAGATTCCGTGTCTCAGAGGTCAGAAAGAGTGCGGCGCCACAGACAGAGACACAAAGGTTGGCGGAGAAAGCTGGCTCTGGTGCTGGTGGTGTTGGTGTCAGCTGGAACCAGGAGCCAGGTAAGCTCGCAGTGGGAAAGACCACAAGAGGAGGGCAGGCCAAGGCTCAGTCTTGGAAAATGTCTGTATGTAAGGGAATACAAACAAAAGTAACTGAGATAAAAAGAGAAAATGAAGTAAATCAGGATAGTATATATGTAAGAAGGGAAGAAGACTATTTCAGTAGGAGTTTAATAACATCAAATGTTACAGAACCTGAGGAGTGTGAGGAAGAGGAGAGCAACGCTGAATTTCAAAATGACATCAGTGATCTGAAACAGCGGAGCAAGATGGATACGGAGACCAGGAGATGGAAAGCAGCCCACAAGGGCGTGAATGGATCAAGAGGAAATGTAGGCTGGCTCTGAAGACTGTTCAAGGAGTGGAAGATGGAAGAAAAAAGGCAGCACAGTGGAAAGGAACAGTATTTGTGCCACAGGAAGGATCTGCCTTAGGGGGAAAAACCTGGCTCTTGCCGAGACTGGAAGGCAAGCAGTAAGACCCTTAATATTCTCAGTGAAATGGGTGATGTGGGGCATCTCTTGGAGAGAATGGCAGTGTGGGAGAAGCAGAATGACATGGGGGGGCCTGAGGGAACACACAGCCCAACCTAAGAATCAACCAACCAGAGACAATGCTCTCTTGTTGCAAAAGTTGTCAAAAACAGAAATGGGAAGTTCCTCAGCTATGGAACATTCATTCTTCTTTCTTCAGAAGTTGGTATTATATTATACAGGAATATGGCAGAGAACTCTGACTTTTTACTGTCGATGAACATATATCAAATATGAACTGCTCGCCTGACCAGGCAGTGGTGCAGTGGACAGAGCGTCAGACTGGGGCGCAGAGGATCTAGGTTTGATACCCCGAGGTTGCCAGCTTGAATGCGGGCTCACCCACTTCAGTGAGGGGTCGCTGGCCTGAGTGTGGGATCATAGACATGACCCCATAGTCGCTGGCTGGAGCCCAAAGGTCGCTGGTTTGAAGGCCAAAGTTGCTGGCTTGAGCAAAGGGTCACTTGCTCTGCTGGAGCCTCCCCCCCCCCCCCCCCCCCCCCGGTCAAGGCCCATATGAGAAAGCAATCAATGAACAACTAAGATGCTGCAACAATGACTTGATGTGTCTCATCTCTCTCCCTTCTTGTCTGTCTGTCCCTCTCTCTGTCTCTGTCACAAAACAAACAAAATATGTATATATATGAGCTGCTCAAACTGGGGCAATTGATGGGAGCTGCAAGACCAAATGTGGTACATCTGCTTTACTAGATGTTTTGCAGAAAAAAAATTTAAGTAATTTAACTGGTAAGTAACTTAATTATATTAAGAAATAAATTACACAAAGTGGAATACAAATTTGCCCTGTATATTAAAGATACAACATGAGACTTCAAGACATCTTTTTATTATTTTTTTTAAAATTGATTTTAGAGCAGAAGGGAGAGAGAGAAAAAGAGAGAAACATCAATTTATTGTCCCACTTATTTATACATTCATTGGTTGATTCTTGTATGTGCCCTGACTGGGGATTGAACCTGCAACCTTGGTGTATCAGGATGAAGCTCTAACCAACTGAGCTATCAAGCTAGTGCAAAACTTTGCATTTTAATAGCCACTTTATGCTAAATACTCCATAGCCCCTGAGCATATACTTTTATTGAGTCTTCCACCATGGCCTTTAGGGAACTGTCCATGAGAAAACTTAAGGAGCTCTGCTTGAAATCCATATTTTTATTCTTTCCTCTAGATTCAGAAAAGGATGTCCCTCCCTTGTTTTTTGTTTGTTTGTTTGTTTTTGTGACAGAGAGAGAGAGATAGGCAGGGAGAGAGATGAGAAGCATCAATTCTTTGTTGCAGCTCCTTAGTGACCTTAGTTGTTCACTGATTGCTTTCTCATATGTGCCTTGACCAGGGGGCTACAGCAGAGCGAGTAACTGCTTGCTCAAGCCAGCGACCTTGGGCTCAAGCCAGTGATGATGGGGTCATGTTTATGATCCCACGCTCAAGCCAGCGACCCCGCGCTCAAGCTGGTGAACTCCTTTCTCAAGCTGGATGAGCCCATGCTCAAGCTGGTGACCTCAGGGTTTTGAATCTGGGTCCTCAGCGTCCCACTCCAACGCTCTATCCACTGCGCCACTGCCTGCAGGCTCTCCCTTGTTTTTAAACCTCTCTTTCTTCCCTTAGGTCTCAATCCTCTGAATTTTACCTCCACCAGGTCTTATTTGAGAACTTCCTTCTTGATCTTTCTTGCTAAGTTCCTTATTCGTTTCTTCTCAATAATAACAGTAACTATTATTATCATCAACACCAGAAACGAACTTTTATTGAACACTTACTGTCATGCATTGAGTTAAACACTTTACATATATTATCCTGCTTAATCCTCATAACAACTATATGAGGTAAACAATGAATAATACATTGTCTTCATTTTAGGAAACAAAGAAATCAAAGTAGTTATTTAACCTGTGCTGATTAGCTGGTAACTGATAAAGCTGAATTCTAACCCAGTCTCACCTTTAGGTCCATGACTTAGCTACTTAGCACATTATTTCCTCTACCTTCAATCCTGCACAGACCTTTGCTCCCACCTTTTCCCCTGTGCTGCTGCTTTTAGCTACTGTTAATTTTCGCTTATTCCTTTTGGAATCAATCTCCTAGAATCTTGGTCTAACTCATCACGTTGATTTCTTGTCTACTCATTCCCTTCTTAGCCTTCAGTAATGTGGCCCAGGTCACCTCCCTGAATCTCACCTTCACTTCTGGGAAGATCTGGTTTAGATGGTCAATGGACTGCTTAAAGTAAAGTGATTGAAACTCATCTCAAACTCAAAATTCATACTTAAAGTTGGAGACAAAGGATGGGGGACAAGCCCTGGCCAAGTAGCTCAGTTGATTAGTGTTTTCCCGATATGCTAAGGTTATAGTTTCGATCCCCATTCAGTACACATACAAGAGTCAACCAATGAATACATAAACAAGTGGAACAACAAATCGATGTTTCTCTCTCCCCCTTCTTCTCTCTTTAAAATCAATAAATTTAAAAAAAAGGAAGAGCCTGACTGGTGGTGGTGCAGCAGATCAGCTTGGGACTCTGAGGACCCAGGTTCAAAACCCTAAGGTTGTTGGCTTGAGTGTGGAACATAGACCTGATCCCATGGTTGCTGGCTTGAGCAAGGGGTCACTGGCTCAGCTGAAGCCCCCTCACCCCCCATCAAGGTACATATGAGAAAACAATCAAGGAATGACTAAAGTGTTGCAACTACGGGTTGATGCTTTTCATCTCTCTCCTTTCCTGATTGTGTGTGTCTCTTGTCTTGCATAAAAAGGGTGGGGGGACTATGTCTGTTCTTAGGAGTTGTTTACTGATAAGATTAAGGCTATTCTAGATTTTTGAGTTAAAAGAGAGTCATCTGGAGGTTGTAATTTTTCTAGACTAGGGAATGTTACTACCATAGATAATGGGTATTTGGGCAATATTGGAAGGCCATAATCAGGATCTATCTGCCTTTTTTACTTTTTTGAGAGAGAGAGAAAGAGACAGGGAGGGAGAAAGATGAGAAGCATCAACCCGTAGTGGCAGCACTTTTTTAGTTGTTCATTGACTGCTTCTCATATGTGCCTTGACTCAGGGGGCTCAAGTCAATTCAGTGACCCCTTGCTCAAGCCAGAGACCTTGGGATCATTTTGATGATCTGCATTTGGCGCTCAAGCCAGCAACCTCGGGGTTTTGAAACCAGGGCCTCAGCATCCTAGGTTGATGCTCTATCCACTGCTAGTCAGGCAGGATCTATCTGCTCTTTTAACCAAATTTCAGTTAAATTATCCCAAGAATCACAGACCAGAATGTAAAATAGGGACTGTTTTTAACATGGATTGTTTGTAGTTTATTTTTATAAAATATTTTCACATGATAATTTTAACATTATTATTTCTACTTTCAAGATCTGCCACTCAGTTTTTCCTATTATTTCATTAAAGTGGAAATTCCTTGTGCTAAAGAACTATATAGAGAAAAGAAGGACACATACAAATAGCAGAGCTAAGCTTGACACTGTCTATTTAAGTGATAAGTAACTGATTAGGCCAGGGACTGGGAACCTATGGCTCGTGAGCCAGATATGGCTCTTTTGATGGCTGCATCTGGCTCGCAGACAAATCTTTAATAAAAAAATAATGTTAAAAATATAAAACATTCTCATGTATTACAATCCATTCATTTCCTACTGCTCATGTTCATGGTTGTGGGTGGCTGGAGCCAATCACAGCTGTCCTCCGGAACAACACCAAATTTTATTGGATAATGCGTAAGGTACACAGGTTGTTGTATAGCTCTCACAGAATTATATTTTAAAATATGTGCGTTCATGGCTCTCAGCCAAAAAGGTTCCCGAACCCTGCTGTAGAATATCCCTGGAGTCAGATCAAGAGTAGTCTAGTTTAGAAATTCAGTTCTGCAGCTTGGGAAAATTACTTAGATTCTTTGTACCTCAATTTCTTCATCTGGCCCTGGCTGGGTAGCTCAGCTGATTAGAGAGGTTGCTGGTTCAATCATGGGTCAGGGTACACACAAGAATCAACAAATGAGTGCATAAATAAGTAGAACAGGTCAATGTTTCTCTCTCCCCCCCCCACCAATCATCTCTCTCTCTAAAAATCAATAAAAAAATTAAAAAAAAATTTCATCTGTGAAATAAGGAAAATACCAGCCATCTCACAGGCCATTGCACAGATTAAAAGAGAAAATATTTGGCCATGGCCGGTTGACTCAGTGGTAGAGCGTCGGCCCAGCGTGTGGAGGTCCCCAGTTCGATTCCCGGCCAGGGCACACAGGAGAAGCGCCCATCTGCTTCTCCACCCCTCCCCCTCTTCTTTCTCTCTGTCTCTCTCTTCCTTTCCCACAGCCAAGGCTCCAATGGAGCAAAGTTGGTTTGGGTGCTAATGTCGGCTCCACAGCCTCTACCTCAGGCGCTAGAATGGCTCCAGCGGCAACAGAGCAACGGCCCAGATGGGCAGAGCATCGCCCCTGGTGGGCATGCCGGGTGGATCCCAGTTGGGTGCATGCAGGAGTCGGCCTCCCTGCTTCTAAGTTCGAAAAAAAAAAAAAGAAAAAAAGTAAAAGTCTCCCCTCGAAGATCTCTGTTGTGGGTGTTGATAGTCCTATTTTCTGCTGCTTTGTTTAATATATAGTGTTTCCTTTATTCCTCCTACCTCAATGCCCCACTCATATTTCAGGCTGGGACCTATTCCTAGTTTAGAGCTCTCTTTCCTCCTTTTGCCAACTTCTATTATGAATTTACCTTTGCCACCCAGCTTAGTGTATCCCAAGGTTCTCTTTACCACGCCACAGTCGCAGAGCTCCAGGGAAAGGCACCCTGGTCTCATCTGTCCAGGCAGAGGAGAACAGAAGCTCCATCTCCACACGTGCTGAAGATGGCTTTTCCAGTCTACCTGAATTATTACCAGCTAGAAGCAGCAGTCATTGGGACTTGGACGTGAGCTGCAAAGTATAGAATTGTGACAACAATTCCAGTGCCATGCGGACTTTTCCTGGATGTGGACTTTTCCTGGACTCTTGCTCCTTGTGACAGCTTTTTTTTTAAATTTTTTATTTATTTATTCATTTTAGAGAGGAGAGGGAGAGACAGAGAGAGAGAGAGAGAGAGAGAGAGAGAGAAGGGGGGAGGAGCTGGAAGCATCAACTCCCATATGTGCCTTGACCAGGCAAGCCCAGGGTTTCGAACCGGCAACCTCAGCATTTCCAGGTCGACGCTTTATCCACTGCGCCACCACAGGTCAAGCCTCCTTGTGACAGCTCTTAATGGACTGAACTGGGATTGGTTTGCATTTGCAGGGATTTGGAATGGTGTTGGTGCCAACTTGGACTTGGTGAACATGTTAAGGACACTACTCTTTTGTGCATTCTTGCTGTATTGGCCAAGAGTTTGCTTAAAGGCTTTAATCACTGTAAAAAAAAAAATAGAAGACTGGATAAGAAGATGTGGCACATATACACTATGGTATACTACTCAGCCATAGAAATGATGACATCGGATCATTTACAACAAAATGGTGGGATCTTGATAACATTCTACGGAGTGAAATAAGTAAATCAGAAAAAAACCAAGAACTGCATTATTCCATATGTAGGTGGGACATAAAAACGAAACTAAGAGACATGGACAAGAGTGTGGTGGTTAGGGGGGGCGGGGAGGGAAGGAGGGAGAGGGGAGGGGCACAAAGAAAACTAGATAGAAGGTGACGGAGGACAATCTGACTTTGGGTGATGGGTATGCAACGTAATTGAATGACAAGATAACTTGGACATATTTTCTTTGAATATATGTACCCTGATTTATTGATGTCACCTCATTAAAATTAATAAAAATTTATTTATAAAAATAAAAAAGTAAAAGCCTCCTATATGTACTTTCTTCAGGTTATTAAAAAAATACTTATTCTATGTATGGGCAAATACTTTATATAAGCATATCTATACTTGATTTCTTAAAATCTGAGTATTCTTTTACCTAGTTTTAAGATATAAAATTCCCAGACTCAAGCCTTTAACCTCAGAGTTGGGAAAGTTTGGCTGTAGCCCACCTCGATCTGATTTAGCTAATTTAAACCTATAACAACTTTTTATTTTATGTTACGGAGACAGAGAGAGGGAAAGACAGACAGGAAGGGAGAGAGATGAGAAGCATCAATTTTTCGTTGCGGCACCTTAGTTGTTCATGATTGCTTTCTCATATGTGCCTTGACCGGGGGGGCTACAGCAGACCACGTGACTCTTTGCTCGAGCTAGCGACCTTGGGCTTAAGCTGGTGAGCTTTGATCAAACCAGATGAGCCCGTGCTCAAGCTGGAGACCTCAGTGTTTCGAACCTGGGTCCTCTGCGTCCCAGGCAATGCTCTATCCACTGTGCCACTGCCTGGTCAGGCAAACCTATAGCAACTTTCAAAAATAAAGGTCTGTGTGTTACACCTAGTATTCCCAGGAAGAAGCTGATTTTCCAATCCACGAAAGCTTCAGTTTCAAGGCCCTTTATTTACATAGGCCCCTTTTAGGGCCATGGGATGGTGGAGTAAGGGTGGAGGTGGGAGAGAGCAACATGTGCATATCAACTTTTATTTCTGTAAAACTTTTAAGGCATTTTTGTATCATTTTTTTCCTTAAAGAAGGTCTCTATGATTATATGAATTTCAGGTCCTACAAATCCTGGTTACTTAAAAACAGTCAACCACCACAACAAAACTAGGCATATGCCAGAAAATTCTGTTACTCCCAGAATTCCCAGTGGGGACATGGTTCTTTGGTTCTCTGATCCTATTGTGACCTGATCTGGACTAGGGTTCCCCGTCACACTGCCAAGTGGCTAATTAGTTGCTCTTTCTCCAACCCTCCCAAATACTTGTCCTGATAACTTCTTTCTTGTGTTTAGAGTTGCCAAATCTAATCTTTGTAAATACAAACAAGGTAGGTGAGACTTCTTTTTCTCAGCAAGTATTTTAACAATAAACTCTTTCTTACCCAGCTAAGATTCTAACAGGAGAAAAAGATAACAGCATCACATCCTTTAATTGTTTGTTGGGTTCTCTCTTCCTCTCTATCTTTGTGATCATACATAGTCCCTCATTTTTTTTTTTATTTATTCATTTTAGAGAGGACACAGAGAGAGAGAAGGGTGGGAGGAGCTGGAAGCATCAACTCCCATATGTGCCTTGACCAGGCAAGCCCAGGGTTTCGAACCGGCGACCTTAGGATTTCCAGGTCGATGCTTTATCCACTGTGCCACCACAGGTCAGGCTTTCTTTTTTTTTGACAGAGAGAGAGATAGACAGGGACAGACAGACAGGAATGGAAAGATGAGAAGCATCAATCATCAGTTCCCCACTGGGCATTGCAACACCCTAGTTGTTTGTTCACTGATTGCCTTCTCACATGTGCCCCGACTGCGGGCCTTCAGCAGACCAAGTAACCCCCTGCTCGAGCCAGTGACCTTGGGCTCAAGCCGGTGAGCTCCCGCTCAAACCAGATGAACCCGCGCTCAAGCTGGCGACCTAGGGGTCTCGAACCTGGGTCCTCCGCATCCTAGTCCGACGCTCTACCCACTGCGCCACCGCCTGATCAGGCCCTCATTATTTTTTTAAATGTACAATTCTGTGGATTTTAGTACATTCACAGCTATGCAACCATCCCCACTATCTAATACCATAACATTTCCATTACCCTAACAAGAAAAAAAAAAGCAATCATACACTATGTGGTCATTTATGTCTTATTTCTATCACTTAGCACAGGGGTCGGGAACCTATGGCTCGCGAGCCAGATGTGGCTCTTTTGATGGCTGCATCTGGCTTGCAGACAAATCTTTAATAATGTTAAAAATATAAAACATTCTCATGTATTATAATCCATTCATTTCCTACCGCTCATGTTCATGGTTGTGGGTGACTGGAGCCAATCACAGCTGTCCTCCAGGACAACACCAAATTTTTATTGGATAATACGTAATGTACACGGGTTGTTGTATGGCTCTCACGGAATTACATTTTAAAATATGTGGCATTCATGGCTCTCTCAGCCAGAAAGGTTCCTGACCCTTGACTTAGCATAAAGTCTTCAAAGTTCATTTACATTGTAACATATATCAGTACTTCATTCCTTTTTAAATGGCTGAATAATATTCCACTCTAGGAATATAACATTTTGTTTGTTCATTTACTAGCTGGGGTACAATTGGGGTATTTCCACTTTTTAGCTAATATAACAATGCTTGAGACATCTGTGTACAAGTTTTTGTGGTGAGCACATCCTTTCAGTTCATTTAAGTATGCTATCTAACTAAGAGCGGAAATGCTGGGTCATACTATAAACTGTTTTATTTTGAGAAACTGCCAAACTGTTTCTACAGTGGCTGTACTATTTTACCTTCCTGTCAGCAATGCATGAGGATTCCAGTTTCTCCACATCCTTACCAACGCTTGTTTATTTGTCTCTTTCCATGTGCTTATTGGCATTTATGTCTTCTTCAGACAAACGTCTATTCATACCTTTGCCCATTTTCAGATTGGGCCATCTGTCTTTTTATTGTTGAGTTATGAGAATTCTTAATATATTCTGGATACTAGACCCTTGTCAGATATATGATTTGCAATTTTTTTTTCATTCTGTGGGTTATCTTTTCACTTTCTTTTTTTTTTGTTTTTTTTGTTTGTTTGTTTTTCTGAAGCTGGAAATGGGGAGAGACAGTCAGACAGACTCCCGCATGCGCCCGACCGGGATCCACCCGGCACGCCCACCAGGGGCGCCGCTCTGCCCACCAGGGGGCGATGCTCTGCCCCTCCGGGGCGTCGCTCTGCCGCGACCAGAGCCACTCTAGCGCCTGGGGCAGAGGCCAAGGAGCCATCCCCAGTGCCCGGGCCATCTTTGCTCCAATGGAGCCTTGGCTGCGGGAGGGGAAGAGAGAGACAGAGAGGAAGGAGGGGGGTAGGGGTGGAGAAGTAAATGGGCGCTTCTCCTATGTGCCCTGGCCGGGAATCGAACCCGGGTCCCCCGCACGCCAGGCCGACGCTCTACCGCTGAGCCAACCAGCCAGGGCCTCTTTTCACTTTCTTGATAGCATTCTCTGATGCATAACTTTTTGATTTTTTTTTTTTGTGTGTGTATTTTTCTGAAGCTAGAAACCGGGAGAGACAGTCAGACAGACTCCTGTATGCGCCCGACCGGGATCCACCCGGCACGTCCACCAAGGGGCGACGCTCTGCCCACCAGGGGGCGATGCTCTGCCCCTCTGGGGTGTCGCTCTGCCGCGACCAGAGCCACTCTAGCGCCTGGGGCAGAGGCCAAGGAGCCATCCCCAGTGCCCGGGCCATCTTTGCTCCAATGGAGCCTCGGCTGCGGGAGGGGAAGAGAGAGACAGAGATGAAGGAGAGGGGGAGGGAGGGAGAAGCAAATGGGCGCTTCTCCTGTGTGCCCTGGCTGGGAATCGAACCCGGGACTTCTACACGCCAGGCCGATGCTCTACCACTGAGCCAACTGGCCAGGGCAACTTTTTGATTTTAATGAAGTCCAATTTATCCCTGACCATCCAAGTTGGAAACAATCTCCTTTCTGTATTAGCATCTTAATATTACCTAAAGATTTGGAAAGAATCTTAAAAAATATTTTTAAATGATATATTTTAGAATAAAATAAAAATATGAATACTTTAAAAATGCAAAACAAGAGGGTAAGACTTGAAGAAATTTGGAGCATCTGGTGAGATGATGACCTGGGTTCCCATAATTACTCTAATAGGCTCTTGGTGTAAGTAATAGAAATATTATCTAGGAGTTTCTATTTTTAGCCAGGGCCGCAGTATATTTGTACTCCGACTATAATCAATCTTTTCCATTTCTGTCTGAGGTATACACCATAGGAGCCTTACAGTGTACTATTCCAGTTGGCCTTTTCTTGCTGGCTTATAAGTGAAAGTTTTATACCCTTTTATTTATGGACAGTAATCCAGAGTAGTGTCCAAGTCCATGTGAGTTTAGAAATGCTGTCACAGCAGAAACGGAAAACCTCAAAGCTATAAGCCATTCACCATGTCTACATGGATGCCACTTCTCATTAGAGCACTTACAATTATACAGCAATTAAAATGTTAACCTCCTGGGACCTCAGATCTATATACAATATGTGCACATGAATCTTCAATTTTTTAAAATAGTGATTTCTTTTTTTTTTTTAGTGAGAGAGAGGGATGGGAGAGAAAGAGGAAGAGAGGGAGAGAGTAGGACAGATAGAGAGATGAGAAGCATCAACTCATAGTTGCAGCACCTTAGTTGTTCATTGATTGCTTTCTCATATGTGCTTTGACTGGGGAGAAGGGCTTCAGCTGAGCCAGTGAGCCCTTGCTCAAGCCAGCAACCTTAGGCTTCAAGCCAGTGACCATGGGGCCATTCTATAATATAATCCCATGCTTAAGCCAGATGAGCCCATGCTCAAGCTGGTGACCTCAGGGTTTTGAACCTAGGTCCTCAGCATCCCAGGTCAATGCTCTATCCACTTTGTCACTGCCTGGTCAGGCTAAATAGTGAATTCTTAATTGCTTGCAAAATTACTGTTTTACATTAATAATTTTATGTAGTAGTTATGACCATGTATACTTTTCTTATGAAAATACAATAGCAACATGAATACTTGCACTGAAAGCATCTTTAATTGACAAAATCTTTAAACTTAGCCTAGAGTGGGGCATTTAAAAGATTTTATTTATTCACTTGAGAGGAAGAAGAGAGACAGAGAGAGAGAGAGAAAAGGGAGGAGCAGCAGGAAGCATCAACTCCCATATGTGCCTAGACTGGGTGAGCCCAGGGCTTCGAACCAGTGACCTCAGCATTTCCAGGTTGACACTTTATCCACTGCCACCACAGGTCAGGCTAGAGTGGGGCATTTAAATAGTCTACTTGATGACTTCATGTGAGTCAAGAACAAAACCTGGGTCTGATCATTTTTGGCTTGATCTTCTACCCATTTTCTGACAAGCTGTACCTATATTACAATGCAATGACATTTCTAGCAGAAGCCTCTATTGTTAACAATTGTGGTATATGAGTCTTAGATTCCTTTTTTCAAGGTATCCAGAGTTTCATGAATCTCACTTACCTTCATAGCCACTGCTTGAAAAGGGAGGGACTTAAATTTGAAACCAGTTCATTTTAGGCCAAAGGGAAATTAATTTTTTTTTCTTTTTAATTAAGTGAGAGGCAGGGAGGCAAACAAACTCCTGTATGCATCCCGACCGGGATCTACCTGGCAAGCCTCCTATTGGGTGATGCTCTGCCTATCTGGGGCTGCTGCTCCGTTGCTCTGAACAGAGGTATTTTAGCACTCAGGTGGGGTTATGGAGCCATCCTCAGTGCCCAGGGCCAACTTGCTCAAATCATTTGAGCCATGGATGCAGGAAAGGGAGAGAGAAAGAGAGAGAGAGAGAGAGAGAGAGAGAGAGAGAGAGAAGGGGGAGGGGTGGAGAAGCAGATAGTCGCTTCTCCTGTGTGCCCTGACCAGAATCAAACCTGGACTTCTACATGCCAGGCTGATGTTCTCCCGCTGAGCCAATCAGCCGGGGCCCAAAGGGAAATTCTTATCCAGAAATTATCTGTTTTTTTTTAGTGTTTTACCTGCCCCCTACATTCTCATTTTGAACATAGGGAGAAATAAAGATTCATCCAGCATCTTTTGGGCTATACAAATTATAGATAGGCTTTGAAGTTCTCTAAGAAGTTATTATTGCTTCACCAAGAGAATTCCAAGTGGGCTCTAAATCTCCTGGCCCTTGACTTTAGCAACTGATGGGAAAATGTCAAAACACACACACATACACTCACACCTTAAAAACTCTACAAGAAGGACAGTTTACTTAGACTTTACCTTAGCCAAGGCTGAGAAGTGATGGGGACAGTTTTCCCTGGCAGCCCTAATTATGACACCTAATATTTGCTAAAGCTACTAGCTGTAATTTCTTAATTGTATTAAGAAATGTGAGATGATCAATTAGGAGAATGCTATATTGCTCAAGGTGGTTGATACAAGACAGAAAAAATCATTTGTCCAACGACCTTAAGAAAAAAAATATCTCTATATTTAACATCATAAAAAATGTGAAACAAATGGTGTAGGTAATGATGATAGTTAAGACAATAAAAGTGATAATGATATTATTATAATAACATTAATAATGATTCAGTAATAACAATAGTATTTGAAGAATAACAAGAGATGTTAGCAAATGGGAAAAACTAAGCCTTAAAGAATCTGAGCATTATGTTTATTCCAAAGATCACAAGATACAATGACATTTCAAGAAGTTTAAGGTACTATCACGACATCAAGTATTACAAAACAGGTACTTGAAGAAATACAGTCATATGTTGCTTAACAATGGAGATACGTTTTGAAAAATACATCATTATGTGATTTAGTCACTGAACAAACATCACTTACACAAACCTAGATGGTACAGCCTATTACACATCTAGGTTGTATGGCATAGCCTATTGCTCCTAGGCTACAACCCTGTACAGCATGCCACTGCACATGATTAAATCAAACACACAAAAAAATAATACAATTAAGAAACATGGTCATCAAAAGACATATCAGGCCACTGCTTGTGTTACACAACATACTGTTTTACAGAAAATTTCTTTTTAATACGCAGAAAGAGTACACTCTAAAATAATAAGTATAATATAGTAAATATTATACATAAACAAGTTACACAGTTGCATATTATAATTATCAAGTATTATATACTGTACCTAACTATGTGTGTTATATTTTTATACTCACCCACAAACATGTGAGTAATGTTACGATGGTTATGATACCATTAGGAATTTTTCAGCTCCATTATAATTTTATGGGACCACTACTATATACATGGTCCATCTAAATGCCGTTATGTAGCACATGACTGTAAACTAAACCAGTGATCCTCAAACTTTAGGGTAATCGGTAAAACCCAAGGGCTTATTAAAGCAGATCACTGGCCCCCATCCTCAGAGTTTCTCATTCAGTAGGTCTGGGAGAGATTTGAAGATTTGCATTTCTAACAAGTTTCTAGGAGATGTTGATGCTGCAGGTCCTAAGACCATACTTCGAGTCTCCTTGGAAAGAAATGAGATGAATACTTATCGAGAGAAGGGAGAGAACAATTATTTAAAACTACCTTGGCTCAGGTTTGGTCAAAGTGCATACAGTTTATCTCATTTAGTCCCCACAGCATCCCAATGAACAATGAGATGCTGCTCAAACTTTTCCAGGGCAGAGGAGAATGAACACGTTTGCACAAAGGATCAGTTCTTTAGGAATAGGAAATTTCTTTGATGACTTTATTATTTTTAAAAAATCAGGTAAATTTTGCATTGTTTCAAAATACTGCTGCTTACTATGAATTAAATATATTTTAAAATTATTTATCAGATAAACTGCCTAACTCTTGACCTCTGTTCTTTAGTAAGAACGGTCTTTGGGAACATGAAGAAATGAAAGGCTGAAGTTTAGTAATTACTGAGGAATAGGTAGTATATATTTAATCCAGAATTCACACCTACGCCTGCAGGTCTCTAACAACAATGCACATCCTACCTCGGTACCCTGTTCTGCCCCCATACCCCCGCCAAAGGTCTACTGAGTTTTTCTCTACTCCTTTATGGATCCTTTATTTTTCTAGCCAAAATGGATGACTTGCTGTTCCTCAGATGTGTCTCACTTTTCCTGCTCTTCACATATAGGCTCATTATTCTCTTGCAGTTGGAAAGCTCCCCCTGTATCTCTACCTGACTAGACTCTTCCATACCCTTTGAGGTCCAGCTGAAATGCTATTTCCTTTTTAAAGACCAAATCCCATGTATTTATATAAAAGCCTGTTGGACTGAACGCCTCCAGTGAGTTCCTATGGCTGACTAGACAGACCTATGTCAATGGGTATGTAATTATTTTTGTTAAATTAGCTCATGCATATAATTTCATGGGCCTTAATTTACATGTGCCTCTGCAAAGAAATGATTCTATTTGATATGAAAGCTATACTGGCATTCAAAACATAAAGTTTATTTTTATTTTTATTTTTTTTTGCAAAAGAGAGAGTCAGAGAGGGACAAATAGGGGCAGACAGACAGGAAGGGAGATGAGAAGCATCAATTCTTCATTGCAGCAACTTAGTTGTTCATTGATTGCTTTCTCATGTGTCTTGAGGGGGGGGAGGAGGGGACTACAGCAGAGTGAGTGCCTCCTTGATTAAGCTGGCAACCTCTAGGCTTCAAGCCAGTGACCATGGGGTCATGTTTATGATCCCACGCTCAAGCCAGCGACCTGGCACTCAAGCTGGTGACCTCAGGGTTTTGAACCTGGGTCCTCCATGTCCAAGTCTGACACTCTCTCCACTATGTGACAGCCTCGTCAGGCATGAAGTTTTGTGCAATGTAAGATACTGGAGTGTAAATAAGTAATTAGAAACATATATTTAAAAGAAATCCTCAGGCCCTGGCCGGGTAGCTCAGTTGGTTAGGAGAGTTGTCCCAATACACCAAGGTTGATGGTTTCATCCCCAGTCAGGGCAGATACATGAAACAACCAATGAATGCATAAATAAGTGGAAAAACAAACTGATGTTTCTTTCTCTTTTCTTCCTCTCTAAAATAACTAAATAAATAAATAACAAGGAAATCCCCAAGTTGGAAGCTTTAGCGCAGGGGTCCCCAAACTACAGCCCGCGGGCCATTTGCGGCCCCCTGAGGCCATTTATCCAGCCCCCACCGCACTTCTGGAAGGGCACCTCTTTCATTGGTGGTGAGAGGAGCATAGTTCCCATTGAAATATTGGTCAGATGGTTGATTTAAATTTACTTGTTCTTTATTTTAAATATTGTATTTGTTCCCGTTTTGTTTTTTTACTTTAAAATAAGATATGTGCAGTGTGCATAGGAATTTGTTCATAGTTTTTTTTTATAGTCCGGCCCTCCAACGGTCTGAGGGACAGTGAACTGGCCCCCTGTTTAAAAAGTTTGGGGACCCCTGCTTTAGCTTATGATGGCTGTGGATTAGAATAAAGATAGTTTACAAATATAGACTATATCTAGACCTTAGAATTGGAAGAGGACTTGAAAGTCATTTAGGATCACCCCCTTATTTTATAGTAGAATTCTTGGATCTTGCTTTCTATTATGATCAGAAGTCCCATTTGTTTAGTTTATGCTGTTTAACTTCCATCTAGCTTAGCTTTGGTCTATTTATATTGTCATTGGAATGCTACCTGAAGAAAGCTTTTTGCATTGAAAAAGGGATTTAATTATGAAGGGCCAGAGCTGACTTTGGTCCAAAGGAAACTAACCTGCAAAACCTCCTTTGATTGTAAACATTGCTAACCCTAGTGATGCTAATTCTGAACCTCTGAGGAACTAATCTTTACCCCCAAGTGCATTTTTGATCAGCCAAGCCACAGTCACGGCCACTGCTAGAGGACACTCATACTAAATGGGGTGGCCATCTGCTCTATTTGGCCACCTCCAGCTTTGGAAGCTGAGAGCTATCTCATATGCTGATTACATCTTGGTTTAACCACGTAAGAGTGAAAAGGGAAAAGGATATCAAGTACATTTATCTTTTCCACCCCCACATGCTCCTCCCAATTCACATTAGGCAAAATGCAAGGACTATATAGAGTTGGGTAGAAATGAGTGTGACCTTAGGAAAGTCACTTAACTCCTGAAGAGGTTTCCTATCTGCATAAGGGTTAAAAAAGTACTGTAATTATCTTGTGGATAATTGGCAGGTTTAGGTGGAATATTCTAACAATGTCTGGTATGCAGCAAATCCTTAATAAATGTCAGCTATTGTTATCAACAGGTGGGTAGCAACATACTCCATCAACACGAATTAGGTTCTATTCTCTCTTATAAGCTTTTATATGGCATTTCATTTCCTCCCAGATTCAATTATGGTGCCAGTATGGACTCCAAAAACTATCTTTAGCCCAAATTCTTTTCTGAACTTAAGACTAGACTTCACAATTTTCAGGACACATACAGGTGCCCTTGGAACCTAAAGCAAATCCAAACTATATGATTACCTGGCACCAAACAATATTTAACCTTCCTCTTGACCTCTGCATTTGTGAAAGATACCATCATCTTTCCAGCGATTCAGGTAGATAGGCAGTGTTTAAAAACTACCCTTTATCTTCCATTTAATCAGTTGTAAAGTCATTCATTCAACAAATATTTACTGTACCTTTTCTATAAACTAGGTACCGTGTTAAACTCTGTGTATACTGCGGTAAACAAAACTTCCATGTTTTCTGTCCTCATTTGTAAATATAAAATGACAAATCAGAATGTATATTTGGAAAGAAATTTCAGTCAGTATGAGGAAGTACAACAAGGGACATACTTTTTAAAAAGAGAGAATCAGAGGCCCTGGCCAGTCAGCTTGGTCGGTTAAGAGTGTCATCCTGAAACGACAAGGTTGCGGGTTCAACCCCTGGTCACAGCACACATAGGAAGCAACCAATGAATGGAACAACGAATGTTTCCCTTCAGTCTATCCTCTCTCTCCTTCCCTCTCTCTGTCTTAAAAAAAAAAAAAAAAAAGCAAGCCCTAGCTGGATAGCTCAGTTGGTTGGAGAGTTGCTTGGAGCGTTGCCCTGGAGGGTGGAGGTTGCCGGTTCTACTCCCCAGTCAGGGCACATACAGGAGCACCTCGATGTTCCTGTCTCCCCCTGCCTCTCTTTCAAAAAAAAAAAAAAAAAAGGAGTGTCAGAAAAGAACTTTCAGAGGAAGTGATAATTTGAACCAAGACCTGTAAGACCAAAATGAGTCTGTCAGGTGTAATAAGTGAAGAGCATTGTAGGCAGCAGGATGAACAGGTACAAAGCCTCTGAGGTAGGAAGGGGCTTAATGTCTTTTCTGAGGAACTGAAAAAAGGCCATGTAGCTAAAAGGCTGCAAACTTGCTTAAGGTGAGAGTAGAGCAGCAGGCAGGGGCTTACCAGCCATGTATGAAAGCCCCTGAAGGATTCTGAGCAGGAGAGGCACAGGGTCGGACAACTCTGGCTGCTTTTGGAGAATGGACTGGAGAGGGCAAGAACAGAATTGGAGACCAGTCAGGAAGCTACCTGGGTGGTTCTGGTGACAGATGGTCAGTGGCTGTGGTGATGGAGAAAAGTGGATGTATCAGAGACACAATTTGGAGGTAGTATCGATTTAACTTGGTGACTGGGATGTGGGGAGATGACAAGGATGATTCTTGGGTTTCTAGCATAAGCAGCTGTGTAGGTGTAATTATTTACAGAATCTACCTCACATGATAGCCCTCTTTTCCTCTCTTAGTGCAGCCACCTTACTTCCAAGTCACTATAATTATTTAGATCATGTTCCTTCTCTTGTCTATGTCCACTTCAAATTACCCTTCAATGTATTACTCCCTAACACAGCTTTGGTTATATTATTCCCCTTTTAAATATTTCCAATGGCTCCCTATCATTTACTTAATTAAGTACAAACTCCTTACCTTGGCTTTCAAGGCTCCATACTCTACCTTTCCAGTCTTATTTCCCACCACTTCTCTACTTAAGTCCTGCCTTGGCCAAACTGGACTCCTGACTGCTCCTTGGAAGTGTCACCATGTTATTACCTCAGTGCTCATGCTATTCCCTCTGTCTTATCTCAATCAGCTGAAACCTTATTCAACTTTCAAAGTTCACTAAAGGTCCAATTTTTAAATCTCATAAAGCTCTGTAATTCCCTTATGGCCCACAGATATATCTGCCTTTTATTGTGGTTATTAGAGTACTTATCTTATGCCCATTCTCTACTCACTAACAGACCATACATCATACCTTTGAGTGCATAGTTCTATTACTCATACTGCACCATTGCCTTTGCCCTTGCAGGGTCAAGCATACTGCTTCACTCACTGTAGGTACATTTTATTGAATTTACTTGGAACAATTCATGTTATTATGCTAAGGAGTGATGAGGTCCAGTTGTTGAAGATGTTTTCCAGTAGTGTTTGCCAGCACCAGGGCTCACAGCAAACTCATCTTCTACCAAACTGCCTGCAATCATACCCAGGATATACACACACTAATAGAGTCTCTGACTATTCCCAATACTCCAATACAGCAGTCCTAATGAGCTTATTCTTTCCTTGAAATACTGAATATTAAAAATTATAGTCTCTAACTCGGGATTTTTCAAGCTACTTGTAACCCAATAATGGGTCATTAAATTAATTAGTATGTCATAAACAACGCTAAAAATAAAATAGCTAAACACGCTGCCTACAGTAAGGATAAGTAGTGTTTCCTGAAACTTTTGTTTAAAATATGTATCTACATATATGTGTGTACTACACATATGATGTAAAATATATTTCTTACCATGGGTCTCAGTCAGAAAGGTTTGAAAGCTAGTGCTTAAATGCTCTCCAGCCCACTCCAAGATCAGCACAGGAATTCAAGCAGGGCAAGGAAGATGATAAGGACATAGTAATGAGAGACTAATTCAAAATTATTCACACCTTAAAAAGTAAATGTTTGATATACCTAACTCTTCCCTTGGGGTATCTGCATTTAGGTACTTTTTTTTTCTTTTTCTTTTTTCATTTAGGTACTTTTAACCCAAATTAATCTTGAATTAGTAGGAAGTGAGCCAGAATTAATTTTGGACTACAAGCCTTCTTGGTACCTATACAAGGATTTCCTCCAGTATACCAGTTCCCCAAGAGACCTGGGTTCAGGAGCCAGGAACTCTATTGCTGAAAGGCTACTGGTTTCTAGATTATAATACACAGAAGTGATAATATGAAACAGATTTTCAACCAGAATGCATTATTCCTCCCATACACATCAGGCTAATCAATTTGTTTGCATGTATGTATTTAACCTAGTTCTAAAAAATACATTCCTATATATCCATGTGGAAGAGCTATGCCTGATATGAGGCAACATGAAGCCCCTTGAGTTACTGAGACAGTGGGACATGTGAAATAGGAAGGGGGGATATGGGAAATGACAGAACGGGTAAGGGGGCTTAGGAGGGGTAAGGAGGATACAGAGAAGACAATTTCCCAGTCAGTTGTGTGCCATGATAGTACAAAACAGTTGCCCATCAGTAGTGCACAGGTAATATTTGATGGGCAGCACAAAAAGGATAAATTCCCAGTCCTGGTTCCCTTTAACAGGCTGCCCCCTTATAATCTGTTGCTACTTGTGTTAAATTCTCAATTTATAGCTGAGAAACCAACAGTGAGTTTCCTAACTAAAGTAAACACTCCTAACTGCCAGTCACAATTCAAAGAAATAACTGGGTCAGAAACAAAGTTAGAGTAGGAAGTTAAAAGCTACTGTAGTGCAAAGAACCCTAGATAGGAATGTTGTAAGTTTGTGTTAGAACTGGGCAACACTGAAGAAGTCACATAACCTAAGGCCTGTTCCATCTCGAAAACTTTTAAATTCTACAAGGGAGAGAAAGGGCGACCTTTATTTGGAAAAAAGGAAGATCATTTTGGTTTGATATGTAATAGGCAAATGGCAATGATATTAGCCAAGGTTGTTTAAATATGAATTAATGCCTCTCCCATTATCTAGATTGGTTAACACTCTTAGGTGATATTATATATCAATGTCCTACTGACTACTGGATAAATTCCAATTTCTTTCTGGCATTTAAGGCATTCCACAACTGTCCAACTTTGTACTGTTCAGGTCTTTAACCCTTTGCTCTTGTCCCAGTCCTGTTTGCTTAATTCTTCTCCACCCCCACTGTCCTAGCTAAAGTCCCATAAAATCTTCACAAAACCTTCCAACTACTCAAATATTTATATATCAAAACTTGACCTTTGAATTCCTACAGAACTTTACAGCAATCCTATAGGTAGGCATTATTGTTTTCATTTCATAGGTAAGAAAACTAAGGTCCAGAGAGGGTAAGAGGCTTGCCCAGGATTCCACAGTTTCTAAGCAGCATGCTGCGTCCACATGTTGAAAAAACCATGGAGGAAGGAGGCAGTAAAAAAGAGCCTATAAACCAGTTATAACTTAGCTTGTTGTGACACAAATTCAGATACACCACATCCTTTGAACTATAAAGGTAATGAACGCTTGGGGTAGCCACGGATAGTTTATAAGCGGGTTGTCAATCCTGTTTCCCAAGCCCAGTATCAAAACCGATATTTCAGGGTGAATTACAGGTGGGTGGTTAAGGGGAAAAAAGCAATATGGCACAAGAATATTAGAAAGAGGAACGAAAAGAGATTAAAGTGTAATGTAAACTGGCAATGTACAAAACAGAGACTCAGAGTATGGAAATGAAGAGGCCCACAACGCTAAAATACTTAAGTTAGGGGGCTTATGCTACTGATAAGCGCGCCTGTGAAGGTTGATATCAATAAGAGCAGTGCACATGGCCAAAGAGTAGAACTCACGAGAGACAAATAAGGACAGGTCGTGGGGACACGGGCTAGATCATGGTATGCTGAGAGGGTGGTGGCGCTAAATGAAGGGTACAGCAGGGGTCGAAGAGAAAGGTGAAGAGGTTCAGAAGGCACATCACCCCCAGACTGGAGACAAGACTTGTCATTCTTTCAACTGCTGATTGGTGTGTTTTAGGATTCACATCCTCACACCACAAAGCCCTCCTGGATGACTCTGGGAAGAGGTGGAGGTCACGTCCCCACTCCCCGCGGACTCCGTGAGAGGGCGGAAGGAGGCACGAGGGTCCTTACCCAAGAAAATGGAGATGATGAGCCGCAGCGCCTGTTCTGACGCGCCCAGGGACGTCGCCAACTTGTTAAGGCTCAGCTCCTCGAAACCCCACCGCAGCACCCTTGCCAGCTCTGCCACTGTTCCCACGTCCCCCTCAGCAGCGGACGCCATCTTAGCGGCGGGCGCCCCCCAGGGACCCCTTAGCTCCGTGCGCCCCGAATGTGGGCACAACGCTCTAGCTTCACCCCCAATTCCGGCCCAGCGCCCGCCCACGGCGTTCGCATTGGCTGCAGACCCGCCCAGTGCTCCAGGCGCTCCCGATTATTGGCCGGCCCTATTAAGGGGTGGGGCCTAACGCACTAAGGTAGGCAGAGGGCGGGGCGGAACGTTTGTAATGCAAAGGTGACTCGACCCGAGAGCGAACGCCGGGTTGCCCGGAGGGGCGGGGCTTGGAACCGGGAACTAGAGTTGTGATTGGAAAAGTCTAATGCCTTGGGCAAGGTAATTGTACAACTCGGTTCTAACTGTTTAGGGGAGGAGTCGGTGAGGGCGAATGTCCGACCGGCTCGTGCGCTGCCTTCTCATTGGCTGAGATGGAGCAGGCGAGAGTCGGGGAGGGGGGGTCAGTCCCCCGACTGCGAGGTTACTCTCGGTCGCTGGCGCGCCGGGGTTACTGGGGCATGTAACGGAGAGGGCGGGAAATCCTGCTGCGGCTTCGCGAGCGCCTCCTAACGGTGTCTCCGAGCCATTTTTAAACCGTTAGCTGCTTGCACTCCCAAAGGGTCTCGTTAGAGCTCAGCACCCCAGAACACTATTTGCTCCTTTTATTTCATGCACCCTTTTTCATGCACTTTCTTATATTGAAACGTTAGGCCTGACCTGTGGTGGCGCAGTGGATAAAGCATCCACCTGGAACGCTGAGGTTGCCAGTTCAAAACCCTGGGCTTGCAAGGCACATACGACAATCAATGAGCCACTAAAGTGAAGCAACCATGAGTTGGTACTTCTCATTTCTCCCCCTTCTCACTTTCTCCTCGCTCTGCAAAATCAATAAATAAAATCTTAAAAAAAAAAAAAAAAAAAAAGAAACGTTACCTTCCCATGAGAGGCGGTGAAATTAAGATAAGCCGATTTAATCATTCTTTTCATTAGTTACTACATAATACAGGTTTATGATAAAAGTTCAAGCAGTAGAGGAATTTAGAAATAAAATAAAAATCCTTTTGCCCCCACCCTGCTTCTTATCCTTATTTCCTACAGGTAATTACTGTTCAGATTACGCTAACAGTGTTAGCAAGGATGTGGAAGAAAAGAAACCCTCATGCACTGTTGGTAGAAATGCAGACTGGTGCAGCCACTGTGGGAAGCAGTACGAAGAGTCCACAAAAAATTAAAAATGGAACTACCTTATGACCCAGTGATTCCACTTCTGGAAATATATCTGAAGAAATCCAAAACACTAATTCAAAAGAATAGATGCATCCTATGTTCGTTGCACCATTATTTATAATATCCAAGATTTGGAAGCAGCCCAAGTGTCCATTAATAAATAGGTGAGTGGATAAAAAAAGCTGTGGTACATTTACACAATGGAATACTATTTGGCTGTTAAAAAGAATAAAATCTTGCCTGACCTGTGGTAGCTCAGTGGATAAGGCGTCAACCCGGAAACACTGAGGTTGCCGGTTCAAAACCCTGGGCTTGCCTGGTCAAGGCACATATGGGAGTTGATGCTTCCAGCTCCTCCTCCCTTCTCTCTCTCTCTCCCTCTCTCTCCTCTCTAAAAATGAAAAAAGGCCCTGGCCGGTTGGCTCAGCGGTAGAGCGTCGGCCTAGCGTGCGGAGGACCCGGGTTCGATTCCCGGCCAGGGCACACAGGAGAAGTGCCCATTTGCTTCTCCACCCCTCCGCCGCTCTTTCCCTCTCTGTCTCTCTCTTCCCCTCCCGCAGCCAAGGCTCCATTGGAGCAAAGATGGCCCGGGCGCTGGGGATGGCTCTGTGGCCTCTGCCCCAGGTGCTAGAGTGGCTCTGGTCGCAACATGGCGACGCCCAGGATGGGCAGAGCATCGCCCCCTGGCGGGCAGAGCGTCGCCCCTGGTGGGCGTGCCGGGTGGATCCCGGTCGGGCGCATGTGGGAGTCTGTCTGACTGTCTCTCCCTGTTTCCAGCTTCAGAAAAATGAAAAAAAATGAAGAAAAAAAAAATAAAATAAAAATGAAAAAAAAAATTAAAAAGAATAAAATCTTACCCTTTGTGACAGCATGGATGGACCTGGAGAGCATTATACTAAGTGAATTATGTCCGTCGGAGAAAGACAAGTACTGTACCATATGATTTCACTCACATATGGAATCTAGTGAACAAAACAAAGTAAAAACAAAACAGCAACAGACTTATAGATATAGCAGGCTGACAGCTGTCAGAAGGAAAGGGTGTTGCAGCCTGGGTGAAAAATGTGAAGGGATTAAGCAAAAACAAAACAAAACAAAAACAAACAAGCAAAAAACCATTTCATAAACACAGGCAGTATGGTGATTACAAGAGGGAAGGGAAGGTAGGAGAGGTAGAAAAGGGCAAAGGCAGGATAAATGGGATGGAAGGAGATGACTTGGGGTGGCAAACAATATAATATACAGATGATATATTATGGAAACCTATATAATTTTATTAACCAATGTCACCCCAATAAATTCAATAAAAAAGAAAAAAATCCCAGCTAAACTAACAAAAATCTGTTGAGCACTTAGTATGTGCCTGGGACCAGGCTGGGCTCTGGGGAATATAATGAATCCAAAGCTGTGTAGTGGGGATGATGCACAGTCATACAATAGTGTTAATTAGGATGTAATTGCAAGTGAAGGTAAGTGTTTTAAAGAAAAAGTACAAGGTTCTATGAGAGTATGTAACAGAGGAACATTAAAAGTTTTTTAGGTAGAGCATCAGCCTAGCGTGCGGAGGACCCGGGTTCGATTCCCGGCCAGGGCACACAGGAGAAGCGCCCATTTGCTTCTCCACCCCTCTGCCGCGCTTTCCTCTCTGTCTCTCTCTTCCCCTCCCGCAGCCAAGGCTCCATTGGAGCAAAGATAGCCCGGGCGCTGGGGATGGCTCTGTGGCCTCTGCCTCAGGCGCTAGAGTGGCTCTGGTCGCAACATGGCGACGCCCAGGATGGCAGAGCATCGCCCCCTGGTGGGCAGAGCGTCGCCCCTGGTGGGCGTGCCGGGTGGATCCCGGTCGGGCGCATGCGGGAGTCTGTCTGACTGTCTCTCCCTGTTTCCAGCTTCAGAAAAATGGAAAAAAAAACAAACAAAAAACAAAACAAAAACAAAAACAAAAAAAAAAAAGTTTTTTAAAGCTCTGGCTGAATAACGCTGTTGGTTAGAGCATCATCCTGAAGCACAGAGGTTGCCTGTTCAATACCCGGTCAGAGCACATACAGGAAGAGATCAGCGTTCCTCTCTCTACCTTCCTCTTTCTCTAAAATCAATAAATAAAATTTAAAAAATGTTTTTTGTAATGACTGGCATTTGTGGAGTATTCTTGTACAATTACAGCTTATACTTCTATAGCACTTTGTACTTTATAAATAATTTATCCATATTATTTTACTTAATTTGGCTGTGAAACTGGATATTTTTTATTATTATTATTTATTTATTTATTTATTTACAGAGACAGAAAGAGAGTCAGAGAGAGGGATCCATAGGGACAGATAGACAGAAGCGGAGAGAGATGAGAAGCATCAATCATCAATTTTTCGTTGCAACACCTTAGTTGTTCATTGATTGCTTTCTTATATGTGCCTTGACCGTGGGGCTACAGCAGACCGAGTAACCCCTTCCTCAAGCCATCGACCTTGGGCTCAAGCTGGTGAGCCTTGCTCAAACCAGATGAGCCCTCACTCAAGCTGGCGACCTCGGGGTCTCAAACCTGGGTCCTCCACATCCCAGTCCGACGCTCTTATCCACTGCACCACCGCCTGGTCAGGCTGGATATTTATTATTATGATGTCCTCTTACACGCATAGAGGCTTGGAGAAACTAAGGAACTTCCTAAGTGCCTTTTCCAGTAAGTAACACTAGAAAACAAATATATACATACACTACTCACACAAACACACACACACACCGCACACTGCCATACTATGTGTGTGTTCTCTGATAATTTCTATTCTGTTGGATAGGAGTGTCTTTTTTTCTAATGAGGTGACTCTGGGAGGGCTCCTGAGTGGCCTCTGGATGGGGGCTGGTCACCAGAAAGACCAAGCTATAATTAGAAGCCTGGACTTTTCAGCATTGTTCCCCACCTCTTGAGAAGGGAGAGGGCTGAAAATGGAGTTAATGATTGACCATTAACTCCACTTTTGTGGTGAAGTCTCCGTAAAAGTCTCAGTAGTATGGGGCTTGGAGAGCTTCCAGACTGGTGAACACCGGGTGGGCGTTGCTGGGAGAGCGACATGCCTGGGGAGGGCATGGAAGCTTCGTCCCCTTCCCACTTACCTTGCCCTACTCATCTCTACCATCTGGATATTCAACTTTTACAACCAGTAAAAGTAAGTAAAATGTTTCTCTGAGTTCTGTGACCACTCACTCTAGAAAGCTAATTGAACATAAGGAGGGAGTCCTTAGCACTTCCAAACTAGGAGCCTGTTGGTCAGAAGCCCGGGTAATAATCTGGGCTTTCTGCTGGCGTCTGCAGTGGGGCGAGTGCAGTCTTGTAACAGGTAGTCTTACCCTGTGGATTCTAATGCTGTCTCTGAGTAGAAGTGTCAGAATTGAGTTGAATTGTACAATACGACACCCAGTTGAACTGCAGAAAATTGTTTGGTGTGGGGGAAAAGCTCTACACATTTGGTGATCTGAAAGTGAAGTGTTTTGTGTGAGTAATAAAGGACACTCACAGAAAAACTAGATTTTTCCTTACATCAGAGGGAAAAAACCCTGAGTTTTTCTATTAGACAAAGGTTATGTTAATTTGCTCAAGCAATGAAAGCACACCTGGTAAGCAGCTACAACTGAAGTCTCCACCTGGTTATTCTTACAACAATCCCCTGTCATTCTCCAGGAGTTATCTGTCTTCTGCACAAGCTGAAAAAGTGAGTTGAATGCAAATGTGGAAATCACCACTCCTGCATTTTTCAAGTACTTAATGGTGAGGGGCACTAATCTCTGCAGTCCCTCCAGGAATTGTGTATTGCTTTTGGTTTCCCCAGGTAGAGGCAATTTTGGTGGCTCCCGCCTGGCCTTTCCCACTACAGTAGCACCGACTCTATAGTTGGGGAGCCAATGTGGGTATTCTGCCAGCTGCTTATTAGATTTATCCCAAGTATGCATTTGGAACTGGAGAAATAACCATAGAATGGGTTTTTGGGACACTGCTGGGCTCACTGTGCAAAGGATCTGAGCTAAAACTCCATTGATCACCTGACCTCTGTAAACCCCTAATCTGACTGGTGGACCACAGTGATGTTTTGAGTCTCCTGGAATTAGTGTCAGCTCAGAGCCAGTGTCCTAAGGCATATTTTTTCTCTGGCCTCATCCTTTCTGATGGCTTCACCTATGTAGCTGGAGACTGAATGTGGTGGTCCCAGCCTGACTCATACATTTCAGAAGGCTCTCTCCACAGAATGGCTGAGTTAGTTATATCAATAATCTATTTTCACGAAGACCTCCTGGAAGAGAACTCATCAAAAGGGAAGAAAAAACTTAGCACCATACGCTCAATTCGGTAACAAAATCTCAGTTTCAGTGTTGACATGAGATTCTCCCACATTAGACTGTGACTTCAGTAAGGCAAGGGTTGTGTCCATTTTGTTTACACTGTACATCCAGAGCTTAGCAGAGCCTGGCACATAGTAGATCCTCAATAAGTATGTATTGACTGACTGAATTCTTATTACTGCCCACTGCAGGCCACTCAAATTGGTTTTCTCCTCAGTTCTGATGAATTAATATCTGGACCCAGGAGGCTATAGGTAAAAAAAGGCAGGAATTATATCTCAGAAAATTCTGTAAGACAGATGCCTTGGGATGCCCTAAATGGAATAACCAGGAAGACAAAAGGAAGTGTTTTTTTTCTTCTATATTACTTTCCTCACTTTACATTACTATGCAGTTTTAGCCTTTAGTGGGCTTCTGTGTAATAGCAGGCGGTTCCTTCCAGCACACGTTACAGTCCCCACAGTACAGTGAGGAAGTTGCCAGGTAATAGATAAGAATGTTTGTGAATATGGAGCTAGAGACTCTGTGTAAATGGGTAGAGGGGAAGAGCCAGAGAAATGTTAATGGGACCCCATTTGTATCCAAAGCTTGAAGAAATATGGGTGTCATATTTGGGGGTTGTGGCAGAGATTACTAGCTGTCACATAGTAGACATTCAGTAGGTGTTTGTTGGATGAATGAATAAACTAGCATAGCAATATTAAAGGTTTCGATAAGCTCTCATCAGAGAAAGGATGTTTTGTTTGTGAGAAGTAAAATATTTGGAGAACTCACCTTTCTAATCTAATTATGAAAACAAAGGAGAGACATTAAAGTTTTAAAAAATGTAATTAGAGTTGTCATTAGGAAGACTAATTTTTCAGTTTATAGGGTAGATTTAGGGATGATGAGAGAGGAGGAAGGGGAGGCAGTATATCCAGAGGAGATGTAATGAGGCTCTGACTTGCAGGAGTAAGCGTGAAAGACACTGAAGAATAGACTCAAGCAATCTCAGGGGGGATAGGGGGCAGAGAAGAGGAAGAATTAAAAATAACTAAGCTATTGAACCTGGATGGCCAGGAAAATGGTAGGATCATTAACAGGAAAAGGGAAGGCAGAGTAGGCCCACTGTTGAAATGCTAGCCTTTCAAGTCCCATTTCAAATCTCAATTCTTCCATGTAGCCTTTCTGATTTCTCTTTAGCCAGAGGCAATATCTTTCCCATTTTCACTCCCAAGCCATTTGTTAGATTGTCATATTGCTTAACTTCCTCTTACCTCTTACCCTATCAGTTTTGCATCCCACGTAGTACCCAAAATAGTGTTTTGTACTTTACAAGCCATGGTACATTTAAATTTTATTAGGTAGTTTGAGGTGGGGAAAAGTAGTACCCAAATTAGCTTTACTTTGTTACTGTATTTGTCCATTTGCCTTGCTCTAACAAAATACCATGGACTAGGTAGCTTATAAACAATAGAAATGTATTTATCACAGTCCTGGACACTGGCGGTCTGAGATCAGGGTGTTAGCATGGTCAGATGAGGGCTCTCTTTCTGGTCACAGAGTTCTAGTTGTGTTCTCACGTGGCAGAAGGGCTCTGAGGGACCTCTTTTATAAGAGCACTAATCCCATTCATGAGGGCACCTCTTTCATGACCTAATCACTTCCCGAAGACCCCACCTTCTAACACCTCACATTGGGTGTTAAGTTCTAACATGTGAATTTGGGGGGGGGGGACACTAATATTCAGGCTATAGTAGTTACTGCTCCTTTTCCACATTTATTTTCTTTTATTTTTTTGCCCTACATTCATAATTTTTCTTCTGCTATAGCTACACTTTTTTCCCTTATGATTTTTCTACATCAAAAAAGTAGATCAATAAACTATCGCTCTTTAGCTATACTGAAGGATAGGTGAATTGGTATTTTAGCAAACATTGTTTATATCTAGAATCTTTGATAATAGTCTAGGACGGTACACAGTATGTTGTAAGAGTGGGATTCTCCTCCTTACTCCCAATATTTCTTTATGAGACTACCTCCTACGAGGAAGTCTGAATTCTGTACGTGCTACAGAGCACTAGGGAGAGTCTAGCTTTCATTTTTGAGTGCTAAATTGGCAAATTACATTCTACATTCAGGACCTAGGAGGAAGTTGGAAGGTCTGACCTTGATATCAAGTGGCATGTTCATAGGCATGAGAGTGAAAAATTCTCAAAAAATTACTGGGTGAGTTTCAAGGTGATGTACTTATTGGGGCTTGTGGGTCAGCGGTATTGGAGGACACAAAAGAGAACAGTGGTTGTTGCTGGGTGAACAGACTGCCCTCATTAAATGTCTGATCTCTTCTCCCAGCTACACTGCCACATTCCTAGTTGATTATGTGCTTAATTGTCAAACCTAACAGGTCAAAGAAGAAAGACCTTGGAAATGTTAGGGTGGAATGTTTCTACTACCTCTGACTCTTCTGGTCACGCTCCTTTATGTCTCTCACTTTGTCCTGGGGAAGTGGAGTGACTTATCTGACTGGTAAATGGGAAAAAAGAACTGGGCATGTTTTGCTTGGCTTGACCTTCTTCTTCATGGGTGTGAGCTTGCTATGGAAAGCATATATTCTCTATTTGGGCAGGTCTCTAGGGCCTAGTTACCTAGAAAGGTAATTCTGTTTAATTCTGGGGTCCAGTTAACCACCATTTGGCTTGTACATGAGACTACTTCCTCTTTCTTGGCCTTTATTGCTGTTAAAGAGAATATCTTGACCTCTATTTGCTGTTGCTGTTTTACTTCTCAGTTCCTCTAGAACTTGGAACGGAAAGAGGGATGATGTTATCCAGCCCCCTCAGAGACTCTAACATTGTGAATATGATAGCTATAACTCTGTGGAAGACTAATGATTATTTTCTAAAATGTCCAATCATACCATGTACATGTATGTTAGTTACATTTAATTTTAACACATAAGGTTCTAATTTCTGCTTTGTGTATCAGCATTATCATATCAGCTGGGGTTCAGATGTCCCTGAGGGTGACAGTAAGCACCGTTGTTTTTATGAATCACCACAATACTGAGCAGATTATGTAAGATGGCCCTGCCCTTTTTTTTGGTATTATTTAAAAAATATTTTTACGGAATTTGTTGGAGTGACATTTGTTAATAAAATTATACGTGTTTCAGGTGTACAATTCTATAATACATCATCTGTCTACACAGGGGTCCCCAAACTATGGCCCGCGGGCCACATGCAGCCCCCCGAGGCCATTTATCCGGCCCCCGCCGCACTTCTGGAAGGGGCACCTCTTTCATTGGTGGTCAGTGAGAGGAGCCTAGTTCCCATGGAAATACTGGTCAGTTTGTTGATTTAAATTTACTTGTTCTTTATTTTAAATATTGTATTTGTTCCCGTTTTGTCTTTTTACTTTAAAATAAGATATGTGCAGTGTGCATAGGGATTTGTTCATAGTTTTTTTTTTTTTATAGTCCGGCCCTCCAATGGTCTGAGGGACAGTGAACTGGCCCCCTGTGTAAAAAGTTTGGGGACCCCTGGTCTACTACATTGTGTGTTCACCACCCCAAGTCAAACATCCCTCCATCACTATCTATCCCCCCCTGCTCTTTTAAGGCTGCCACTTAAAGTTGAACTTAAAGTCAGCTAGATATTCCTCCAACAAAAAGGGTTTAATTGGGAAAAAGAGAATTTTTGCAACTGGGAACATGCCGACATGGTGAATCATGTGCAAGTTCGTGAGAACAAAGAAGAGGGGAAGGGAAGTTAGGACTGTTAGTTTTTCCTGTAGTGGGTGAGAGCTCCCCCTACAGGCCCTTCAGCTTCTAATCTTGGTTGAGGTTTCAATTTTTTTATATATTGTTAGAAGTTTTGTCTTGAGTTCTTGCTGAACTGGGAAATGTGTGATTTGTTGTCTCCTTGAGATTTGGAGAGTAAAAGAAAATATTTCACTTGGATGGCATAATTGAAGAGAAGTCAAAACACATGTGAGGTTAAGAGAATCATGAACTTTTCCCTCAAGTGTTCAATTCAGAAGTAAAAGGAGGAGAATCCTGGGTAATTTGGTAAGATGCTCTCTTTTTTCTTTCTGTATACTGAAGCATGCTCTTAAACTCTTGAGGAGAATGACACTGGTACCACTACTGCTGGTATTTGGAGATGAAGTTATTATTGTTTATTTATGAAGGCCTTACTGAGTACCAGATATGTGCTGAATGCTTCATATAGCATCTCATCTAATCATGGCCACAACAGGCCCTAACATTGATAGTTGTATCTGAGGTAGGTAATACTATTCTCATTTTACAGGTAGAAGTTGGAGCTCAGAGAGGTTAAGTAACTTCTTAGGTCACACAGCTAAAAGCAGTAAATGATCTGAACTTACCTTGTCTCATTCATTCAATCAATCATTTCTCAGGTACTCAGCCATTGTTCTTAGCTGTAAGTAAAGAAACCAATTCTGGTAGATTTTAGCAGGAGAAGAATTTATTAAAGGGATCCTGGATTGCTTACAGAAATGCCAAGAGCTGGAGAGCTAAGCATGAAAACTTCACAGCAGGAACAATGGTCAGAATATGGCTGCTTTTGCTCCTGTTGCCTTTGTCATGTCCTGGACACTTGAGCTTGTAATGTTTATTCAGTGGGGTTGGATGCTGGATACTGCTTGAAAGTACAACTTCCTCCTCCATGTTGCTGCAGCCGCCATTGTCCCCAGAAGTTCCCTGGTTCCTGCTTCTTGGCATCACTCCCTGTGGATTCGAAGCCTACGCAGATGTCTCTGATGAATGAAGCTGAGTTCCTGGGCTGCTCCAGAGCTGCTAGTGGCGAGGGACACACTTCCTGCACTTACTTTTTTCTCCTGGGTGGTAGACTTTCTTCCCCAGACTCACGATGAGAAAATCCCCAAATGTGGTAAAGACATAAGAATGCTGGGCAGCTGAAGGAACAACAGGTGATCATCTGTCCCTCTACTAGTGAACGACACTGCTAGACATGGTGGGAATACAAAGATGGATCAGACCCAGAACCTGCCCTCTGAGACCTGAAAGGCTCATAATTGTTTTCCTTTGAACATTTATATATATTTGGCATCATAGTTTGTGAAGGTCTCCTTGTTTCATCAGATCCTTCTTGACAGCCAAGTAAGGTAAGCAGAACTGATATCTTTATTTTATAACTGAATACACTAACAAGTTAGGTAATGAGCCCAAGGTCTCACCACTGGTAAATGTCAGGGATAGGACTTGGACCTGTCCTCTGACCCCAGGCCCAGTGCTGAGTCAACCAGAAGTCACACATGTGCACAAACACCTACTTGAGGGATTCCAAGGCTCATAGTTGCTCCCCACATTTTAGCACTTCTGAAATCTGGATGCATCCTCCAATTGATGGTATACCGTAGTTTGACTGGCAGCTTTTTTATTCCTACCGGTATGTAAAATAGGAGATTACCTTCAATTGCTGAAGTTGTAGACTCATTGGGATTCACTAAGATGGGTAGAAAGTGCTAGCTGACAGAGTGGAGAGCTGGGATATGCAGAAGGCTTTGCGGAGATGCTGTGCAGGCCCGTCATCCCTGACTCTCTTATCTGCAATTTTAAATTCCAAAAGGCTCTGAAAACAAAGATTTTTGGGTTTTTCTTTTGTTTGTTCCAAGTTTAGCACCAACACTCATTTGGAAGCAAAACCTGACCTGAACTGACATGAAGTAATTTATAATTATGAGTAATTTATGAACATAATATATAATTATAACTAAATTATAATTTTAGATGTTTCACTTACTGTGAAGATCAATCTATTTAGCTGCAGAAATATTAATATTTGATAACGGTGTGTTATCCCAGCCCCTCAAGGGGAGAGAGAGGAAGAGGTGTTAACATAGGGTCCATGTATTACACTGTCTTTCTAAAAACCTTAAAATGTTGAATTTCAAAATGTATCTGTGCTCAAGGGCTATGAATAAGGGACTCTGGATTGTATCTGAACTGGGGCTTGATTGGTGAATAGAATTTAGATGTTTGGAGATATAGAGAGGCTTGTAGGAAGAGGAAAAAGCCTCATCTCAGCCTAGCTTGGGTCTACATATATCATTATCCCACCCTTATACATGCTTTAAAGGCGGGGAAGACCTGCAGTACTGACAGCTACTTTCTCTTCATTCATGATTCATACACAACTGGAGGGTTGGACTTTCTGGGTTTGGCTTTCCCCCTACATATGAATCTCCTCCTTTTCCCACAAATCACCTGACTTCCCTGAAAACTCTTTAACACACCCCTTGGCTGAAAAAGAGCATTAAGCAATCAGTGAAATTCCCCATTCCTTCTTTCTCCCTCTGAAGCCCTGGATAGAGGACTCTCAGGCCTGAGGGGAGTTTGCAGTTCTTGTTTCAAAAGCAGAGGGAGCTCCAAGATCAAGGCTGAGTTACCCTTTTCCTATGTCATGGTCTCCCAGCCCCCTCTTGTTTAGATCAGAGAATTTCAGACATGCACACTGGGGTAGAGAATCATACGAACAGGACCAGGACAGGGAGGCCGGCCGAGGTTCCTGCAGAGGGAGCGTCCAGGCCCCGTGTTTCTCTCCCTGAGAGTCAGCAGGGTCTCCCAGCATGCCCACTGGCAAGAGAGGGGACTGACCCACTTGCTCCTATCAGCTTCTGAAGGTAAAACCTTAAAAACAAAGAGCAGAACTTTGATGGAGGAAAAAGAAAGACAGGAAACTTCACATATGAAGGTTTTGGGAAAAGATGAAAGGCTAGACAGAGCAGAATAATCAGAGGGCAAAATATAGACAACCTATTTCTGTTAGGTTGACCTCATCCTCCCTCACGTCGTCCCACTGCCCAGCACTATTTTCAGGGTTTACGTTGGTGTAAAACTTTTCTAGGAACTGTGGAAAGATATCCTGTCTTTTTAGTAATGGGGGGGGGGGGGGGAACAAACCCTGGAAACTTAATGTAAAAAATTGAAGAAATACCTTTCTTTTCTTTTTATGTTTCTTGTCATTCAGGTATTCTTTTTCTCCTTCCACACCCAACCCTGTCTCAGATTACTTCTCCCAAGGCCACTGCCTTCATCTAGCGAAGGAAGCCCATTGCTCCATCAGTGGTCATTAATAGCATCAACAGAAATGCATGCAATAGTGGAGAGAGCTGGTTTGAAGGGATGGGGGTCATTGTAAGAAGAGAAGGGAGAAAGTGTCCTAGGTGAATGGTCGTGATGGGAAAGACTCCTGAAAACATGAGTGGAAATGGGGATGCTGTTCTGTGAGAGCAGGAGAGAGATTGATTGAGTGGGGGTGGGGCTGAGGAGGAGAACAGAGGAGGAAGAAACTGGAAGAAAGTATTCATTCCTTTGGAGAAAAACTAGGATAAGACCTAGAGATGCAATGAGATAAGGATAAGATTTAGTTTTAGTTTAGAATATTTATTGAAGTTGAACCAGGAAGGGTCTGAGAAGATAGGCATCATATGGTGATGATTAGTGATATGGCTTTGTTTAACCTGTGTGTTATTCTTATGAAGGTGACACTGAACCCAGGTGACCCTGTACCACCAAAACAGGTGCCTGTGTTTGTTAGACAAATACAGTTTGTTAGCTCCAAAGTCCAGAGGTGCAGAGAGCCAGGTCCAAGAGATGTGCTGCTCACCAGGGAAGGACAAATTGCCAACGATGTGGTAAGTGATCACGAGTCTACAGAGATGTGCATGAACTCCGTTCTCTTCAACGCTAGAAAACAGCTCAGATCTGAAACTTGGGTTTCGGTTTAATCTATGTCTTTTTGCTTTATTCTAACCTAAGATTCTCCTGCACGTGATGCTGCTGCCCTTCTCCCTGTGACAAACGTGGAGCTCTGCACTACTCTGCTGTACCTGTCACTCACCTCTTCATATGCTTTTTTTTTTTCCAGGTGCATTGTCTTGTTTTCCCTTTTGCCATGGATGTATGCTGAGCCCACTATGTACGGGGAGATCCTGTCCCCTAACTATCCTCAGGCATATCCTAATGAGATAGAGAAATCTTGGGATATAGAAGTTCCTGAAGGGTATGGAATCCATCTCTACTTCACTCACCTGGACATAGAGCTGTCAGAGGACTGTGCATATGACTCAGTGCAGGTATATTATAATAAACACATACAGGACAGGGCTGGGGTGGTCAAATGAGAAGGATGTAGCCAGGAGTGCTATAGACATACTGTAATCTAGAAGTCAAATAGTCCTTAGGTGGTATGTGTTCTACTCTCTCTGTCCCCTTTTCTCTCACCTCAGTATCAAAATATTATGCTTTCCTAGTTTTTTGTTTTTGTTTTTTTTTGACAGAGACAGAGAGAGAGAGTCAAAGAGAGGGACAGACAGGGAGAGAGATGAGAAGCATCAATTCTTTGTTGTGGTACCTTAGTTGTTCATTGATTGCTTTCTCATATGTGCCTTGACCAGGGGCTACAGCAGAGCAAATGACCCCTTGCTCAAGCCAGCAACCTTGGGCTCAAGTTGGTGATCCCACGCTCAAGCCAGCGACCTCCAGGTTTCGAACCTGGGTCCTCTGCATTCCAGTCCGACGCTCTATCCACTGTGCCACCACATGGTCTGGCTCCTAGTTTCTTTCTGACTCTTCTCTTAGATAATGTCAGGAGGTTTTGAAGAAGGAAAAATCTGTGGACAGAGGACCAGCAAGAATCCCAGCTCCCCAATTGTGGAGGAGTTCCAAGTCCCATACAATAAACTCCAGGTGATCTTTAGGTCAGACTTCTCCAATGAAGAGCGTTTCACTGGGTTTGCTGCATACTATGCTGCTGTAGGTAAGGCCTTCCCTATTGACTCATCGATCCAGCTAAGTGATTAGAAGCAGGATAGACATTGAGCAATGCAGTGAATAAAGATTCTGTTTATAACTCTTATGAAGTGTTGACTTGACTTGGGTCCCTCTATGAGTTAGTTGCCTTTGTGAAATTCAAACACATGATCATATCTTAATAATGCTAACAATAGATAATAAACAGTAATTTATTGAGAGCCATTATGAAGTAGGCACTCCATTAATATTTTTTCCTCAACTCTTCAAGATAGGTATTATCATCTCCATTTAAAGATAAAAAAAAGTGAGGATAAGGAAAGTTAAATAACTCACACAAGGAATGTATGATATTCAAACCCATTGAATATATGGCAAACAAACCTTCAAATTCTTTGTGCTTTTATATAAAAAATAAACATTAGAACATTTCATACAGCCAAACTATGGATTAGATTCAACAAAAATGCCAACATCATGCAAAGTAATAGATGTGCTAAGCTCCTCCCTGCAGAAGACATATCATCATGTTTAGCTTGCCAAGTGTGTTCTTTGGAATTGAAATGCTCCGTTTATGAGAAAGGTCAAGGGTCTCTGACAATGAGAGCTCCCCTATAGCTGTGCAATGATAAGACACAACTTTGGAATCATACACATTTCAGGAGGGCAATATAGAATAATACCATCCTGAAATGGGATTGCTGAAGGTCTTTAAGTAAGAGGCCTTTCTTACTTTTTTTTTTGCCCTTGTAGTTTTGGGTTTAACCTCCTTCTTCCTTCTAGGTCTTTGTCTTTGACTTCAATCTTTCTTTACTTTTGTAGATATAAATGAGTGCACAGACTTTGAAGATGTTCCTTGTAGCCACTTCTGCAACAACTTCATTGGTGGTTACTTCTGCTCCTGCCCCCCAGAATACTTCCTCCATGATGACATGAAAAATTGTGGAGGTGAGTCTGACATTGAGAGAAGTGCATGATCCCTGGGATTTGGAATGGCTTTGAGGCTTCAGTAAGGTCTTTATCTACCCTTCCAATTTTTATTAGCCTTGGCCTTGATTTGGCATCATTTCTTTTTTTTTTTTTTTTTTTGTATTTTTCTGAAGTTGGAAACGGGGAGGCAGTCAGACAGACTCCCGCATGCGCCCGACCGGGATCCACCCAGCATGCCCACCAGGGGGCGATGCTCTGCCCATCTGGGGCGTTGCTCTGCTGCAACCAGAGCCATTCCAGCGCCTGAGGCAGAGGCCATAGAGCCATCCTCAGCGCCTGGGCCAACTTTTCTCCAATGGAGCCTTGGCTGCAGGAGGGGAAGAGAGAGACAGAGAGGAAGGAGAGGGGGAGGGTGGAGAAGCAGATGGGTGCCTCTCCTGTGTGCCCTGGCCGGGAATCAAACCCGGGACTCCCACTCGCCAAGCCGATGCTCTACCACTGAGCCAACCGGCCAGGGCCGGCATAATTTCTTAATTAACTAAGGGGGAACCACAAGAGTGGAGAAAAACAAGGTTACAGAGTCAAGTTAATTAATTGGAAAAGAGAGATAGATGCCTGTGAAGCATCTACCTGGGACCTTTCATAACTATGAAAGGCTGCATCATAAGCAATATGATGGAAACCCAATAGACACTGGGTATATCTACTCATATGTATTGGGATATAATTGCTGCATATGGGGCCCAGCCAGGGACTGTCAGTTTATAAGAGGAGTCATAAATTAGGGCAGGAACTTCTTTGCTTGAGCTTATATTTGATTCCCCTTTCTCTTTTTCTCTCATAGTCAATTGCAGTGGGGATGTATTCACTGAACTGATTGGGGAGATCACAAGTCCCAATTACCCCAGTACATACCCAGAGAACTCAAGGTGTGAATATCAGATCCAGTTGGAGGCGGGTTTCCAAGTCGTGGTGACTATACGGAGAGAAGATTTTGATGTGGAACCAGCTGATTCAGAGGGCAATTGTGCTGACAGTTTAGTTGTGCGTAAAGCAGGATTAATTTTCCTCCAACTCACACAGAGAGTGTTCTCGAAGACAAATTATCTTTCCTTCTGCCCTTAAATTTTTTTTTTTGCATTGATTTGAGAGAGAAAGAAGATCAACTCATTGTTCCACTTAATTGTGCACTTACTGGTTGCTTTTTGTGTATGCACTGACTTGGGGTCAAACTCACTACCTCGGTGTACTGGGACAATGCTCTATCTGCTGAGCCACCTGGCCAGGGCCTACCTTTTCTGTCTTTTTTTCTTTTCCCCCCTCTTAGTTTTATTTTATATTATTTTTATTTACCTCTCAATTTTTTTTTTTATATTTTTCTGAAGCTGGAAACGGGGAGGCAGTCAGACAGACTCCTGCATGCGCCTGACTGGGATCCACCTGGCATGCCCACCAGGGGGCAATGCTCTGCCCATCTGGGGCCTCACTCTGTTGCAACCACAGAGCCACTCTAGTGCCTGAGGCAGAGGCCATAGAGCCATCCCTAGGGCCTGGGCCATCTTTGCTCCAATGGAGCCTTGGCTGCGGGAGGGGAAGAGAGAGACAGAGAGGAAGGAGAGGGGGAGGGGTAGAGAAGCAGATGGGCGCTTCTGTGTGCCCTGGCCGGGAATTGAACCTGGGACTTCCGCATGCCAGACCGATGCTCTACCACTGAGCCAACCGGCCAGGGCCTACCTCTCAAATTTTAATTGTCTCTATTTTATCTCTTTCTTTGTGTTCTTTCTGTCTTCTGATTTCATCACCTTTTGTCCTTTTAGTTTGTTGCAAGAGACCAGCAATTTGGTCCTTATTGTGGAAATGGATTCCCTGGGCCACTAAATATTGAAACCAAGAGTAACATTCTTGATATCATCTTCCAAACTGACCTAACAGGGCAACAAAAGGGCTGGAAACTTCGTTATCATGGAGATCGTGAGTAATCTAAAACTTGTTCTTTGGCTGGTTGTAACAAAGTCCCTGGACAATGTAAAATCGAAACAGGTAGATTGTTGTTTGTAAGGGTATCCTGATTACCCACCTTCCTCAGCAAGATCTAAACCTGTCAGTGGTTGCTAGAAATGTCTCAGTGTCTAGGAATACTTTGGCTGGACCTGTGCGTGCAGACAGTTCAGTGGTGGATAGTTAGTAATGCCATGTTAATTTAGTCATCTCCATAGTAGAATGTTAGGCATCAGGAGTTAGGATGACTGAATGATTTTATAAGATGTGAGAATGATGTAAATAGAACAGATATTATCCAATTATTTGGTTAATTATGTATCCTCTCCTTTCCAAGCAATCCCTTGTCCTAAGGAAGCCACTGCCAATTCTGTCTGGGAGCCTGCGAAGGAAAAATATGTGTTCAAAGATGTGGTGAAGATAACTTGTCAGGAAGGGTTTGAAGTTGTGCAGGTAAAGTACTGTTAGAAACTTCTCCCTAATCCCTAGGTCAGGATAAGCATACTAGAATTGTCTTATTGTTTACCAAATGTTCTCATTTGAGCAAGGTGTAACACGCTTTTCATACACAGAACTGCTCAGGATCTTTAGTCCTTGCTGTGAGTCATGGAGCTCCTTGGCCAGCCTGGCATTCTCTCTGTGCCCATAGCCTTCTTGGGGAAGGGGAGCTGATATGCTGGACAGACTTGTTTTTTTTTTTTTGGTCCCAACTCTTGGATGCTTTGGCTTATTCTGCTAAGATATCCCCAAGGTTGTGCTCGCTTCGGCAGCACATATACTAAAATTGGAACGATATCCCCAAGGTTTTTGTCATGAGAATTCTTCTTTGATCCAAGGCCAGAGATTGATTCAATCTTTTATTTTAATTCCCCATATCTCTCTTTATAAATTAATGGTGATGTATATCGTTCTCTAGGGAAGTGTTGGCTCTACATACTTCTATTCTACTTGTCAAAGCAATGGAAAGTGGAGTAATTCCAAACTGGAGTGTGAACGTATGTATCTTTTTAAAATGAGACTTTTTTTCCTATTCTTTTTTTACCTCCCGGATTGAAAGATCAGCACATCAAGATTCAAATGTATGGTTTCTTTTGAAATTTGTGAGAGTGGGTTGGGTTTTTTAAAGGGAGTCAGTCATGAATTTTCAACCCTGATCTGGTCCCAGGCTAGCCTGGGAAGTTTCTTTCAAAGAAAGAGGCTGTGGGATTGGTAGAGTTAATATCACCCTCTGGGTCCATTCCTGGTTTCTGCAAGGGCTTTCACCAACCACTGAGAACCAGGTTCCTCTGGTAGTTTTCAAGGGGCTATCTGAATTGGCAGGAGTCAGTGGGCTGGGGAATTGAGTGATGCCAGTTGGAGAGCATGGCTACCAAGAAGCTGGTGTGGAGAGTCGTTCCAGGTGTGCTTATGGGGTGTGGGGTGGGGAAGGGATGAGGGACATGGCCAGGGGGATGGAACTGGCCTAATGACCAATGACTTCCTGGCAATTGGTGGCTGTCCTGACCATCAATCTTATGCCTTCCTCTTGTAGCTGTGGACTGTGGCCCTCCTGATCGCATTCAGCACGGTAAATTCGAAGAACCAGAAGATACTTCATTTGGTTCTGTCGTTCACTACACTTGTGAGGAGCCATATTACTACATGCAAATTGAAGAAAGTGGTAGGTTTCTTTGGCTAGAAAGAAGAGAGAGAAAGGGTGAGAGTGTTGGAGGGTAAATTGCACAACCTTTCCAGGTTGGAGAGAACTTGGAGAGAAATGAAGGCCGTGAAATGAACTCTGTTCATCCTCTTGGCTTATTCTAAAGATACAGTTTTCATATGGGTCAAGGTAGTTTCCATAGGATCCTTTACAGTGAAGCATAAAGGTCACCTAGCTCAGCTTCACAACTATGGCAGGGATTCCCCCTACAATATCCAGTTTTATGTGGTTGTCCAGCGTTTGACCATTACTTAATGTGGAACCCACAGGAGTAATGCTTCCAGCTTCAAGTCACCACACTATGAAGACTGGCTCTCTTGATGGAGAGATCTTAGTAGCGCTAGTGGATGGCCCGGGTGAAACACAATACGTCTCATTTCATTGCTTTTAATTTAATTTAAATTATTAATTAATTTTCTTTTCCTTCTTAAAGTACTTTCCCCATCTCCACCATAACCCTCTTCCTTCTGCTTTGGAGACTATTCCTTTCCCTCCATAGGCAGGATAGAGGCTAGAGAGACTGTTTGGAAGATGTCCTCAAGATCCTTTTCTAATTTATTTGATCAAACCTCCTCCTCAAATCCCCGAGGAGCCGAGGCTGTGAATGAAAGGGAGGGCATAGAAGACAAAACATGTGGTGGTGAGTGTGTCCTGTGTCCCTTGTGCTATTCCAGGGGAGTACCACTGCGCTGCAAACGGGAGCTGGGTGAATGAGCTTCTGGGCACAGAACTGCCAATATGCGTTCCAGGTAATCAGGGCTCAGGCTTGGGTGGAAACCATATCCACAGGTGCAGGTGAGTGGGTCACCTTCTGAAAGTACCTGGAATCCTCTTGGGAAAGGACTTAACAATCTGGGCCTACCAGAGTCTAACTCTAAAGTGGAGACAATAAAAGAAATGAGGGGCTGCAGACAGGTCAGAGCTGAGTAGAAGGCTCTCAGGCAAAGCCAGGATAATAATGATCTTGGTAATGGCAACAATATTACTGAGAGCTATAGACTGAGCTAACTAATTGCATTTATTATCTCTCTTAAATCCTTGCAACAACTCTGTGCAGCAGATACTATTGGTTCCATTTCACAGATGAGTGAATTAAGTGCAAGTTCCCAAAGTTGGGAAAGGGTAGACTTTGAACCCAAGTCTGAGCCCAAATCCTTTATGCTCAACTCAGAGTCCATTCAGGCCGACTAGCAAGGGATTTAGATAAGCCAACTTTATCTGAAACAAAATTAATTTTTAATTACACTGGATAACGGCAAAATGTTCAAGCCTAGAATCAGTCAATGGGGGAATGAGATGAAAAAAGAGAACCCTATCCTTGCTCTACTTCCATGGGTCCCTAGGAGGAACTCAGCTGTAATAAGGACTTCAGTAAAGAAGGTGATAAGCATTTGGTTTGGGCAGCAGATGAAGGTAGAATGCTTGCCTCTTCCACTATCTGTATGAGGAAAGGGTTTCTCAGGCTGGCTCCCAGATAGGCCTTACCTGCCGAGCCTGGAGTGAGGTCTACGGGGGCTGTGAGTCAAGCTGTCCACAGTGTGAAGCAGTAGTAGTTCATACACTACCTCGATTTACCAGTCTTTCCCATAGCCTGCTTGTGGAATTGGCAACATGGGATGTTTGGTCCTTATGCACGTTCAGAATGAGTCAGGTACTGAGATGGTTGACCAAATACAAGTTGGCTCTATTATGCTAAAGAACTCTGGAGCCTGGCAGGTTTTTGGGTGGTTAGAGGACTTACAGGAGGCCAGCAATCTATTTCCTGTTTCCTGCTCACCTTGTTCTTGTTCCTTCCTAGTCTGTGGCATCCCCAGTGAGACCTTTATAGAAAACCAGCGGATATTTGGAGGATCTCTTGCAAATATTCAAAGTTTCCCCTGGCAAGTCTACTTTTCAAGCCCGCGGGCTGGTGGGGCTCTTATTGATGAGTACTGGGTGCTGACAGCTGCCCACGTCGTGGAGGGAAACCAGAAACCAGTAATGTATGTTGGGTCCACCTTATTGTCCCGCCAACAACTAGCAAATGCCCAGATGCTCACTACTGAGCATGTGATCATTCATCCAGATTGGGAATCCCTGGAAAACCCAGAAACACGGAAGAATTTTGACAATGACATTGCGCTAGTACGGCTTAAAGACCCAGTAAAAATGGGACCCACTGTCTCCCTTATCTGCCTGCCAGGTGACTCCTCAGAATACATCCCCTCAGTGGGAGACCTGGGACTGATCTCAGGCTGGGGCAGAACAGAGAAAAAAGATCATGTTGTAAAGCTCCGAGGGGCAAAGTTACCCATTGCTCCTATGGATAAGTGCAAGGGTGTGAAGAGTGACAATACCTACGTTTTCAGTGATAACATGATCTGTGCTGGAGGAGAGAAAGGTGTTGATAGTTGTGAAGGGGACAGTGGTGGGGCCCTTGCTATTCAGGACCCCAATGAGCAGAACAACAAATTCTATGTAGCTGGCCTGGTATCCTGGGGCCCCCAATGTGGCACCTTTGGGCTCTACACAAAAGTGAAGAACTACATTAATTGGATAAGGAAGACTATGCAGGAATATAGTACCCCCAGTACGGACTAATTCACACACATTCCACCAGCCTCTCAAAGGGCTAGGACCAATCTGTTCTTTTCTGTTCCTCACAATAGTCCCATTATTTCACCATGACTGAGAGAAGACCTAGGAGTAGGATTCAATCGAACTTGGGTGTTGAGAGACATGGCTGGAGGTCATGTTTGATCATGACATTGTTCTGGATGTTGAGTGTGGTCTAAATCTGTGGGTATCACATGGGAAGGGCACTGCTATCTTGTACTATTCCATAGTTCTGACTTTGAAATTTACTGCTGGGCATACCCTTGACTTTGTTGTCTCTCCTTTATCTGTTCAAAGTTCCACTTACTTTATCATTCTCAATGCCTACTATCTACTTGTAATAAATTAGGTTTGTAACCCAGTTCTGGCTGACTCATTTTATTCCACATCCAGACCTCAGCACCATGGAAGAAGAGTGTGATGAGAGGGCTGTTGTATCCTCTAAACTCAGGCATCTAGCAACATATACACATACACATACACATACACATACATATACATATACACATATATGTTTCTATCAGCTAATATTTAATTGTCATGATAATGGAATTCAGCTTTTCTCCTCTCTTCCAATTGAAATTTACTGAAAATTGTGGATTAGCGTAAACATCATTAACACAAGAGACCATGTTCTGCTTTTGAAACTCATTAAGCATACCTGAACCTCATTGAGAAGTCCACATGACAACAGTTAGACTTGGCTGTTTAAATATAAAAAATTAGGTATAAATTGTTTCAATACGCCTCCTGAAAATTAATTTTCCTTTAGTACTCATTTATATAGTACAATATTGTGACTTTATAAAACAAAAATAAAAGAAATTCAGCATGCTCTTATCTGCTTTCCTAGTCGTTTTGGCCAATTGGTCAGTCAAGCAACAGTATCATCTCTGGATTGAACTGTGCATCAAGAATTTATAAAAAGGTCCCTGTGAGGATAAACCCAAAGATTCTTCTATTTTTTTCCCAAATAAATTGAAAAAAAAAAAGAACCCTGCAAAACTCCTCCTGCCCCCAAAATGATCAGTGATGAAAAATAACCACATAATAGGGACTAGTATTTTTTTTAAAAATTTTATTTGTTGACTTTAGAGAAAGGGAAAAAGACAGAAATATCTGTTTCTGTAAGTGCCCTGACCAGGGATCAAACTGGCAAACTTTGTGTATAGGGACGAAGCTCTAACCAACTGAGCCATCCAGCCAGGGCAAGACTAGTAATTTTTAAACTGAGGGTGTCTTATGAAAGCTATAGACTAAGAGTAAGAATTCTGCAGGACTCTGATCTGTTTGATGTGACATACGGCTTTCAGGAGAGCAGTTTTTACTAGATGTCAAAAGGGGTGTATTTGGGGCCCATCAAAAAAAGGCCTTTGATCTTCCATAGACCAAAAGGGCTAAATTCAACAGTTGACCTTAGACTGGAGGTTAACATATGAAATCAGAGCTTGAATGGAAGGGTCTGAAGAACCAAAGGGGAATTACAATAGGGAACCTCTGGAAAGGTTGTGTCAAGTCAAACAAGCAGCATAAAGCCATTTACATTATTTCTTAACTGTATAATTGAATGCCTTCCCCCCACCTGCCTGTCATTACATGTGCAATAGAATTGACATTGTATCCTGGTCTACAGTGTTTTGGGCGGAAGGAGGGGGATTCTTCTAGAGAAAAAATAATTGAAAAAAATTAGATTAAGAAACATGCTCATAAAGAGTCAACCTGGAAATGCTGAGGTCGCCGGTTCGAAACCCTGGGCTTGCCTGGTCAAGGCACATATGGGAGTTGATGCTTCCAGCTCCTCCCCCCTTCTCTCTCTGTCTCTCTCTCCTCTTTCTCCCTCTCTCTGTCTCCTCTCTAAAAATGAATAAATAAAATTAAAAAAAAAAAAAGAAACATGCTCATGATATAGAAAATTTTCTTCTTTTTTATAACTGGAACAATAGGCTCTGACAAGTATCAGAAAAAAGAAGTCCACCCTCACCAGAGAGAATCTTCAGTCTATTTGGATTCTGACCTTGTTTATAGGCTGAGGTATTGGTGAAAGAAATTTCTTTTAGCAGCTGCTTGTACAGTGGGATGCGTGTGGTTTTTGCAAGGTTAACTCTACTCCAATATCATTTCCCTGGGTAAGTGGTAGGGAGGGGTTCCAAATAAATCATCATCACAGACTTCAGATCTGGGGAGGGCTCATCACCAAGGCCTCTTCCTATTTCCCTACTTTTCCACCCCTGGCAAGATATATATATTTTTTCAATGTTTTTTTTTTTTAGATTTTTATTTATTCACTTTAGAGAGGGGAAAGAGAGAGAGAGAGAGAGAGAGAGAGAGAGAGAGAGAAGGAAAGAGAGAAAAAGGAGAGGAGCAGGAAGCATCAATTCCCATATGTGCCTTGACCAGGCAAGCCTAGGTTTTGAACTGGCAACCTCAGCATTCCAGGTTGATGCTTTATCCACTGTGCTACCACAGGTCAGGCAAGATATATATATATATATATATATATATATATATATATATATATATATATATATATATATTTTTTACAGAGACAGAGAGAGATTCAGAGAGAGAGGGATAGATAGGGACAGACAGATAGGAACGGAGAGAGATGAGAAGCATTAATCATCAGTTTTTCGTTGCGACACCTTAGTTGTTCATTGATTGTTTTCTCATATATGCCTTGACCGCGGGCCTTCAGCAGACCGAGTAACCCTTTGCTTGAGCCAGTGACCTTGGTTCCAAGCCTTGCTCAAACCAGATGAGCCTGCGCTCAAGCTGGCGACCTCGGGGTCTTGAACCTGGGTCCTCCGCATTTCAGTCCGACGCTCTATCCACTGTGTCACCACCTGGTCAGGCCAGGCAAGATATTTTTTGATTTCTCTTTTTATTCCTTCTTTGACCCATTGATTCTACAGGAAGATTTTTATTTTTGAAGACTTCCCTGAGTAAGTCCTATTGTTTTTGTTTTTTAAAATAATTCATTTAATGATTTTTAGAGGGAGGGAGAAAGAGAGAGAGAGAGAAGCATAACTCATTGTTCCACTTAGTTGTGTACTCATTGATTGCTTCTTGTACGTGCCCTCACCCGTGATCGAACCTGTGACCTTGGTGCGTCTGGATAATGCTTTATCCATTGAGTCCCACCTGGCCAGGGCCAGGAGGATGTTGTTTAATCTCCATATACTTGTGAATTTTCTAGTTTTCTTTTTTTTCTTTTTTGTATTTTTCTGAAGCTGGAAATGGGGAGAGACAGTCAGACAGACTCCCGCATGCGCCCGACCGGGATCCACCCGGCACGCCCACCAGGGGCGATGCTCTGCCCACCAGGGGGCGATGCTCTGCCCCTCAGGGGCGTCGCTCTGCCACAAACAGAGCCACTCTAGTGCCTGGGGCAGAGGCCAAGGAACCATCCCCAGCGCCCGGGCCATCTTAGCTCCAATGGAGCCTTGGCTGCGGGAGGGGAAGAGAGAGACAGAGAGGAAGGAGGGGGAGAGTGGAGAAGTAAATGGGCGCTTCTCCTATGTGCCCTGGCCAGGAATCGAACCCGGGTCCCCCGCACGCCAGGCCGATGCTCTACCGCTGAGCCAACCGGCCAGGGCTAGTTTTCTTATTATAATTGATTTTTAGTTTTATACCATTGTGGTTGGAAAAAAAGCTTGATATGCTTTCAGTCTTCTTAAATTTATTGAGACTTGTTTTGTGACCTAACATATATGATCCATTGGAAAATGTTCCAAGGGTGCTTGAGAAGAATGTGTATTGTTTTGCTTTTGGATGTAATATTCTCTATGTGTCTGTTAAGGCCATCTGATCTAACATGTTATTGAAGACCAAGGTTTCCTTATTGATTTTCTGTCTGGATGGTTTATGGTTGAACATAGAGTAAAAAAACACTATTTAATCTTGATTAAATCCACAGACTGCCATTATTTTTAATTCATTTTTTATTCTTTTTTTTTATTTTGGAGAGAAAGAGAGAGAGAGAGAGAGAGAGAGAGAGAGACGAGAAGTATTAACTTGTAGTTGTGGCACTTTAGTTGTTCATTGATTGCTTCTCACATGTGCTTTGACCAGTGGACTCAAGCCAAGCCAGTGACCCCTTGCTCAAGCCAGTGACCTTGGGCTCAAGCCAGCGATCTTGGGCTTCAAACCAGCCACCTTGGGATCATGTTGATGATCTTGTGCTCAAGCTGGTGACCTGCACTCAAGCCAGTGAACTCAGGGTTTCGAACCTGGGACCTCAGTGTCCCAGGTCTGCACTATATCCATTGTGCTATTACTGGTCAGGCTCTGCCATTATTTTTTAAATGATGGTTAAAAAGATATTTTTTCTTTTGAAATATAGGTTCACAGGAAGTTGTGAAGATAGTACAGAAAAGGCCTATGTACCCTTCACTACTTCCCTATAATGGTTACATTCTATGTAATTACAGTATAATGTGAAAACCAGAAAACTTATATTGGTACGATATGTGTGTATAGTTTCATGTCATTTTTTTTGTTTGTTTGTTTTTTGCTTTTTGTTTTTTAATTTTTTATTCATTTTAGAAAGGAGAGAGAGAGGGAGAGAGAGAGAAGGGGGGAGGAGCAGGAAGCATCAACTCCTATATGTGCCTTGACCAGGCAAGCCCGGGGTTTTGAACCTGCGACCTCAGCATTTCCAGGTCGACGCTTTATCCACTGCGCCACCACAGGTCAGGCCAGTTTCATGTCATTTTATGATATGTGGAGATTACACTTGGTTACAATCAAATGGCATAACCATTGCTGCAGTCAAGATACAGAACTGCTTATCACCACAAACATCTCCCTCAGGCTACCCCTTATGGCCACACTTTTTTCTTTTCTCTTACAAAGTTAAAAAGACACTATTAAAAGATTCAGACTTTCGGCCCTGGCCGGTTGGCTCAGCGGTAGAGCGTTGGCCTGGCGTGCGGGGACCCGGGTTCGATTCCCGGCCAGGGCACATAGGAGAAGCACCCATTTGCTTCTCCACCCCCCCCCTTCCTCTCTGTCTCTCGCTTCCCCTCCCGCAGCCAAGGCTCCATTGGAGCAAAGATGGCCCGGGTGCTAGGAATGGCTCCTTGGCCTCTGCCCCAGGAGCTAGAGGGCCTCTGGTCGCGGCAGAGCAACCACCCGGAGGGGCAGAGCATCGCCCCCTGGTGGGCAGAGCATCGCCCCTGGTGGGTGTGCCGGGTGGATCCCGGTCGGGCGCATGCGGGAGTCTGTCTGACTGTCTCTCCCGGTTTCCAGCTAAATAAGAAAAAAAAAAAAAAGATCCAGACTTTCCTCAGTTGTGTTAAGAGGTCAAAGGAATTGGACTTTGGTTGTTTCCCTTTCAGCCAGAGAAAGGGGGAAGCTAGATAGGTGCTGGGGACCAGATGAAGTATGGCAACAGGAACCACAGCTTGGAAACCCCAAAGTGGAGAGCATAAATTTAAAGAGAGAGTCCTCTAATGGGTCTTGTTTCCTGGGGGCACAGGCTCTGTTTACAAACCTCTTGTTTTATTACAGGAGAATACAAAAGATACAGACTACCAACAACTGTAATTGCTTAAGGTGTACATAGGTAAACTGTATTGCCCGGGGGTGGGTGGGAGGAGATCAGTGGAGGTCATTACTTGTGACAATTTAATGTAGAGTTTTGTGGGGGGGGTTTTGCAGCAATTTATGAGGCTGTGTCAGTTTGTCTTAGGTGACTCTGAGCCCCTTTTAATCTTTTTTTCTTGGTCTTTGGCTTCTTGTTTCCCTTTCGGCATCCTGTGCTGTCTATACAATCATCTTTTATCTTTTGGTGTGAATAGCTATAAGTCAGCTCATCAGGCTGACCTATATCTAAAGGTTGAAGGGACTTTTGCTCCTTGTTAATAGGTGGTTTCAGGCACCACCTAGAAGTCGGAGGGCTTACTTGAAAGTGGGGTGCTTTAACTTGTCCCAGAACCCTGGAAATCGTACCACGTGTCTGTTCCTATACCTTCAACGACAGAAGTACTTTTTGTTGCATTATATCAGAATGACTGAGGTTGTGTTAGGAAGAAAAAGGTGTAAAAAGTGTGATTCTAAGATCACAGTCACAAAGAACAACCGTGCTCTCTGATTGCGGATGTTAAGGCAGTAGGGTACCAGGAGGACATCTCCCCAGCATAGCTCACAATGTGCATTAAGCTTGTTGCGGGTATCTCATTTAACTTTTCAATATTTGTATGAGGTTGTATAAAATACTATTGTATGAGATACCATTATTAACTCCTTTTTATAGACAAAGAAACTGAAGCTCAAGGAGGTTAAGTAACTTTCCAAGATAACATGGTTAGAAAGTGGCCAGTTTGATTCCACAGCCCATTCCCGGAATACTACATCCTTCTGCAGCTCTCTCAATTGGTGACTGCCTTTTTCTCACACAGCCTCCTTTCCCCTGAGCCTGTCAGGAAGTAACTGACTTCCTTGGCCCTCGTGGCCAGGTACAGACCATTCTCTCTCTCTTCGCCAGTCTCTCAGTTTTAAAGTTCATGTCATCAGACCATATCCACATCTACTCATTGTGGTGACCTCCTGGAACCTGAGTCATTCCCCTCATTGCCCAAGGAGCTTGGTTCCTGATTCACTGTCATTTTAATACTCTTCTTATCTTAATTTTTGGCAATTTCAATGTATAGAAAAGTGATTTTTCTAAAACTTTGGCCTTGTAGTTACATGAATCTTCTCCAACACTCTTACCTTCCACTTATCTCAGCCTCATGCTCCCATGGCCATCCTAGAGAGTCCCATGTGTTAGGGCAAGGGCTTTGGTCCTCTTTTCTATTCAACTTCATTCCCTTGGTGGCCTCATTTAAACTTGTGGTTTTAAACATCCATCGATATACCTACCACTTTCCTCAACCTCAAATTTATGCATCAAGCAGCCTATTCAACATTTCTCGTTTGGTGTCTGTCTGATTTACTTAACTTTTTGAACAGAGAGAATACAGTTATAACAATTGTTTTTAATGTCCCAGCCTGCTCACTGGGGAACAAAATTTTTGTTGCATCCACAAAAACACTTGTTCTTACCTAATTCGAGTGTGCTGATCTCAAATCTGACATTAGTTTTTCTCTGTAAGCTACAGGTATTTTTGCAATTCAAGATTTTAGGTTTTCATCTTATTGTAAAATTTTCAACATTTAGTTTAACATAATGAAGTAGAATATCTTCTTGGGCATCATCTTTGTGAAAATATAATAATTTATATAATGCAGTAAATACACTAATACACTAAAAAATATGATTGCATCAGAATTTGTCTACAATTTTGAAATAGGACATATTAAAACACTTATTTTAATCATAAAATTTGTGCAAAACTTATTTAAATTCTATTCCGGCAAAAATTTGCTTTTGTAGCTCTTGCGTTTGTGTACTTGTTGAGGACAATCTCGTTTGATGCTCCAGCAGTAGTTTGCTCATCACTAACAGCTCCAAGATTTTCAGGAAACTTATCAAGGTGACTGTTCAGGAAGTGAATCTTTTATTTTTATTTTTTTTAATTCATTTTTAGAGAGGAGAGAGACAGAGAGAGAGAGAAGGTGGTAGGAGCTGGAAGCATCAACTCCCATATGTGCCTTGACCAGGCAAGCCCAGGGTTTCGAACTGGCGACCTCAGCATTTCCAGGTCGACGCTTAATCCACTGCGCCACCACAGGTCAGGCCTTCAGGAAGTGAATCTTAACGCTCATGTTACATCCAATGTCACGGAAAGCCAACAGCATCCTTTGAACCAGAAGTTCATAGTTTTCTGCTTTTTTGTTGCCAAGGAAGTTCTTTGTAACTGCCACAAAAGACTACAATGCTGCTTTCTCCTTCTTATTCATCTTCCTGGCAAATTCTTCGTCACGTATGAGGGTTCAAATTTGAGGTCCATTGAATACACCTGCTTTTATCTTCTCGAAAGATAAGGCAGGAAAAGCAGAAATAATATGTTGAAAGCATTCACTTTCTCTATTCAAAGCCTGAACAAACGGCTTCATTAAGCCAAGTTAGATGTGAAGTGGGAGAAAAATGATCCTGTCTCGATTAACTGCAGGTTCATTCACAATATTTGCATCCCTACTTCCAGAGCTTCACGTTTTGGCCACTCCTTCTGTGTCCAGTGTTTCTCCCGAGCTCAGCTGTCCCACAAACACAGAAAGCAAGGATACTTCGTGAAACCTCTCTGTTGTCCTAGCAGGACATTTATCATTTTAAGATTCACATAAATGATCCAGTTATGCTCCTCATACTTTAGAAAGTAGAGAACAATTTTCATGTCATTCTTACTAAGTCATTCAATTTGGGTTGGCTAAACTGCTGAGGAATTAATGACTGCTTGGCATCAGGAGAAGACCCTTCAGATTCTACAACCATTTCCTCATGCATCTTATCAAAATACACTTGATCACCATGTTCACTTTCTTCATCCTTAGAAGAAATAAATCATTGAAAACTGGAACTGGGAGTGTTTCAGAGTGTGGGATAGGTTGTATTGCTGAAGGAATATTAGGATGTGCGATCATATGCTGTTTTTTCTTGCCGATGCTCTTTGTGTGGATCAGACAGAAATAACAGTCACTGCTGTGGTCCTTAGGTTCATGCCAAACCATGGGAATACCAAAAGGCATTTCTTTGCATTTTCCTTTTGTCCAGTCACGAAGCATTTCCTCCAATTATGATGCACAATATGAGGAGCCCAATTCTTATCTTGATCGCCAAGGGGAACTTGAAGATAGGCAATATATGCACATGTCACAAATGATGAAATACTGCGCCTTTGACGTTGAAGTGTGTAACAGCCACATATGATATATAACAGAAGGTGTCAGGACTATTCTTACATTTAGGCCTACTCGAAGAAGTCATGATTCAATCTTTTTTTTTTTTCTGTATTTTTTTTCTGTATTTTTCTGAAGCTGGAAACGGGGAGAGACAGTCAGACAGACTCCCGCATGCGCCTGACCGGATCCACCCGGCACTCCCACCAGGGGGGACGCTCTGCCCACCAGGGGGCGATGCTCTGCCCCTCTGGGGCGTCGCTCTGCCGCGACCAGAGCCACTCTAGCGCCTGGGGCAGAGGCCAAGGAGCCATCCCCAGCGCCCGGGCCATCTTTGCTCCAATGGAGCCTTGGCTGCGGGAGGGGAAGAGAGAGACAGAGAGGAAGGAGGGGGGTGGGGGTGGAGAAGCAAATGGGCGCTTCTCCTATGTGCCCTGGCCCGGAATCGAACCCGGGTCCCCCGCACGCCAGGCCGACTCTCTACCGCTGAGCCAACCATCCAGGGCCCATGATTCAATCTTAAAACAAAATAAGAGGATGTTTTTATCAGATAATTTTTTACATTTAAAAACAACTACAGCCCTGGCCGGTTGGCTCAGTGGTAGAGCGTCGGCCCGGCATGCTGAAGTCCCCGGTTCAATTCATGGCCAGGGCACACAGGAGAAGCGCCCATCTGCTTCTCCACCTCTCCCCCTCTCCTTCCTCTCTGTCTCTCTCTTCCCCTCCTGCAGCCAAGGCTCCATTGGAGCAAAGATGGCCTGGGCACTGAGGATGGCTCCATGGCCTCTGCCTCAGGCGCTAGAGTGGCTCTGGTCACAACAGAGCGACGCCCCGGATGGGCAGAGCATCGCCCCCTGGTGGGTGTGCCGGGTGGATCCTGGTCAGGCGCATGCGGGAGTCTGTCTGACTGCCTCCCCATTTCCAACTTCAGAAAAATACAAAAAAAAAGAAAAAAGAAAGAAATAAAAACAACAATTTTGTAAAAGTGATGTTTGTAAAACATTAATTGCCTTGTGGTTATGTTCAATCTAAGAGTTGTTGCCCTTTAACTCCAATTTAAAAACCAAAGCATGCCATTAACTGTAACAAAAAGAAGTTAAAATTGCATAAAACTAGAGCATGCACCAAAAAACAAATTTCAGATTTGGAATCAGCAATGCAGAAATATATAGAAACAGTTCTAAAACCTCATGCTATAGAAAATGAAAAAAAAATGTTCCCCAGTGTATAATTCTTGCATCTATGTTTGTTGGGTTTTTTTTTTTTTTTTCATTTTTCCTAAGCTGGAAACGGGGAGGCAGTCAGACAGACTCCCGCATGTGCCCGACCGGGATCCACCCGGCACGCCCACCAGGGGGCGATGCTCTGCCCCTCTGGGGCAGAGCCGTTGAGTCCAAAGCCATTCTAGCGCCTGAGGCAGAGGCCACAGAGCCATCCCCAGCGCCTGGGCCATCCTTGCTCCAATGGAGCCTTGGCTGCGGGAGGGGAAGAGAGACAGAGAGGAAGGAGAGGGGGAGGGGTGGAGAAGCAAATGGGCGCCTCTCCTGTGTGCCTCGGCCGGGAATCGAACCTGGGACTCCTGCATGCCAGGCCGACGCTCTACCGCTGAGCCAACCAGCCAGGGCCTGTTTGTTGGGTTTAATGGACTTTTCTCCTCATTGTGGATTCTATTTTCTAGCTTCTTTGTGTGCCTTGTATTCCTTGGCTGCCAAACTTCGTGAATTTTATCTTGTATGGTGCTGGATATTTTTGCAATTCTATAAATATTCTTCAGTGTTGTTCTGGACTCAGTTAAGTTACTTGGAAACAGTTTGGTCCCTTTGGGTCTTGCTTTGAACATTTGTTAGATGGGCAGCATTTAATCTGGGGCGAATTATTTCTTACTACTGAGGCAAGACTCTTTCGCATGTTCTACCTGATGCCCCATGAATTCTGAGGTTTTTTAGTCTGGCTGGCAGGATCAGGCACTGTCCCTGGCCCTGGTGATCACTGGGAACTGTTCACTCTAATCCTCTTCTATGTTTTTCCCGTCTGTCCTTGAGTGATTTCCTCACACTTAGGTGAATACTTGTAGGAATCTTCTGCAGATCTCCAGAGTTCTCTAGGTGTGGTTTTCTCCTCTCTGATACTCAGTCCTGGAAGCTCTAGTGGCCTTGGTCTCTGCACTTTTGGCTCTGTCTCCTCAACTGGGAGAGCTGACTGAGCGCTACCTGGGTTTCTACTTCCAGCACCTCTGTTTGGAAACTCACTCAAGGCAGTAAATTTGGGCTGTTGTAGGGCTGTCTCTCGGGGATTATTGTCCTTTGTTACCTGAAGTCCAATGTCTTTAAACTGTTGCTTTGTATATTTCATGTTTTTGCTGTTGTTGCCATTGTTTGTTTCGGGAGGGAGAATGAATCTGATCCCTGTTTCTCCATTTTGGCCTTAATCTAATATGCATCTAAAACTCTTCATGTCAAAATGGAACTCCTCACGTTTTTCATCAAATCTGCTTTTTTTTTTTCTTTTTTTTAAAGATTTTATTTATTCAATTTTCAGAGAGGAGAGACAGAGAGAGAGAGAGAGAGAGAGAGAGAGAGAAAGGGGAGGAGCAGGAAGCATCAACTCCCATATGTGCCTTGACCAGGCAAGCCCAGGGTATCGAACAGGCAACCTCAGCGTTCCAGGTCAATGCTTTATCCCACTGCGCCACCACAGGCCAAGCCAAATCTGCTTTTCTTATAATCATCTGTATCAAGTTGACTTCTCTCTTTCTCTCATCCCTCTTCCTTCAAATTTTTATCCATAATATTGTATGATACTTTGTATTACCTACACTGCTACCACCTGGTCTGAGCTAACATTACGTCTTTTTTTTTTTTTTTACATAGACAGAGAGAGAATCAGAGAAAGGGATAGACAGGGACAAACAGACAGGAAAAGAGAGAGATGAGAGCATCAATCATCAGTTTTTTGTTGCGACACCTTAGTTTAGGGGTCCCCAAACTTTTTACACAAGGGGCCAGTTCACTGTCCCTTAGACCGTTGGAGGGCCGGACTATAAAAAAACTATGAACAATTCCCTATGCACACTGCACATATCTTATTTTAAAGTAAAAAAACAAAACAGGAACAAATACAATATTTAAAATAAAGAACAAGTAAATTTAAATCAATAAACTGACCAGAATTTCAATGGGAACTATGGGCCTGCTTTTGGCTGAGATGGTCAATGTGCTCCTCTCACTGACCACCAATTAAAGAGGTGCCCCTTCCGGAAGTGCGGTGGGGGCTGGATGAATGGCCTCAGGGGGCCACATGCTGCCCGCAGTTTGGGGACCCCTGCCTTAGTTGTTCATTGATTACTTTCTCATATGTGCCTTGACTGCGGGCCTTCAGCAGACAGAGTAACCCCTTGCTCAAGCCAGCAACCTTGGGTCCAAGCTGGTGAGCTTTGCTCAAACCAGATGAGCCCGTGCTCAAGCTGGTGAACTCAGGGTCTCGCACCGGGGTCCTCCGCATCCCAGTCAGATGCTCTATCCACTGCGCCACTGCCTGGTCAGGCTATCATTACTTCTTGCCTGGATTACCATAATTGCCTCCTAATTGGTCCCCATTATTCTCTTTTTAAAGCATAGTCTGACCTCAAATCAGCATTGGGAGTGAGACTTTCATATTGCTCTGCACTGGCTGCTTTTGAAATTTCTTTTTTTTTTCCTTTTTTTTCTTTTACAGGGACAGAGAGAGTCAGAGAGAGGGATAGATAAGGACAGACAGGCAGGAATGGAGAGAGATGAGAAGCATCAATCATCAGGTTTTTTTTTCGTAACTGCTTTCTCATATGTGCCTTGACCACGGGCCTTCAGCAGATCGGGTAACCCCTTGCTGGAGCCAGCGACCTTGGGTCCAAGCTGGTGAGCTTTTTGCTCAAGCCAGATGAGCCCCGCGCTCAAGCTGGTGACCTCGGGGTCTCGAACCTGGGTCCTTCCGCATCCCAGTCCGATGCTCTATCCACTGCGCCACCGTCTGGTCAGGCTGTTTTTGCAATTTCTTAATGAATTAAGCATGTTCTTGCCTCAGGGCCTTTGCACTAGCTGTTCCTGCTTCCTGGAATGCTTTTTCCTTAGATCTCTGAATATCTAAATTCCTTTACTCTTTGTTAATGTCAACCATCTCAATGAGGCTACTCCTTTAAATATTTTTAAATTAAAAATACTTAAATAGATTTCTATCTTTTTATTTTTATATTTTTTTATCTTTCTGAAGTGAGAAGGAGGGAGTCAGAGAGACAGACTCCTGCATGTACCTGAAGAGGATCCATCCGGCATGCCCACCAGGAGCAATGCTCTGCCCATCTGAGGTGTTGCTCCGTTGCACCCAGGGCCATTTGTTAGCGCTTGAGGAGGAGGTCATGGAGCCACCTTCAGCACCCTGGCCAACTTTGCTCCAATGGAGCCTTGGCTGTGGGAGGGGAAGAGAGAGAGAGAAAAGAGTGGGGAAAGGTGGAGAAGCAGATGGACGCTTCTCCTGTGTGCCCTGGCTGGGAATTGAACCCAGGATTTCCACAAGCCAGGCCAATGCTCTACCGCTGAGGCAACCAGCCAGGGCTCATCTCTTTATTTTTGAATACATGTGTAACATCTATGTGGCTCAAAAATGGAAAGATCAAAAGATACATAGTGATGCCTTTGACTTTTTTTTCTCATTTCTGTACTCCCCCAGAGACCACTCCCATTTTTACCATATTTTTCCAGCAATATTTTACACATATAAAAACTGTATATATCTACTCCTCTTTTTTATACAAATGGTAATATGTTATACATACTGTTCTGCTTCTAACTTTTTTCCTTTCTCTATCTTGGAGATTGACTGGCTTTATGGTATTCCATTACTTGGATATTCTATAATTTACTTAAAATTTTGGGCCTGACCTGTGGTGGCACAGTGGATAGAGTGATGACTTGAAATGCTGAGGTCACCAGTTCGAAACCCCAGGCTCACCTGGTCAAGGTGCCTACAAGAAGTAATCAATGAACAATTAAATGAAGCAAGTGCAAGCCAATGCTCCTTACTCTCTTCTCTCTCTCTCCAAAAATCAATAAATAAAAATTAAAAATAATCTTTGGTACCAGACTATCCAGAATTCAGGATTCTAATACTTTGCTATTATAAACAATACTACAACTACTATCCTTGTACATATAATATATCATTTATCTCATATGGGAGAATATCTGTGGGAAAAATTCCTAGACGTGGAATTGCCAGGTCTAAAGGAAGTGCATTTGTAATTTTAATTATTTGTTGTCAAATTGCTCTCTATTGAGTTTGTACCAATTTGCATTTCAAAAAGCATCATGTAAATGACAGTTTTCTCTATGTCTTCACCAACAGTGTAGTATTTTTGCTGATATTATAGCTAGAGATGATGTCTTAATTTAGTTGGGTTAAGCCCAAGAGCAACTTGTATTTTGTTTTCTGTTAATTGTTTATTCATAAGGCATAGATTTGTCTTTATTTCTCTACCCCAGTGCCCTTGAAGGGCAAGATGCACATGATTTTGGGGGAAAGGAGTGGGAACCAGGTCAGAGCAGTCATTGTACCCTCTTGGGTCACCTTTGATGGTCACGAGAAAGACAAATTTTTGGGAACCTTAGACAGTTCAATTTTTTAGTTTTAGTTTTGTTTTTACTACATCCATCTTCTCTACTCACTCCACACTCCAATGTCCATTAGAATCCTGGAGGTGCTTCACATCTGAAAACATTTCTAACCCTAAAAAACCTGTAATCAACATATGCTCCTCGAATGTATTGCATATCACTTGCATAAGCATTTGTGTAGAGTATATGAACATTTTTTCCTGGCATTTCTATCTATGTAAGTCTGTACTTCTGAAATCCATAATCTTGAAATCTAAAGTGTTCTTAGAAGCTGAAAGTGTTTCAACAAATTTGACACCAAAACTTATTTAGTGGCAAAACCTGACCTGAATCAATGTTTACAATTTGGATTTTTTAAATCTCATATGTGAATATTCAAGTGTTTTCCAGATGAATTATTTATCTGTTTTATTATAGGATACTGCCCTAGACCAGGGGTCCCCAAACTTTTTACACAGGGGGCCAGTTCACTGTCCCTCAGACCGTTGGAGGGCCAGACTATAAAAAAACTTGAACAAATCCTTATGCACACTGCACATATCTTATTTTAAAGTAAGAAAACAAAATGGGAACAAATACAATATTTAAAATAAAGAACAAGTAAATTTAAATCAACAAACTGACCAGTATTTCAATGGGAACGATGCTCCTCTCACTGACCACCAGTGAAAGAGGTGCCCCTTCCGGAAGTGTAGCGGGGGCTGAATAAATGGCCTCAGGGGGCCGCATGCGGCCGAGGGCCGTAGTTTGGGGACCCTTGCCCTAGACCTTGCTGGGATATTACACAATAATATATTACATTTCTGAAATCTGTAAAATCTTGGCTCTGAGTGTCAGGAAAGGGTTTGTGGACCTGCATTTGGACTTAAAAACTTGTCTTTACTTGGAAAGGGTTTTTTTTTTTTTTAAATTAACTCTTATTCTCTTTTTCTTTTTTTTTTAAAAATTGTTGATTGATTTTAGAGAGAGGATGGAAGAGAGAGAGAGAGAGAGAGAGAGAGAGAGAGAGAAACTGGACCATTGATCTGTTCCTGTATGTGTTCTGACCAGAGATTGAACCAGTAACCTCTGTGCTTCGGGGCAAGCTCTGTGCTTTGGGTTGATGCTCTAACCAACTGAGCTAGCCAGTCAGGGCACTTGAGAAGGTTTAATGCTGCACTGGTCTTTTTCTTCTTTTTTTAACTTTTAATGTTTATTTTATTGATTTCAGAGAGAGGAAGGGAGAAAGCAGGAGAAAGACAGGAACACCTATTCCTGTATGTGCCCTGACCGGGGGTAGAACCAGCAACTTCTGTACTTCAGGACGATGCTTTAACTGACTGAGCCATTGGCCAGGGCTTCACTTGTCTTCTTAAATTCAAGCCTGTGTGTGTTGGCTCATGTAAAGTTATTCAGACAAGTCCAGAAGAGTCCGTTGTGCAGTGGCATCATGATGAGGTTCTAGTATAAATACTTTTAATGTTTATCCTAAGATTTGGGTACTTGTATGACATTTAAATATATCTTAAGGAACATACCATATTTTTTGCCTCATAAGATGCACTTTTCCAACCACAAAAGTAGAGGGGAAAATGCCTGTGCGTCTTATGGAGCAAAAAATATGGCTTTTTATTAAATATTATAACACACCATTTGGTTCAGAATATTTTTTTTTCTTATTTTCCTCCTTAAAACCTTAGGTGTGTTTTATGGTCAGGTGTGTCTTATGTAGCGAAAAATACGGTAAGTTATTTAGCAATATTTCTTGGTGCAGCCACTGTGGAAACAAGTATGGAGTTACCTTAAAAAAATAAAAAATGGAGCTGCCTTATGACTCAGCAATTCCACATCCGGGAATAGAGCCAAAGAAACTTGAAACACTAATTCAGAAGTACATATGCACACCTATGTTCATTGCAGCAATATTTATAAAAGCCAAGATTTGGAAGTAGCCCAAGTGCCCATCAGATGAATAGATAAAAAAGCCATAGTATAGGCCTTGGCCCGTTGGCTCAGTGGTGGAGTGTTGGCCTGGTGGGCAGGAGTCCTGGGTTTGATTCCCGGCCGAGGCACACAGGAGAGGCGCCCATCTGCTTCTCCACCCCTCCCCCTCTCCTTCCTCTCTGTCTCTCTCTTCCTCTCCTGCAGCCAAGGCTCCATTGGAGCAAAGTTGGCCTGGGCGTTGAGGATGGCTCCGTGGCCTCTGCCTCAGGCGCTGGAGTGGCTCTGGTTGCAACAGAGCGACGCCCAAATGGGCAGAGCATCCCCCCCCTGGTGGGCATGCCGGGTGGATCCTGGTCGGGCGCATGCGGGAGTCTGTCTGGCTGCCTCTCCGTTTCCTTCGGAAAAATCCAAAAAAAAAAAAAAAAAGTCATGGTATATTTACACAATAAAATACTACTTAGTAAAAAATATGGAAATCTTACTTTTGCAACAACATGGATGGACCTGGAGTGTATCATGCTAAGTGAAATAAGGCAGTCAGAAAAAGACAAGTACCATATGATTTAATTTATATTTGGAATCTAATGAATCTAATGAATAGAATTACCTAACAAACAAAACAGAAACAGATTCATAGATACAGAGAACAGACTGACAGCTGTCAGACACAAAGGAGGCTGAGGGTTGGGTGAAAAAGATGAAGGGAATAAGCAAAGATAAAGACAAACTCATAGACACAGGCAGTATGGTGATTAAAAGAGGGAAAGGTGGGGGGTGGAAGGAGGTAGAAAAGGGTAAAGAAGGGATGGATGGTGATAGAAGGAGACTTCATTTAGGGTGGTGGACACACAATACAATATACAGATGATGTATTGTATAATTGTTCACCTGAAATCAATATAGTTTTATTAACTGATGTCACCCCAGTAAATTTAGTAAAAAAGAAATATTGTTAATGATTCAACTTGGAAACAAAAATTTCATACCACTCCTCTGTTAAGGAATATGTCAAAATTGGAAGGTGAGCTGTTAAAAGAGCTGTTATATTAGCAACTACATATGTGGGAAAATCAGAATTCTCTTCATATTGTACAATCAAAACAAAATATGGAAATAAATGGTCTACAGCCATAATTGTAAATGTGTGCATAAACTTAATCGTTCTCATTGCCTTCCAAAGTAAAATATATTAAATATGACCTTACTAAGTGTTTTTATATTGATTAAATACTATGTTTAACTCATTTTACACACTGGAATTTTCCATAAAATTTTATTTGGAAAGAGCTTTATACAATTATTCAATGGTATAAAAATGGAAGAGGACAACAATAACTAGAAATTGTAGGATACATCTTCTATAATCCTGAAGGAAACAAAGATGACCTTTGAGCTGTTTCAGATGAAGAATGTGGATGGGATTACAGAAAATTTATTTCACACAGTATTTTTCTGCATCAGTGATTTTAATATAGATTCTTAGTGGTTATCAGAGACTAGTCAGATAATTTTTTTTTTACACACTGCTGTCTGGATTCTGATCTACTAAATTGTTGGCTCAGCCCTGCTCCTCCATCTCTTTCTTGATCCAGTCTACATAGTTGAGTAGTTTGGTGTAGAAGCCGTACCCTCTGCTACACCCGATGCCCCAGGATACTATGCCGGTGGCCACCCAGCGGTCACTGTTCTCATCCTTCACTACAAAGACCCCTCCGCTATCTCCCTGACAGGCATCCTGCTTTAGAGTCGGTTCTCCAGCACAGAACATGTTTTGAGAGAACACATCATGCCTCTGTTTACTGTGGAGCCAGCTCTCACATAACTCTCGCTGAGCTACAGGCAGACGGACATATTTGAGGTCGTAAGCAAGTCTATGCTCCATTATCCCAAAGCCACTGACATAGCCCATGAGGCCCCTATCATAGAAGGTCTCATTGTCAGGAAGGCAGACAGGGAGAAGGTTGGGGCCCAAGGTGACACTATTTTCCAGTTCCAGGAGGGCTATGTCTCCCTCAAAATTGTGGGCCTCATGCTGGCGGTAGTCTGGGTGGATGCTGACCCTGCGGACAGGGTGGTTTCCTAGTTTCATGATGCGTTCCACACTTGTATCACCCAGGAACACATCTATGGAGGCATTGGCTTGTGCTTGGTGTTCCTTGGGGTAGAGAGTGTGGGCAGCTGTGAGGATCCAGCGGTCGCCCAGCAGGGCTCCACCCCCTCGCCCATAGATGTTGGTGAGTGCTTGCCAGGGAAAGTTGCCTGTCTTCGCCGTTTTGCCTCCAATGATGCGCTGATTCTCAACCACAGGGTGGTCAGGTTTCCCACACACTAGAGAAGGGAAATAAACGGTCTACAGTCAGGCAAGGACATGTCAGTTCCAGGCCCACCCTTCTTCTCTCCTGAGGTCAATCAGTTCCCCTTTATTGGCTTGGGGCCCTCTCCTCTTTCTGCTTCTATTCCAATAACTCCATCTCTGGCTTATTGAGAGCCTGTTCTCCTTGTTTTTGTTTACTTCTTCCTGTTTTTGTTGTTGTTGTTTGTTGGTTACTGTTTTTATTTCTTGATTTCCCATCTGCTCAGTGAAAATGCTGGAATATCAGGACTGCTCTCAGTTCTCTGTGTCTCTCTCTCCCGTTCTCCTGGGACACCCTCTGTCTTTTCCCCTTACTCTTTCTGTCTATTTTCTTTTCTTTTTTTTTTTTTTTAAAATACTTTATTTATTGGTTTTACAGAGACAGGAGAGAAAGGGGAGCATGGAATGGGAAATATCAACTCATAGTTGCTTCATGTTAGTTATTCATTGTTTGCTTGTTGTATGTGCCTTGACCAGGGAAGCCCAGGGTTTCGAACCGGCAACCTTGGCATTCCAGGCCAAAGGTTTATCTATTGCGCCACCACAGGCCAGGCATCTTTCTGTCTATTTTCAACTTCAAGTTAGAGTGTCTCTCCACTTGCTTTGCCTCCACTCTTTGTACATGCTTCTTCTGGTGCCCTAAGGGTTGCAAAAGGCGCCAAGGATGGCTCCAGAGGGTTTCCACTCATTCCACTCACCTGGCAAACACCGCGGAATCTTCTCTCCTTCCTGTTCATTCTTCCAAATGCCCTGGGCTGTGCAGGTGTATACTCCTGAGAGGAGAAGGGCTATGATCAGGCTGGGAGGTAGCGGGTAGGGAAACCAGGCTGCAGAGGTCAGTGAGCACTGATTGTGTTGGGCAGGGAGACTCAGAACCAGCATGGACAAGGATCAAGGAAGGGAAAGTTTCAAATATATGAGTGGAGTATCAAAGTGTAAAGAGGCTTCATGTATATATTTTTGTTTTAATGTTATGTAAAAATATTAGAATACTTAACTATATGTTTGATGTGATCCCTATTTGTGAAAGTAGACACAAAACTTAGTGACTTATCAAACTCTTATCTGACTTGGTATCTCGGTAGTGGGTTTGTAGATAATAATGGTAGCTACATTTCTGATTGTTGACAATGCGTCATGCTTGTTTCTAAGCACTTATCTGCATTATCCCATTGAAGTGCCAGAGTGACACTTGCAGGTAAACATTATTACCCTCATTTTATAGCCAAGGAAACTTGGCTTGTAACTTAAATAATTTATACAAAGTTATATAACTTCTAAGTTCCAGAACCATGATGCAAAGTAAGGTAAAGCCTAGCTCTTAAATAATACCACATACAACCCATATATAAGTTGTTTTCTTTTTTTGCACATTTCAAATCAGAAAGTATGTGATTTAGCTAAGGAATGTTTTAAAGATACCCATAGATGAATGTCAGAGTTGTTTAGTAAAACTAAATGAAAAACATCACAGCATAGCAACCTGGAGAGGTGTGTGGGTAGAATGTTGGGGGAAGTCCCAGTGGTATAGCTATAGTGGTGGTAATGGTTGTGTTGGTGATGTTGGTGATGGTAGTAATGGTGGTGATTGTGTGTTGTTGTTAGTGATGGTTTGTTATTGGGATTAGTGGTGATGGTACTGATGGTATGGTGGTGGTGGTTGTGGGGATGATGGTGGTGGTGTTGATGATGGTAGTGGAGGTGTGGGTGGTGGTGGTGGGGATGATGATAGTGGTGTTGATGATGGTAGTAAAGGTGTGGGTGGTGGTGGGTATGATGGTGGTAGAGATGAATGGGGTGGTGGTGATTGTGGTGGTAAAGATGGTGGTGGGGTGGTGGTGGTGATGGTGGTGGTAGAGATGGTGGTGGGGTGGTAGTGGTGATGATGGTGGTGGGGATGATGGTGGTGGTGATGGTGGTGGTAGAGATGGTGGTGGGGTGGTGGTGGTGATGATGGTGGTGGTGATGATGGTGGTAGAGATGGTGGTGGTGGAGGTGAGAGGGAGCTGTTTTTGAAATTCAAGTTGTTCTTCATCACTCAGGTACTTCCTTCTTTAATCTTCCTAGGTGCCTCTTGGCACTGTTCTTTAGGCCCCTGAAGCCAGTCAGTGTCTTGGGCAGATACCTTCATATATATCCCTCAGGGATTCTATTGGAAGAAATCTCAGAAAATGTCTTGAGAAGATAGAAGGGAAACGTTGCTGTTTGCATGGGTCCATACCTTGCTCAGACTCGCTGCTGCCATCTCTGGTCTTCATCTTGTAATATGGCTCATTGCAGTAGTACTGGATACGAGCCTGGTAGGTGTTCACCCCCTTTGTGGTGGTATAACTGAAGTCTCCATTACGCAGGCTTCGGGGCTGCCCACAGTCCTTGACTGGGAGAGAACACAGGGCCATAGGAGAGCTGACAGTGACAGTTGGAACTTCAGTGGGAGGCATGTGAATTGATTACCCACAGGACAGGCTGAGAACCTTAGAGAAATATGGTCCATTGGGTCTGGGGGAGCTTGTGATAAATGGGAACTGGATGGAGTAAAATTCAGTTGTGGGAAGAGGCTATCAATCCTGCTGAGATGAGGGCTGCCTGGTTCCTGAGATGGACCATTGACTTCAAAGGACAAGTCCAGGGCAGGGTCTTTTTGGGAGAGGTTTACTTCCAGACCCTCCTTTCCCCTTCTCAGTCAAGGTCCTTAAGGTTGGGGGCTAGAGGTCCCCAGGGGCAGAAACATTATGAGTTGTGACTTACTCTTGCACCTGGGCATAGCGCGATGCCACGTGCCATCATCCTGGCAGACAGCTGTGAAGGAGAGCAGCACCTTGCCCCCCTGTTTGAGCACAGGTAGAGGTGCTATTAGTACAAGGAGGCACTGCAGCTCCCTTCCCGCCCCTTCCCACACAGTAGGGAGCTCAGAGACAACTCTCAGTCTCCCAGACTCAGCACCCCTGTGGATATGTCTCTTCCATCCTTCTCCCTAGCCAGTCCTCTCAGACCAGAGTTACACATTGGAGCACTGAGTCACACAGGAGAAAGTCAGAGCAAGAGATAATTGTCAGGCCCAATAATCCTCTCTCTAGACTCTTGTCTGTTTCCACTGAGGTCTAGCTGAATCCCAAAGTTTTATTTATTCAATTTATTTAAATTTTTTTTCTATTATACTTTATATTCAATATATATAATTTTATAGTAGTTTCAGGTTAGACATAGTGGTTAGATAATTATATAATTTACAAAGTGATTTCCCTGATAATTCAAGTACACACCTGGCACCATGTATAATTATTTCAATATTATTGACTGTATTCCCTATGTACTGTACATCCCTGTGACTATTTTATTTTTATTAAGTGAGAAGTGGGAGGCAGAGAGACAGACTCCTGCATGTGCCCTGACTGGGATTCACTCGGCAAGCCCTCTACCCGGGGATGCTTTGCCCATCTGAGGTGTTGCTCTGTTGCTCAGCAACTGAGCTATTTTAGTGTCTGAGGTGAGGTCATGGAGCCATCCTCAGTGCCTGGGGCCAACTTGCTTGAACCATTCAAGTCATGGCTGCGGGAGGGGATTAGAGAGAGCAAGAGAAAGAGAGAGAGAGAGAGAGAGAGAGAGAAGAGGGGGAGGGGGAGAGAAGCAGATGGTTGCTTCTCCTTTATGCCCTGACTAGGAATCAAACTAGGGGCTTCCACATGCTGGGCTGATGCTTTACTGCTGAGCCAACTGGCCAGGGCCCCTGTGACTATTTTAGAGCTATCAATTTGTGTTTTTTTCTTTTTTAAAAATTTATTGATTTTTAGAGAGAGAGAGAGGGTGAGAGAGAAGCATCGATTCATTGTTCTGCTCATTGATGCTTTCACTGGTTGATTGTTGTATGTGCCCTGACCAGGGATGGAACCCACAACATTGGAACATCTGGATGATGTTCTAACCAACTGAACTATCTGGCCAATTTATATTTTTTAATCCCTTCATTGTTTTTACCCATCCCACAATTTTAAATTAGTTTGGAGGCCCATGATTTTAAATAAAAACAAAACAAAACAAGCCTGGTTGTATGTTTTCTGCATTGAAACAGAAGACTCTTTCCTCAAGTAGAACCATTCTGCTCTCTCTGTCGAATTCTCTACCAGGCTATGCCTGCAGTACTCCATCTCTCCTAGACTGCAGTTTTCTTAGGGGTCAGGGCCTTTCCTAAAATACTAGTGCAGCCCAGTCCTCCCCAGGGTACTTGAAACACTGATGTGCTAAGTGCTGTTGCAGTTGAGCAAATAGCAGGGATGAGGCAAGAAAATGACACTGTCGGAAATGAAAAGTATATGGACAATGTGAATGCATTTTATTGAGAACAATGTGTTAGCCCTGGAAAAGATTGCAAGAGAATGTGTGCAAGAACTAGGATGGCCTGACCAGGCAGTGGCGCAGTGGATAGAGCGTCAGACTGGGATGCGGAGGACCCAGGTTCGAGACCCTGAGGTCGCCAGCTTGAGCGTGGGCTCATCTGGTTTGAGCAAAGCTCACCAGCTTGGACCCAAGGTCGCTGGCTTGAGCAAGGGGTTACTCGGTCTGCTGAAGGCCCGTGGTCAAGGCACATATGAGAAAGCAATCAATGAACAACTAAGGTGTCGCAATGCGCAGCGAAAAAATAGTGATTGATGCTTCTCATCTCTCCATTCCTGTCTGTCTGCCCCTGTATTTCCCTCTCTCTGACTCTCTGTCTGTCTCTGTAAAAAAAAAAAAAAAAAAAAAAGAACTAGGATGCCTGAGCAAAGTATTAATACTGTGAGATTCTGTGTGATTTGCTTTAAATACTATGATGTGAATGATAAATGTCAAAGGAAAGGTGGGCATGGTGTAGAAAAGGGAGGGCTGTAACCAGAGCAGAGTATGTCCAGTCTTCTGGGCCCAGGATACCCAGTCGTCTGCTGTAGCAGGAGGCATCTTACAGTAAAGAGCAATTCATCTAGCTCACTCAGTTTGATGTAACTGTCAAAAATGTAAGCTCCGTGAAGGCTGTGTGAATATGTGTGTTTCTTTATACTGTACCTCCTGCATCTAGAATACTGCCTGACACTCAGTAAGCACTTAAAATATTTGTTGAATGAATTAGCTACTACTTAGGGACATACCAAAAGTCTTTCCTCTGATTCTGATTAAGCCTTCCAAGTGAATCTATTGAACAAAGATGGGATGTCCAGTCCCAGGTCTCTGGCTAGAGGTAACTCCAATTGTATGTTTTTCAAAATAGCACTTCAATTTACAAGCTTTTGTGAAATTGGACATTGGGTAAAACCACATTCTTTCTTGAGTCTATAAAGGACAGGATGGTGGGCCCAGGGCGAGACCACCAATGGAGAAAAGTGGTAGATTTAGCCTAGGTCCCTGCTATACAAAATCATTGTGAAGTCAAGTGAGTCACTCCTTATACTCCACTCCCGCCCCGGCCTTTTCAGTTCCTAATTCTACAATGAGTTATTAGACTGGGTCAGTAGTTCTTGAATTGGTTGTACATTAGAATCACCTGGGTGGCTTTAAGTAATCCTGATGCCTAGGCTGCACTCCAGACCAGTGGAATCAGTCTTGAGCAGGGGACCCAGACAGCAGTATGTGCTGTCAAGTTTGAGAACTGGTAGACCAGGTGACCCTTTCAGCGCTACTATCTGTGACACTATTTGGGGCTGAGCCTAAATCTGCTGTTGGATTATACATCTGAATTACTCTTGGAATGCTGAGCCAGCTCTCTCCCTCAGCCCTGGGCTCTTACCTCCATGAGCTGGTAGCCTTGTTTGCAGGTGGCAATGAAATAGTCACGGAACTCGTACTGAGGCTGCAGGTCCTGGATGATGGTGAAGTCGTCTAGAGTTTTGGGCTGAGGGCATTTGATGACTGTGGCAGAGACGAGAGGGCATTTTTATTTCAGAGCCACTTGCCTTCTTTCTCCCTACCTGATCCTGCCCCACTGCTGGCTCGTGGGGGAGGCCCAGGTAACATTACTTGACGTGGTGTAGTGCAGCTTCCAGCCCCGGCTGTCCCCTGACCCATCTGTGAAGAACAGCAGATCCACAGCATTGCTGCTGGTGTCAAGGTCAGTGGGTCTTTTGTTCCCGCAGTATTCACCGATGTTCCTCCCACTGGCATAGATCTGGTGGGGCAAGAGGAAGGGTCATCTCTCCAATGCAGATATTTTCCCAGAGGGCCAGGGCAGTGGCAGTGACAGTGGGAATCTTGCTTTGTATATGTTTTCAGCTGGAGGGGAAAAGGGGTCCCCAGGACACACTTTCAGTTGTGTAGAAGCTTGCCCATCCCATGTGTGATATTGGTCATCCTTGTCCCAACTGGCCAGAGGGTCCGGCTGGCAGTAGGGATGAGAAGTGGGGATGGGAAGGAGAGGGAGGGGTTTCTTTGGGAGTGGGGTGGCTGTACCTGTAGCTGGTCATAGGGGCAGTGTACTTGCTGGTGGTCATCAATTTCAAAAGGCTCTAGGAACTTGAGGTGGACGGTGTAGCCCCGTTCGACTCTGATGCTGTAGTTGCAGCGCAGGTCAGGGGGGTAGGGCTGGGGGTACTCTAGGCTGGATATGTAGCCTGATGGCTCTGTGAACAGCTCACTGCTGCATTCAACTGTGGGAACAGAGCCAGGAGGGGGTCTGTTCAGCCAGAAAGCCCTTGTTCAGCCTCTGCCTCCCTTCCACATCACCCAACCTCACCCTGGCAGGAAAGTCCATCCTTCTGAAGCTCATAGCCTGGACGGCAGGTACAGAAATAGCCGCCGACGTAGTTGTGACAAAGGTGTTGGCATAGGGGCTGGGGATTCTCCTCAACTGTGTTTCGTTGGGAAGCACATTCATCAAGGTCTGGAAGAGATTCCGGAAGGAAGGGTTCAATTCCTGCTAAGGGACTCCTGTAGTGGTGTTGGTCTCGGAGTGGTCACTCACCAGAGGCCACAACACCAAGTCAGCTTCTGACCACCTGGACCTCCAGGCCTCTCTTATGCTTTTTGGAAACTACCCAATGGGGACAGAGCCCAGGTTGACGTGTCCTTTCTGGAAAAACTCCATTGAGGGGAAACATAAAGAAGGCCAGCTTCCTCCTTCTTTGTATCCAAGATTCCCTTTTTTCAGTCCCCATTCAACACGACTGAGGCCTGACAAAGGGCGCACAGGGACCACTCACCCACGGCTTGGTAGTAGGCCAGAAAGCCTTTGTAGAACATGATGGTGCCGTTCTCCTCATTGGAGAAGTCCGTGTGGAAGGTCAGTAGCATCTTGTTTCCTTCTGATATAAATTCTTTCTTTCCTGGGGGGTTGCCCAGGGGAGAGCCTAGTTGCCCACAGAACCTCCCCAGGTTTTTCTTATCAGCAGAGATCTGGTGGAGGAAGGACAAGGGGTAGGAAGAAGGGCTGTTGAGACACATCCTCGGTGGAATGTCAGTGACGGTCCTCCTTCTCTTGTCCTAAACTGTGAATCATGCCCCACTTCTGGAATGGCAGCTAGCTGGTCTCCACTTGCTGGGCTCTGCCTGGTGCAAACTTCACCCGAAGACTTTCATCTGTCCACCCGAGTCTCCCATTGGCTAACTCTTTGCATGTTCTCTTCTGCCTCTTTCTTGTTTATGTTCTCCCAGCGTGTGTCAGACTTTTCTGCATTCCCACCGCCTCCCATGCCTGTCTTCCACTGGAATCCTGGTTGTCTCTACCTGGCTTTTATCTTTCCTTTATTCCTAGAGCCGGAACCGATCTGCTTTAATTTCTATCTTGTTATTCCACCTTACCTTATTCAAACCACTCACATCATCCATGTCTCTTGACACACATAGCTGAATGTGAGTATCTGGGGCCCACCAGCCTTAGCATCAACAACTAGCTTTCCTTATATCCTTTTTTCATGAGTCATTAACCCATCAAAAGCAGACATCTTTTTCCCAATCCTGGCCTTCATTATCTCTGCCACCAAGAGCCCTCCCCAGAACACTGCAAACTTCTCAAGCCCTCTAGACTAGGAATAGATATCATTTTCATGTTATTGTCTCACAGCCTCCTGGGAATGGTATTCCTTGGCCGTGTATAGGTTCTACTTGAACCCTGAATCTAGAATCTCCTTTCTATTGAGTGTAGAAAGACTGGGCTGGGAGGGCACTCTTGGTTGTTACAGAGGGGAGGGGACTGAACCTATTGTCCTTGCTGAAGACTATGCTTGAGCTACCACTGCACACATTTTTCTGCCCACGTTTCTGTGTTCCTGACAAGGCAGGCAGTCATGGTGGTATTCTCCATAGAATCAGGGAAACCGAGGCACAGTCATTTTTCAAAGCAAGAAAACAGACTGGGAAGGTTTTTCTGATTCCTGTAAATGTAAAGTTCCTGAGTGGGGACTATTCCTTTCCTCCCTTGTGTTTCTCTACCCCACTGCTCACGAAGCCCTCTAAAACTGAATGGTGGGCACCATTCATGGCATCACCTGACTCCAAGAACTCCACTCGGCCATCAGCTTATAGGGCTGGGGCTGTGTCCATGGATGGGGAGTGCTATCCAGGGTGGTTAGAGCACAAGTCCTCAGGTTACAGAGCCATCCTGCTCTCCCTCTGCCCTCCCGACCTGCCTTCCTACCTTGACATAGTCATAGAAACAGCCCTCAGAAGGCTCCAGGTCGAACTGCCAGAAGACGAGCTTCACCCTGTATCCCGTGGGGACTGTGATCACAGTAGTTGTCTCAAAGTTGTTGGGGTAAGGCTTGGGGTACAGAGGGGAAGTCACCTCCCCATAGAGTTCCTGATGTGTAGGGATGGAGCCTCCCACCCTGCAGAACAGGACTGATGCCAGGAGGTATAAAAGCCACCTGCCAAAAAGAAAGAGGGTGTCTGGAGGGCTGGTTGGGCAGTGACTGGGGTGGGGGATGGATGGTCACACCACTGGGCATTTTCCTCTCTGCCTGTTCTAAACCTGACAGATGTGCCAGGTGGCTGTGAGTGGAATGGGGAGGCTGGTCTCTGCAGCCGCTGTATTGATTGTTCTCCCCCAGGACAATGTCCAGTCTAGAGGTCCTCACACTGCCTTCACCTCTCTCCCCATACCCCCACCCTGTCCTGTCAAATCTCTCCCCTCCCATTCCCAGAATAAGGCTGGCTTGGGACCAGTTCATTGAGGGTGAGGGTTTCCAGTCATGGTTCTCTGACAGGGCTCCTCAAGGCTCAGCAAAGGCCTCTGGGAGAAGCAGACTCGGGAGTTTGGAGTGGCACACAGAGGACACCCCTGTAGGGCAGAGTGGGTTGTCCCCATTTTGTTGCTCCTCTGCTATGAGCTAGGAGAGAGAAGGGGATGTCACCTCACCTCACATATATAACGTCTCTTTTTGTCCTCAGGAGGAGGGATGGGGGGCTATGTGTTTGAGAGTGTGCATGAGTGTGCACATCGGAATAGATAAGGGCTTTGGGGAGGAGAAGGCTGTTCTTATTTCCCTGAGTAAATTTTGGGTCAAGGTTGCCTCCCATGCCCACGGTTCTCTCCTCTGGTTTCTCCCTCCCTCCTCGGTTCCCGTTAGCCTTACTCACATTTCTCAAGTCCTGTTTTTGGATCCTGGACTCTCCTGACAGCGTCTTCATCCACTCTGTAGAGAGAGAGAGAGAGCAGTCATGCAGAGGAGGGAAGGGGGAGGGAGGGACTGATTGTGGAGGGGGGAGGGGGCACTGTTCCCGGAGAAATGTTGTAGGGAATGAACTATTTGCATAAACAAAACTGAAAAAAAATCTGTTTCCAATTCAACTTAGTTTTGGTTTTGAACTCCCCGATGGTGGTGCCACCTGCTGGCCTATATGGGGAAGGGTCAGTTTTTAGGGACAAGACAGCCTTCAGTTGGAGGCTCAGATGTCTTGTTTCCTAAATCTGATCTGAATTCTCCCTTTCTCCAGGGACCTTCATAGAGGCTGTTGCTGTGTTTACAGGGGTGCCACCCAAAGTGCAGTGGAAATCACAGTTGAGAAGACTCTCTTTTCTGGACTGCTCTTTTTCATTAACCCAGCTTGTCCTGTCCTTACTAACTAGGAGCCCTGGTCCAGGAAAGGCCAGAGTGACGAGGCAGGGGTAGAGGAGGGCAGTGCAGGTGTGAAAGGGGAGAATGGAGTTTGGTTGTATTAGGACCCTGGCTTACTACTTCATGAACTCATGAATGACACTTAGATATAGAACAGGGATTGCTGTGTCTGTTCTAAGACTCTTCCTCCCTTCCTCAATGAATTCAGGCCTGGCAATAACCTTGGCTCTTAGAGAAGCAAAGACAGCTGGGGAGGGGGTACAGACATTCTCTTTTCCTCAGCACCTTGTCCAGGGCTTGAGCCCTCGAGGGTCACAATTACCTGAGGCTAGGCAATAGGGGTGGCTATGGACCAAGAGTTATCTGAGAGGAAGCCAGGTCTCTCGGAGGGAGGAGAGCTCTTGTCTCTTCTATCTACCAGGACCCAGTGTCTTGTTTTAAAGGTTTGCTCTTCATGGGAGCCTTTCTTTGTTAATCCAAATTTGGAGGGACCCGAAATATGGAAGACAGGAACAAGGTCTATCATTTACACATCAAAGCTTTATTGTCTAGCTTGGCCAAGCGGCGGGAACTCCGACAGAAATCTGACAGAGAGTGCGCCGGCCCTTTGTTCTACTTAGTTTTTATAGTTTTGTAAGTGGGAAGTACAAAAGCAAAAATTGCAATTAGGAGCCCCTTACTGCTATTGGTTATAGTCATATGTCCTTTAACATGATAGGACCACATTCAATTTGCAAACCACACATCATTTTGGAGAAAACAAAATTTACAAGTCAACACAATGGTAGAAAGATGTCTCTTTACATATTAAAGGCTTTCCTATATTATCGCCTGACCTGTGGTGGCGCAGTGGATAAAGCGTCGACCTGGAAATGCTGAGGTCGCCGGTTCGAAACCCTGGGCTTGCCTGGTCAAGGCACGTATGGGAGTTGATGCTTAGCTCCTCCCCCTTCTCTCTCTGCCTCTCTCTCCTCTCTCTCCCTCTCTGTCTCTCTCTCCTCCCTAAAAAAATGAATAAATAAAATAAAATAAAAAATATCCAAGCATTTAAAGGCTTTCCTATATTATCTAGTGTTTATCTGCTATCTCTCTGTCCAGAGTCACACACGCATTTACATAGGAGAGGTAGTTTCGGTGGGGACAAATGCCTGCAAATGGCTCATTGCTATAAGAAAAGGTTTATTTTGGCTTTTCTCTTCCTGCACCTGGCTAGCCATTCACCCCTTTCCCCACAGGTGTGGTGGAATGTCTGGGAATCCATGTTTTCCTCCCCTTGCATTTACAATACAATGCCAAGGGCCATCCTGGTCATGCCAATCACACAGTACAGAGACTATTTCTCACAATTTCTCTGCACACCTTAACCCAAATTAATAAAATGTTCTCCAAGCCTCCTAAAATATTAATATTAATTCTGTAGCCTTTGGTACTTTACAACACCTGCGGGTGAAATGGCTCAGTGGCTCCTCATTCTTCATCAACTCTCTCTCCATGGCTCAAATGCTTTTGCATTTCATAGGGAGGTTTGGGCTACAGAGCAGGCCTCTGAGTTCTGAGGTCTTTTCCATGTATCTTGCTTGTTTCCCCTATTAGAGTAATTCCTCCATCCCTGTACCCACCCACCCACTCATTCACCATCAATGGGCAACCTATTTAATGTGCCAGGATCTTTCCTAGGCAATGGACTGCAAGGACTCATGAAGATGGGGCAGATCTCATTAGGCAGTGACCAGGTCATCACCAAGTACAGTAGTTAGAGAGCAGATGAGCTCTGAAAGATGCAAGGTTAACTAAGGTCAGGAGGATTCCTCCAGCAGGCTTATATGTTGGAGCTGAGGAATGACTCTTATGGCAGGGTTGACCCATGACATGATCCTGTCAGGTCAGGAAGAACAAAAGATAGAGGAGAAGGATACGGACCAGATTAGGAGACAAGAAAGAGGGAACTCCTGTCTAGCAAATTGCACATTAGCATCTTGACAACAGTGTGTGTGTGTGTGTGTGTGTGTGTGTGTGTGTGTGTGTGTGTGTTCATGGTGGGGGGCAGGATAGCAGAGGTAAGAAGGAAGGAGGAGGTGGTCCGAGAAGAAGGTAAGCCTTAGTTGAAACTGTCCTATCTCATCTTACGGATTCTGAGCTCTGTCCTGGTATTCTGTAACATGACTGGAAAGTGACAAACTTGGCCTTCATTAGCTCATCCCAGCCCAACCACCACTCTGCCCAACCTCTCAAAATAACCTTTATGTACACATTTGTCTTATACCCTTGACTTATACTGAGAATAGAAAGAAGAAACAACCATATACAGGTTGTTCAGGCACTTGTTTTAAAACCAGTATTTGAAGACATTACTGAAAGGCAGAAACCATGGGCTGAACCAAAAACATGAGGCTAGTGTGTTCAAAAGGAAATTTTATTTTAAAACACCTGGGTGCAAGCAGGCTGAGACCAGCAAAGGGTGTTAGCTCCAAGCTGCGGGAGGATTAGATATAGGGGCTAGGGGCTAGTTAGCACATACTGGTTTATGGCCTTTGTCACTGACTTGATGATAAGCAGGATGTGTGTGTGAGGGGGTGTTCAGCTGCAGAAACATCTCCTCTGCAAGCTCTTCTGATGTAGCACAGGCCTAGTCAGCATGTTACTATCAGGTATGCTTGGTAAATCTTCAAGACAGCTGGGGTCAGGTATCTCCCAGGACTAGCCAGGACCTGGTGCCTCTGAGACCATCTGCCTCTGAGAATTATCTGTGAAATTTTTTTCACAGACTCCCTGTTTTCTTAAGATATGAAGTAAAGATTTAAAATTTGCGATTTAGCCCCCTTCAAGACTGTCTCCTTTCCTAACCTTAAGGTGGGTTCCTCCCAAATGTTTGCTCCCAAGGACATTTTCCAGATCCTGCTGTGAAGATAAACATCTTGCTGCATTTCAAAGGGGAGGCTGGGAAGGCCCCAAGAGAAAACAGCAAGAAACCAACCATAACCCCACAGTAGGGGGATGAGAATGTTCTGTTTGGAGTCTTTCTTCCTCCTTGGAGCTGGGATGGCAGCTGAGTAGCCATTTTATCTATTAATTTTTTGTTACATTGTTCATTCCTCTTAGGATTTGATTCTGGGGGAAATTTTTTTTTCTCCCTTAAAGTAATGGTAGGTTTCCGTTTGTGGATATATCTATAATTATATTTCTGTCTAGATATATAAATATAGATGTATAGATATATCTTTTGCCTTGGTAGGGAAAAACTCATCATTTTTTCAATAATAAAAACAAAAAAATAAAACACACATACTCATTAAATAAAATTTAGCAAATAGAGAAGCGAGGAAAACAAAACAGTTATACAATTTGAAACAACCTCTGATTAGTATTTTAGAGTATTTTTAATAGTCTTTTGTGCTATGTACAGATTTACAAAATACAGTAGAAATAGCCACATGTATGTACACCTTTGAACCCTATTTTTCAAAGAAAATTTAACCTTTAACCATATAGCTAACTTGATTTTCAATACTGTACTAGCAAATTTGCTCTCTTCTCTATTTTCTAGTTCTATTTGAACAAGTGTATTTTATCTGCACCTTTTACTCTAACTCACCTCATGTCCTCACTAAAAATTAAGAGTTGGTCATCTCAGGTGGAGCACAGCTCAGGGTGTCCAGCAGCGCTGAGGGTGTCTGCAGGAGCTTCCAGCCAGGGCTGGGGTCAGGGGATGGGTGTCTGTAGGAGATGAGGCCCAGGAAAGTGTGAGCCAGGTGTCGTCACCCTCACTGAAGCAGGGATTCCCAGGGAACCGAATCTGTAGGGATGTGAGGACTGGGAAGGGGAAGTGAGCAATACAGCAGGTCTTGAGGACCCTGAGAGGTGTCAAGGGACACTGAAGAGCACATGCCTTTGCAGTCCCGGATCAGGTGTACCATCCGGGCAAGTCACTTCATCACTCTGAGCTCCAGTTTCCTCATTTAAAATGTGGATCGTGCCCTAGCTAGGTGGCTCAGTGGATAAAGTATCATCCTAGTTCAGCAAGGTTGTGGGTTTGATCCCTGATCAGGGTATGTATGAGAAAAAAAATCAATGAGTACACAACTAAAAAAATGGAACAACTAAGTGGAGCAACGAGTTGATGCTTCTCCCACTCTCTTTCTCTCTTAATCAGTGTGGTTAAACAGCAACAAGACGTGGTTCATAATACATCCTTTGCAGATTTGGTGTGAGGAGTCAATGAAATAACATCTGTTCTGCCTGGTGTACAGAACAGGTAACAGAAATGTAGCTGCACTGTAATTGCAGTGAGGGGTTGTGGTAGGTGGGGCAGCTCACAGTTTGGATAGTACTTGAAAGTCAACTAAACAGACTTTGGAATCTTTCAGAGATGAATAGCAATTAGGACCAGTTCCCCCGTACACCACTGGAACCGGGGGATGAGAGGGTGGCTGGCTCTCTCCCAGGAGAGACAGATGAAGCAGTGTCAGCAGACGATGAAACTCACTGGGATGTACTAAGCTTCCAGGGGCATAGCGCAAACTCACAGGAGAGTGGAGGGTGAGGAGGAGGGGCTGGAGGACGCTCTGCCTATCTGTGGTGGGTCAGCCTCAGGCAGAGGAGGGGCTCTCTCTCTCCCAGTGGTTCTAATAAGGATTGCCTGTCCAACCCCCGGCCCACCCGCAGCGGTTGGACAGTCTTCTCTTTCAATCGTGTCTTCACAGTGCTGGGGCCATTGCTCAGTGTGTCCAGGGTCAGTCCTTCCCATCCATCACTCCCTTGATCCAGTCCACGTAGTTGAGCACTTTGGTGTAGAAGCCATACCCTTTGCCACACCCAATGCCCCAGGATACAATGCCTGTGGCCACCCAGTGATGGGAACGATCATCCCATACTACATAGACGCCACCACTGTCTCCCTGGCAGACATTCTGCTGCCGCATCTCATCCCCAACACAGAACATGTTGTCAGAAAACACATCAGTCCTCTGTTTCTTTCGAAGCCAGGCCTCACAGGCCTCTCTCGGGGCGACCGGCAGCCTTGAGTATTTCAACTCAGTAGTTAACCAGCCCATCTCCACGCCAAACCCACTGACATAGCCCATCAGGCCGCTGCGGTAGAGGGTCTCGTTGTTGGGCAGACAGACCGGCAGGAGGTGGGGGCCGAGGGGGACACTGTGCTGGAGTTCCAGGAGGGCAATGTCCCCGTTGAAGTTGTAGGACTCGTTCTGGCGATAGTCTGGGTGCACAACCACACGGTGTACGGAGTGGCTTCCCAGTTTCATCAGCTCGTCTATGTCTGTGTGGCCCAGGAACACATCCACCCTCCTCCTCTTCCCGGAAAAGATGCTGTCCTTGGGATAGAGGGTGTGGGCGGCAGTGAGGATCCATCTGTTGCCCAGCAGAGCCCCACCCCCGCGGCCGTAGATACTGGTGAAGGCTTGCCAGGGGAAGTTGCCCAACTTAGCTTTGGAAGAAGCCTGGGCCTCCTGGTTCTGGGCAATGGGGGTCACTGGCTGTCCACAGACTGGGAGAGAGGAAGGGGAGGAGAGAAATCAGCATGCATCACGCTGCATTTATTAAAGACCTACTTCTGTGACGTGCTCTTCCTCCTGCCTTCTTAGCTATTTTAAGCCACTTGTTTAGCCCCTTGGTGAGACCGCCCTGAGCACACTCATGCAGCAAACAGAATTTGCCCTCAGTGCCTCTTGCCTCCGTTTTCTGTGTCATTTCTTCATTTCTAACATCTCCCACTACTATGTACTTGTCCTCTGACTCACTCAAAGCACTGCTTCAGGGTTCCCCTAGAGCAGTCTGTGGATAGGAGTAAAGTCTGAGTCATTTATTCAGATTGAGTTGGAAAGGCAATGCTTTGACTCAAAAACAAAAACTTTAAAAAATGGTAGACTTGCCTGTCCAGGCGGTGGTGCAGTGGATAGAGCGCCGGACTGGGATGCCGAGGACCCAGGTTAAGACCCTGAGGTCGCCAGCTTGAGCGTGGGCTCATCTGGCTTGAGCAAAAAGCTCACCAGCTTAGACCCAAGGTTGCTGGCTTGAGCAAGGGGTTATTCGGTCTGCTGTAGCCCCACAGTCAAGGCACATATGAGAAAGCAATCAATTAACAACTAAGGTGTTGCAATGAAAAACTGATGATTGATGCTTCTCATCTCTCTCCGTTCCTGTCTGTCTGTCCCTATCTATCCCTCTCTCTCTCTCTCTCGCTGTGTCCCTGTAAAGAAAAACAACAACAAACGGTAGACTTAAATCCTCATATACAACTGATGGGAATTTAAAATGGTACGGAAATGATTCGGCTTTGGGTGATGGATATACAACATAATTGACTATTCAAATGATGTAGTGATGTTTGCTTGAAATCTGTGTGCACTTATTGATCAATGTCACCCTGTTAAATTTAGTTTTCTAAATAAAAAGAAAACAGGTGTGACCATTATGGAAAACAGATTGACAATCCCTCCAAAAGTGAAACATAGAGTTATGATAGAACCCCACAATTCTAATCCTAGGTATATATCCAAGAGAATGGAAAACATATGTTCAAATAGGAACTTGTACATGAATGCTTATAGCAGCATTGCCTATAAAAGGCAGAAAGTGGAAACACCCAAATGTCCATCAACTGATGAATGGCTAAACAAAGTGTGATGTATCACACAGTGGAATTCTGTTCCATCATGAAAGGAATGAGATACCGACACATGCTACAATGTGGATGGACCTGGCAGACATGGTGCTAAATTAAAGAAGCCAGACACAAAGGTCACATAGTATGAGTCCATTGATATGAAATGTTCAGAATAGGCAAACCCATAGAGACAGAAAGCAGATTAATGGTTTCCTGGGGAGATGGGAGGGGAGAGTTGGAGGCCCCAGGTTTTTTTTTTTTTTTTTTGAAACAATGGGCATGTTTTGGAATTAGTGGTAATGGTTACACAGCATTGTAAATACACTAAAATTTACTAAACTGTACACTTTAAATGGTGACTTTTATGTTATGGAAATTTTATCTCAGTAAAAAAACTGGAAAAAAAAGGGTGTACTTTTTTGGCCCTGTGGCATTGAGGTAGGGAGAGATTTTGGGGACAGAGAGCCTGTCTGTGGATCCTTAAAGCACATCATACCAGAAGAGGGTTTTCTCTTCTTTCAGTTCTACGCCTCTGTCTTTTTCACTTCCCCGTCTGATTAACTTCCTCCACACTTGTGTTTCCTCGGTTATCCCTTGATCTTTGAAGAATAAGGGACAAGCGCCTTGCCTCTTTCTTTCTGGGCCTTCTTGGGTCCCTTCTTTTTCCTCCCTTTCTGCCTTTATCTCCTCCTTTATTCCAAGCCTTCCCTTTAACCACCATATCCTGTTCCACAGGCCCACGTCCCGCTGGGTCTGGTGTGGAGAGTGGCCACCGCCGCAGCACTGGCAGGACACACTCACCAGGCGCACAGTGAGGAGCCTCGTCCCTGTCCTGTGTCTCCTTCCCGGGGCCCCGGGCCTTGCAGGTGAGTGTCCCTGAGGAGTGAAATGAAGGGAGGCAAAGAAACGGGATCAGAGTTGGGAGGTGGGGCTGAAAGAGCAGGGGACGCAGGTGGGAGTAAGGCAGAGGGAAACTGGTTCCCCAGCAGGTGGGGACTCACCTGCTGGCACCGGCTGATAGTAGGGCTCCTGGCAGTGGTTCTGGATCATGGAGGAGTTGTCTCCAGGCGTGTATGTGGCCTCAGAACTACCACTAACCTCACATACAGGTCGACTATGGCTCACACCTATAGGGAAAAAAGGGCCATTAGGACCTAGAACATAATTGCCAACTGACAGCTCAGGAACCAGGGACCGATTCTGGCTCATGGCCATATTTAGTTGGACCTGCACGGTGGTGTCTTTCTTTCTTTTTTTTAATCTTTAAAATAAAAATATTTGATCTATTTTTCACTGATCAGATTGTCAATGATAAAAAAAAAGTTTGAAAATAACAGTGATAAGTAGGATATGGGGAAACAGGCATTTTCAGACATGACCAGTGGGAGTGTAAATTACCAAAACATCTTTGGAAGTAAATTTAGCAATATCAAATAAAATTGCAATTTTTTTCCACTTAGGACTTTCCTTTCTTTTTTTCTTTTTAAAAAAGATTTTATTGCCCTGGCCGGTTGGCTCAGCGGTAGAGCGTCGGCCTAGCGTGTGGAGGACCCGGGTTCGATTCCCGGCCAGGGCACATAGGAGAAGCGCCCATTTGCATCTCCACCCCTCCGCCGCGCCTTCCTCTCTGTCTCTCTCTTCCCCTCCCGCAGCCAAGGCTCCATTGGAGCAAAAGATGGCCCGGGCGCTGGGGATGGCTCTGTGGCCTCTGCCCCAGGCGCTAGAGTGGCTCTGGTCGCAATATGGCGACACCCAGGAGGGTCGCAACATGGCGACGCCCAGGATGGGCAGAGCATCGCCCCCTGGTGGGCAGAGCGTCGCCCCCTGGTGGGCGTGCCGGGTGGATCCCGGTCGGGCGCATGCGGGAGTCTGTCTGACTGTCTCTCCCTGTTTCCAGCTTCAGAAAAATGAAAAAAAAAAAAATAAATAAATAAAATAAAAAAGATTTTATTTATTGATTTTTGGAGGAGAGAGAGAGAAAGGGTGTGTATGTGTGTGCTGGGGTGGGGCAGAAGCATGAACTCGTAGTAAGAGTTGCTTCTCATTAGTGCCTTGACCGGGCAAGCCCAGGGATTTGAACTGGTGACCTGTGTTCCAGGTTGATGCTTTATCCACTGCGCCACCACAGGTTACGCTAGAACTTTTATTTCTAAGAATTTACCCTTGTATGTGTGCTCCAAGATGTATATACAAGATATACATAGCAGTACAGTTAGTGGCAGCAAAATATCTATCAGTGGAGGACTGATTAAATACCTTATAACACATCAATCAAAGGAATATTATATGGTCATTAGAAAGAATTAGGTAATGTTAGTCACATGTATATGGAATGATCTTTACGATATATCATTGAGTGAAAAATGCCAAATTTAAAACATGAATATTATGCAACCCACACACCACACATACACATACACAATTATATTTGAATGGCATGGCATGTCTTTGGAAGAATACTTGGAAATGGAGAACGAGCTGTTTCTGGACAAGGTGGCCAAGGACTAAGTAAGGGCCAGAGCTCAGAAGAAGACTTACTTTTTACCATACTGTTTTTGAAATTTTTATCATATGTATTATCTTTCAAAAAATTCTGAGTTACCATTTGAAAATCTGGAATTTCACTTCAAATCTGTGTTTTGTTTCTCTTGAAAAAATGAGGTGATCTGCAAGCCCTGGGCCAGTAAATCAGCATAGAAGCAACTGCTGGAGCTGACCAATGGCTGCCCTTCAACTTGCCAGCTTGCCAGCAGGGGCTGGGAGGGGGCGAGGAAGAGGTGGGCTCAGGTGTCCCTGAGCCCCCAGCACTCCACTCTGCTTGTTGCTTCATGATACCGGGGGCCACGGTTATGGGCAAAGAGTGTACTCCCAGGATGGACACTTACTTACAGCCTGGTAAAGGGCCAGGAAGCCCGTGTGGAGACCAGTTGTCCTGACCTCAGAGGAGGTGGGTGCATGAAAAGTCAGCTGCAAACTGTTCCCCGAGGACACAAACTCCCTCTGACCCGGTGGGTTGCCCAGCTGAGAGCCCTGCTGACCGCAGAACCGGCTTGGATCTACCCCATTGGCTGTGATCTGAAATAGGAGGGGCGGGGACAGGCAGGTGTGGGGTGAATCTCCACCACAGGTGGTTACAGGGTCTAGTCCTGGGCCTGGACTCCCCATCTAGCGGGTTTGCGTGCCGCAGGGCCTAAGCTGTATCCATGTTAACTTGCTCAAGTAGCTTCCTGTTCCAGTACTGATTCCCAAGTTTATTCCAGGCATGACCAGAAAACCTGCATATTCCTATAGCTTACTATAATGATCTCAGAAAGCCCACCACATTTACCTTCTTTCAAGAAGCTCCTTGGGCCTGACCAGGCGGTGGTGCAGTGGATAGAGCGTCGGACTGGGATGCGGAGGACCCAGGTTCGAGACCCTGAGGTCGCCAGCTTGAGCGCGGGCTCATCTGGTTTGAGCAAAGCTTACTAGCTTGGACCCAAGGTCGCTGGCTCAGCAAGGGGTTACTCGGTCTGCTGTAGCCCCACGGTCAAGGCACATATGAGAAAGTAATCAGTGAACAACTAAGGCGTCGCAACACGCAACGAAAAACTCTGTCTATCCTTCTCTCTCTCTGTCTCTGTAAAAAAAAAAAAAAAGCTCCTTGGGAAAACAATCAATATCATATCATAATAACTATGTTTGGTGGCAGATGGTTACTAGTCTTATTGTGGTAATCACTTTGTAAGGTATATAAATATTAAGTCAATATGTTGTACACCTGAAACTAATATAATACGATATGTCAATTGTAATTAAAAAATAAATCAATAAAAAAAACTTCCTTGGGAACTCTAGGGTTCCCTAATAGTCCACTGGATTATAAGCTCCAAGAAGGCAAGAAATACATATATTTTGCTGACCACTGAATCCCTGATGCTCAACATGGTGCCATAGCTTTGAATTGATGAAGATACAGACATTAAGTCCTTCCCATCCGCTTCCTTCAGCCCCAGCACCTTCCACTTCTCTGAGTAACTTTCTGTGAGTCAACATCTATGATGCAATAAGACCCTCTGCAAAGACTTGGCTGGGGTTCCTGGCCTTTGCTGTTCTCCTTCTTTTCGAGTGTCCCTCCTCTTACCCCGTGAACTGTAAATAATGTCCCCACAAGGTGTGGGAATCTAAGGACACAAATGTAGACGGTATGGACACGCTGGCTATTGTCGCTTAACTTGTATGTCCTTTAAGCTGCTGTCTCTCTGTCAAACCCCTTCTGACTGCCTCCTCTGCTCAAATTCCTTTCTGTGGGTTCCCCAACCCAAGGAAGGACACCTTGGAAGGAGTTTCCTGGCTCATGTTTCATGTTTAATTTCTATTCTGGGTACACAGATCACTGCTCTGTTTGTTTTACTTTATTTTATTTTTAAAATTTCTATTTACTGATTTTATCAAGAAAGGAAGAGAGAAAGAGAGAGACGGGAACATCAACCTGTTCCCGTATGTGCTCCATCCGGAGATCAAACCAGTGACCTCTGTGCTTCAGGACGATGCTCTAACCAACTGAGCTATCTGGCCAGGGCTCGTTTTATTTTATTCTATTTTTTCATTTTATTTCTGATTTTCACATCGACCTACTTCTTGGGGTCTTGCTAGCTCTTCATTCACTCATCCTCCCAAAGTCTCAGGTTCCTTTAAGGCAGTGGTCCCCAACCTTTTTTTGGGCCACGGACCGGTTTAATGTCAGAAAATATTTTCACAGACCGGCCTTTAGGGTGGGACGGATAAATGTATCACGTGACCGAGACAAGCGTCAAGAGTGAGTCTTAGATGGATGTAACAGAGGGAATCTGGTCATTTTTTAAAAATAAAACATCGTTCAGACTTAAATATAAATAAAACGGAAATAATGTAAGTTATTTATTCTTTCTCTGCGGACTGATACCAAATGGTCCAAGGACCGGTACCAGTCCATGGCCCGGGGGTTGGGGACCACTGCTTTAAGGGGCCATCCAGCCCATCTCACTGTGCTCACAGTAACTGTGTAAAAGTTGACATGAAGACAATTTCTCAGTCACTCCAAATGCCTTTCTCCCAGTCTGTTCTTTCCTTTAAAACATTAATAAATTTAAGCCCCATATTTAAGAAGCCTACCTCTTGGGGACGGAGATTTTTGTTCTCTGAAACTGTCCTTTGCTGATTTACTTGGCTGTCAAACTCTCTAGCTTTCTTTTTACCTTCCTCGTGAGTTGTTGCCAAATAGAATCACTTAGGAGTCTAACTAGCAAAGGAGAATGAACACACGACCATGAATCCTAAGACCCATGTTGAATTCCAAACTTTGCTCCGATCTCTCTGTGTGGCATAGGCAGTTGCTTAACCACCCAGATCTTAGTTTCCTCTCCTGTAAAATGGTCTGTGAGGCCTCTTGCAGTCAGGATGTCACATCCTATGGCAGCTTTCCAGCACGTGCATGAGGAGCAGTGAGGAAGATGATCCTAGATACCTGATCATTCAAAAATCCATTCTGTTGTGTGTCCTACACATATGGCAATCTTGGATTTAATCTGGTTGAGGACACTGACAAGTAAAAACATAAATTAGACTACTGTGTGTTGAAATCTGCATTTAGTTGTGTGTGTGTGTATGTGTGTGTGTGTGTGTTTAACTTACCCTGGCAACAGAGAGGAGGAAAGAATCTTATTCCTGAGCTTGACCTTCCTCAATGACAAGAGTCAGACTGGGTCTAAAATTGTCTATGACTAGGGAGAACAGGGATCATGGGAGGTACTCAACAGACATAGGCTAAATTGAATAAAGTATAGTTGTGGCTTCTGGTTAAATCTGAAGTGATAAACACATGCCTTATCTTTTCTCTCATCTCAAATCCCACTAATATGAAAGGAAAAAGGATAAAAAGGTATAAATGATCAAGGACAGGACCGTGAGAAGAGATGACAGCAGATGAGAGGTGTCAGTATGTCTTAGAAGGTGGAATGGAGATGGAAAGGGGCAACCTGACTCTCCAGAGGGGGAAGTCAGCATAAAGGAAGCCGGTTCTTATCAATGGAAATTAGGATAACCAGGAACTCCTGAGGATGGGGATGAGGGAGGGGTAGATTCATAGAAGCCTATGTAGGGAGACCTCAGAATCCTACATCCCTTTGCCCACCCAGTGCGTCCAGGCAACTCCTCTGGCTCACCCTGGCAGGAGACCTCAGCAGGAGCCAGAGACCCTGGACTTGGGATTCCTTGGGACACTTGACAGAGGAAGTGAGGCCAGAATTGAAAATGGAGGGATTAGGTGCCTCTACATATCTGTGAGAGCCTCTACCAGTTTACCAGAAGGTTGGCAACTCTGCTCTGGAGACCAGAGGATCTTCTCTGAGGTTGGCTGTCTGCCGAGAAAATACTTCTGCATACTGACATTTGGGAAGGCCCCCACAGCACCTCTTAGTCACCTTGTTGATAACCCTATTTTCAAACTTGTCATTTCACAAATTTTAGCTACCTACACAGAGCATCCAATATCATTCTAGTACTTCATTCTTATATAAGAATGGATAGCCAAGGTTTCATATTGTAGGAGAGTCTCTAACATTAAAAGCAGAAACCAAAACAAATGAAGAGTAAAAAAGAACTTGGATGAAGTAGAGATAATATGGGGAACAGAAGAAACATTTAAAAATAATCCCATTACAGGGGAAAGAGTTTTGTCTATAAAATAAGAACAATATTCTATAAAAAGGCACATTTAGAAAACAGGAATGAGCCTTTAGACCTGAAAAAATGTCAACAGAAAAGGAAACCATTAAAGTTGGCGAAAGTTGGTATTTAAAAAGAGGAACTCTCCCAGAAAGAGGAACAAAAAGACAAAGAGATAGAAAACACAACAAAATGAGTAATAAAACTAGAGACCCAGTTCAGAACATATAAAAACTAAATTATTGGAGTTCCAGGAAGAGAAAATAAAGAGAGTAGATGCCTGGAAGTAATTAAAAAAAAATACCTAAACATTCCTAGAGTTGAAGGAATACATTAAAAGAGTCTCTAGATCAGGGGTCAGGAAACTTTTTGGCTGAGAGAGCCATGAACACCACATATTTTAAAATGTAATTCCATGAGAGCCATACAATGACCTGTGTATCTTACGCATTATCCAATAAAAATTTGGTGTTGTCCCAGAGGACAGCTGTGATTGGCTCCAGCCACCCGCAACCATGAACATGAGTGGTAGGAAATGAATGGATTGTAATACATGAGAATGTTTTATATTTTTAACGTTATTATTATTTTTTATTAACGATTTGTCTGCAAGCCAGATGCAGCCATCAAAAGAGCCACATCTGGCTCGTGAGCCATAGGCTCCCGACCCCTGCTCTAGAGCCTTGGCCGGGAAGCTAAATTGGTTAGAGTGTCATCCTGATACTCCAAGATTGTGGGTTTGATCCCCTGTCAGGGTACGTACAAGAATCAACTAATGAATGCATAAATAAATGGAACAACAAATCAGTGTTTTTTTTTCTCTCTCTCCCTTCCTCTCTCTCTAAAATCAATAAATAAAAATAATAAAAGAGTCTCTAGATTAAATGAATCCTGTATGATGAATAAAAAGGAACCCACATCAAGAAGAAAATAAGAAGCCCTGGCCGGTTGGCTCAGTGGTAGAGCGTTGGCCTAGCGTGTGGAGGACCCGGGTTCGATTCCCGGCCAGGGCACACAGGAGAAGCGCCCATTTGCTTCTCCACCCCTCCGCCGCGCTTTCTTCTCTGTCTCTCTCTTCCCCTCCCGCAGCCAAGGCTCCATTGGAACAAAGATGGCCCGGGCACTGGGGATGGCTCTGTGGCCTCTGCCTCAGGCGCTAGAGTGGCTCTGGTCGCAACATGGCGACGCCCAGGATGGGCAGAGCATCGCCCCCTGGGGGGCAGAGCACCGCCCCTGGTGGGCGTGCCGGGTGGATCCCGGTCGGGCGCATGCGGGAGTCTGTCTGATTGTCTCTCCCTGTTTCCAGCTTCAGAAAAATGAAAAAAAAAAAAAAAAAAAAGAAGAAAATAAGAAAATATTCCAAAAGCTCTAGAGAGAGAGAGAAAAAAAAAAAGGATCAGGAGTCACAATGCTATCAAACTTAACAACACTAGAGCTAGAAGAGAATGTCATCAAAATTCAGGGAACATGACTTCCAACCTAGAACGCAACCTGGATAAACACTCCATCAAATGTGAGGGCAGAACAGAGACAAGTAGGGTTATGTAAAATCCTTTAAAATAGAATCCCATGTACCTTTTCTGGGGGAGAAAGTGCTCCTCCAAAAGTGAGGGAGTAAACCTGGAGCAAGAGTGATGATGGGATTCAGTTCCAACACAGGACAAGTGAAGGGAGTCTCCAGCATGAGGGAGCCCAGAAATTGTGGAGGCTCAGAGAGCAAAGAATTCAGACTGAAGAAAGAAACCATCAAGAGATCGCCAGGTGGGACGTCACCAATAAAAAGGAGGAATCAGAGATTGAGATTTGCACTTGGATGTGTTGAGAGGAGAGTTACTTTCCTGGCTAAGAGTTTGGGGAGATTTGTTACAGAGAACTAAGCAAACCAAAGATTAGAACAAAAACAAAGAGCTCTAAAGAACTCCATGTAATTACCAACTCCTGGAAAATCAAAAGTTGGATAAAAAGGAAACCATAATTATTGTACATCATATGCTCAGACATAAATATTTAAAAGTCATAATAATGTAAATAATGACTATAGATTTAATTAAAAATGATAGTATAGGCCCTGGCTGGTTGGCTCAGTGGTAGAGCATCAGCCTGGTGTGCAGAAGTCCTGGGTTCGATTCCCGGCCAGGGCACACAGGAGAAGCACCCATCTGCTTCTCCACCCCTCCCCCTCTCCTTCCTCTCTGTCTCTCTCTTCCCCTCCCACAGCAGAGGCTCCATTGGAGCAAAGATGGCCCGGGCGCTGGGGATGGCTCCTTGGCCTCTGCCCCAGGCGCTGGAGTGGCTCTGGTTGCGACAGAGTGACGCCCTGGAGGGGCAGAGCATCGCCCCTGGTGGGCGTGCCGGGTGGATCCCCGTCGGGCACATGCGGGAGTCTGTCGGACTGTCTCTCCCCGTTTCCAGCTTCAGAAAAATACAAAAAAGCAAAACAAAACAAAAAAAATGATAGTATAGACTCTGGCCAGTGGCTCAGTGGGTAGAGCACTGGTCTGGCATATAGACATCCTGGTTTGATTCCTGGTCAGAGCACACAGGAGAAGTGACCATCTGCTTCTCCCCTCTCCCCTCTCTCGCTCTTCCCTTCCTGCAGCCAATAGGTCCATTGGTTGAGCGGGGCCCTGGGCACTGAGGATAGCTCTGTTGGAGCCCATCAGCCTCATGTGCTAAAAATAGCTCGGTACTCAAGCATCAGCCCGGGTGGGGTTGCTGGGTGGATACTGGTCTGAGCGCATGCTAGAGTCTGCCTATCTCCCTTCCTCTCCCCACCTCTCCACCAAAAAGATAGTATAGGTAAACTGGGAGGATGGGGGAGGGGGATATAGATGGTGAAGGTCTGCTATAAATCTAGTCCTATCTTCTATAGTTGAAAGTTAATGGGTAATATGTAAAAAACAAACAAAACCAGAATAAGCATGTTATTGATATATGAAAATACATACCAGATGAAACAGCTACATGAATTGTTACTAATTACCCCAGGAGAGTAAAATGGGGGTTGAGGAGTAGGTTGGAGACAGCTGGTTTTTATTTTTATTTTAAAATTATTTTTATTTATTCATTTTAGAGAAGAGAGACAGAGAGAGAGAGAGAGAGAGAGAAGAGGGGAGGAGCAGGAAGCATTAACTCCCACATGTGCCTTGACCAGGCAAGCCCAGGGTTTTGAACTGGTGACCTCAGTGTTCCAGGTCAACACTTGATCCATTGCACAGATCAGGCCAGCTGTGTTTTATTATAAGCCTTCTAGTACTCTGATTTTTTCTTTATTTTATTTTTTTTATTTTTTCTATTATTTTTAATTTATTTTTTAAAGAGTTGATTTAATATGACTGATCTTTTTTTTAATTTTTATTTTATTTATTCATTTCAGAGAGGAGAGAGAGGGAAAGAGAGAGACAGAGAGAGAGGAGAGAGAGACAGGGGGGAGGAGCTGGAAGCATCAACTCCCATATGTGCCTTGACCAGGCAAGCCCAGGGTTTCAAACTGGTGACCTCAGCATTTCCAGGTCGATGCTTTATCCACTGCACCACCACAGGTCAGGCCTTTTATTTATTTTTTAATGTGAGAGGCGGGGAGATAGTGAGACAGACTCCTGCATGTGTCTTGACCAGGTTTCACCCAGTAACCCCTGTCTGATCTGATGCTGGAATCAACTGAGCTATCCTCAGCGCCTGGGCCGATGCTTGAACCAACTAGGCCACTGGCTGCAGGAGCAGAAGAGGAAGAGAAGGGGGAGAGGGAGGGGAAGAAAAGCAGATGATAACTGTTCATGTGTGCCCTGACCAGGAATCAAACCCAGGATGTTCATATGCTGGGTCAATGCTCTATCCACTGATCCAACAGTCCAGGGCCATACTTTGATTTTTTTTTAAAACTATGTGCATGTATTATTTTGATATAAATAAAATTTAAACCAAAAGATAACAGAAAATAGTGTTTTTAAAGTGTCCTTATCATAAGAACTTTTGCTACAGCTCCTCTAAACTCAGTCACCAAATCTTTTGTTATTCCTGCTCAGATTCCTGCCCAGACAGTGCAGGTATTCAGTGGAAAGCATGATTGTGTGTGCTTAATGACTGATGTGAGTCCCTGCTCTTTACCCTAGGGGCTGGCAGTATTTGTGTGTCCCTTTGGGGACAAGATGGTAGCACGGCCAGAGACTGGGCTGCTAGTCGAGGCTGTACACTTGGGCAGACCCTCGTCTGCCAGATAAGCCAGCCTGTGCCCCTGACTTGGGTTCTTCATCCATCCTCTGAGATTCAGGGCACTGCCACCTCCCACTGCCCCTGGGCTCCAGGCCAGGTGGCTCCCTCCCTAGAGTCCCTCCAGGACCCCAACTCACTGTGACAGAGTCCTGCTCACAGTCCTGGGACGGCTCCACGTCGAAGTCCTGGAAGATGAGCTTCACAGCAAAGCCTTCCGGAGCCTCGATGACAGTGGTGCTCTCCTGGCCTTTGAGGTATGGCTCTGGGTACCCTGGGGATGTCAGCTGCTGGGGGAGCTGCTGGGCCAAGAGCACAGAGCCCTGCGTGGGCCAAGCCTGGAGGACTCCCCAGAGAAGTAACCACCACCTGCAGGTGAGAGAGGACATTCTGAGTCCACACAGCTGTGGCCTGAGACCTGTGGAGTCATAAGGAGTGGGGGCAGGTGATGCCAAGGGACTGAGAGACCTGGCAAAGGCATGAACAACGGTGGCAGCCACCTCTGCCTGCTTCCTTAGTGCCCCTCTCTGCCCCAATTCCATGAGCCTCCTCGTCAGCCTGAGCTCCACAGTGTGTCTTCCATCATTGCTTATCTCCCTGAAGAGTGTCATATAAAGTGAGGGGCTACTTTCTGTTTCAGCAGATCCCAAACCCACCCTAGGATCTGAGGGAGACATGGTGGTGATACAAATGAAGAACAACCAAATATGTTAGTTTCCTGGCTCAGAGCATTGTGCCTGACCACCCCCAGGGAAGGCTGCTAGAAGCCATGGGCACTTCTAATTCTCCTCTGCATTAAGTGGCTGTGTGTGTGTGTGTGTGTGTGTGTGTGTGTACATATGCCCCTGGGCCCTACCTTCTTTTCTCCCCACCCTTTTCCTCTCCTCCAGTCCTCTCCAAGGGCACACTCACATCTTGCCTGGGCAGCTTGTGGAGTGGGGGCTTCCCCAGAGATAATTCGGCGCCTCTGAGACCAGGCATATGGAACAGGACATCTGGGACCTTCCAGAGGACTTGGCTGAAGCCAGGGAACAAGAGGTGGGGCTGGGGAGGTTGCTGAGGGGGAGGAGGGAGCAGTTACTGGAAATGAGTTGAGTAATTCTCCTGTTCCTTTTTCCAATTTTCCTGGGTTGTGCACCACCTACTGTCGGACATGGGAATAGCTCACCCACCACAATTTAAGAGGAAAAACTCCAAAACCACGCTGGCCCTCAGAGATCAAGGGTGGGAGAGCCCTGGCCCTGGACTCTTTTGTACTATTTTTACAGAACAGTAAATAGTAGGATGGCTCCTTGTAAGGTATGGCCGTTGCCTTTTTAATTGGCCATACCTCTCCCTCCCTGACCTTGCCACTCATCTATGTTACCAGGCTTCCTCTTAGAGATGAAGTTTGGAACCCGTGAACTTGAGCTTCTCTTCCCCCTCTCCCCCCTCAGCAAACATGCCTGGGATCCCCACTTTTGTAGTCTTATTTGTCCTGCTCACAACCGCTGAGAGCTGCTGGTCCAGCAGGGTCCGGCTGACACAGGGCTGGAGCCAGGCCCAGGCTCCAGCTTCTTTAGGTAGACACCAGGGGCCGAGGCCGGAGGCAGGGGCACCCTCCCGGGAGAGACACTCACCCACAGCGAGAAAGGGGGCCAGGAAGTCCTTGAGGAGGCAGATGTGTTGAAGGTCAGCAGCCTGTTCCTTAAGGACACAAACTCGAACTCTGTTATCTACAGAATTCAATCAGAGCAGCTCCCACCCCCCCAGGGGCTGTGATCTGAAAGGGAGGTGAAGAGTGACTCTGCACCAGTGGTGGTCACAGGGCTACCTACATCCTAGGTGACGACTCCAGTCTTGTCTAGAAGTCCTGCACACCTCTGGGGCTCAGAGCCATAACTCATGGTGGCTTTGTCTAATAGTTTTACTTACCCTTTTTCTCCCCATTCTTTGGGCCACAAGGGCTGCCATATGCTAAGAATAGCTTTTTACTTACTCTAGTGCTCTTGGTCCACAGTTCTTTTAGGAAACTCTGGGAACCTGTAGGGGCAGGCACTCTTGAACAATCTACTAAGCCTGGGCTCACCATCACCGATGGCTAATACAGGGCTCACCCATCTGCAGGACTGTGAAACGTGTGTGGTGGAGTCTTGCAAGTACAGGTAGACAGTCTTAGCTGGCCTCTTCCCTTCTTGTCTGTTATGTCCTCTAATCCTCCTTTGTCCAGCTCTACCATCACTTTATGTACTTTTCTGCTACTGCTCATTGGACTTGACTTTTCCCTCTTCCCCTTTACCTGGAGAATACTCCCCCTCACCTCGAACAAAACACATATGGTTGTACACATCTATGTAATAACAGAGTAAGAAAAATTTAAAGATAGAAAATATCTTTTAAAATGGTATACTTCTATATATTTTGTAACCCTGCAATAGTAATAAGCAGCTCCTTCTGGGCTCTCTCTGGGTCACTCCAAATAACCAGGATCCTTCTCAAGCATTCTTCTGGGGTCCTCTCTTACCTAGAGCCTCGTCCTTCCATGGGACAGCTTAGGGGGCAATTCCTGTCACCCCCACTCCATGAAGTAGTCTCTCCTCGGAGTGCACACATGCTGCTCGGGTCCCTGGTGATATGTTCTTTCTTCTTGTTAAACTACTTTTGATTGTCCCTCACCTCCATTGCTTCCCTCCCTTCCTCCAGGCTTTGTGCTCCCTCTTGCATCCTCCTCGATACAAGCTTTACCTCTGACAGCTTCCTCTCCTCTGAGCGTCCATTGCTCCATCTTCCTGGGAGCCTCTGACTTGAGAAGGCAGTTTTCTACTGGGCTTGGGAAATTTTATTGTTTTCCAAGTCGCAGGAGCCCAGTGGAGGTGAGGACTCTGAATATCATGGTTAGAGCCCCCGTCTTCTTTATGATTTACAAGAAAGGTCCACATGCAAGAACCCTTCCAGGTAATAAATTATGTCTATCTAGGCTAAAGCTCGCACATAGGGATTCCGATACCCAGAACAAAGCTAAGTGAGCTAACTTGTTACAGACTCCCCATTAACACGGCTCTCTTATCTGTCTGTGCCACATGATGTGCCTGAAATAGGTTTTCTGCAGCCTACATTTTGGAGATTATTAAATCCTAAACATTTCCCCCACCAAATTCCAGACAGATTACCAGGCTGATAACTACATTGAATGGATTTTAAAATGGACCAGAAGAGATAAAAATAATTCGTGAGCCAATCTGACTGACAGTGGTGAAGGTAAGTAAACACTCCTAGGGTAGGGGCAGTTAGCCTCCCAAAGAGGAGTTGGTGTTACTGGAGCTGAGTGAGTCCCCAGATCTAGAAAGCAGAAACAGAGTGATGGGAAAAGTAGAGGCAAGATTTGCCCAAATCAAGCTTCTGTCATGTTTCTATCTTATGCCAGTGTTATGGGCAAACCTCATTCATGGGGACCTCAGGGAGTGCTCATGCTTATTTTCAAAGCAGTTTGATTCATATTGAGAGAAAACAGAGAGAGGTTTCCTGATTCTAACTCAACACAGCTAGTAGTTAGATCAGAAAATATACTTGCTATGAAAGTTTTTGACTAAATTAATATAAATATTAACAGATGAAGCATATTTCAGGTTTCCCCTCCCCCCAGCTTTATTGAGATATGATTGAAAAATAACATTATATTAGTTTAAGATGTACAACATAATGATATCGAATATGTATATATTATGAAATGGTTACCATAATAAGGTTAGTAAGCACATCTATCACCTCATAGAGTAACATTTTTGTGAATGTGGTAAGAACATTGCTTTTGTTGCTTGTGCTCTGGTGTCATATCTGGCCCATGTATTTATGCCAGCACCATACTGTTTTGAATGCTATAGCTTTGTTTTGTTTTGTTTTGTTTTTTTCTTTTCCGAAGCTGGAAACGGGGAGAGACAGTCAGACAGACTCCCGCATGCGCCCGACCGGGATCCACCTGGCACGCCCACCAGGGGTGACGCTCTGCCCACCAGGGGGCGATGCTCTGCCCCTCCGGGGCGTCGCTCTGCCGAGACCAGAGCCACTCTAGCGCCTGGGGCAGAGGCCAAGGAGCCATCCCCAGCGCCCGGGCCATCTTTGCTCCAATGGAGCCTTGGCTGCGGGAGGGGAGGAGAGACAGAGAGGAAGGGGGGGGTAGAGAAGCAAATGGGCGCTTCTCCTATGTACCCTGGCCGGGAATTGAACCCGGATCCCCCGCACACCAGGTCGACACTCTACTGCTGAGCCAACCAGCCAAGGCCTGAATGCTATAGCTTTGTAATATAGCTCAACATCAAGAAGTGTGATGACTCCAGCTTTGTTCTTCTCTCTCAAAATTGCTTTGTTTTTCAGGGTCTTTTGTGACTCCACACAAATTTTAGAATTTTTTCTTTTTCGTTCTTTCTCTCTCTCTCTTTTTTTTATTGAGAAAGGGACAGACAGGAACAGACAGACAGAAAGGGAAAGAGATGAGAAGCATCAATTATTTGTTGAGGCTCCTTAGTTGTTCATTGATTGTTTCCTCTTATGTGCTTTGACCTGGGGGTTCCAGCTGAGCGAATGACCCCTTGCTCAAGCCAGTGATCTTGGGCTTCAAGCCTTCTACTTTTGGGCTCAAGCCAGTGACCATGGGGTCATGTCTATGACCCCATATTCAAGCCAGTGACCCCACGCTCAAACTGATGAGCCCATGCTCAAGTTGGCGACCTTGGGGTTTCGAACCTGGGTCCTCTGCATCCCAGTCCAATGCTCTATCCACTGTGCCACCACCTGGTCAAGCTGGTTTTATTTCTTAAAATGATATTGATAGTACATGTTTTCCATGTGGAAAAATACAAAAATAAATTAAAATAAAAATTTTGTCACCCTTAGTCTTAGAACAGATGGTTGACATTTGTCCTCTTCTAAACTTTTCAGTAAATAGGGCAACACAATTTTTTTGGACCACTCTTTTTTTTTAATTTCCAGCCCTCTTTAATTCTAATCTATTGTGGCTCATATGACATCATCAGTAATAAGTAAGTCATATAACCCAAAGTAGATAGCCGAGAATTTCTATGCCTTGGCTTTTCTCTGGGACTTTACATTATAAAATCAGTGTATAAATAAATAAACAAATACATAAATAAAATCAGTGTAAAGTCCTGGGAAACAGTCAGGAAACGAGGTCCAAATCACACTGGCAACTTGAGACTGATGTGATCTTATTCTATGCATTTTTTCCATCTAGAATGGAAACAATGACAATTGAGAGCCAGGGGCACAAGACAGGAAGCTAGTAATTGGCAGGTAGCCCTTAAATTCTATGCAAATATCAGCTTTCTGCTTTTGAGTCTTGGTGTGAGAAGAGAGGATATTCCTATACCTCCTATCTATTGTCGATAAAATATTTGGTTATGAAGAATACTCTTGTCCCACCTCTTTAAGTACTGATTTATGCCCTGATGGTTTCTCATCAATCTTTTATATATATATATATATTTTCATTTTTCATTTTTCTGAAGCTGGAAACAGGGAGAGACAGTCAGACAGACTCCCGCATGCACCCGACCGGGATCCACCCGGCACGCCCACCATGGGGTGACGCTCTGCCCACCAGGGGGCGATGCTCTGCACATCCTGGGCGTCGCCATGTTGCGACCAGAGCCACTCTAGCGCCTGAGGCAGAGGCCACAGAGCCATCCCCAGCGCCCGGGCCATCTTTGCCCCCATGGAGCCTTGGCTGTCGGAGGGGAAGAGAGAGACAGAGAGGAAAGCACGGTGGAGGGGTGGAGAAGCAAATGGGCGCTTCTCCTGTGTGCCCTGGCCGGGAATCGAACCCGGGTCCTCCACACGTTAGGCCGACGCTCTACCGCTGAGCCAACCGGCCAGGGCAATCTTTTATATAATTAAATTATTTTGTAGCTAAGTGTTTTGCAAAACACATCTCATACTCAAAATAGCAAGTTGGTCCTATTTTTCAGTTGCCATGAACAAGTGCTACTTTAAAGTTTCATCTTCTTTTGTTTCCTCCCAGGTGTTCTATTACTCAACAGGAATCTTTAAAGATGCAGGTGTCGAGAAGCCCGTCTATGCCACCATTGGTGCTGGTGTGGTTAATACCGTCTTCACTGTAGTGTCTGTAAGTTGGATGGTTTGATCATTTTGTGGGGACAGGGGTTAGGGGGCAGAGGACTTGTTGCTACCCATGTTCAAAGATGGGTTGTATGTACTTCCACCTCCCTACCATTATTTAAAGCCATTGTTGTTGTTCAATTCCTCTTTGAGGGGAAAAGAGCTGTTGAATAATGGGTGTAAGTAGTCTTCACTTTTTTCAAACAAATACGGAATGGATGGGAAAGAGGGAGGTTATAGGAGGGATTGCGTAAGATAAAAGGGGAGTGTGACTATAGCAAGTACCCTGCGATTGTTAACGCAGATTCCGGTAGCTCACACAGTGTTTTCATGAAAAGGAAAGCAGAAATGTCATGTTATATTTCTCCTTTTAGCTGTTTCTGGTGGAAAGAATGGGAAGAAGGACTCTACTTATGATTTACGATTGGCTTTTTGTACCTCCCCCATGGCTGTTTCCTTGTTATTAAAGATGAGTGCTCTTTGAGTAAACTACAGGGAGAAGGGTAGGAGAGGTTACAGTTTGATTCTGGGACAGAGGTGAATAGTTGAGGCTGCAAACTGATAAAGCCAAATTTGGGAGAAGCAGCATGCCCAGAGTTTTAAGAAAAAGTAGTTCTTGCCCTGGCCAGATAGCTTAGTTGATGAGAATATCATCCTGAAGCACAGAGGTTGCCAGTTTGATCCCCGGCCAACATACATACAAGAACAGATGAATGTTTCTCTCTCTTTCTCTCTCTCTCTAAAGTGAATAAAAATTAAAACAACAAAAAAAGTAGTTCACCAAAGAGAGGTGATTAAATTGCTGTAATCTTTACATTTATATAACATACATTATATAATTTGCTTATAAAATACATTATATAATTTAATTCTTTTTTTTGTGGCAGAAACAAAGAAATTCAGAGAGAGGGACAGATAGGGACAGACAGACAGGAAGGGAGAGAGATGAGAAACATCAATTCTTTGTTGTGGTTCCTTAGTTGTCCACTGATTGCTTTCTCATATGTGCCTTGACCGGGGGGCTACAGCAGACTGAGTGACCCCTTGCTCGAGCCAGCGACCTTGGGCTCAAGCTGGTGAGCTTTTTGCTCAAACCAGATAAGCCTGCACTCAAGCTGGTGACCTCGGGGTCTCGAACCCAGGTCCTCCGCGTCCCAGTCCGATGCTCTATCCACTGCGCCACCGCCTAGTCAGGCTATACAATTTAATTCTTTTTTTTTTTTTTTTTTTTTTTTTTTTTTTTTTTTGCATTTTTCTGAAGCTGGAAACAGGGAGAGACAGTCAGACAGACTCCCGCATGCGCCCGACCGGGATCCACCCGGCACGCTCACCAGGGGTGACGCTCTGCCCACCAGGGGGCGATGCTCTGCCCATCCTGGGCGTCGCCATGTTGCGACCAGAGCCACTCTAGCGCCTGAGGCAGAGGCCACAGAGCCATCCCTAGCGCCCGGGCCATCTTTGCTCCAATGGAGCCTTGACTGCGGGAGGGGAAGAGAGAGACAGAGAGGAAGGCGTGGCGGAGGGGTGGAGAAGCAAATGGGCGCTTCTCCTATGTGCCCTGGCCGGGAATCGAACCCGGGTCCTCCCCACGCTAGGCCGACGCTCTACCACTGAGCCAACCGGCCAGGGCCACAATTTAATTCTTAAAATAATTTTGACCCTGGCCTGGTAGCTCAGTTGGTTAGACTGTCGTCCTGATATGCCAAAGTGTTGTGGGTTTGATCCCCGGTCAGGGCACATACAACAAGAATCAACCAATGAATGCATGAATAAGTGGAACAACAAATAGATGTTTCTCTCTCTCTCTCTCAAATCAGTAAATAACAACTTAAAAAAATAATTTTGAGGCAATTATTTCCATTTTGCAATTGATGAAATGATTTCCGTAAAAATGATCTATGTGTGGTCACAAAGCTAGGATTCAAAACCCCAAATTTTTTACTCTAAGTCCAGTAACTCCATTATACCACAGGACAGGAGAAGCTTTTTGGTATCAGTCAGTACTTGTCTTTGGGAAGCTGGATCCTGCCAAAAGCATGCTCTATTTAATGATGACTTTTCCTCTATTCCTTCTTCTGTAGAGTTTGTATAACTGGATGAGCTTTATCTGCATTGGGGCTACTATCTTGGTCTTCGTGGCCTTTGAAATTGGCCCAGGCCCCATTCCCTGGTTTATTGTGGCCGAACTCTTCAGCCAGGGACCTCGCCCAGCTGCAATGGCAGTGGCTGGTTGTTCCAACTGGACCTCCAACTTTTTGGTTGGACTGCTCTTCCCCTTAATTGAAGTAAGTAAACTAAAGCAGAATTCACCGAGCCCATCTTGAAATCAGCCCACTTACGCCATGTTTACCATATGGTTACTGACACCGGGAAGAATTCTATCTCAAGGGCTTTAAACCAGACCCCCCCCCCCCAACCTTCATTTTTAATAACAAAAGATTGAAGCAGAAGTATAAAGCAGGGAACTTTTAAAAGACCATTGGTTTGAAAAGATAAAGGCACAGTTCTACCTAGAAAAAGAATGATAGTAATAAGTCAAGCCTCAAAGGATTTCAAACCAATACTCAAAAGCTATCATTTGAATTAGTATTTTGGCTTCATGATCTAAAAGGCTTACAAAGCATAGGATGTTAGTGAATGACATGGGTCCTCTTATAAAATGACCTGGAGCTGATTTGGATAAAGGGACTTGCAGTGGACATCTGCAAGGCATTTCTTATTTCTGTGAGTCCCGCATAATAAACCTAGATTTGAACAGTGATAATCAAAAATCCTAAAATACTCAATAGGTATTTGGAAGAAACAGCTAACTTTAATAAATGGAAAAAGGAGTGACAAAATTGCTGAATAATACAGGAAGTTAGCAATGAAATCATAAACAGACCTGACTCATTAACTATAAACGGTTTATGGCTTCAAGTCTATGGGAAATACAGATGTGAGGGAAACTGGGCTTTGTCAGTGACCAGATTTTTAAATCAACACTCCTTTTTCTGTTTATTTTTATAGAACTACATAGGAGCCTACGTTTTTATTATCTTCACCGTTTTCCTTGTGACCTTCTTGCTGTTCACCTTCTTCAAAGTCCCAGAGACCCGTGGCAGGACTTTTGAGGAAATTACACGGAGCTTTGAAGGGCAGGCCCAGGGGGCTGATAGAGTCGAGAAAGGCCCCATTGTGGAGATGAACAGCATGCAGCCCGGAAAGGAGATCTCCGTGGATTTCTAAGCCATGCGTTCCCACCTCCCTCCCAACGTGGAGAAGCAGCCTCTCCCTGAATGGGGGAGAGACCTGTCAGGCTGTAACCCAGGACTGCTTCTGAATGCTGCTAGCTGATTCTCTTCCCCCCCACACTCCGTCAGCACTCAGAGGAACCCAATGCTGGGGTCAGTTGTATCTTCAGTGGCTTTTTAAACGGTTCATTTCTTTTTCTTTTTTTTTAATTTATTTTTTTACAGAGACAGAGAGTCAGAGAGAGGGATAGACAGGGACAGACAGGAACGGAGAGATGAGAAGCATCAATCATTTGTTTTTCGTTGCGTGTTGCGACACCTTAGTTGTTCATTGATTACTTTCTCATATGTGCCTTCAGCAGACTGAGTAACCCCTTGCTCGAGCCAGCAACCTTGGGTCCGAGCTGGTGAGCTTTTGCTCAAACCAGATGAGCCGCGCTCAAGCTGGCGACCTCGGGGTCTTGAACCTGGGACCTTCCGCATCCCAGTCCAATGCTCTAGCCACTGCACTACCGCCTGGTCAGGCAACATTTCATTTCTTGGACATTCTCTTCCTTTAGGAGAAACCGAGTAAACCTACCTTCATTTCAGGAAGGATTAGCTACTTGGCACTTGACAACTTTGCCAGCTCCTCCTTCCGTAAGTTCTAACATTTCTTCATGGGGGCAGGTAGGGGAGAGAGCTTCCCACTCAGACTCCCCAGGAACAGGATACACATGAGTGTGGAGGACAGAGAGGGGTCACTCACGGGCACCATCCTCACTTCCGTGTAGCTCTGCAGAGCACATTAATTTGAGTTTTATTTATCTTCTGGTTTTATTGCAGAAATATTTATTTTTTTAAGTGTGATTTTACCAAATAATGAAAACTTAAGGCAAATTGAGGTTGGAAGGGAGGTGCTTAAAGAGTCTGTAGGGTGGAAGATTTGATACTGGAGAGGTCAGTCTCAGGAGGGGAGAATTCAGGCATCAGGTAATGCGTATGGGAGGGAGTGCAGTGTGTGTGAGGTTTGCACATTACCTCTTTTTTTTTTTTTTTTGTATTTTGTATTTTTCTGAAGTTGGAAACAAGGAGGCAGTCAGACAGACTCCTGCATGCACCCGACCGGGATCCACCTGGCATGCCCACCAGGGGGCGATGCTCTGCCCATCCAGGGCGTCGCTCTGCTGCAACCAGAGCCATTCTAGCGCCTGAGGCAGAGGCCATGGAGCCATCCTCAGTGCCCGGGCCAACTTTGCTCCAATGGAGCCTTGGCTGCGGGAGGGGAAGAGAGAGACAGAGAGGAAGGGGAGGGGGAGGGGTGGAGAAGCAGATGGGCACTTCTCCTGTGTGCCCTGGCCGGGAACCGAACCCGGGACTCCTGCATGCCAGGCTGACGCTCTACCACTGAGCCAACCGGCAGGGCTTGCACATTACCTCTTAACAGTGTCTGTCTTTCCGACGGAAATTCTCAAGTTCAGTTTCTCAGAAAAGTCATGTGCCTGTGTAAAGAAGCTATTGGTTTCCTTTGGAACTTTTTTTTTTTGTTTGAAATTATACGTAGTATTACTTGAAATTTAGGAGTATTACTAAGGCGGGCATTGTATCAATAGTTAATGGTGGTTGATGGGTTCTGATTTTGGATGGAGTCCAGAGAAGAGAAGGTTGTTTGCAGAAATCAATCCTCTCTTCCCCTCACTAGACCGAACACCTTCTTCCTGTTAATGTGGGCTCACTTTTTTTTGTGTGTGTGACAGAGACAGAGAGAGATAGAGAGAGGGACAGATAGGGACAGACAGACAGGAAAGGAGAGAGATAAGCATCAATTCTTTGCTGCGGCACCTTAGTTGTTCATTGATTGCTTTCTCATTTGTGCTTTGACCAGGGGATCCAGCTGAGCCAATGACTCCTTGCTCAAACCGGCCACCTCAGGTTTCAAACCTAGGTCCTCAGTGTCCCAGGTCAATGTTTTATCCACGGTACCACCACCTGGTCAAGCTGATAGGAACAGTTTTGGTGAAAGGATGTTGTTGAAATTTTGATTGTCATGGGTTCAAAATAGAATGGGAGGATATCAGGTTAAATATACTTCAAGAAAAGGAGAATTAAAAGAGAATAACAAACAGCCTGACCATGATTTTCCTGGGCTAGAGATCCCTCCCTTAGTGTTTCCATAGCACACTGTGCACAGTTCTAACAGTCTTAACAGACAGCATTGCAATTCTTATAGACCGCCCTCTCTCTCACTTTGTGGTATAAACTTTCTGCAGATACTGATGAATTTATTTTCTTATGAACAATGCTTGGGTACATGGTAGGGACTCAGGAAATGCTAACTGAATCTCTGAGTTTAGCCTCAGTACCCAATTTGTGCTCAGTAGGCTTTATTGAGAGGGACTCACACTTGCACTCTTATTCCAGACAGTAGCAGCAAGAATCCTGGCTCTCTTGTCTCAAGATCGATTTTGACCTCTAGGAGATTCTAGAATGAACTGAGCAGCTTTTGTATATAAAATGGGGGAGTGCTTGTCCAGTAACTCTTTTCCTTCTAAGTTACCCTATATAAGAACCTTATTACACATGGTTTTATTGAACACTTTTCTTAAATACAGGGACTTGGGGTCCAGACTAATAAAGTGTTTCACATGCATTTAGGAAAGAGGATTTAGAATAGGATACAGAGAAGTTAAGGAACCTCAACTCAAGCTTAGACCTCTGTGGTCAGGAGGGAGGGAGCAGAGATGTGCTGTGGGTGCTGGCAGCTTGTATCAGGGCTCCATAGCAACTATGTGAGGAATGATCATATGCACGACCCTGAGAATTGTAATCAAACCTTGAACTTGACCAACTCAGTTATGCCAACTGTATTAAATGTTACCCAAAGCCTTTTCCATCCTAAATATTTAAATGGTGCATTTTTAGGGCCACAGAAGTCAGAAAGAAAAAAATAACTTGGATAGAGAAAATGGGGAAAAGAACCTAACATTATGCATATTATCTATAAAAAAATTACAAACATATTTGAAATCATGGAAAGATCCTGAAGTTTCTAGTACGTAAGAGATGCTTTAATATGATACTGGCATCAGTCTTTTTATATCTCAAGTTTACTAATTTAAGTGAATATGAAAAATATAAGGCCTTTGTATAGGTTCATTCAAAAGCTTGGTTCTCTCAACTCAATTTTTCCAGGTTGCCAGCCCAGTTTTTGGTAGTTAAGAGTTAAAGTATTGGCTGAATGAATAAAAGGTCTTGAATCCCTCAACCACTACTGGGCAGGGTTTTTGGAACAGTCACCCTTCTAGTGAGGGGAGAGCACTGTACTCAAACATGGTGCATCTGCCCAGTTGGAGTACAGTGATTGATACCTCTCTTTCTATTTCAGTGATTCTTGTTAGTCACAATTTACACCAAACAGCAAATGCTTTCCAATAAAATCCTAAAAAAGAAAACAAAATCCCTCTACATATCTATGTGAAATATCAGTGCCTTTGCTGAAATAGTGTTCTTTTGCTAAAATACTTACTCACATTAAAACTGAATCTTTTATTCCCCTGACTGGTGATGGCAAACCCTCAGTCTCTGAATTCTCAATTCTGTGCAGGGCAAACAGGTCCAAAGAGCATGGGGTGACATATGTGTATTATGAGAAACAATTAAAATATTAAAATAATATTTCTTATTAACAGTGGTAAAAGGTTAGGCATTTTGTTCCTTTTCTCAGTAACAGCATTTATTGAGCAGTATTAATTCATTATCTAGGATACCTTTTATTCTTTCAAATTTTAGTGAGAAGAGGGGAGGCAGAGAGACAGACTCCCACATGCACTCCGACTAGGATCCGCCTGGCAAGCCCACTAGGGGGTGATGCTCTGCCCATCTGGGGCCCTTGCTCTGTTGCAACCGAAGCCATATTTTAATGACTGAGGTGGAGGCGGTAGAGCCATCCTCAGTGCCCAGGGCCGACTCCCATGGCTTCAGGCGGGGAGGAAAGGGAGAGAGAGAGAGAGAGAGAGAGAGAGAAAAGCGAGAGGGGGAGTGGTAGAGAAGTAGATGGGCATTTCTGTGTGCCCTGACCGGGAGTCAAACCTAGGACTTCCACACACTGGGCTGATGCTCTACCACTGAGCCAACCAGCCAAGGCCTCAGACAGGATACTTTTAAAATGCATTTTCATCAATAATTTATTGTTCTTTCTGGATTTTTGACTCAAATTTATCTTGAGTTACCTTTAAATCTGATTATCACACTGAACATCTAACCATTACTGAAGACAGGAAAATAAAAAAATTACTTGTTATAATGGCAAGAATTAGCCTACTAGAGACAGAAAAAGAATAATAGTAACAACAATAATGGCAGCTAACCAGAGCTGCAGCAAACAGTTACACAGACCATGCACTGCACAGTCCCGGGAGCTACACAGCACGGCAACCCTATAACGCAGTGGTCCCCAACCCCCGGGCCGCGGACCGGTACCGGTCCGCAGAGAAAGAATAAATAACTTACATTACTTCCGTTTTATTTATATTTAAGTCTGAACGATGTTTTATTTTTAAAAAAATGACCAGATTCCCTCTGTTACATCCATCTAAGACTCACTCTTGACGCTTGTCTTGGTCACGTGATACATTTATCTGTCCCATCCTAAAGGCTGGTCCATGAAAATATTTTCTGATATTAAACTGGTCCGTGGCCCAAAAAAGGTTGGGACCACTGCTCTAACACACATTTTCTAGTATATCCTGCCAAATGTCAGGAACTGTCATGGATTGTCATATGCAGTATAAAGCAGATGCTACTCTTATCCCCATTATGTAGACAAGAAAAAAGAAGGCACAGAAGGTTAATAACTTGCCTAAGATTTCAAAGCTAACAAGTGGCAGAGCCAGGCCCTTTTTTTTTTTTTTTTTGGTGACAGACACAGAGAGAAAGATAGGGAGGGAGAGAGATGAAAAGCATCAATTCTTTGTTGTGGCTCCTTCCTTAGTTGTTCATTGATTGCTTTCTCAAATGTGCCTTGACCAAGGGGCTACAGTAGAGTGAGTGACCCCTTGCTCAAGCCAGCAACCTTGAGTCAAAGCCAGTGGCCATGGGGTTGTATCTATGATCCCATGCTCAAGTCAGCGACCCCGCATTCAAGCTGGTGAGCCCTAACTCAAGTCGGCAACCTCAGGGTTTTGAACCTGGGTCCGCTGCATCCCAGTCTGATGCTCTATCCTCTGTGCCACAACCTGGTCAGGTGAGCCAGGCACTCTTTTTTTTTTTTCTTTGTATTTTTCCGAAGTTGGAAACGGGGAGGCAGTCAGACTCCCGCATGTGCTCGACCGGGATCCACCCGGCACGCCCACCACAGGGGGCGATGCTCTGCCCATCGGGGGGGCGTTGCTCTGTTGCAACCAGAGCCATTCTAGTGCCTGAGGCAGAGGCCATAGAGCCATCCTCAGCACCCAGGCCAACTTTGCTCCAATGGAACCTTGGCTGCAGGAGGGGAAGAGAGAGACAGAGAGGAAGGGGAGGGGGAGGGGTGGAGAAGCAGATGGGCGCTTCTCCTGTGTGCCCTGGCCAGGAATCGAACCCGGGACTCCTGCACGCCAGGCCGACGCTCTACCACTGAGACAACTGGCCAGGGCGAGCCAGGCACTCTTAACGTCTTATCCTGTACTGATTAACACATAGTTACAATTCCCCATTACTTGAAAAAAAAAATCTCTTTTACGTTTTTCTTGCAGATAACTTTATTTCTAAAAGTATAAAGTATTTGGAAGATAATATTTTTATTTGGAATAATTTTGAAAAATACTATTTTACTAAATACTGTGTGGTAGCTGTTCATTCAGAATGGTGACATGTGGTTTATAGAATCTAATTTGTAATCATATCTCAAAAACCAATGTTCTTCCCCATCCCAAAACAAACAGAAAAGAAGAAGAAAATCAACCACAAATACACAAGATTCCGTATATGCATACTTTAATAACAAGGGCCACTTTAGCTATAAATGAACAAAAAAAAGGAGACAAAGAGAACTTAATACATGATACTTGCACAAGTTTGGTCAAACAGGCATATATGAAGCTTTAAAACATACGCTGTCTGTATTAACAGAGGCTATACCTACCAATTTTGATTACACACTGGAGGAATATGCTGTGCAGACTTGCAGAGTTAGGGTAAACAATCAGAGACAGCGAGGCGCCCTAGGGTGAAAGCCCTGAGTGGACGAGGGTCCAGGGGCCTCTCTGACCACACTGGAAACAGTGCGTGCTGAAAACAGCAAAACAGCAGGACAGGATTCAGTAACAGAAAATGTTTAGTCTCTCAGAAGAGATTAGAAGTCAGCATGTTCCTTGTCCTTTACTTCACCCCCTGAAAACTTCTGCTGTCCATTTCCTTGAGTTATTAGTACTGGCTAATAAATATCTGAGTAAGGCTGGGAAGGGCTTCAGTCCTTCAGTCCTTCAGTCTGCTGACTGTTGCCTCCCCTCCGCCCCTCAGAGGATTTCATCTGGTCTCCGAGTAGTTCATTGTCACTGTGACAACACACATTTCCTAAAACATTATTATCAAAGAGTGCAAAGTTGGAGCAAACAATAATGTCAAGAAAATTGTAACAAAGTCTTTTAAGAAAGTCTATAAACCTCCTAGTTTTCCACATTGACTCTCAAAACTTTTTTTTATATCACAATACCAGTTTGCTATTTTAACTTTAACCATATATGAAAAATTATCAAAAATATATTGATGGGTCTATACTTATTGTGCTATTTATATTTACATTAAGCAAATTCTTTAAGTTCTTTATATACAAATCACCATTTTCCTATGTGAAATTCATTATAAAGATAAAAACCACAGAAATGTCATTAGAAACAACTGCTTTCCATCAGTGAAGAACATTTTTAAATAATTTAACTGAAAAAGTAGTGAACTCCCCACCAATTTCAGCTGCAACAGTATTCTTCCTGAATGTTTTCTGTGATTTAAGGGAAAAAAAAAAACTGGGTAAAGGTTGATTGCAAGGAATTAGATGATATAAATATGATGAGCATTTATTGATCTTCAAGAAGTTTACAATCTAATTAAGTTGGCAATAAAAATAGCAATAATTTTTAAAATGTAAATATAAGATAATTCGAAACAAAAGTCTTCAAAAACTGTCCAATGTACTGTATAAATACTTTTCATATAAATTTAAATTATAAAGTAGTATTCCAGAGCTAACTGAACTAAATACAGGCACGGCTTTTTAATACTTCCAAAAAAATGCCCAACATTAAAAAAAATTAAACTATTTCCAAATTGGAAAGAATTTAGATTTTAGAAGTATCACAATAGATAAAAGAAATTTATAAAGACTTAAGAGATGCCTGACCAGGCAGTGGCGCAGTAGATAGAGGATTGGACTGGGATCCTGAGGACTCAGGTTCGAGACCCCGAGGTTGCCAGCTTGAGCGAGGGCTCATCTGGTTTGAGCAAAGCTCACCAGCTTGGACCTAAGGTCGCTGGCTCAAGCAAAGGGTCACTTGGTCTGCTGAAGGCCCGCGGTCAAGGCACATATGAGAAAGTAATCAATGAACAACTGAAGTGTCGCAATGAAAAACTGATGCTTGATGCTTCTCATCTCTCCGTTCCTGTCTGTCTGTCCCTGTCTATCCCTCTCTCCGACTCTCTCTCTCTGTCTCTGTAAAAAAAAAAAAAAGAAAAAAAGACTTAAGAGACAAAGATCTGGGGAAAAGTTCATAAAATTAAAGAGTCACTTTAATTGTTTTAGACTCGTGGTCACATAGGAAGGAAATAAAAAAGATGTCTTTTTCTGTACAAAAACAAAACAAAAAAAAAACTTGAGCACAAATTCATTAGCTTTTTAAATTTAAACATCATTGATTAAGATGACCATAAAACTGAAGACAAAACTCTGTTCAGTACAGACACATTTCTCTTGTCTAAGAGCTAACTGATTTTGTAATAATCATTGAAAAATGTATGCCTCTCTGGTTTGATAGAGATTAGCTCCATTTTGCAAAGGTCTTAATTTATGTTCGTTACACAATCTACTAAAGCAAGAAATAAGGCTGTAAAATATCTACCTAATTAGTGCTCTGTCGCTGGACTTTAGGACCCATACTCTGCATGTCTTCCTCTTGACTAGGACGCTTCCCACCGCTGAGACCAGCGCCCACGGAGCTCCTTCCTACACATGAAAAAATGTCTGTTTAAAGTAGGAAGTATGTTTAAAGATGCAAAGCACAGTATGCTCAAATGCTTAATTCTTACCTTGCTTTAACAGGTGAGTTTGCTGACTATCTCCATGAGCATAATGTAAAATACCACTTCCTTGAGTGCAACCTTTAAGTAGTTAAAACACAGTAAAATTACTTATAATTCCAAGTTGTATGTATTAAGACTACAAATCCAATTTTTAGTATTTGTATTTAAAATCATTTATGCTTTTAAAGACTAAGCCTCAATCCTTCACATAACCCAAAAATAACATTCCCAACTGGAAAACTTAAATTTAGGGTCAGAGAAAGATAGATTGTTCAAAGGCAAAATCTCTGGTATTCATTTTCTAAAACAGATCTCTTTACTGGATGACAATAGACACTTGACCATAAAGGCAAAGCACAGGACAGCAGATGCATAAAATCAGTAAGCACAAAGAGAAGTTGTTTAGGGCGTTGGGATGGAAGCTGGAACAAGACGCAGTGAGGATACTGAGGAAGGAAAGGTCAATTTTACTTAAAGATTCATAGAGGTGCCCCTAGGCCAAGTCATAAACCAGTTGCCTTAGTTTAATTTTCTCAACTTCATCAGTTTTATTTCTCTACAGCTCTAAGATAAATAAGAATAATCTCATAAACAACATATTGAGTGAAAGCAGCCAGATACAAAAGAATATAAACTATAATTCTATAAGGCTCAAAAATGAGCAAAACTAATTTTAGAAATCAGGAAAATAATTACCTTTCAGGAGGAGGGGATAAATTAATATGCTCAATAAATATATTAGACATTCCCTTAAGGTGGGACTTTATTTCCTTAGAGAGCTAAATGATAAGCAGGCACTTAGGATCTTCCTGAGTCCCTAAATTCAAGAATATCTGTATTGCCTATAACTTCCCCATAAAATATAGTAAATTATATTTTCATGAGAATAGGTGTACAAGAGACAATGATTAGAGAACAGAGCTTTGCTGATCCACTGGCTAGGACTAGCTTAGTCACTTACAAATATCACATATCTACATATTCATGTATCATCAGCAACATTACAACAGTTAAATTTCACATGCCAAGTTTACACAAGATGAAAATCTTAGAATGAAACTTTTTTTTTTTTTAATTTTTATTTTTCTGAAGTGAGAAGCAGGGAGGCAGAGAGACAGACTCCTGCATGCACCCAACCGGGATCCACCTGGCATGTCCACAAGGGGGCGATGTTCTGCCCATTTGGGGCATTGCTCTGCTTCAATGGGAGCCATTCTAGCTCCTTGAGGCAGAGGCCATGGAGCCATCCTCAGTGCCCAGGCCAAATTTACTCCAATGGAGCCTTGGCTGTGGGAGGGAAAGAGAAAGAGAAAAAGGAGAGGGGGAAAGGTAGAGAAGCAGATGGGTGCTTCTCCTGTGTGCCTGGCTGGGAATTGAACCTGGGACTTCCACATGCTGGGCCGATGCTCTACTGCTAAGCCAACCGGCCAGGGTCAAAAACAACCTTTTTACAATGTTCCTGTCTCTCTTTGTTTATAAAAAAGTTTCTTAAGGACAAAAAGATTATATAATCATTTTCTCCTTTTGTTACATTAGCAATAGCACCAAAAGAATTTTCCACTTACTAAATTCTAACTAACATACTATGGGGTGAAAATTGCATACCAAAGATATTCAAAGGAAATGTGCCAAAAATTTAATGACTGTCTCTATTGAATGGAATTGTGATTTTTGTTGTTCTATTTTTCTTAATTTTCTCAATTCTCTATAGTAAATAGTGGCTTTTAAAGCAGTCTTGAGGTATAATTGACAAACCATAAAATCCACCTGTTTTAAGTGTACAATTCAATGAGCTTTAGTAAACTTACAAGTTGTGTAATCATCGGCACAATCCAGTTTTAGAATATTTTCATCACCCTGGAGAGATCCCTCATGACAACTTGCATTGATTCCCTATTTCCACCTCTCAGCCTAAAGTAACCATTAATTTACTTAGTCTTTTAAAGACATGCCTTTTCTGGCAGTTTATATAAATGAAATCACGCAGTATGTGGTCCTTTGTGCCTGGTTTCTTTCTGTTAACTTGATATTTTGAAGTTTGTCCCTGAGGTTAACGTTGCGGCATGTATCAGCCTTTTGTTCCTTTTTATCAATTAATATTCCATTGGATGGATGTACCACATTTTGACTATTACAAATTAGGCTATTATAAACATTCATATATAAATCTTTGTGTAGACATATATTTTCATTTCTCTGGATACTTAGGAATGGAATTTTTAGGTTTATGTTAAATTTATGTTTGGCCTTTAAGAAACTACCAAAATGTTTTTCAAAGTGGCTATACCATCTTACACCCCACCTCTCAGCAATGTATGAGGGTTCTAATCTCTTCATTTTCTCTACAACAGTGGTTTTCAACCTTTTTACAGTTGGGGACTTGTGAAAATAGAATTATTTTGGAGACCATGAAGGCAGAAATCATCCTGAACAAAAGCAAATTCAAACAAGATCACTGGGTCTATAATCCTCATAGAACATCAGGCAGTCATCTCTTTCACAGACCAGTTCAAAACTTCTGGAACACGTCTGCAGACTGGCAGTTGAAAACCACTGCCCTACGACACTTGTTATTGTCTTTTCTATTCTAACCACTTGCATAGGCACAGGGCAACCAACTCATGCCTATTTGTCCAGGACTTTTCAAGTGTTAGCACTGAAAGTCTGTGCCTGAAAAAATGCCCTCAAAACCAGACAATCAGTGGTAGCTGATCACCCTAAGTGGGTGAGAAGTACTATCTCTTAGGAGTTTTAATTTGAACTTTGCCTATGACTAATAATGCTGAACAGGTATTTTATAATAGGAAAAGTTAAACTAAAACTTAAATATAAATTGTGGTTCGTTTTATTGTAAGAACAAAAATACTTCAAGACATGTATATATGTATAGCTTATTCATTTCATGAGCTCAAAATAAAAATTCTAGAAAAAGAAAAGGAAGAAAGTGCAATGTGTGTTACAGATATTAAGAGTTTCCCAATCATTTACAAGCCTAAGAAAGTTCATAAAGAATCAATCCTGCCCTTTGATACGCCTTGTGAAAAACTGTAAAGTAAAAGCCTACAAACAGGGTAAGTATGGGGCATAAAGGGATATGCCTCAGAAGTATAAGTCCTTTCAAATGAAGCAGAAACCTGAGGGAGAAATGCTTAACAGCATAGCCCAAACCCTGAAGATCTTTCCATAATCACCCCCGCCTCCAAGTCTACAATGCTCTCTCCTCCACCTGCCTACCCAAACGCTACCTTCCCATCTTCTAAGAAAACTTCCTTAGTTCCTTCATTTCTTAATAATCTTTCCCTTTTTGGGGAGATAACATCTTATAATTTATCAATGTTTTCATTTCCCTTCCACACCCCACTTTAGATTTTAAGCTCACTGTAGCTTTTATGTCTTTTGAAAGCCTCACAGCACCTAGCTACAAACTGTATTACAGGCAAATACTTACATGACTAGAGTACTTTTAAAGTTTATTAATCTTATTAGATCATAAAATGTTATAAATTTTATAGATTTGGGAAGCAAAATTATTCCAATTTAACTTATTACCATAATTAGTTTTGCAGTTATCTTCCAATAATAAATGCAGATTTGAGTGGACTAAGAAACAGCGTGAACCATCATTATCCACTTGCCTGGCACCTGGAGCCGGTTGCGTCCCACCCTCTGCTACTTGCCTGTTATCTCAGTGCTGCCTGTCAGCCTCATGTGTGGGCAGAAAAGGCAGAATGTGAACTGAACAACAGATCTAACAGAACTTCTGAATGATACCATATTGATACCTTACCAATTTACTTCAAAGTGTCAGGAGACTCTGAGAAAGGACATTTCTGAAGTGTTCTACCATTATTGACAACAATTTGACTGCCAGGTAAAACACGTTCCAGTAATAATGTCCTTTACTTTATTAACACTACATATGGCATTGCATTTGCAGTGGAGGCCCAGTGATACGGGAAAGAGTGGGAACTGTAGGACTGACTAACTGGACTTGGATCGGAATCTTTGCTCAACTACTTACTAATTGTGGGATCTTGGTTACATTACCAAACCTTTCTAGGCTATTTCCCCAATCATAAAATGAGAATCTCACCACTATCTCCCCAGGTTACTATGACAGTGTGGCAAAAATCTCTTATCAGGAACAAAGTAGGCAGTCAAAATGTGAGTGCCTTTGTTCCTTTCTCTGAGCTAACCAGAGGACAAAATACATGCTCTCTCTCAAAAGGGTGCAGGATAATTCAGAAAGGCTGTTTTTAAAAAGGTTTTACTTTCAATAACAATTCTGAACATCTGATTCTTTTGTTTAAATGAACATTCCTCAAATGCTGCCCTGCTTTTAAGCAAATTAATTAGCTTCACTAATGGAGTTAGGGTGTATGCTGTATGTATGTGTATACAAATGTATGCATGTGTACCAAGACCTATTATACAAATTTTAAAGATAGATTTTTAAAAACATACCACTGCTGCTACAACCAGGGATATTTTCTCCAGGAGAATATCCCATGAGGCCTCCATTCCCATTAGGATTAGAAGGCACTGATGCAAGAAGACCTAAAGGGAAAAAATTTCCCATCAAATTATGACCACAATCAAATGAAGGGCAGGTACATAAACAGCGGCCAAAGAAACAAATCAAAGGCAGTTACTGACATACCTAGTCCTCTGTATCGTGAAAGCTGCTGGTAGATCTGCTTCATCCTCTCAATGTTCAAACGACTTGCCTCAGCATGGTTCACCATTGGTTTAGGATAATTAACTCCTATCAAACATTTGGCTACCTTTTGGATACCTTCTGGTGCATTCCAGGGATCATAGATGTATTTTGCAGGGAAGCCTCTTAGGACAGGCAAATATCGCCTTTTGGGAGAAGGGAGAAAAATTAGTAATAAAATGAACTATAGGCAAATTATAATAAACTATTTATTAGCTATGAATGACTAAAATTAAGGCAATGCCATTTAAATGATGTTTACCCTTCTCATCTCTGCTGATCATCACGAGTGGGGTATACTTTAAGTGTTGCTTAAACATGAAAAGCTCTTCCTGGACTAGTTATTCCAAACTGAATAGTAATCACCCTTGACTTACCTGATATAGTCTCCATTGGGATCTGTTCTCCTACCAAAACCAACAGGGCAATAGCAGTGGAAAAACTGTTGAAAAAAGGAACTACAAGACAGCCACATCCAACTTCCAGCATTTATGCTCCAATCTGCATCAAGCAGTAATTCTTCAAATACCTTCAGAAGTAACAGTAATCAATTAGTTTACACACACATAATTCTCATAGCAAACATTTTTCAGGTCTCTGTAGATCAAAAGTCAAGACAAAGAAAATCTAGCACAGAACTGTAAAATTAAACATTTCAAAGTTAGCTTCTTTGTCTATGTTTTGTGCTATAATGAGTTGTTTCAGAAAAAGAAATGTATCAGTAATATAAGTGAATTTAGGAATAAAATTTATCTTTCTAATTTTGCAGTGTTATGTGGGAAGAGGGTAAAAAATATTTCAAGCTACTGATTTAAAAGGAATATGAGGAGGTTAAAAAACATAAGAAAAAGAAAAGCAATAAATGCTATCAAATAAATCAGCAACAGAAATAGCAGCTTGGTAGACTGGCCTACATAAAGGAAGTATCCAAACATAAATGACCTTTAAAATGCACTGGTATTATAGGGTTTAAGTGTGGAATTTCTTGATCCAAGAGGGAAATAGAATGAAAATAAATGATTTTTAATAAATCCATGAAGTGTATGCTACACACCTACCTCATATACAACTTTGTACCAGAAAATATAACAGATGCAAAAAAAACATAGGATCAGAAATGTTCCTTGGAGAGGGGAAATTTATGATAAATAGGAAGGTAAAACATATATATAAGTCCTGATATATATAACTATAAGATGATGCCACCAAATATAGTATGCTTCATTTTACATAACAGAAGTACTATTGAAGAACTGTGATGTTGAAGTGAGGTAAAATGATATATATTTTAATATTTATACTATAAATATACTATTTCTAAAAACTCTTGGGTGAATCCTTTCTCTGACAGAAATGATCACCTATAAATATATCGATGCAATTATGTTCCAATGTCAAATTTTATAGTTACCATGATGGCTAGGCTGGTTTAGCCATAGAAATGACTTGAAGTTAATTGAACCAGTTTTCACCATGTCTCCTGATTACACCATTCTGGTCTCCGAAAGTGTAATTGTATTGTGGGAATTAAATGCTTTCCCACTGAAAAACTAGAATATAAATAAATCTACATAATAGACAACTTCTGGGAAATGTTTTAGTAAGGTATAAGTCCTTCAAAATAAGACTGTGCCATGTTAGTTAGAACACTTACCTTCATTCCTTCTTCCCAACTTATCCACAGGTCACCTCGTGTCAGGAAGCAAGCAACTGCATGTCTGGCCAAATGGTGAATCCAGCCTTCCTGACGAAGCTGTGTCATGATGGCATCAATCCATGGAAAACCTGTCCTGCCTTCTGCCCATTTTGCTAAAGCCTCAGGGTTCTTATCCCAAGGAATCTGAACACAGATGGGGTTTCCTTCCATTTTATCAAAGCGTGGGTTATTTGTTGCTGCTGTATAGAAAAATTCACGCCATAATAGTTGCCCATAAAGGGAAAGGGGAGGAGAACTGTTCTTTTTTACCTAAGATTGAAAAGCAAAGAAGTGTTATAAGCAAATTTTTAAAAAGTATTTTGAAAAATAAAATTCAGTTTTAGTTAATACCTTTTTGTAGAGATCTGTTAGTTTGAAGTAAAACAGTCGACATGACAAACAACCAAAGCGGAGGTAAGGGCTGAGTCCAGTAGGGCTCGCAAGTAAGGAATTTGCATTCATTCGAGGTCTTTCAAAGTTTGCCACCCATGCCTGAAAACACACAAAGAGAAGTACTTTAGCTTTTCCACTTTATTTACTTTTTTTTTTCTTTTTTTTTCTTTTTATTTTTCTGAAGCTGGAAACGGGGAGAGACAGTCAGACAGACTCCCGCATGCACCCGACCGGGATCCACCCAGCACGCCCACCAGGGGTGACGCTTTGCCCACCAGGGGGCGATGCTCTGCCCCTCCGGGGCGTCGCTCTGCCGGGACCAGAGCCACTCTAGCGCCTGGGGCAGAGGCCAAGGAGCCATCCCCAGCGCCCGGGGCCATCTTTGCTCCAATGGAGCCTTGGCTGCGGGAGGGGAAGAGAGAGACAGAGAGGAAGGAGGGAGGGGTGGAGAAGCAAATGAGCGCTTTTCCTATGTGCCCTGGCCGGGGGAATCAAACCCGGGTCCCCTGCACGCCAGGCCGACGCTCTACCGCTGAGCCAACCGTCCAGGGCCTATTTACTTATTTTTAAAGACTTTACTTATTCAGCCTGACCAGGCGGTGGCACAGTGGATAGAGTGTCGGACTGGGATGCGGAGGACCCAGGTTCGAGACCCCGAGGTCACCAGCTTGAGCGAGGGCTCATCTGGTTTGAGCAAAGCTCACCAGCTTGGACCCAAGGTCGCTGGCTTGAGCAAGCGGTTACTCGGTCTGCTGTAGCCCCACGGTCAAGGCACATATGAGAAAGCAATCAATGAACATTTAAGGAGCTGCAAGAAGAACTGATGTTTTTCATCTCTCTCACTTCCTGTCTGTCTGTCCCTGTCTGTCTCTCTCTCTGACTCTTCCTGTCTCTGCCACAACAACCCCCACAATAAAACCCAAAACAAACAAACAAAAAAAGACTTTACTTATTCATTTGAGAGAGAAAGAGAGACAGAGCGAGAGAAGGGGGGGGGGGTGAAGAGCAGGAAGCATCAACTCCTGTATGTGCCTTGACCAGGCAAGCTCAGGGTTTTGAACCATCGATGTCAGCATTCCAGGTCAATGCTTTATCCACTGCGCCACCACAGCTTTTACATTTTAAAAGAGTGTTTAAGACTTAGATTTAAAAAAACTGTTACATAGTTCTTGGGGAATAAAATCTTATTATTCTAGCCACAAATGACATGTCTTAATAAAAAACAAGAAAAAATAAAAGTGAGCATTTTTTGTTTGTTTCAGCCATCCTCACACAGCACATACTCATATGAAATAAATTACCTTCAAATTCCTAACACAAGGCTGGCAGCACCTTCCACCAGTCTCTCAGACACTGACGTGAAGGTGAAACGAAGGACTCTATCCTAGCTTCAGAGTTATGGTCACCAGATACCAACTTACACAAAAAGAATAGAAGAGGTTGTGATGGTAACAGCTATAGAAAAAATCATCACAAAAGGAGGGAAACGGCATTTAAATGAAGAGATAGCTGTTATTTTTCAAACAATTAGGTTTGTGTTATTTTAATTATTTCTCTCAATCCTTCAACAGTCTGTGTTTTTGTTCTTATTTTTAAAAGTAAAATTATTTTATGCCAATTTGATAATATGAGTATGCTCTATATTGCCATACTTTTCTTTCCAAATGCCTTTCCAAACGTGTAAGTGCTTCAGTCTCTCCACCTGGCCATACTGCAGAAGGTAAGCCATCTGTATCAAAACCTAAAAAAAAAAATTAAAAAATATCATTCTTCTAGAACATAAATAATTTTTATTTAACCACAATAACTGTAAGAAAAAATTACTTTGCAGAAAAATTATGGCAGTAGCATAAAAATGATTTGATGACACTGGACAGATCCTCACATACAGAAGATATAACACATTCTCTATTCTTTAAAATGTGTTAATAGACAGATCACATATTTTAGAACAAATAAGTAACATATAGACTTATCACTTCTTAGTCTGAGTTTTTAAAATCGTTTTTCTTATCTTTTTTCTCTCTTAGTGCAAAATACATGTCAATTCAGAAGTGGGATTTTCTGAGTGATTTATTAGCTCTTCAGTTTCACCTTTTACCTTATACCCACCTAGTTCTTCCAGGGAAGGGACGCCATACTTCTCATCATGGTCATCAGACAGAGGAGTGGTGCATTTTTCTATCACTTCAGAAGTAATTGTCTCTACTGGTATCTCTAGTGGTTCCATTTTGCTGATGAGAGTCTGGAATCTTTTATAAGTAAGAGGTGGTTGTCCACCATTGAGTTCTATGATCCTATTACAAAAATTAGTAAAATCCAGTTAGTATATAAAAAAATGACAATATTTTCATTGATAAGATCTGGAAAGACTTAAAATGAGAAAATAAGTAAAATTAATTATTTAAGAATTCCAGGAGAATGACCAGGAAATTTGTTAAAAATGGTTAATGAATCTAAAAATCATTTTCTGCATTTTCTAGATATCTGCTAGGTGTCAAAAATATATTAAGCACCTACGAGTGAAAAAAACAAAACAAGTGGCTAAATTAGCCTAGGCAATAACAGAAAAATATGGAAATGTAAAAACATAATTCAACTCAAAGAATCTTTTACTCATCAATAAAAACTAAACCAGGCCACTATTATATCAAGGAGCAAACAAATTTCATTAGTTAGGATTCTACATTACTATAGTCATAATCACTTGCTATTTTCTATTGTGCTCATCATGCTTTTGTTAAAAATGTCAGAATAGGTCTTTTCTATACATATTTTATGCATCTTATGAACATACTTTATGTTTTTTTTTCTGATCACTAATTACTTCAATAAAGTCATATTAAAAAGAAAGATTAACTTTTGTCCATGGTAGTTTGAATTAGACACTATTTGGGAATAATTATTCCTTTTCATTGTGGCCATTTGCTTAGCATTTTAGCCTTAATAAAGAATTACTGATAAAATCTAACTCCATCATTTTATGGTCAGAAAATGAAACCTACTAAGAGAATTAGTCAAGGTCACATAGCTAATAGATAGTAAATCAAGATTTTCTTAATCCAAATATAGTACATTTTTCATTATGCATGTATATTATGTATAGGAAATAATCACCATAAAAACTATCTTCTCTGATTTTAGTAATTTTGCTTTGGTATAATACTTTGAGTTTAGTTAGACATAGGGTCAAAATGAAATCTGTCAATTGTAATGACACTGCAATGACACTATGCTAATTACATAACAGAAACAAAATAATAACCTTTGAAAAGTATTTCTACATGTTACATTGTTTTATGATGAATTATATATGGTAATATTCACATTCAACCCAATAAACCGTCCAATTTTATTCATTGCACTGAGTCTTCCACTTAGAAGCAAGTGCTCTTATCCTGTTTTACCTTCTTCTTGCTATCAGCTCCTTAGAGTTAAGAAAACTGGTAAACTAGAAGGTAAGTTTATTATCAAAGGATATATGACTTCTGGCTTAAAAAGACCCTTGCTGAATCAAACCACCATTTTTGATACAATTGGAAGAGTGGAATAAAATTAACCAGTTTGGTCAAGTTACTTATAATTAGCTTTATTAACTTGATAAAATATATAAGTAATTTAAAAGGTACATAAATTATGAGAATTCAGCACTTTTAAGAAAAACAGTATGCCAAAGGTTCATAAGTTAATGAATCTTATGAACCTTTAGAAGTCATAGCATATAACACTTCCTGAATTTAAACTTGATCAGATTCTTTGTTGGACAACAGATCACTAAGGACTGGTATTCTAAGAAATACACTTTGAGAAATATAATGCTATGCCATTGTTCAAAGACTACAGCTATGCAAAGAAATATTTCATTTAATTTGCATCTAGATTTAAAATCTAGATAGACAAGACATACACACAATAAGTGAAATAACTTAAGACAATCATACAAAACATATCAAGGCAGTTTATACCTATGCATTATATAAACTATAAAATATTGCTAAGAGCCCAGAAAGTAGGCTGAGTTAGAACAGTCGAGGAGAATTTTGATCATATGTGCTATGTCTGTAAGTTTGGTATCTGTCACTGGGTAAGTAAAAATCATAGCAGTTATGCTGACGGTTTAATATATATTTATTTAATTTTCCTTACAACTCTTATTATGTGTTTGTTATTTCCATCTTACAAACCTATGTCCCACAGGTTCAAACTTATTTTCTATGTATTTACTACTACTGAAATGTACATTTAAAAATGGTTAAGAAGACAAATATTATGTTATGTAAATTTTACTATAATAAAAGAAAATACCTACTTGTCTAGGTCATACAATGTATGTGATATTCGTACAATTACTTCTACTCCAGCTTCAGTAGCCAGTTTCTTAATAGCTGCATCTCGTTCCTTTCCAAAGGGCTCAGAATCATATTCAATTGAAAGTTTAGTAATGTTCCATTCCTAAAGTAAGATAAAAGGGCAAAAATGTACACAAATTTTAAGAGTAGTTTTTCTATTATAACAATGGAGGGTGGAAAGAAGTGAAAAGCTCATGATTTGCATATCAAATGATTATACATTCATCAAACTGTGACTATGTAGCAAGAAAATGTATAATTTATAAATTCAAAAATATACAAATAAGAAATGCATGCTCCTTAGATATCAAGCATTGTGCTAAGCATTAGACAATCTAGCAATATGCTTAAAACCAGCTTCCTACACTAAATGTGTGTGGCACTTTGGTTAATATCTTCATTTTGCAGATCTGGTTATTTTAAAAATTTAGGAACTTGCTCAAATTCATAGAGTGCCAGAATGCCTAAATTTATGCCTGCTGCTTTCAGAATTGGTCTTTAATAAACCTTTGATAGTTAATATAGTATAAGCTGCTTTGCTGAGGTACTCTGTTTTATTTCTGATTACCAAAAGAAAAATTAACTGGAAAAATATAGACAGTTAAGTATAAAAGTAGTTATTTATATAGCCTGACCAGGTGGTGGTGCAGTGGATAGAGCATCGGACTGGGATGCAGAGGGTCCAGGTTTGAAACCCCAAGCTTGCCAATTTGAGCACGGGCTCATCAGCTTGAGCCCAAAGTTGCTGGCAAGGGGTCACCCACTCTGCTGTAGCCCCTGGTCAAGGCACATATGAGAAAGCAATCAATGAACAACTAAGGAGCTGCAATGAAAGATTGATGCTTCTCATTTTTCGCCCTTCTTGTCTGTCCCTATCTGTCCCTCTGTCTCTCTTTTTCTGTCTCTGTCACAAAAAAGTATTTATTTAATGAGTGTCAAGTGTTATATTAATAAGTTCTGCACATCTCCTGATAGTGATTTTTAATGAGGAGACTGTGACTTCAGGGAAATAAGTAATTTCCCAGGGGAATAGTAAAGTTCAAAAAAATTTTTTTAAAGATTTCATTTATTGATTTTACAAAGAGAAGGGGGTGGTAGCAAGAAGTATCAATTCCTAGTTGCTGCACTTTAGTTGTTCACTGCTTGCCTAACATGTGCTAATCTGGGTAAGCACAGATTTTCGAACAGGAAACCTCAGCGTTTCAGGTCGACGTTCTATCTACTGCGCCATCACAGGCCAGGCAAGTTTTTAAAAATTTTAAAATCTACTCTGATATATCTTACAAAAAAAAAAAAAAAAAAATCATCTGTAGTTTCACCATTATCTAACTGATTATATAGTAACATACTGTAATTCTCCAAACCTATATAGATTAGACCAGGGCTGTCACCAATGGTGGGCTTTGTTTTTTTTCCTTTTAATTGCTATTATAAACCTTGCAGGGCATATCTTTATCTTTAAGCATACATCTTAAATATTTTGGGGCATCTGTTCTATTTTTTCTAGAAATAATTCCTTGAAAAAACAATTAATAAATAAGGTAAGCACACTTAAGTATTTATACACACTGCAAAATTTTCCACCAGTTACACTGTACCAATTTACATTCTCATCAGGAGCACACCAGTGTTTACTCCCCATACATACAATAGTGGTACCAAGTATACAAAAAAAATAACAACTCACTGAAAATATTTTCCTGTCTTGGAAGAATTCCTACCAAGCTGTCAACAGCTGCTCCCTTTGAGGTGTAGAATGTAGGCATGTAAATAATATAATTATTTTTATTTTATACACTGTTGCATTGTTCACATTTGTTAGAATCATGCACTGCCTTTAAAATCTAAAAATTACATTAAAATGAGAACAGGAAAAGATTACATTTGTTTTACAGTAACGTGGTATAGACTTAGTCGTTAAAAAACACAGAATTTAAAGTCCTGAGTTCAAAGACTGACTCGACTATAATCCTCACAAAAAATTAGGGGATATTTCAAAATGAATATGAAGCTATAAAATATCCCCTAATTTTTGTGAGCAGTATATCTGTGCAAATTGTCAAACTCTCCAAATCTGTTTTCTTATCTTAAAAAGGAATAAAATGTAAGTAAAGTGTTTAGAGAGTATCCAGCACATAAGCACTGTGTGTTCGCTATAGTAAAATGAAAAAAAATATTATAGGTTACTGGGTTGCTGAAAGATTAAATGAGATAATGTCTGTAAATTGTTTAGGACATAATACATAGTAAGACTCAATGAATAATAGCTATTATTATTATTAGCCATTTGTATATTTCTTGTTTGGTAATTTGCAGCTTATGTTTGCTTGCTTGGTTTTCTTTTTTTTTTTGTATTTTTCTGAAGCTGGAAACGGGGAGAGACAGTCAGACAGACTCTCGCATGCGCCTGACCAGGATCTACCTGGCACGCCCACCAGGGGGCGACGCTCTGCCCACCAGGGGGCGATGCTCTGCCCCTCTGGGGCGTCGCTCTGTTGCAACCAGAGCCACTCCAGCGCCTGGGGCAGAGGCCAAGGAGCCATTCCCAGCACCCGGGTCATCTTTGCTCCAATGGAGCCTCGCTGCGGGAGGGGAAGAGAGAGACAGAGAGGAAGGAGAGGGGGAGGGTGGAGAAGCAGATGGGCACTTCTCCTGTGTGCCCTGGCCGGGAATCGAACCCGGGACTTCTGCACGCCAGGCCGACGCTCTACCACTGAGCCAACTGGCCAGGGCTGCTTGGTTTTCTATTGCCCTTAATTTTTCTCCTACAGATTAAAATAATTTTTTATTTATAGATTTTAGAAAGAGAAGAAGAGGAGAGAGAAAAGGGGAGGAGGAGAAGGGGGCAGAGGGAGAGAAGGAGAGAGAAACACCGATTTGTTCCATTTATTTATACTTTGATGGGTTGTTTCTTGTAGGTGTCCTGACTGGGGCAAACCTGCAACCTTGGCACACTGGGATGACGCTCTAACCAACTGAGCTACTCAGCCAGGGCTTTCTCTACGGATTTTAAAGAGCTCCTTACATTTTAATGATAGCAACCTTTCTGTCATATATATGACAAAATTTGTTTTTCTAAATAGTAGTTTGCACTTTAATTCCACGAGCTGTTTTTTTGACAAAAAGATTTTTAGTTTCTAGAAAGTAAATGTTAGAGTTTATGATGAGTTAATAATACTACCTCACCTTATCCCTTATTTATTTATTTATTTATTTATTTATTCATTCATTCATTCATTCATTCATTCATTTTAGAGAGGAGAGGGAGAGACAGAGAGAGAGAAGGGGGGGAGGAGCTGGAAGCATCAACTCCCATATGTGACTTGACCAGGCAAGCCCAGGGTTTCGAACCGGCGACCTCAGCATTTCCAGGTCAATGCTTTATCCACTGCACCACCACAGGTCAGGCTCCTTATCCCTTTTTGATAAAAGAATGGAACATAAGTCAGAGAGAGAAAGATCAAAATAGAGACCACATTACTAGTAAAGTTGAACTGGAGAAAAGTTATTAGGTTTAAGGACAGGTAAGCCTGCTAATATTTCACTATTTCACCCTTGAATTAAAAAGATTTACCCACTCAATGATAAGCAGTACCTTCCCTGCAGTGTGGCCTGCCCCTATACAATTTATCACATGGAAGAAGAAAACAGGATGTGGGTTTTCTGCAAATGAAGAGGATGAGAAGTAAGATACTAGCTTAGCTTCCTTTACTAAACTCAACAGTGAGGTCATTCATGTCTTCCCTAGGGAAACAATAGTGAACATCTCCCAACAAGAAAAACAAAAAGTGCCCTGGCCGGTTGGCTCAGCGGTAGAGCGTCGGCCTAGCGTGCGGAGGACCCGGGTTCGATTCCCGGCCAGGGCACATAGGAGAAGCGCCCATTTGCTTCTCCACCCCTCCGCCGCGCTTTCCCTCTCTGTCTCTCTCTTTCCCTCCCGCAGCCAAGGCTCCATTGGAGCAAACATGGCCCGGGCGCTGGGGATGGCTCTGTGGCCTCTGCCCCAGGCGCTAGAGTGGCTCTGGTCGCAACATGGCGACGCCCAGGATGGGCAGAGCATCGCCCCCTGGTGGGCAGAGCGTCACCCCTGGTGGGCGTGCCGGGTGGATCCCGGTCAGGCGCATGCGGGTGGCTCTGGTCGCAACATGGCGATGCCCAGGATGGGCAGAGCATCGCCCCCTGGTGGGCAGAGCGTCACCCCTGGTGGGCGTGCCGGGTGGATCCCGGTCAGGCGCATGCGGGAGTCTGTCTGACTGTCTCTCCCTGTTTCCAGCTTCAGAAAAAACAAACAAACAAACAAAAAAAACACAAAAAGTTAGGGAAGAGAAGGTTCCCTAGACATTAAATGTATTTACTTATACGCCAAGTATTTACTATAATTCTTTTTTTTTTTTTTTTGTATTTTTCTGAAGCTGGAAACGGGGAGAGACAGTCAGACAGACTCTCACATGCGCCCGACCGGGATCCACCCGGCACGCCCACCAGGGGCAATGCTCTGCCCACCAGGGGGCGATGCTCTGCCCCTCTGGGGTGTCACTCTGTCGTGACCAGAGCCACTCTAGCGCCTGGGGCAGAGGCCAAGGAGTCATCCCCAGCGCCCGGGCCATCTTTGCTCCAAGGGAGCCTTGCTGCAGGAGGGGAAGAAAGAGACAGAGAGGAAGGAGAGGGGGAGGGATGGAGAAGCAGATGGGCGCCTCTCCTGTGTGCCCTGGCCGGGAATCAAACCCGGGACCCCTGCATGCCAGGCGGACGTTCTACCACTGAGCCAACCGGCCAGGACCTACTATAATTCTTATTACAGGCCAGATACTATGCTAGGTCTCTCCCTCTTAGAGCTTACTGAGGAAGACTGGCAATACAGAGGTAAATGAATAAGTAAATATATAATAACTAGTAGAAAAGAACAGCATGCCATGATAGATATGGGGGTATGGGTGATCTGGTAAACTAATTCTACTTTTGTTCTTTCCAAATTACAGTGGCTTGATGTTCAGTAAATGATGATAGTTCCACCTAATATCTTAGATGGAAAGCACTCAGTGTTTCACCATTAAGTATGATGTTAGCTCTGTTCTTTGCAGACAACCTTTATAAAATGGACATTTATCTACACTGCTCACAAAAATTAGGGGATATTTCAAAATGATATGAAGCAATAAAATATTCCCTAATTTTTATGAGAATATTTTCCATTCCTGGTTTCCTTAATGTTCTTAAAAAAAATCATAAATGGCCTGACCAGGTGGTGGAGCAGTGAATGGAGCGTTGGACTGGGATGTGGAAGGACCCAGGTTCGAGACCCCGAGGTTGCCAGCTTGAGCGCGGGCTCATCTGGCTTGAGCAAAGAGCTCACCAGCTTAGACCCAAGGTCGCTGGCTCCAGCAGGGGGTTACTCGGTCTGCTGAAGGCCCACGGTCAAGGCACATGTGAGAAAGCAATCGAACAACTAAGAAGTCGCAACGCACAACGAGAAACTGATGATTGATGCTTCTCATCTCTCTCCGTTCCTGTCTGTCTGTCCCTGTCTATCTATGCCTCTAAATTAAAAAAAATTAAAAAAAAAAAATCTTGACCTGTGGTGGTGCAGTGGATATAGTGTCGACCTGGAAATGCTGAGGTCGCTGGTTCGAAACCCTGGGCTTGCCTGGTCAAGGCACATATGGGAGTTGATGCTTCCAGCTTCTCCCCCCTTCTCTCTCTCTCTCTCTCTCTTCTCTCTCTCTCCTCTCTAAAAATGAATAAATAAAAAAAGAAAAAAAAATCTTAAATGGGTGTTGAATTTTGTCAGATCCTTTTCCTTTATCTATTGAGATAATCATAAACTCTTTTTCTTTATTCTAATTAAGAGGATGAATTATGTTGATTTTTAAACTGTTGAACCAACTTTTTATATTTTTAAAATTTTTCTGAAGTTAGAAGTGGGAGGCAGTCAGATAGACTCCCTCATGTGCCCGACCAGGATCCACCTGGCATGCCCACAAGGGGGTGATGCTTGGCCTATCTGGGGCACTGCTCCGTTGCAGCCAGAGCCGTCCTAGCGCCTGAGGTGGAGGCCATGGAGCTGTCCTCAGCACCAGGGCCAACTTTGCTCCAATGGAGCCTTGGCTGTGGGAGGGGAAGAGAGAGACAGCGAGGAAGGAGAGGGGGAAGGGTGGAGAAGCAGATGGGCGCTTCTCCTGTGTGCCTTGACTGGGAATCAAACCCGGGACTTCCACACACTGGGCTGATGCTCTACCACTCAACCAGCCAGGGCCTTTGAACCAACTCTTATTTTTGGGAGAAACCTCACTTATCATGATGATGTATTATTTAAAAATACTGCTAAATTCAATCCATTAACAATGTTAAGGATATCTGAATGCATGCTTATTGAGGACACCTGGTTATCCTTTTAAAATTTCTTCATCAGGGTTTGGTATCAGAGTTATGCTGGCTTTATGGAACAAGTTGGGAAGGGTTTCCAACATTGTACCCTCTTTTCTGAATGAGTGGTATAAGATGGGTATTACTGTATTTCTTTCTTAAATATGTTACAGAATTCACAAGTAAAGTCGTCTTGGGCTAGGAGTTCTATTTATGGGAAAGCTTTTGATTAAAAATTCAAGTTCTTTAAGAGACATAGGGCTATTCAGTTTTTTTCCTTTTTCTGAGAACTTTAGTAAATTGTACTATTCAAGAAATTTCTTCATTTAATCTTAGTTGTAGAATTTATTGGCATTATGCTGTTTACAATATCCTTTATTATGCTTATAAAATTTAGAAAATCTCTAGTGATATTCTGATAAAGGTAATTTGTGCTTTCTCTCTTTTTTGCCCTCATTAGTATTGCTAGGAGTTTATAAATTATATTAATCTTTCAAAGAATCAGCTTTTGGCCTTATTGACTGAATCCATAAGGTTTCATTCTGTCTGGAGACATAAACCGCATCAGTAATTTGAATAGGGAAAATATAAAAAATGGTTAGCAAGTAAAAGGTGGTCAACAATGATCAGGAGTGAAAAAGAAGTTAAGGCTACACTGTCCAATATGATAGATAGTTACTAGTTATGCATGGACATATTGGTGGCTCTACAGATTCTTCTTTAATTTGTTCTGTAATTTTGAACAAAACATTTTATTACACTTCAGTGTGTCCATCAATACTTTAGCCACATGTCTGTTTCTTGGAAATAATGAGGATATTTTAAACCAATACCTTCAACTCTTCATGCATAAAAAGTTTCAGGGCCTGTAATGAGTGTGTTCTTGGTAGCTTACTGGTCTAACATCAAATGTAGAAATGCAAGATCTAAGTGCATCATCATCATCATCATAATAGTAGTAGTAGTAGTAATAATTATAATAATGTAAGAGACCGATGATTAATAGTGTCATCCAAATTTTATCCAGGCTAGCGTCTGCTTAGTTTATCATTTCTTCAGTAGAATGTGAAAAAAAAAGTTTTTAAAAAAGTTATCTTGGCCCTGGCTGGTTGGCTCAGTGGTAGAGCGTCGGCCTGGCATGCGGGAGTCCCGGGTCCGATTCCCGGCCAGGGCACACAGGAGAAGAGCCCATCTGCTTCTCCACCCCTCCCCCTCTCCTTCCTCTCTGTCTCTCTCTTCCCCTCCCGCAGCCGAGGCTCCATTGGAGCAAAGCTGGCCTGGGCGCTGAGGATGGCTCTGTGGCCTCTGCCTCAGGCGCTAGAATGGCTCTGGTTGCGGCAGAGCAACGCTCCAGATGGGCAGAGCATCGCCCCCTGGTGGGCGTGCTGGGTGGATCCCGGTGGGGAGCATGCGGGAGTCTGTCTGACTGCCTCCCTGTTTCCAACTTCGGGGGGGGGGGGGGGGAGAGTCATCTTGTCAACCTATATATATATATATATATATATATATATATTTTTTTTTTTTTTTTTTTTTTTTTCTGAAGCTGGAAACAGGGAGAGACAGTCAGACAGACTCCCGCATGCGCCTGACCGGGATCCACCCGGCACGCCCACCATGGGGTGAAGCTCTGCCCACCAGGGGGCGATGCTCTGCCCCTCTGGGGTGTCGCCATGTTGCGACCAGAGCCAATCTAGCGCCTAGGGCAGAGGCCACAGAGCCATCCCCAGCGCCCGGGCCATGTTTGCTCCAATGGAGCCTTGGCTGCGGGAGGGGAAGAGAGAGAGAGGAAAGCGCGGGGGAGGGGTGGAGAAGCAAATGGGCGCTTCTCCTGTGTGCCCTGGCCGGTAATCAAACCCGGGTCCTCCGCACACTAGGCCGACGCTCTACCGCTGAGCCAACCGGCCAGGGCTTCAACCTATATTAAATCAGAATTTAACTGAGAAAAATCCTAAATTCAAAACACAGAAATAACAACAACAGTTTAGCAGATATATATGTGTGTAAATGTGTGTGTATATAAATGCTCTGACCCTATTCCTAAATCTACTCAATATAAAAGCAATGAGTGAATGCCACAGAGAGGGGGTGATACGCACTAGAGGACACATCAATACTGGACCTACTGTCACCATTCCAATAAACCAAAGGCCCTGTTATCAGGTCTAAACTATTTTTATCTCTAATGTGGGAAACAGGATTACTTACCTATAAAAATAGGTATTATATATTAACTGGTACTCTTGAAACTTGTATGGTTTGGCAAACCATGCCAACCCAATAAATTAAAAAGCAAATAAAAGAACAAAAAAATACTCCCTCTTTTCTATACTAGGAAAACAAAATCACAGGCAATAATGTAAATGAGTCAGCTAGTTATGGAAAAGTATCTTCTCTTTCAGAGAAACTGGGGGTATGAAGGGTAGAGATGGGAAGCAGACCTACATTTTTTAAAAAGCCTAAAAGGCTTTTTAAAAAAACACATGCATGTAGTACCTCTAAACAAAAAACTTTTAAAATCAAGACAATAAAAAAGCAATTAACTCACTCTATAGCTCTAGACATAAATAAATATAAAAGGGAGTTTTCATAAATGGCATTTATATAGACTATTGTATGTAGCCCAAGGGGAACTCAAAATAAAGTAATAAACACTTTATGTGTAAGTGCTTGTGTTTATGTATCTGTATTTTACAGTCCATGGGAAACCACTGCCTCTCTGCCAAACTGATATGGCAAGAGACAGTTTGACCTAATTCCATGTTATTTTAGGCAGAAGAAAACTCAAAACAAAGAACACAAAAGACTTGCTAACTTAAAACAAGTTAATAAAAATTTTGTTACTTTTTTTTTTTTTTTTTGCATTTTTCTGAAGCTGGAAACAGGGAGAGACAGTCAGACAGACTCCCGCATGCGCCTGACCGGGATCCACCCGGCACGCCCACCAGGGGGCGACGCTCTGCCCACCAGGGGGCGATGCTCTGCCCATCCTGGGCGACGCCATGTTGGCTGCGGGAGGGGAAGAGAGAGACAGAGAGGAAGGCGCGGCGGAGGGGTGGAGAAGCAAATGGGCGCTTCTCCTATGTGCCCTGGCCGGGAATCGAACCCGGGTCCTCCGCACGCTAGGCCGACGCTCTACCGCTGAGCCAACCGGCCAGGGCCAAAATTTTGTTACTTTTAAAGGAACTAAAATTCTCTTAGGTTTGTTTTACTTATAACATGAATTTAGAGAGAAGGTTGAAGCAATTACCCACACACTTTTTTACTCATGAGTTGTTGATAAACTATTACCATTGTTTCTGATAATTCTTTCTACTCAGATCTCGTCCATATACCTAAGTTAAATTCTGACTCTAAGCAGCTACAGTGGTGAACAAACTTTAATGTAATAAATTTGTACTGACTTAAACTGCTGCATTAGCCAATTCTAAACATTAAAGGTTTCTTTTATATCAGTGAAAGGTTAGGTAGTGTTGATTTGATTCCCAGCATTGGGAACATTCTCATTCAGGGAAAGGGATTGTTCTTATATGCATTAGAAATAGAAACATTACTATTATAAAAATCTGAGGAATCAAACAGCTTCAAGAAAAAGAGAAGATACATATTCAGAATTCTCATGGTAGTAAACAGGAAGGAATGAAAAAAGACCAGGAAACAGCCTCTGATCTGAGCACTTCCATGAGCTAGTTGTATGACCTTGGTCAACTCATTTAATCTCTCTAGGATAATACTTTCATTTGGAACAAAAGAGAAAAATAAGGCTAGGAGATTTTAAAGATTCTACCAAGTTAAAAAAACACACCAAAAACAACTACAATTTTGTATTATTGGTAGCATGTCTATCGTTACAGGTCTTTGACCCGGAAAATTGTCTGAGAATTATCCTACTAATGTACTGGCACATGTGATCAAAGATATGTATATCTGGACAAGAATGTTCACTGATACAATTATTTGTATTTGCAAAAGGCCTATGAAAAAACAGTTCAATGTTCAGTAGAAAGCTAAAGAAATTGTAGCATATCTACACAGTGGAATACTATGGCCATTTAAAAGACTGGTGAGCCTGACCAGGTGGTGGCGCAGTGGATAGAGCGTCGGACTGGGATGCCGAGGACCCAGGTTCGAGAACTCGAGGTCGCCAGCTTGAGCACGAGCTCATCTGGTTTGAGCAGAAGCTCACCAGCTTGGACCCAAGGTCGCTGGCTCGAGCAAAGGGGTCACTTGGTCTGCTGAAGGCCCACGGTCAAGGCATATATGAGAAAGCAATCAATGAACAGCTAAGGTGTCGCAATGCGCAACGAAAAACTAATGATTGATGCTTCTCATCTCTCTCCGTTCCTGTCTGTCTGTCCCTGTCTATCGCTCTCTCTGACTCTCTCTCTCTGTCTCCGTAAAAGACTGGTGAAGCAATGGGGAACAATCTCCAAAATACATGGTTATGTAAATGAAGCATTGCACAGAACAGTGTAATAGTGTTTTCATCTTGGTTTTAAAACAGGGAGATGATTACAAACACAAATACACACACACATACACATACATGTTATATATATATACATATATAAACATATAAACACATAAATGTATACATTTTTATTTATTCAAATAATATTTCTAATAAACACACTATAAACTGGTAGTTACTTCTGGGAAAGGAGCTAGCAGTATAAGGAGGCAGAAAAAGATTGTTTTCATTATAAGCTACTTCTTTTACTATCTGATTTTATCACGTATAACTTTTTTTTTGACAGAGACAGAGAGAGAGTCAGAGAGAGGGATAGACAGGGACAGAAAGACAAAAGGAGAGAGATGAGAAAGAAGCCTCAATTCTTCATTGCGGTACCTTAGTTGTTCATTGATTGCTTTCTCATATGTGCCTTGACCAGGGGGCTACAGCAGAGTGAGTGACCTCCTGCTCAAGCCAGCGACCTTGGGCTTCAAATCAGTGACCTTTGGGTTCAAGCCCATGACCACGGGGTCATGTCTATAATCCTGTGCTCAAGCCAGCGACCCCACACTCAAGCTGGTGAGCCTGCGCTCAAAGCTGGTGACCTCGCAGTTTCAAAACTGGGTATTCTGCATCCCAGTCTGACACTCTATCCACTGCGCCACCACCTGGTCAGGCTCATAAAATTTTTTTTACTAAAGGGAAAATTTATACACAATTTTTATTTAAAAATTTATATTCTCTACACTTTAAACTACCCATAACACCCTACTTACCAAATATTTGTCTTTGACAAAAGGTTATTTTATTCATAATTACCTTGAAAAGCCTAGGAAACACATCTGCTGGTTGCCCACGAATCACAAAGAGGCGAGAATTTAATTTTCGCAGATTAGCATCAAGGTCTTCAAGACACTGAAGCAAAAATCTAGGGAAAGAAAAATATTATTAAAATTCTTAAAAACATGTATTTAGAGGATATAAAATATTGCAAAATCATGTTATTCTAAAAGTTGAAATGCCAATTTGTCATCTTACTACCTACCTCTTATCATTTTATTACCTCTAGTTGATACTTATCCACATTCCTGTTTCCATATATTTTAATATTTTAAAATAATAGAACAAGTTTCTTAGTATTTTAATGAAGCTCCTAAATGAAATCACTTTCACTAAATAGTGATTAATAGCAAAAATTTAATTTGTAAATGTAATAATTTTATAAAGAAATAAAGTAATTAAGTAAACTGATCTCATTTAAACTTGATGAAATGAATTCAAGTTCATATAATAGAAAAATCAACTTAGCCTGACAAGGTGGTGGTACAGTGGACAGAGCACTGGATTGGGGTGCAGAGGACCCACGTTCAAAACCCCAAGGTCGCTGGCTTGAGCGTGGGCTCATCTGGCTTGAGCACAGGCTTCCCAGCTTGAGCGCGGGATCACAGACATGACTCCATGGTCACTGGCTTGAGCACAAAGGTTGCTGGCTTAAAGCCCAAGGTCGCTGGCTTGAGCAAGGGGTCACTCGCTCTGCTGTAGCCCCCTGGTCAAGGCATATATGAGAAAGCAATCAATGAACAACAAAGGAGACTAAGGAGCTACAATGAAGAATGATGCTTCTCATCTCTCTCTCTTCCTGTCTGTATGTCCCTATCTGTCTTTCTCTCTGTCTCTGTCACAACCCCCCCCCCAAAAAAAAAACCAACTTAGAGTATTTTCTACTGGAAAAAATAGAAACACCTTAATCACTCTGAACAGGTGAATTTGAGCATGTTACTGGGGCATATTGTAATTATCTAAGAGAGATAATGCTCATTTTCAAGTTTTTAATCTAATTAAAGAAAAAGAAACTGATAATAGATGTTAAATTATGTGGCATTAACTCACTGTGTATAGAGTATGCCAGATTAATAAAAAAAATTTATGAAACAGGTAGAGCTACCAATATTTTTCAATGAAATAAGAATCCACAGGTTTAAGCATGTTAGACATCTGGGGAAATTCTGGGGCAGTACCAGAAGATGGCTTTCTGTGCATCTTTTATTGTGAAGAAATTGAGCGGTACCAAGAACAAATCTGAAAGAGATGTCACCCCTGGAAGGTTCAGCCTCATCGTTTGGCTCACATTAATTTTCTATAACAATTCATTTAGATTCTGTTCCTCTCAGTTGGAAATATCTTATTTCCTCTCTACTTTGCTTAAGTTTCTGATCAGAAGGTTAAATATTCATCTGCTTTTCCATAGGGCATGTATTCTTTGATAACAGTGATTGTGTCTTACTTACGAGGAGGGATGGTTAAGATGAATGGAAAGGCCTATTTCACATTGTCTGGTATGGTAGTAGTTACTTGGCATAGGTAGCCATTTAAATGAATTAATATTAAAAAATTTAATTCCTCAGCCCTGGCCGGATTAGCTCGGTTGGTTAAAGCATCATCTTGAAGAGCAGAAGTTGCTGTTTAAATCCCCGGTCAGGGCACATACAGGGACAGATCAATGTTCCTCTCTTTCTCTTCCTTTCTCTCTCTCTAAAATCAGTAAAATAAACAAAATTTAAAAATTCCTCAGTCACACGTGCCACATTTCAAGGCCTCTCAACAGCCCACATATGTGGCTAGTAGCTCTCATATTCAACAGCACAGGTGAAGAACATTTTTATCACTGCATAAATTTCTATTGGAGTTATTCTAGAACGTTGTTCAGTCTATATGGATCATTTTGTTCTCTTTGTCCATTTAGATCCCATTATTTCACCAATAAAGTGTTGTTAATTTGCTACAACTGCAGGGATTAGTGACATCAGTAACTTTCTTTTTTTTCTTTTGACAGAGATAGAGAGAGTCAGAGAGAGGGTTAGGGACAGACAGACAGGAAGGGAGAGAGATGAGATGCGTCAATTCTTCGTTGTGGCTCCTTAGTCTCCTTAATTGTTCATTGACTGCTTTCTCATATGTGCCTTGATTGGGGGATGAGGGGGTTCCAGCAGAGTGAGTGACCCCTTGCTCAAGCCAGTGACCTTAGGTTCAAGCCAGTGACCTTTGGGCTCAAGCCAGTGACCCTATGCTCAAGCTGGTGACCTCAGGGTTTTGAACCTGGGTCCTTTGCGTCCCAGTCTGATGCTCTATCCACTGTGCCACCACCTGGTCAAGCCATCAGTAATTTTCTTAACCTAGTCATGTTTGATATGCATTCCGTAGGAATCATGATCTCTATGGGCTTGGGGAGGTACAGTGCTGTAGAGAGAAGTATGTTAAAGACATTCCATCATTTCACCTTAGTCATCTCACAGTCATTCTTAAACAAATAGTAAACAAACCTTTGAATCCTCACATTTATATTTCACCACACCTTTTCTGTCTTGATTTATAGTTACCTCCCTAACACTTCATACCCACTCTACCCCACCCCACCACTACCAATGTGCAAATACTTTGGGGAAAAAGGCTGCTGTTGTTATAGCAATATAAAAGCATCTGAGTTTTGTAAAATTATCTGTGACTATAAATAACTTATAATGTTTGGTGACAAATGTTTATTGAGAAACATCTAGCTTTATGTATTTGCTTGGCAAAAGAGGTTTTAGACACTAGTAGTCAGACCAAAAATTAAGTTGAATGAACTAGCAATTTTAAGTTTTCTTAAATTTAAACAGTATAAGGCTAAAATGTTCTGGAATGGTAATTTAAGGCAGATGTAATTCTCAAATCTCTTTTGTATGATTAGTTTCAGTATCTTCTCTACCAGAGCTGGTAGTATATAGCAATTCTACTTATTCAACGTTTTGGTGGAAATATTTCTATGCGGTATAAGCAGGTCAGTGATAGACTATAAGATGAGAAAAGAAAAAAAAAAAGAACCTGATTAATTCATAAAAGGAATACGTAAGCCTGGATTAATGAATAATTGCCCCTTTATTTTTTCCTTTTCTTGTTCAAAAGCTTAATAATCATTTTAATGCTTTTCAATAAACACCCTATGAAACAAATGTACAAAATGATACATAAAAAAACAATGCATTACAATAGAAAAGTTTGCAATCAAAGAGTGTTGTTTTAGTACTTTACAAAACAAAAAAATAGAAATGTATTTAAGTATGGTGTTTTTCCTCTACATACATTATTTTTATTTATTTATTTATTTTGTATTTTTCCGAAGTTAGAAGCAGGGAGGCAATCAGACAGACTCCTGCATGCGCCAGACTGGGATCCACCTGGCATGCCCGTGAGGGGGTGATGCTCTGCCCACCTGGGGCATCGCTCTGTTGCAACCAGAGCCATTCTAGTGCCTGAGGCGAAGGCCATGGAGCCATCCTCAGCACCTGGGCCAACTTTGCTCCAATGGAGCCTTGGCTGTGGGAGGGGAAGAGAGAGAGAGAGAGAGGAAGGAGAGGGGGAAGGGTGAAGAAGCAGATGGGTGCTTCTCCTGTGTGCCCTGACTGGGAATGGAACCTGAGACTTCCACATGCTGGCTGATGCCCTACTGCTGAGCCAACCAGCCAGGGCCAAGAGCACTATGCTTTTAAGACTGTATGAATACATCATTTTGATAAAGTAAAATTTGCATTGCATGCATCTGCTTATGTTATATATGCATAAGAAAATAACTGGGAAAATTCCCATAATGCCAAGCTCTTAACAATAGCTATCCTTGGGGAATAGAAATTTGGGGTTGGGATGGAGTTGAAGAAGAGAGAAGCACACTCTTCAAGACTTCAAAGAAAGGTCTATTAAATTGATAATTAGCATATACTCCTTCAAAGTAGAACAAAACCGAGAAATAATGTATCTACTATAAACCTGGTTTAATACATAGTGAACATCTCCAAAGCAATAGAAATACTTCTATGGAATAAGTTTTCATTGCACTTCCACTGCACAGATGTCCCATAATTTAACAAGTCTAGCAACAAATTACTACCTGAAATCAGTCCTGAAAAGTTCTAATTTCCTCATCTGTAAAACTGGGATAGTAACAAGACTCATATCATACACACCATTGTTGTGAGAATAAAGTAAATTAATATGATATATATGAAGGCTCTTAAAACAGTGCCTAACCCATAGTAACCATGATTATATGTATTACCTATTACTTTTGTCCCCTCCTTCCTGCCACTTCTAATTTTGCTACAATAATTCTAGGCCTTGTTATCTCTTTCTGGTATTATTTGCTGCAATGTGGTAAAATAGATCTACCTATCAATAATCTCTTTCCACTCTAATTCATTTTATACATAATAGCAAATATTCCTGAGGTACACTTTCCTGTACAATGGTCTTCAAAGACTCATTCCTATAAAACAGTGATTTTCATCATTTTTCACTTCATGGCACATATAAACTAATTACTCAAATTCTGTGGTACACACACCAAAAGATAAACATTTTTTGCTGATTTGACAAAAAGAATAGGTATATTTTTGATTCATTCACACCAGATGGCTACTGTCAATAAATTTTTTTTCAATTTGACAACCTAAGTGAAAAGAAGTCAACATCCCTAACTAAACAGGTGTTGTGCTAGGTAGGGCACACTGGTTGAAAATTGCTTTCTTTGGCCACTAACTTAGATTTCCAGGTTAATTTCCTACCACTCCCCTTCCCCTTCCATCAAATCAAACTACATCTCTTTCCCCCAGACATTCTATCTCCTGAAATTTGATCCATGCTCTTCTCTTAGCCTGGAATACCTTTCCTATATCCTACTAATCCTCAGTCTTCAGCTATAAGTAACTTCTTCATCCTCTAACTGTCAAAGGATATAATGTACCTCATCCTACAGAAACTTTCAGATTGTAACTTATAGCTATTTCTCTCTCTCTCTCTCTCTCACACACACACACCCTTCTCCTCCTGATGGATTTCAAATAAAGTATCTGTGTCTCACTCCTAATTACACAGTTTTCCTAACCCGTGTATTGGTTTCTACATTTGACAAATAAATCTCATCATGTGTCTTATACAATTTGTTGAACAGATTAGAAAGAGAATAAAATGACCTATAGAGTTGTCTTGTACACTCAGATTAGAAAGAGAATAAAATGACCTATAGAGTTGTCTTGTACACTGCTGAAAGGATTATAAAGAGCATAAAATCACCTAGTAGAATCACTAGTACTTGGTAGATATTAATTAAGCAGAAGTTATCATTATTTTTCCTTCAAAATAATATATATATTTTTTAGTGAGAGGAGGGGAGGCAGAGTGACAGATTCCTGCATGCACCCAAGCAGGATCTACCTGGCAAGCCCACTAGGGGGCAATGCTCTGCCAACCTGGGGCTTGCTCTGTTGCTCAGCAACCTAGATCTTCTTAGCACCTGAGGCACAGGCCATGGAGCCATCATCAGTGCCTGGGGCCAACTCACTCCAATCGAGCCATGGCTACAGGACTGGAAGAGAGAGAGAGAGAGAGAAGCAAGAGCGGGAGGGGTGGAGAAGCAGATGGTTTCTTCTCTTGTGTGCCCTGACTGGGAATCAAACTGGGACATCCACACTCCGGGCTGATGCTCTACCACTGAGCAAACTGGCCAGGGCCTGTAATTTATATTTTTGAAAAAAGTGATTATGTATTGTATTTCTATATGCAAATACCTGGGTATGACAACGGAAGATAATGAATTAGTCTATATACTCCTATACATAGAATCATCTTGAACTTATAACTTACCTTGAATGTGACTTTGGACAAAGCTTAGATGAAAATATTCCCAGTGACAAGGCAAATGTGAATATAAATACATATGGCTACATAGAGTAAAATTTAGACCCTGAATCAACTAAACTCTAAGCATATAATTCTTCTTTGATAATGCCATAAAATAAAACCTACAATATCTCAGGTTCAAAGTATCAACTTATTAACAGATAAGATTCCTTCTAAGTGCTGAATGAATAATGTTACACAAAAGGGTGTGCCATAAAGTCTAACCTTTCATCCTTTTTCCTCAGCTTGGAAGTGAGCGAGTTGTCAGCGTTCAGATTCAATGTGTTCCAGAGCACACACCAATTTCAACTTCGGAAGTGAGTGAGTTGACAGTGTTCAGATTCAATGTGTTCCAGAGAACACACCAATTTCAAATTTTACATATTAAAAATGCATGTGCCTCAGAACAGACATCCAATATTGGATGATTATTTAACATATTGTGTATAGAAAATACACAGGGCATACTTCTAATGGAAATATTTTCAGACCTCCTATTTGGCATATTTACTATTCCCTTGAAACTATAATCATTTGAAGGCTCAGTAAATAAAGCTATTGATTACATACAATAGGTTAGTTTTAAAATAAGCCTAAGGGTAATAAAACTTACTACATTTCTGCATAATTGTATTGCCTATGTAGAAGCCCAGTGCTCATGTTATTTATTTATTTATTTTTTTAGAGAGGAGAGAGAGAGAGAGAGAGAGAGAGAGAGAGAGAAAGGGGGGGAGGAGCAGGAAGGATCAATTCCCATAGGTGCCTTGACCAGGCAAGCCCAGGGTTTCAAACCAGTGACCTCAACTTTCCTAGGTACTCATGTTATTTAATTACAGCACTAACTGTACTACTTCAAAATAAATTGCAGAGCTGTTAGGTGAGAAAATATATTTCTTCACTTTAAACATTTCAAGGATATTTTTTTAACCTGCAGAGATCACTGTTATTAGAAAAAAAAATGCATGCAGTGAATTTCCTTATACCATTTCCAGAAGATGATTTCAACATGAATCAACAAAAATCGTTGCTTAAAGTAGGTCATTGCTATAGCAACCAGTGGGTGGTTTGGTACACTCCCCGTCACAATGACCTACTTTCCGGCCTGTGCTTGAACAGCTTTATATAACTAGAATTTCTAGTTCTGTGTCTAAAAGAGTCTAAAAAAGGCAATTGTAGGATACAACATAATCCCACCGCTGCTGAAATAAGGCATTATGAATTAACATGTATCATACCAGAATAACACCATCTGGTTCTGCACTTTAGTTTATAAAATAGATCTTATCATATGCTCAACAATGAAAACTACACTTTGATTATCTAAACAAAACAATTCATTGCTGACTCAAGAACTGAATTAAAGAATATAAATTAAGGTAATTAAAACTCCACATAAAATGTCCTCTCTTCTGCATGAAACAACAACAGAGTTAAAATTTTAAAAATTCAAGTTCTGGATATATTAACTATAATAAAGAAAAAATGAAGAGTCTCATTCATTAATCAAAGTCTATGGTGTTTTACTAGAAATTTAAAAATTATAAATAGCAATTTCTCTATAAATTGCATAAATTTTACATATGCTTTATTCTGGTTTGCAACAAACTTAGTACTTTTCTCTGAATTAATCATTACTCATATTGTCGGGGTATTTGAGATATACATTTTCTATGGAGAATAGTTTAATGTTCAATAACAAATATATATTTTAAAAGCAAATTTTGTATTTTGCAAGGCTCTAATGGTAATAAATCAGTGGTATAGACCATGACATAATGTCCCTTTTTATAGCAAATATTTCACAATGCTCTCTTTTAAATTATGAAATGAAAATTCATAGATAATATATTTGTATACACAGTTTTAAAGCATTATATAATGCTCTATCTAATATGATACACGAGAGAGGTCAGTTAGAGAAAGGACATTTATATTTTATTTTATTATTATTTTTTTCCTGTTAACATTTTTATTATTTCAAGGTAACAAGAATTGTATACAAATGACAGTAGACCCTTGCTTCTTTATTTTTATCTAAATAAAAGATAACTCACGATGAATTCTGAAGAAAGAAAAAGAGCTTTGTACATTGAGGGACTATATCTTCCTTCATCGTCTACTTAGAACCAGTAGTTGTGTTGCTGTCATAGAATCGGGAAAGAGGTTGTGATAAATTGGAAGAGGTACATATGCTGCTGTTATCATTTTACCAGCAAACCACCTGCCATGCAATGCATTGATAGCAGCAATGGCTGCAGCAATCAATGGGCACTTAACATACACATTGCCTTGAGCTGAATTTTTGTCAACATAAATATGAATAACTCCTCCATGTTTATTACATTCTTCAATCACATCATCCTTAATCTCTTTATCCCATCCAACTTCTTCTGTTTGATTAAACATGATAGAAAGTTGAAAACACTGTGTTGCAAGAGGTTGAACAGAGGCAGCTGCAGCTAACGCTGAAGCTTCAGTCTGTTGGGAAAGTCTTGTTTGCAAATCTACAACGAAAGAGAATTCTGCCACAGCACCAAATGCCAAAGAACCACTCATTTGTAGAGCTTGTTGTGCTGCTGGTGGGATCTGCAAACCTGTACTCTCAGCAAGTCTTGCCATTAATTGGAGATGACCAGTTGTTCCCAAGTCAATTCCAGTCCTTTTCAGTTCATCACTGCCCAAAAATGAGCTAGCACTGGAAGCATCTGTACGTTCAGTAACATGACCAACTTTCATTGGCCTTTCTGCCAGCTCAAATCCATTAAGTTGTTCCAAAGCTTTCTTGGCACATTCTGAATCAGAAAACATAATAAATCCATATCCCTTGGATCGACCTGTTTCACTATCCTTCATGAGCTGAATACTTTCAATCCTTCCAAAAGGCTCAAAGAGCCCCCTGAAGCATGTCTTCAGTTATGTTAAAGTGCAATGAGTCCACATAAAGCCTCATAGGTCCAGCACTTCCCTTTTGTAAATTGTTTGCCATTGCCGCAGCTCTGTTTTTTTTCTGCCTGTGATGCCTATACTAGGATTGGCACTCCTAAAACGCGTTGGCCAGTTAATCCTATTGCTAGAGGCACTGAGCTAACATCGACAAACTCCATAGAAGCAATTCCCTTGGAACGTCTTGAATTTCTACCAGAAATCATCCTCACATCTTGAACCTTTTCTACTGTAAAGAAAAACTCTTCCAAATCCCTTGGCTGAATTCTTGCTGCCAGTTGCATGCAAAAAACCATCCTTGCATCTCTCCTCAGGAGTCAGATTATCAATGGGTTCCCTCACAGGGCTCTTGTCTTTTCTGAATGGACTTTTGCTTTGGGAGCTTCGTCTGCTTAATGTGATGCTATGAGGCAACCCAATCTTTCCTTGGATGGCCCTGTTAAATTTTGGTCCGGAGTAAGGACTTTGGTAGCGGCCTCTAAATCTGTGGTCTCGACTTCTCGAGCGACTCCATCTCCTTTCTTTGCTTCTACTTTGCTTCCTTTCATGGATTTTGCTCTTTTTCCTTTCTCTATCTCTGCTTTGCTTCCGTTCCTTACTTTTGCTTCTTTTGCGTTCATGACTACGACTTCTGCTCTTGCTTTTTTCCCTCCTTCTGGAATCTTGAAACTCACACTCCAATCACAAGGAGATGTAGAGCTTTCCAAGGAGGCAGAAACTTTGTCTAAAATTTCAAGATAATCCACCTGACTGTCAGAAATGTATATGCTAAGTAGCACATGACAGAAAATTAGGCTACACTCATTACTTATATAGAAGTCATCAAAGCAATGCCCAGAAGGGCAACAGGTAACATTCCAACTTTGTTGCGTAAAAAAACCTGACACTACCTCTTAAAGAATTCTGTGCAACAGCTACAAGTGCAAGTCCTAAACATAATCAATTAGCAGGCAAAGTAAAAGGTAACTCCATCTCCCACAAATGAGACAAAGTTGTGCTCTGCTCATAGATGGTTCATAGCTGGAGGAGAGGCAGCCAACCTCCCTATTTACCTGTTTAAACCCAAACCTTTCTTTACCAAAGGAAAGGATTTGAAAAATTGAAAGCTAATTTCAAAATAAGGTCTTCTTAGGACTTTTTATATGAGTCCCCACCCACATCTGAAGGCAACCCCAGACAGGTAAAAAGACAGCAACATACTAAAACATTCAGAATATACAATCCTCTGCATAAAAGCCCAGACAAAAATCGAAGGATGCATAGAAAGCAGTATATTTCTTGTAAGGTTGGCGGACAATGGGGAAAGGTCAGGCCCGGGAACTTTGGTTGGGACCATCCACAACCAAGTGCGCCAAAAGAAACTTCGCAGGAGCCCTTTGGAAAAAAGTGACCGTCTGCCAGGCAGTGAGATTTCACCCCGTCATATTAGCTCGACCACCCTAGGGACCCTTTAAATATCTCCCACGTGGATCACCACTTGCGACTTGCCTAGCCTCTGTCCCCAGGGCTAGGGAACCTCATCAGGCAGGATGTGCGCTCTGTACTAAATAAAGCCTTTTTTTTTTTTGTATTTTTCTCAAGCGGGAAACGGGGAGGCAGTCAAACAGACCCCCGCATGCGCCCAACCGGGATCCACCTGGCACACCCACCAGGGGGCGATGCTCTGCCCATCCCGGGCATCGCTCTGTTGTGACCAGAGACAGTCTAGCGCCTGAGGCAGAGGCCATGGAGCCATCCCCAGCGCCCGGACCATCTTTGCTCCAATGGAGCCTCGGCTGTGGAAGGGAAAGAGAGAGACAGAGAGGAAGGAGAGGGGGAGGGGTGGAGAAGCAATTGGGCACTTCTCCTGTGTGCCCTGGTTGGGAACCCGGGACTTCTGCACGTCAGGCCGACGCTCTACCACTGAGCAAACCGGCCAGGGTCTTTTTTTTTTTTTTTACAGAGACAGAGAGTCAGAGAGAGGGATAGACAGTCAGGAGCGGAGAGATGAGAAGCATCAATCATTAGTTTTTTGTTGAGCATTGCAACACCTTAGTTGTTCTTTGATTGCTTTCTCATATGTGCCTTGACTGGGGGCCTTCAGCAGACCGAGCAACCCCTTGCTTGAGTCAGTGAGCTTTTGCTAAAACCAGAGAAGCCCGCGCTCAAGCTGGCGACCTCGGGGTCTCGAAGCTGGGTCTTCTGCATCCCAGTCCGACACTCTATCCACTGCGCCACCGCCTGGTCAGGCCAGTAAAGCCTTTTATTATCCCACACTTCGTGGCCCTTCTCAGTGGGGAAAAATACCTTACATTTCTCTATAACAAATAGCAGCTTCAAAGAACATTTGTTAGGTTAACTAAAGAAGGGATATAAAAATCCATACTAATAGTCAAATCCTGTCACCTGATGTGTGGTGGTGCAGTGGATAAAGCCTGGACCTGGAACACTGAGGTCACTGGTTCAAAACCCTGGGCTTGCCTGGTCAAGGCACATATGGGAGTTGATGCTTCCTGCTCCTCCCCCCTGTGTCTCCCTTCTCTCTCTTTCTCCTCTCTCAAATGAATAAATGAATAAATAAATAATTTTAAAAATCCTGTTACTTAAAAGGGACTGTCCAATATCTTTAGTGGCAGTGGAATTTTGTACTGAACATCATTGAAGTAAATGGTCCCCTGGGCTGGTCCTTTGGACTTTTTAGTTATATGGCCTCTGCTGTAAAGGTGTTTTGCTATAACTGGATTTGACCTCTTCCATGTAAGAAGATCTAAATTTTAAATGCAAAGTACTTTTTTTTTGTATTTTTCTGAAGCCAGAAACAGGGAGGCAGTCAGACAGACTCCCGCATGCGCCTGACCGGGATCCATCCGGCACGCCCACCAGGGGGCGATGCTCTGCCCATCTGGGGCATCACTCTAGCGCCTGAGGCAGAGGCCACAGAGCCATCCTCAGCGTCTGGGCCAACTTTGCTCCAATGGAGCCTTGGCTGCAGGAAGGGAAGAGAGAGACAGAGAAGAAGGAGAGGGGGAGGGGTAGAAAAGCAAATGGGCACTTCTCCTGTGTGCCCTGGCCGGGAATTGAACCCGGGACTCCTGCATGCCAGGCCAACGCTCTACCACTGAGCCAACCGGCCAGGGCTGCAAAGTACTTTTTTGCTACGTTCTTCATGGCCATTAGCACTGCTCAACTTGTTTTCATCCTATGGCTGACAGTTCACACTAGAATCAAAGGTGAATTCATGGGAGTAGAGGTGAGATATTGTTAGGCAAGTCTTCTTGTAAGGAGCCTCAAGCATTGCTTCAATATCAATATCATCTGCCATTTTCTCTAAACAACTGTGCGAGCTCCCTGGACCCTGTGTGCGGTGCTCGTATTCAGAAAGAGGGTGGCGGCTGCCACCGCCACTGCTACTGTTAAGCCTCTAGGCCCGGTCAGCGGTACCACCCAGCCCGAATTTCAGGCTCTGAGGGTGGATAGGCCCAAGTGAATCTAAAAGAAACAATGAACTTAGAGAAGCCAGAGCGGGAGTGCAGAAAGGCGGCTTCGGCAGCTCAGACTCCAACTCTGCGACAGTGTCCGCAGACTCCCTGAAATGGCGGCCGCTGTTTTCCCCAAACGTCATTTATATTTTAAAAAGAAGTAACATGTACTTCTATATGTAAATACTTGGGCATAGTACAAGAAGACAATGAATTAGTTTGATGCCTACACCTACATACAAAATCATTTTATTTTATATGATTTGTTTTTTACATACAGAATCATTTTAAAATTCAACAGCCAAAAAAATAGACTGTTACAGTAGTATTACCACTCTGGTTTTCTGTAATGTTTAGAAAGAATTAGTCAAGTTCTAGACAAAACAAAGTAGAATCTTTCTTTGATATACACAGGTGACAAATATACTTCAGGAAAAGCAAGTATCTATTAAAATTGTATAAAGAATCCTAGTTTTTACATATAAAAGTAGATTTAAGCTCTAGATCAGAAAATATAAATAAGTTTTTCACTTATATGAAACATCTGGTAGAATATCTGAAAGATATGCAGATCTCAGGACAACTATTTATTTTAAGAAACTATCTTAAGCATTGCAAGAATTTTTCCACTCTTGGCCTGTCCTCACTAATACCAGCAGCACCCTCTATGATCATTGTGACGAACAAAAATGCTCCCCAAAATTACTAGAACACCTTCTAAGAAGTGATATTGTTCATTAGTCACATCATTTCATTTATTTGAGGGATACAAGATAAATAATATGAGATTCCAATACCCACAGAGCTTAAAATCTAGAAAAGAAATTTGAAATGTATATGAATGTAACAATCTTTTTTTCTTTTTTGTATTTTTCTGAAGCTGGAAACGGGGAGAGACAGACAGACTCCCGCATGCGCCCGACCGGGATCCACCCGGCACGCCCACCAGGGGGTGACGCTCTGCCCACCAGGGGGCGTCGCTCTGCTGCGACCAGAGCCACTCTAGCGCCTGGGGCAGAGGCCAAGGAGCCATCCCCAGTGCCCGGGCCATCTTTGCTCCAATGGAGCCTTGGCTGCGGGAGGGGAAGAGAGAGACAGAGAGGAAGGAGGGGGGTAGGGGTGGAGAAGCAAATGGGCGCTTCTCCTATGTGCCCTGGCCGGGAACCGAACCCGGGTCCCCCGCACGCCAGGCCGACGCTCTACCGCTGAGCCAACCGGCCAGGGCCGAATGTAACAATCTTTTATGGAAGAATGTAACATATAAGGGACACATAGAACATCATTAATATGCTTTAAAATATCAGGACAGAGAAATTTCTGAATTTTTTTCTTTTTTATAGGCGGGGAAAAATGTAGGCAAAAATTTCAAGCATGTGCTGATGGTAGAGAGAGGCCTTGCAGTATTAACATGATTTTAATAGCTGGAGATTGGGAGGGAGAATCACTGGCCACTTGACTATAACTTCTTTAAAGACTGGGACTAGGACTTGTTCACTACTTGCCAATGCTTAGACAATGTTTGACATATACAACTTCAAAAAATATTACCTAAGGCCCTGGCCGGTTGGCTCAGCGGTAGAGCGTTGGCCTGGCGTGCGGGGGACCCGGGTTCGGTTCCCGGCCAGGGCACATAGGAGAAGCGCCCATTTGCTTCTCCACCCCTCCCCCACCTTCCTCTCTTGTCTCTCTCTTCCCCTCCTGCAGCCAGGGCTCCATTGGAGCAAAGATGGCCCGGGCGCTGGGGATGGCTCCTTGGCCTCTGCCCCAGGCGCTAGAGTGGCTCTGGTCGCAGCAGAGCGACCCCCGGGAGGGGCAGAGCATCGCCCCCTGGTGGGCAGAGCTTCGTCCCTGGTGGGTGTGCCGGGTGGATCCCGGTCAGGTGCATGTGGGAGTCTGACTGTCTCTCCCCATTTCCAGCTTCAGAAAAATACAGAAAAAAAAAAAAATTACCTAACAATGAACCAAATAAATAAATAAATAAATAAATAAATAAATAAATAAAAGCAGATGAAAGGGATTTTAAAGATTTGATTCAATAGTCGATAGAGTATAAGAAAAAGAAAATTCTCTGAATGTCTGTTGCACAGGGTATTTTATGTACATTATATTCCTCACAACTTTATAAAGTATAAATTTTAAAGTGATGAATCTGAAACTAATCAAGGACATTTTCCAAAGTAAATCAGCTAAGCAATGAAGTAAAAATTTTAATTTTAATGTGTCTGACTCCAAACTTTTGCACTATATAGTACCATATTCCTACAGGATATATAATAATCTAAAATGCGTTAGAAAATTAGTCTGACAGCCTTAAGGACATAAAGGTGACCAGGATACAGTTTGTGTTTTCTAGATGGAGGACAAGCATGTATGTCAATTAAGATAAAATATGTTAGGTTATACTGAGGTAACAAACAACCCCCAAAACTCAGTGTCTTCAAATAACAAGATTTTTTTCTTCTTCTTCTTCTTTTTTTTTTTTTTGAGAGAGAGGGAGCAACTCATAGTTGCTTGCACTTTAGTTGTACATTCTCAATGTGCCTTGACCAGGGATTGGACTTTGGGCTCAAAATGAGCCAGTTCAAGCCAAGCAACCTTTGGGATTGTGTTGAAGATCTCTCCTTCAAGCCAGTGACCCTGCGCTCAAGCCAGTGACCTTAGGGTTTTGAACCAGTGACCTCAGAATTCTGGGTCTGTGTTCTACCCACTATGCCACCACTGGTCAGGCCCAAAATAACTAAATTTTTTCATTCATGCTATATATCTACTGCAAATTAGCCAAGACATTTTTGCTCACTTTTAATTGGTTAAAGCAGGTCACATGGCTAAACCAGAAGGTAGAAGGCATAAACTTCCTGTAGGAAGTGACAATGAATAATGGTGAACAGTATTATCTACCATAATATCTATACTAACATTGATACATAGGTACCATATGGTGAATTTCTTAATGAAGGATGTATTATGGCAGCACATAAGAAATATATGTGTTTGGGGGTGTGCAGAAGAACGGGAACAAGGGAAAACATTTAAGCAGTGTTGAATCAATAGCTGTTGTTCAAGAGGATAAAGGAGAAAAGGGTAATCAAAGAAGAGAAAACAGTGCCCTTAAATCAAGAAATTCGTAAGAACCTTGGGGGGAGCCTGACTAGGCAGTGGCGCAGTGGATAGAGCACCGGACTGGGACACGGAGGACCCAGGTTTGAGACCCCGAGGTCGCCAGCTTGAGCGTGGGCTCATCTGGTTTCAGCAAAGCTCATCAGCTTGGACTCAAGGTCGCTGGCTTGAGCAAGGGGTTACTCGGTCTGCTGAAGGCCCACCGTCAAGGCACATATGAGAAAAAAAATCAATGAATAAGGTGTCACAACGAAAAACTGATGATTGATGCTTCTCATCTCTCTCCATTCCTGTCTGTCTGTCCCTATCTATCTCTCTCTGACTCTCTCTCTCTCTGTCTCTGTAAAAAAAAAAAAAAAGAAATCTTGGGGGGGCAAGGGAGGCTAGGGGAGAAAACTGGGAGAATGAATATAAGTATCATATTAAATATGGCCAAATTTCAGACAAACCTGTGTAACATGTGCTAAGTCATAGATTTTAAAAAAGGAAGAAAAAAAGAGTAATTTTCAGTATTTCTAAAGTCCTTTTTTTTCCAGATAAAAATTATAATTTTAAGTTATTTTTCCAGCTTCATTGAGATATAATTGATATATAACTAGTCTTTTTCTGAAAGAGAACATTTTCAAATAGGAGTATTAGACCAGAGAAAAGCATTATACATAGATCTGGGACAGCATGCTTTTGAACACATATTGGACAGATTTTATTTAGTTGTACATAAATCCTTTAAAGCCTAGAAATACATCTTATACTTAATTTGGACCTAACTGGGTGGAGCCAAATGCAATGGTTTCTAAAATTAGACAAAGAATAGTAAGAGGTCTAGATTATAAATAGTTTTGTATAATATTTTAGATTAGAGAGGCATACATTACATAAATTGTTAGAGTAAATTGATTCCAGAGATTAAATGATTTTAACCCTTTTAAATCCTATTATTAATTTTAATAACTTTCCTGTATTTTTTAAATATATTGATAGTATCAATACATATTACCTACAAATAATCATGTTTTTGTTTCTTCCTTACCCATTTTTATACCTAGTTCTTGTTTTTCTATTACTACACTGGTTAGGCTTACTAGTACTAGGTTGAATAAAGGTGGTGAGAGTAGGCACCCTTCTCTTATTCCTAATCCTAAAAGAAATGCTTTCAACATTTTACGAAGAATTAACATCAGAGTGAGAAGAATGAAACTTCAGCTCCCCTCCCCTATTTGATTCTCAGAATAGGCCAAGAGGACAGTCTGACTACAGGAACATGGAGACACCAGTTCCAGAACAGTAACTCTAGTTTATGAGTTACTTGCTAGCTTCAGTTCCAGTACCAGGCCAAGATGACTGCAAAGGACCAGCCAGCCATGAAAATAAGGAAGTCCCTTTCTCAGAGAAACCGCACATCTGCCCTCCCTCTAGGAGTACTCCCCTTCCTGAATTCCTCCAACCCCTATAATCTGAGTAAGGGGTCTGAGCTGTTAAGATGGATTTTTTTGAGGACAGGAGTCCCTCCATTTTCTCAAGCTGCTGGTTCTTGAATAAATTTCTTTCCTTTGCACCAGTGCCTGTCTCAAGAATACTGGCTTTTTGTGTCACGGCAGGCAGCCAAAACAATTCAATCTTTCCTTTTCCTTTTTTCTCTCCAGCCTTTTTCATAGACTTCTGTCTAGCATTCCTTTTGTTCATTCAAAGTGAAGGTTGTTCCTTCCATCAGTCCTTCTTTTCCTTTATCTAGTTTTAGGAATACCATCTACGTGCTGATGAATCCAACTTTATACTTTCAGCCTGCACTTCTACTTCGGACTCCAGATTTAGTCATCTCATTTCCTTTGCTATTATCTCTTAAATTTCTATTCAGATTCCAAATGTTCCACCATTACCACCCTTATCCAGGCCACCATCATCTATCCTCAAAGTAAGTATAGTAGCCTCCTAAACGGTCTGCCCTTTTCCTGATACCCATTTTCTACCTAGTCTAAGTAATTGTTTTAAAAGTTAACTCACACCCCGTTCCAATTTTGAATCAAAACAAAAGACTGATGAGACAGAGAAGCAAGAATGGACAAAGAGAGATGGAATGAGGGTAGGTAGGATGGGAAGAGGGTCAGAAAAAAGGGAGAGAAGGAGATAAGAAGAAACAATCAAACTGAAATTTAAGAATCCTAAACCTGATACAGTTTTCAGTAACAAAAAAGGGTTAATTTGATTTAATTACTAGTGAGTTATGAACACACATTCCTCAAACACATTACACAGACACTTGATTTCACAGTTGAAAATTAGAGATGTGTTTATGAATGTTTTTTTTTCTGATAGTATATATACAGAAATCGTTTTATGCTTAGAGAGAGAAATATAAAAAGTGAAATGAAATGAACCCAAAGTATTATCCCAACATTTCTTATTTGGTAAAGAGATTCATTTAGATTCACATTGACTTTTACTCTCTTTAGAGATATTTGAGAGTTAAGAATTAGTAACCTAATAACACAGGACCACACATTCTGATGTATATTCTTTCATTTATACAACCAACATTTGGGCAGCTATATAGGACACACACACAGAGAGAACTGAATCTAGAAATCTACTCCTCAGAGCCTCTAAGTTTAATAAGATGTGCATTCCCACCAGCAGTGCAGGAGGGTTCCCTTTTCTCCACATCCTCACCAGCACTTACGCTGTGTTGTTTTGTTGATGAGCGTCATTCTGACTGGTGTGAGATAATATCTCATTGTGGTTTTAATTTGCATTTCTCTAATGATTAGTGATGTTGAGCATTTTTTCATATGCCTATTGGCCATCTGTATGTCCTCTTTGAGAAATGTCTATTCATTTCTTTCGCCCATTTTTTTTTTTTTTTTTTTACAGAGACAGAGAGAGAGTCAGAGAGAGGGATAGACAGGGACAGACAGACAGGAACGGAGAGATGAGAGGCATCAGTCATTAGTTTTTCATTGCATATTGCAACACCTTAATTGTTCATTGATTGCCTTATCATAGGTGCCTTGACCGCGGGCCTTCAGCAGACCGAGTAACCCCTTGCTTGAGCCAGAGACCTTGGGCTCAAGCTGGTGAGCTTTTGCTCAAACCAGATGAGCCCTCGCTAAAGCTGGCAACCTCGGGGTCTCCAACCTGGGTCTTCCGCATCCCAGTCCGACGCTCTATCCACTGCACCATCGCCCGGTCAGGCTCGCCCATTTTTTGATTGGATTGTTTGTCTTTCTAGTATTGAGTTTTACAAGTTCTTTATAAATTTTGGTTATTAACCCCTTATCAGACGTATTGTCAAATATGTTCTCCCATTGTGTAGTTTGTCTTTTTATTCTGTTCTTACTGTCTTTAGCTGTGCAGAAGCTTTTTAGTTTGATATAGTCCCATTTGTTTATCCTGTCTTTTATTTCACTTGCCTGTGGAGATAAATCGGCAAATATATTGCTGCGAGAGATGTCAGAGAGCTTACTGCCTATGTTTTCTTCTAAGATGCTAATGGTTTTATGGCTTACACTTAAGTCTTTTATCCATTTTGAGTTTATTTTTGTGAATGGTGTAAGCTGGTGGTCTAGTTTCATTTTTTTGCAGGTAGCTGTCCAATTTTCCCAACACCATTTGTTGAAGAGGCTGTCTTTACTCCATTGTATGCTCTTTACCTCCTTTGTCAAATATCAGTTGTCCATAAAAGTGTGGGTTTATTTCTGGGTTCTCTGTTCTGTTCCATTGGCCTGTTCTTATGCCAGTACCAGGCTGTTTTGAGTACAATGGCCTTGTAGTATAACTTGATATCAGGAAATGTGATACCTTCCACTTTATTCTTCCTTTTCAAGATTGCTGAGGCTATTCGTGTTCTCTTTTGGTTCCATATACTGTGGAAAACAGTATGGAGATTCCTCAAAAAATTAAAAATCGAACTGCTTTTTGACCCAGCTATCCCACTTTTAGGAATATACACCAAGAACACCATAGCACTGTTTGAAAAGAAGAAATGCACCTCCATGTTTATGGCAGCATTGTTCACAATAGCGAAGATCTGGAAATAGCCCAAGTGTCCGTCAGTGGACAAGTGGATTAAAAAGCTTTGGTACATATATACTATGGAATACTACTCAGCCATAAGAAATGATGGCATCAGATCATTTATAACAACATGGATGGACCCTGATAACATTATACTGAGCGAATAAGTAAATCAGAAAAAACTAAGAACTATATGATTCCATACATAGGTGGGACATAAAAATGAGACTCAGAGACATGGACAAGAGTATGGTGGTTACGGGGTGGGGAGGAGGAGAGAGAGGGGATTGGGGGAGGGGAGGGGCACAAAGAAAACCAGTTAGAAGGTGACGGAAGACAATTTGACTTTGGGTGATGGGAATGCAGCATAATCAAATGTCAAAATAACCTGGAGATGTTCTCTCTGAACATATGTACCGTGATTTATCAATGTTACCCCATTGAAATAAAAAAACAAAAATCATCAGAATAAAAAAAATGAATAAGATGTGTAAACCTATTATTATACTAATAAATTATAATATTGAAGTCCCCATTGTTAAAGGACATATAAAAGGCAGGCAATTATACTGAGGAAGATTTCTAAAGTTTTACAAAGATATGACTAATCTGCGTTTTTTAGTATCTATTATAGCACTTAATGACAGCAGTTTAGTCTTTACTTAAAGTGCCTTTTAATTTCTGAGGTTAACTCACACTTAGTATAAGGCTATGTCATTTATGCTTTCTTAATCCCTGATTCACATAAAGGCATTTGAAATCTAGGACTTTTACTATTGCTTGTTGTATTTTTAGAAACCACTGCATTTGACACACTAAGAATAGGCCAAAAATAATGTTAAAATCTACTTCTAGGCTTTAGAGTATTAAAATGAAACTAAATAAAATCTGTTCAACACATGCACAAAAACAAGTGACAGAGCTACACATATTGGTTTTCATGATATTACTCTCAGAAAATTTTCTTCTCCTAATAATGATAATTTTACTCTAGATATAATTCAAGTTTTTCAGAGGTGGGACTATAAATCAAAACAAGACAATACAAAACAACAGGAGCACCAAGAAAAAAAAAAGGTTTATTAGAGATGAAACAAGTACCCAGATCTTGGTTTCTAAACATCTTTCTCCAATAAGAAGATACAGGGTTCTACAGAGCAGCGGCTGATTCCAGGGCTGAGCAAGGAAAACATATCAGGAGTATCTCATGATGTCAAAAAGTCAAAAAGAGCTCCAGAGAAATAAGATGAGTATATGTCAAAATACCAGATGGGTGCCAAAACTGGAACAATTTAAACAACAAAATAAACAGTAACAGTAATAGATTATAACAAAACAAACAAACAAACAAACAAACAAACCCAACCAAACACAAATACTCATGAACCCCTATTTTTAGAAACAAATTATTGAATAATTAAATAAATGGCGGGGTACGGGGGGACGAACAACTTCATTACAGAAGAATTCCAACTAATGAATATAGAAGGAATGAAAACATCATGATTAGAATAGCACATAATAACTGCTTCAGGCAAATCCACGAATGAATACTAAAATTAATGTCTGAAAGTATAAAGAGAAAGAGGATATTTACAGCATCAAAGTATACTAAAATATATATTAATTACAAAGAAAAAAAATAGTAGTTTTACAGTGGAGAAATCTGGCTGACAGGTACTATCTTAACCACATGATCAAGACTAATAATCACCAGTATAAGACATATAGATACCATGTCCTCCTGATAGAAGGTCATATCATCTATGAAATTTTAAAAAAATGCATAACCTCAATCTAATTATGAGAAAACATCATATAATTGGGGGACATCCTACAAAATGCCTGACAAGTCCTTTTAAAAGTCTCAAGGTCATGAAAAACCAGAAAAGACTGAGAAATTGTCATCAGCCAGAGGAAATTAAGGAGACATGACAACTAAATACTATATGGAGTTCTGGAATGAACTCTCAAACGAAGAAGACATCAGTGGAAAAACTGGTGAAACCCAAGTAAAGTTTGTAGTTTAGTTAATGTTATTTTACCAAGGCTTATCTCTTAATTTTGATAATTTTACTAAAGTTATATATGGTATTAACATTAAGAGATTTTGGGTAAAGGGTATATGGTAACTCTATATTATTTCTGCACCTCTTCTGTATGCTTAAATTATTTCAAAATAAAAACAAGTCAAAACAAAAGTAGATGAATCAAAACATCACATATTGAAGTAAACAGGTTTGGAAGTTCTTTTCTACATCAATATTATTTCCACCTCTCTACCATGGTAGTAACCACTTAAATAGTTCCATGCATGCATTTATTCCTTTAACAAATAAACACTTAAGTGCCTTCTATGTGCCAGGTATATATTACAGAGAAAAATAAAGTAGGAAATGCCAAGTATGGGGGAAGGAGATTGCTGTTTCATGGGTTGATTAAAGAAGATTTCATTAATAAGGTGATATTTAACAGCGTTCTGAAATAAGGTAGTAAGCCATGTGGATACTTTGGAAAAGGAACAGCAAGTGAAAAGGTGCCTAGATATTCAATGATGTGTTGGAGAAACACCAAGATGGCCAGCGTGGTTGCAGTACAGTAAGGGACAAGTGGATGGCAAAAATAAGATGAGGTAAGCAAATTATTTAGAGTCTCCTTGGCCATTATAAGGGCTTTCTTTGGTTTCTATGCCAAGAGAAATGGAAAGCAACAAGAAAGTTATGAGCAGAAGTGACATGAGGTTTTAAAAAGTAATTTTGACTATTTGTGAGGAACTGGGTGGGGACAGAGAAACCAACTAAGAAATTATAGCAGTTATCCAGGTAAGAAATGATGATGGCTTAGGCCAGGCTGTACTCAACGAAGGGGATGAGATGTGAATGAATTCTGGATATATTTTTAAGGCAAAACCTATAGGAATACTTGATAGATTAAATATGAGGTATGAGACAAAGAGAGGAGTCAAGGTTGATTCCAAATTCAGAGCATAAAATTGCTACTTACTGAGATGGAAGAATGCAATATGAAGAACTTCTGGGATTTGGGCTTCTGTTTTATTGTTTGTTTCAAGGAGTGTAAATAAAGTGTTTCGTATTAATTTTTGTTCACATTTATTATTTCCTTTCTTCTACTTTGATATTATTATTGCTTTGAACAGTTACTATTCATTACTAGTGCACTACTATTCATTACTAGATACATTACTAGTGCTCTTTATATCTTTTTGCATCTCTGTATTTCTACCTAGAATAATTTTTTTTTGCTTGACAAACCCCTTTTAGAATATCCTTCCTATTTGATCTACTCCTAGATGATTTTCTCTCCTCTCCTTCTGGGATTTCAATACAAATATTCTAAACCTCTTTGCCATATCTTATATATCTCTCACACTCTTTTCTGTATTTTCTATCCTAATGTCTCTCTGTGCTTCGAGTCTGGTTATTTTCTTCTAAACTACCTTCAGTTCACTAATTCCTTCCTCAGCTATATCTAATCTGTTAAACTTATTCATTGTCATCAATTTCAGCTATTATAGTTTTCATTTCTAATATTCTCATTTATTTTTATGTCTCTCTGCCAAAATTCTCTCTAATCCAATTTCTTAAAAATACTAATCACAACTGTTTTAAAGTCCATGATTGATAACTCTAAAATCTGGATCTCTTCTGGGTCTGCTTTTGTTTTTTTCCCCTCTTGGTTTTAGCAATTTCTTGTCTTTTAGTATGCCTCGTTATTTTTGCTTGTGTGCTGCTGGACATTATGTACATAAAAAAACTATATCTTCTTTTAGAGAATTATTAACTTTTGCTTGTGGCAGGTTCCTAAAATGCAGCTGATACCATTAATCAAACAGTGAGGGAGCTAATTTAAGGTTGAACTTCAGTGCTTGAATAGGCTTTTTTATTCAAACCATACTCCCATGATATTGTCCTTTAAAAGTCCCAACCCAAAGCTGAGAGTAATTTCCAGGATCTTCCTTCTTTGGCAGGCTCTGTACTCATTTTCTCCTTCCAGTTCCATAAGTCTACTGCAATTATGCTTAGTTCTTAGCCCTCATTCTAACTTTCAGAATTGACTTCTGCATTAAGCACAGGAATAAATGCCAGGTTCAATTCTCTTGGTTTCTTTATTCTCTTAGATCTTAGCCCCACTAATTCTTACTGTTTTTGCACCTCTCTGATGACCAGATTATTCACAAATATTTTTCAGCTTCTCTAGATATTTTTAGCAGTTAAATTAGTCTAAGACAATCAGATTAGCCTTTTCCAGAAGTAGAAATGCTCAGGAGTTCAGTTTTATACATATTTAATTTGAGGTATTCATTTGATATCCAAGTGGACTTGTTAACTATCAAATTATATATGCAACTTTGAAATTCAGGAAAGACATCTTGATAGTTAAATATAAACTTAGGATTCATTGCATAAATGGTAGCAATAGCTATAAGACTAGACATATTGATGTCTATAAGACTAGATAGATGGAAGAAAAAAAAAGTTGTAGAAGGGAAGCACTCAGGAAAGTGAGGAGAGAAGAAAAAAGTGGTGATCTTTAGATACAGAGATGGGGTGACACACAGAGGGGCACAGAAGAGCACATACTTTCTAAAATAAAAGGAAATAAGAATGGAAAGAGATAAAGAAGCTGAAAAAAAGTGAGAATAAAGGAGAAAGTATAAGGAGATTTAGGAAGAAAGATGGCAAAAGGAGGGAAGTTGGGAAGAAGGAAAGTAGGACCTCAGATGGCACACACACACAAAACATGAGACAAAGTAAGGAAGACAGGTTGGCAGAAAGGATAAACCTTTGTAAGAGAGACTTTTTTTTTTTTTTTTTTTACAGAGTCAGAGAGAGGGACAGACAGACAGGAATGAAGAGATGAGAAGCATCAATTATTAGTTTTTCGTTGTGCATTGCGACACCTTAGTTGTTCACTGATTGCTTTCTCATATGTGCCTTGACCACGGGCCTTCAGCAGACCGAGTAACCCCTTGCTCGAGCCAGTGACCTTGGGTCCAAGCTGGGTGAGCTTTGCTCAAACCAGATGAGCTCGCGCTCAAGCTGGCAACCTCAAGGTCTCGAACCTGGATCCTTGGCATCCCAGTCCGACACTCTATCCACTGCGCCACCGCTTGGTCAGTGTAAGAGAGACTTTTGAAAGGAAGACAACCAGCCTTTGGAAGGGCAAACTAACCAATCTTAGAAAGGACAGGTATCGGCCCTGGCCGGTTGGCTCAGCGGTGGAGCGTCGGCCTGGCGTGCGGGGGACCCGGGTTCAATTCCCGGCCAGGGCACACAGGAGAGGCGCTCATTTGCTTCTCCACCCCCGCCCCCTCCTTCCTCTCTGTCTCTCTCTTCCCCTCCAGCAGCCAAGGCTCCATTGAAGCAAAGATGGCCCAGGTGCTGGGGATGGCTCCTTGGCCTCTGCCCCAGGCGCTGGAGTGGCTCTGGTCGCGGTAGGGCACGACCCGGAGGGGCAAAGCATCGCCCCCTGGTGAGCAGAGCTTCACTCCCCTGGTGGGCGTGCCGGGTGGATCCCGGTTGGGCGCGCCGGGTGGATCCCGGTTGGGCGCATGCGGGAGTCAGTCTGACTGTCTCTCCCCGTTTCCAGCTTCAGAAAAATACAAAAAAAAAAAAAAAAAGAAAGGACAGGTATCTGTATGTCAATTAGGAATAAAGGAAGGAGGAAGGATTAAAAAAAAAAAAGAAAGGGTCGAATGGAAGGGAAAGAAAGGGGAAGACAGACACTTGGGTGAGGAGAGTCGATAGGAAATTAGTATGATGGCTCTAAAGAACAAGAGCAACATGAGCCCTGGCTGGATAGCTCAGTTGGTTAGAACATCATCCTGAGGGGCAGAGATTGCCTGTTTGGCTCCTGGTGAGGGCACATCCAGAAACAACTCATTTGTTCCTGTCTCTTTCTCTCTCTTCCTTTCTCTGTCACTTTAAAAAAAAAAAGCAAATAAAAGAATAAAAATAATTCAATTAAGACAGTATCTGATATGTTATTTTCAATGATTGGAAGAGAGAAACATCACTTAAATTTCAAACAAGAGGGTCTGGACCTGTCATGGACCACAAACAAATTCCAATTGCATGTGTTTCCACATCTGAAAAAAAGTAATGTTCCTTGACCATAGAGATGTTATGTAATTATACGAAAAAATACTCTAAATGGAGAAAAAAAACCCAGAAACTTTCTCAATGAACTAACTGTGTGAACTACATCATCTTATTTAGGTAAAAAGTCACACTTAGGCCTATATTAACTTCTACTATATTGTCCACTGGTGGTATGGTTCATGCCACTTTTATGGGTATTTTTTAATAGTAAATTAGTAGTGACTGATAAATATAGAAAAACATACCTAAAGCACTTTCATTCATTCTTTCTTTAAATCAACACTTGAGCATTCTCTTGAGATACAAAAATAAACATGGAACTCCCATCCTAGTGTCTCTCAAATTTAACAAAAATAAGGTATAAAAACTATTATATTACTTATCAAACTGTATTTTTAAAGTTCATGGCAATAAGAAAACACAAAGGAATCAAATCTGTCAGGGAGGACCAGAAGATTTCAGAGATGATGTTGGACATGGGTCTTTTACTATCACAGCGTTCCACTTTTTTATAGCAGTGAAAGATAATCTTCAACAAAAATATCAGATAATCTTCTGGAATTGAATTATGTTAATCAAGTATATGTAATTTAGGTTTCCAAATCATCTTTGTCTATTTTTAGACAGCATTGCAAGGTGACCTCAAAAGGACAAAATCGGGTAGGACATTTGGGGGCTTTAGGGGACTTACATTGAATTAGATAAAATCTATTAAGCAGTTATAAAAGGCAAATGTTTTAGAGAGCTATATATAGTGTGGGGCAAAAGTAGGTTTATAGTTATAATGCAAATAATATAATAATAAATAAGAATAAGCTTTCATGTACTCACAACTGTAAACCTTCTTTTGTCCCATCCTGTACAATGGTTTTCCATAGTCAGATCATCTAAAAGATATTTCTTTTCTAAAAAATATTTATTCATAAATGCTGAAAATTATACTTTTTGACCTATGACTTAAATTACATACAGTTATCTCAAGTTTGCCAGAGTGCTCAAATAAGACTGCCAGAGACAGAGAGAAAGAAGAAAAAAAGAACTCCAGGTCATAGAAGGTGAATCACATAACTATAATGTAATTAGATTAGTTCATGGAATCATGTTTTATTTCTAATTTTTTCATTAAACGTATTTGTGGATTGTATCCATGTCACTGTGTATAGGTGCAGTTAGTTCCTTTTTATGGTATTCCACAATTTATCTATTTTACTGTTAGTGAACACTTGGGTTGTTTCTATTTGGGGCTACTCCAAATAATGCTGCTATGAATATAATGTACATTCATTTACACGTTCCTGAACTTCTACTGAGTATGTACATACTTCGTAGGAAAACAGTTGGGTTATTGTTAAAGTAAAGACTCAACATAGTTTCCCAAAATGTTAACTGTTCACACTCTCAATAGCAGTGTATGCAAGTTCTTGCTGTTCTGTATTTTCATCAGTACTTTGTATTGCCAGACCTTTTAATTTTATCCAATCAATCCAGAGCTTTGTAATAGTATTTTGTTGTGATTTTAACTTATATTTTCTAAATATTTAATGTAGCTGGGCAAGTTCTGCCATGGTTTAGGCTATCTGGATGTTCTCTCTTGTGAAATGCCTATTCTAATTCTTGCTTATTTTTCTATTGAGTTCAAATATCTCCTCCCACTGGCTTCTCATTGGCTTGCCTTTTTACTATCTTATTCCCATTTTTCATAAACAGAAATTTTAATTTTAATGAAGTTAAATTTATCAGTTCTCCTCTTATAGTTAATGCTTGTGTGTGCACACAGGTACATGTGTGTGATAACACACGTCCTGTTTAGGAAATTTTTGCCTCTTCTAAACTCATGGAGATTCCTACATTTCTTTTTTCTCTCTCTAATGTAGTGATACCTTTTAAACTTTTATTATGAAGTATTTCAGATGGATTATAACTCTAAATGTGAAAGGCAAGCAATAGCCTGACCTGTGGTGGCACAGTGGATAAAGCATCGACCTGGAACACTGAGGTTGCTGGTCTGAAACCCTGGACTTGCCTGGTTAAGGCACATATGGGGAGTTGATGCTTCTTGCTCCTTCCCCCTTCTCTCTCTCTCTAAAATGAATAAATTTTATAAAAAAGGCAAGCAATGAAGCTTCTATTTTTTAAAATTAAATTTATTGGGGTGACACTGGTTAAAATAATTATACAGGTTTCAGGTGCCCAATTCTATAACACAACTTCCTACATGTGCTCATTTTTGTCTCTTTCTGCTATCACCATCCTATGCTAAGATAACTAGCTTTCTATGACCGCTTAGTGTCAAGGCCCAATACCAACCAACTAGAATTTCTGTATCCCTTTCCAAACTTCCAAATTGGTACAGTGTGGGTCAAGTATTGATTCTATTTTTTTTTTTTTTTTTTTGGTGACAGAGTCAGACAGAGGGACAGATAGGGATAGACAGACAGGAAGGGAGAGAGATGAGAAGCATCAATTCTTTGTTGCAGCACCATAGTTGTTCATTGATTGTTTTCTCATGTGTGCCTTGACCAGTGGGCTACAGCAGACTGAGCGACTCCTTGCTTGAGCCAGCAACCTTGGGCTCAAGCTGGCGACCTCGGGGTCTTGAACCTGGGTCCTCCACATCCCAGTCCGATGTTCATTCTACAGCGCCACCGCCTGGTCAGGCAGGTATTGATTCTAGATCCAATAAAATGCCCACAGGAGAAAGGAAAAGTTGATCATAGAGTCATAAGCTACTAAAGTGGAAGTGAATTTGTCCTTTCAGTAAGGGTTTTCATGTGGGCAGTCTAAGGTTTGGACTGCACAGGTGCCCTGAGATAGCTGCATACAGACTCTGCCTACTCTCCAAAGCTCCCAACCCAAAAGACTTTACAGGTGAATTCTAGCAAACCTTTATGGAACACAGAATTCCTATTATTTATACTGTCAGGGGATATAAAAAGGATATAAAGTTAACAATTTATTTTATAAGGCTAATACAACCCCATTAACAAACCTAATAAAATTAACTCCCAAAGCAACACTCAATAAATTACTTACTTTTGAGATACCAAAGTTTATGTATAAATATGCAACATATTCATATGCATTTACATTTTCATATTTTTAAACTATTACCAATAGTATATTTCTTAGGAGTGATAGTGTAAGATACTTTCTTTGTATTGTTTGATTTATAATCATTACATTTTTCATCAGAAAGAATTAACATTTTAAGCACTGAATAGCCTAGAAACAGACCTCAAAATATTAAAATTTTATTGTATGATTAACATTTCAGTGGGGCTACTATTCAATTCATAGTGTCATTCTGGGAAGAAAAGTTAGAGCTCAACAGCAGTATCAATATAAATTCTATATAAAACAAAAAATTTTATGTACAAATAAAAATATAAATGTATTAAAAACATAAACATTTATATTGTCTTTCAGTGGGAAAGGCCCTTTGAAGCTTATCATTAATGATATAAACCACAAATGTTTGAGTATAAAAAGTTTAAAATGTATATATTTTTTAATTTTTTTTAATTTATTTTTTATTTTTTATAGAGACAGAGAGAGAGAGAGATAGGGACAGACAGATAGGAACGGAGAGAGATGAGAAACATCAATCATCAGTTTTTTGTTGCGACACCTTAGTTGTTCATTGATTGCCTTCTCATATGTGCCTTGACCGTGGGGCTACAGCAGACCGAGTAACCCCTTGCTCCAGCCAGCGACCTTGGGTCCAAGCTGGTGAACTTTGCTCAAACCAGATGAGCCCGCGCTCAAGCTGGCAACCTCGGGGTCTCGAACCTGGGTCCTCTGCATCCCAGTCTGACGCTCTATCCACTGCGCCACCACCTGGTCAGGCGTATGTTTTTTTAAAGATCATATTGTCATTCCTTTTTCAGTGTTCTCAGAATTTCCCTATTTTTAATTATCATCTCACAAAGGATTATTTCCAATTACATATACATATCTATTCCAACTTCCCTTTCTAGCTTCAGTCCTTTCTAACCAATTGCACCTGGATATTCTGCTGTTACTCTAACTTTGATACATCTTAAAACAAGCGTATATCATCCTAACCCCCAAACTAACCCCTTCTGACTTTATGTCTCCTTCCCTGGGATCTCAAACTTGGAATCATCATTGTCTCCTCCTTTTCTAAAACCTCCCATATATGTCACCAAATCATTTTTTTGTATTTCCCTTTAATTTCAATCTTTCCTTTCTATTCCCACTATAATCATCTAAACTTATGACTCATTACAAAAAAGTTACACCAAACCCTATAATAAAAACGGTATTTTAGCCTGACCTGTGGTTGGCGCAGTGGATAAAGCGTCGACCTGGAAATGCTGAGGTTGCCGGTTCGAAACCCTGGGCTTGCCTGGTCAAGGCACATATGGGAGTTGATGCTTCCAGCTCCTCCCCCCTTCTCTCTCTCTGTCTCTCCTCTCTCTCTGTCTCTCCCTCTCCTCTCTAAAATGAATAAATAAAAAATAAAAAAAAAGTATTAAAAAAAAAGTAACTACTTATAAAAAAAAAAAACAAAACAAAACAAAAAAAAAAACGGTATTTTAACCACCAAATTAGAATATGACCACCCATTATGTTTTTCTAATGCGTTTTATTTTTAGATTTTTAAAAAAATTATTTATTTTAAAGAGAGGAGAGAGAAAAAGTGGGGGGCAGGGGTAGGGAGGAATGGGAAGCATCAACTCATAGCTGCTTCTTGTATGTGCCTTGACCAGGCAAGCCCGGGGCTCTGAACCAGCTACCTCAGCATTCCAGGTCAACAACAGATCCACGGTGCCACCAGAGATCGGGTCCATTATATGTTAATACCAATAACAGGAACGGCCAGTTCATTCTCTAGCACAGGCGTCCCCAAACTGCGGCCCCCTGAGGCCATTTATCTGGCCCCCAACGCACTTCCAGAAGGGGCACCTCTTTCATTGGTGGTCAGTGAAAGGAGCACTGTATGTAGCGGCCCTCCAACGGACAGTGAACTGGCCCCCTGAGTAAAAAGTTTGGGGACCCCTGCTCTAGCACATATACACTACAGCACAGTAATATAATTTAAATCATCCTATTTACAGTCTTTTCATTCCTGCTGGCCCATATCACTTAAAACAGCAAACAAAACAAAACCAAAAAAACTCCAACAACAACAAAACAGCATCATTAAGATACTTAGTTTGCTGTTATTGCTGTTACTGAGAAGACAGAGCTGGGATTAAATAAAAATGGCAAAAATATCTAGTCAACAGAATTCCATTTACAAAAGAGCATTTTTTTTTCTTTCACCTCTAGGAAACTCTAATATCTAATTAAAACAAATGCAAACCAAATAAAAGTATATAAGAATTAATTTTAAAATGTCAAAATTTAAAAATCTAGTTACATCTTTTACATTACTATAATTATTTTTGCTATTACCGTTATAGAAACTATGCAATCCCGCTATATCCTCTGTAAAACATACAGAGGCCACACTGACTAATGGCCATGACTCATTTAACTTGAGACAAGCAGGCTATTGTTTTCTAATACATCTGATTTCTATTCCAATTAGTGAAAGTTCTAGGTATGTCAAGACTCAGTTGTACTACTCAAACCTGTTTATGCCAGTTGAACTTATTGTAACCACATGATTTAATTAAATCGTTTATACACCAATTATGTGAGTGTAAAAAGAAAGCTGTTTTATTGAAAACTAAGTTGAATGCTTCAAAAAGGCTTGATAAAAGGTGAATCACTAAAAGAGTTTCTAATTATTGTGGATAAAACTTATACTAGATCAGAAGAAAAATACACACTGAAGAAACTCTCCTCATTTATTTCACAAGGGTGTTTAAGGTTGTAATCAACTTTAGAGAAAATGATAGGCAACATCAGGCTATGGGTGTAATTTATGCATGAAAGCCAACATGAAACTTCATCAACAAAATCAGAATATTTATTAATATATTCAATCCACAGGTACATACTGAACACCTACCAGGAGCCAAGTGTTGTTCTAGGGCAGCAGTTCTCAAACTTTTGATCTCAGTACCCTTTACATTTTTTTTTTTTTGAGAGAGAGAGAGACAAAGAGAGAAAAGGAAGGAGAGAGAGAAGCATCAACTCATAGTTCCACTTTGCTTCTCATTTGAGCCCTGATTGGTGCTTGAACCAGCAACTTTGGGGATTGAGCTAGGGCCCTTGGGATAAAGCTGGTGATCCCAGAATTGGTGACTCCATGATGGAGCCAGCTCAAGCCAGCAACCCTGAACTTGAGATGGCAACCCCAGCACTTTACCTACTGTGCCACTGGCTAGGGCAGGACTCTTCTCATTCTTAAAAATTACAGAGTAATCCCAAAGAGCTTTGTCTTACAGGTAATATTTATAATATTTATCAATATGTATGTGATAAATTAAAGCTGAAAAAAATTTGAAACACAAGAATATACCAGCACATATTCCATTAGCAATGATGTGACCACTTACGTAACTTCTGGAAATTAAGACTGTACCCATGTGAGAGAATGACAGTAAGAAAATCAAATAATGTATTAGTGTTATTATGAAAATAGTTTTGACTTTACAGATACCCAGTCTCAGGGACCCATATGTGTCCCTGGACCATCCACTGTCACTGGGCTGAGGAACCAGTAATAAATAATGATGAACCAATAATGAATCAACCTCTCTTATGTAATTTAATGAAGTAAGACAATAAAGAAGTAAATCAATAAATACATAAATTCAGATAGTGATAAATGCCATAAAAAAACAGGAGGGGCAAAAAGAAAGTGAAAAGTAGAGGTGTAGGGAAGGAGTAGGAGTTATTACTCTACATAGGATGGTCAGAAAAGGCCTCTCTGAAAAAGGATGTTGAAGAAATGAGCCCTAAGGTCTGAAGCAACAATGCTCTGGGTAGAGAAACAGAAAATGCAAATACCCTGGAAGTCACTAGAAGATGTTGAGCATAGGAATGAATTAATCTAATTAAGATTTAAAAAATATGACTCTGGGCCTTGGATGGTGGCTCAGTGGATAGAGCATTGGCCTGGCATATGGACATCGTGGGATTGATTCCCAGTCAGGGCACACAGGAAAAGCGACTATCTGCTTCTCCCTCCTCTCCTTATCCCCTTTCTCTCCCTCTTCCCCTCCCACAGCCAGTTGCTTGATTAGTTTGAGCATGACCCCAGGCACTGAGGATGGCTCAGATGATCCAAGTGTGTCAGCCTTAGGTGCTAAACATAGCTTGATATTCCAGCACTGGCCCCAGACAGGGTTGCCGGCTGGATCTTGACTGGGGCACATGTAGGATTCTGCCTCACTATCTCCTCTCCTCTCGCCTAAATGGGAAGGCAGGTATAAAAATGAAAATAGAGAAATTAGGAGGGTATTGCAGTAGTCCTGCAAAAAATGCTGGTGAATTGGACAGCATGATAACAGTGGGAGGGTGAGAGTTGAATGGATATGGAAGTTATTTTGAAAGAAAAGCCATAATAATTGCGGAAGGACTAGACATGAAGTTGTGAGGAAAAAAGAAATGAAGAAAAGATGGCTCCTAGGTTTTTGCAGAGTAATGAGGTGAATGTTGCCACTTATTATGATTTAGAGAAACTACAGGAGTTACAGGAGTGTGGGCAAGAACTAGCTTAAGATGGTTATTTCAAATCTGAGTACAAATCCTGGATATGAGGGTCTGGAACTCAAGACAGAGGTCAGGTCAGGAGATGCACAATATAAAATCATGAGGAATTCATATTGAGTGGGGCACTTGAATTCATGTTAACACAATAAATTAAAATGAATAAAAGTTAAAAAAAATAAAAGCATAAGGAATTCCATCAAGTATATACCTAGATGAAATCACCTAAGAAATAATTGGGATAAAGAAGTGAGCAGGAGAATTTAGAACGGGAATTTTGTCCTACATAAGGCATCACTTGCCTTTTTCAAATAACCAATATATGAGTACTTCACTTTTCATATTAGGTCACTGACTCAAGAATCTCATTCATCAGGAAGTCCTCTAAAATCTTCTGGAATGTCTCCTCTCAAACCACTATCTCCCTCCCTCCACCATGCCCTTCCTCCTCACCACATCCACCACCTCTACTCCTAATCCCTCCACTTCCTCCCCCAGGTTAGTCTCTTCTCTGTCCTCCCGTGATTATCTTTTTTGTGTGTGTGTGTGACAGAGACAGAGAGAGGGACAGATAGAGACAGACAGGAAGGGAGAGAGATGAGAAGCATCAATTCTTCCTTGTGGCACATTAATTGTTGATTGATTGCTTTCTCATATGTGCTTTGACAGGGGTGGGGTGTGGGGGGTGGCATGGGGGGAGCTACAGCAGACCAAGTGAACCCTTGCTCAAGCCGTGACCTTGGACTCAAGACAATGAGCTTTGCTCAAACCAGATGAGCCCGCGCTCAAGCTGGTGACCTCAGGGTTTCAAACCTGGGTCCTCCACGTCCCAGTCCGAAACTCTATCCACTGTACCACTGCCTGGTCAGGCTCCCATGATTATCTTTGCATATTTCTAAAGAGGTCCTTTTTAACATTCTACAGGTATATTCTAATTAGTCCTTCAGTGGTGTAAAGTTTCCTTATGGGCAAGAATCACGACTTTGATCTTTGTATCCTCAATGCCCTGCAAAGTGCCTGGCAGGTAATGGGCACTTAAAAGAATGTTTTCTGAATGAATAAAATGAAGGGAGAGAGAGTTACCTAAGGTCAGTCCTACTTAGCAGGAAAGTAGGGGTTTGAATTTAGGTTTTAGGACAGCCAAATTTTCTAAACTCAATTGTTTGTCATTTAAAGAACTCCACACTGGGGGCCTCACTCTCTGTCTATTTTACTTTTATCTGTCATCTTGTCTTGACTATAATTTTCCCTCAGTCTGTCCAGAACCTATGCATCCAAACTTTTGTCTTACCTCTTCCTCCTCACTAATACCTCAATCACTGCCTTCCTCCCCCATACCAGCCACACATACATTTTCAGTAATACCCTACCAACCTCATTTCTGTCCTTACAGCTACATTAAAACTGCTCTTTCAGGTCACTCAGAGCCTTTGTAACAGTTAAGTATAATTTTCAAAATGATAAAATCATGAGTCTTATACAAATACAAAATGAATATATGGTAAAGATTTTATCTAAAAATGAATAAAGAAACCAGTAAAATGTTAAAATTGTTTCAAGTAAGAATCTGACTTACAGAGATATATAGTGGCCATTCTAAAAATTCATTTGCATGGCATGAAAAAGAATAATTTGTATCAGCAGGAAACATTTGTTCTGTTAATCTGTTTTCGACACCTTAACTTTGATCTCTTTTTACAGAGTTGTAAAACAGTCTAGTCCAGTGGTCCCCAACCCCCGGGTCGCGGATCGGTACTGGTCTGCAGAGAAAGAATAAATAACTTACATTATTTCCATTTTATTTATATTTAAGTCTGAACGATGTTTTATTTTTAAAAAATGACCAGATTCTCTCTGTTACATCCATCTAAGACTCACTCCTGATGCTTGTCTCGGTCACGTGATACGTTGCTGCTAAAATTAAACCTATAAACTAGCAAAATGAGTGAAAAACAAAATTCCATCATAAGTTTTTTTGCGAAGTGGAAAAAGGCCAGTGAGGAGAGAGAAGAAGAACCTACGACCTTGAAGAAAAAGAAGGCTTCATTTAACAGACAATACCAGGAGTCCTACTTGAAGTATGGATTTATTGCAACTGGTGATTCTTGCGCACCAAGGCCGCTCTGCATAATATGTGGCGATCGGCTAAGTAATGAGGCAACGAAGCCTTCAAAACTGCTTCGCCAGTTGGAGACCAAGCACCCTACTTTAAAAGACAAGCCTTCTGAGTATTTCGAAAGAAAAAAGTATGAACAAGAAGGACAGAAACAATTACTGGTGGCCACTACATCAATAAATGCGAGTGCACTGAAAGTATCATAATTGGTGGCTAATCGTATTGCTAAGGCTAAGAAGCCATGCACCATTGGTGAAGAATTGATCCTTCCAGCCACTAAAGACATTTGTCGTGAACTTCTAGAAGCTGCAGTTAAAAAGATAGCACAGATACGCTTTCGGCTACCACCGTCACATGGTGCATTGAGGAAATAGCAGAGGACATTGAATCACAACTGTTGGAAAGGATTAAAAAATCACTGTGGTATGCTCTCCAGGTTGACGAATCTATAGATATTGACAACAAGGCAATGCTACTTGTTTACATGTGTTATCTTTATCAAGAGGATGTGCATGAGGATATGTTATCATTGCCAACCAAAACCACAGCCGCAGAACTATTTAAATCGCTGGATGACTCTATATAACAGGAAAACTGAAATGGTCTTTTTGTGTTGGCATATGCATAGATGGAGCTGCTGCCATGACTGGAAGGATGTCTGGTTTAACTACTTGGATTAAGGAGGATGCACCTGAATGCGAGTCTACACATTGTGTCATTCACAGGGAAATGCTGGCTAGCCGAAATATACCACCGGAACTTAACAGCGTATTGAATGATGTTGTTAAAGTTATTAACCACATCAAAGCACACACCCTTCACTCGCGCCTGTTCAAGCAGCTTTGTGAGGAAATGAACGCAGAGCACAGACACCTTCTCTTATACACAGAAATAAGATGGTTATCCCGAGGGAGGTCCCTGGCCAGAGTGTTTGAATTACGAGAGCCGCAGAGATTTCTCTCAGAAAAAAAGTCACTGCTAGTAGCACATTTCGGTGACAAGGAATGGGTCGCAAAACTCACTTACTTGTGCGACATATTTAACCTCTTCAATGAACTCAATTGGTCACTTCAGGGGAAAATGACAACTGTCTTCAAGTTGGCAGATAAAGTAGCTGCATTTAAAGCCAAATTGGATTTGTGGGGACATGTGAACAGGGGTATATTTGACATGTTTCAAACATTTGTGGGAATTTTGGAAGAGACTGACCCCAAGCCTTCATTTTCCCAGCTGGTGCAAGATCACCTGTGTCTGCTTTTAAAAGAGTTTGAACACTACTTCCCAACCACAAAAGATCCACGAATTGTCAAGGAATGGATCCGCGATCCATTTGTCAACAAACCAGGTGAATCCAGCATGTCTATGCAAGAAGAAGATCAACTACTGGAGATTGCAAATGACGGCGGCCTTAAAATGTTCTGGATTAAAGTCATGGCAGAATACCCCGGGATCGCCACAAAAGCACTAAAAACCCTGTTGCCATTTCCGACATCCTATTTGTGTGAAGCGGGATTTTCTGCAGTGACAGCAACCAAAACAAAATTACGGAATAGACTGGACATAAGCAACACACTTCGGATGTCATTGTCTCCCATTACCCCTAGATGGGACCCTCTCGTTGCAGAGAAACAAGCTCAGGGCTCCCACTGATATAGCATTACGGTTGTTGAGAGATAGGCTACTCTCATTCTATATAAACATTATAATAAATAACTCAACTTATAATATTCATAACAATGGTGAGTTGTATTTTTCATGCACTTTATATTTGTTTTTGTGTTGTATCTTATTTTTAAGGCATGTTTAAACGTTACCATAGCGACTAGAAAGTGTTTGGAGGCAGAGAGGATGTTACTCATGTTATGTTGTTGGTGCTATGTTAAGAGGACGCTTCTAATAAAGTTGCATACGAGTACACAGTAGATTCATGTTTATTTTTATTGTCGTAGGTTCATGATTGGTAGCGAGCCTGAACCTATCATAGTACATATTGATGTCATACATGAAACATTGTCAGAATAACAAATTTATATACAGCCTGAATAATGAGGACATGCTCGTTCCTCCTTTAACTTAGCCCAATAAATATTGAAAGTTCAACAGTTATATTTAAAAATACCACAGTTTTTACACTGGTAGCATAATTTTGTTTTGTGCATTTATCAGTCCCACTCTAAAGCCCGGTCTGTGAAAATATTTTCTGACATTAAACTGGTCTGTGGCCCAAAAAAGGTTGGGGACCACTGGTCTAGTCCATTAAGGACAAAATTGCATATCCCTTAATTAGGATAACATAATTTCTTGAGGGTCCAATGCACAGGATTCAAGATTCATAGTAGTTTATTCTGCCTGTTTCTAAGTCTCTGATTTAAGACTGGGGAACAAAATATTTGTTGCATCCACAAAAACATTTGTTCTTACCTAATTCGAGCGTGCTGATCTCAAATCTGACATTAGTTTTTCTCTGTAAGCTACAATTTTTTTTTGCAATTCAAGATTTTAGGTTTTCATCTTATTGTAAAATTTTCAACATTTAGTTTAACATAATGAAGTAGAATGTCTTCTTGGGCATCATCTTTGTGAAAATATAATAATTTATATAATGCAGTAAATACACTAATACACTAAAAGATATGATTACATCAGAATTTGTCTACAATTTTGAAATAGAACATATTAAAACTTATTTTAATCATAAAATTTACGCAAAACTTATTTAAATTCTATTCAGGTAAAAATTTGCATCTGTGGCTCTTGCGTTTGTGTACTTGTTGAGGACAATCTCGTTTGATGCTCTAGCAGTAGTCTGCTCATCACTAACAGCTCCAAAATTTTCAGGAAACTTATCAAGGTGACTGTTCAGGAAGTGAATCTTAACGCTCATGTTTTGCATCCAATGTCCCGGAAAGCCAACAGCATCCTTTGAACCAGAAGTTCCTAGTTTTCTGCTTTTTTGTTGCCAAGGAAGTTCTTTGTAACTGCCACAAAAGACTACAATGCTGCTTCCTCCTCCTTAATCATCTTCCTAGCAAATTCTTCGTCACATATGAGGGTTCAAATTTGAGGTCCATCAAATATACCTGCTTTTATCTTCTTGAAAGACAAGGCAGGAAAAGCAGAAATAATATGTTGAAAGCATTCACTTTCTCTATTCAAAGCCTGAACAAACGGCTTCATTAAGCCAAGTTAGATGTGAAGTGGGGGAAAAATGATTCTGTCTCGATTAACTGCAGGTTCATTCACAATATTTTGCATCCCTACTTCCAGAGCTTCACGTTTCAGCCACTCCTTCTGTGTCCAGTGTTTCTCCCGAGCTCGGCTGTCCCACAAACACAGAAAGCAAGGATACTTCGTGAAACCTCTCTGTTGTCCTAGCAGGAAATTTATCATTTTAAGATCCACACAAATGATCCAGTTATGCTCCTCATACTTCAGAGAGTCGAGGACAATTTTTATGTCATTCTTACTAAGTCATTCAATTCAGGTTGGCTAAACTGCTGTGGGGTTAATGACTGCTTGGCATCAGAAGAAGACCCTTCAGATTCTACAATCATTTCCTCATGCATCTTATCAAAATACACTTGATCACCATGTTCACTTTCTTCATCCTTAAAAGAAATAAAACCATTGAAAACTGGAACCGGGACTGTCTCAGAGTGTGGGATAGGTCATATTGCTGAAGGAATATTAGGATATGTGATCATATGCCGTTTTTCCTTGCCGATGCCCTTTGTATGGACCAGACAGAAATAACAGTCACTGCTGTGGTCCTTAGGTTCACACCAAACCATGGGAATACCAAAAGGCATTCCTTTGCATTTTCCTTTTGTCCAGTCATGAAGCATTTTCTCACAATTATGACACACAATATGAGGAGCCCAATTCTTGTCTTGATTGCCAAGGGGAACTTGAAAATAGGCAATATATGCACGTGTCACAAATGATGAAATACTGCGCCTTTGATGTTGAAGTGTATAACAGCCATATATATAACAGAAGGTGTCAGGACTATTCTTACACTTAGGCCTACTCGAAGAAGCCATGATTCAATCTAAAACAAAACAAGAGGTTGCTTTTTGTTTTCAAGAGGGTGTTTTTATCAGATAATAATTTTTTACATTTAAAAACAACTACAATTATATAAAAGCGATGTTTGTAAAACATTAATTGCCTTGTGGTTATGTTCAATCCAAGAGTCGTTGCCCTTTAACTCCAATTTAAAAACCAATGCATGCCATTAACTGTAACAAAAAGAAATTAAAATTGCATAAAAACTAGAGCATGCACCAAAAAACGGATTTCAGATTTGGAATCAGCGATGCAGAAATATATAGAAACAGTTCTAAAACCTCATGCAACAGAAAATGAAAAAAAATTGTTCCCCAGTGTAATTTTTCCTTCACAACTGTCAAAACTCAATCTACTTAACCTGCCTTCTCTAGCCCAATGAAGAAAAAACTCTTGCCACCTTTGGTTTCCATGATACAACACTCTCCTGGCTCCTCTTCTACCTCTGATTCTCTTCAGTCTTTCTCCAGTTCCTTTCATCTTAAATATAGTATTCTGGTCCTGGGTGGGTAGCTCAGGTAGTTATACTGTTGTCCCAATAGGCCAAGGTTGTGAGTTCAGTCCACAGTCAGGGGACATACAAGAATCAACCAATGAATGCATAAATAAGTGAAACAACAAATCAACATCTCTGTCTCTTTCACTTACCCCCTTCCTCTCTCTCTCTCTAAAAAAAAAAAATCAATAATTTAAACATAGTATTCACCAAGGTTTTGATGGATCTTATCCTATGCAATACTGTCAATCATGTTTCACCTTCTAATTACATAGGAATTATTCCCCTATCCATAGCTCTAATGTCTATAATCCCCTAAATTGAACTCCTATTTTATCCATTTCCCATGTTGATATCTTAGCAGTATCTCATTTCATCAATGACCTAAAAGAAACATACTCATTTCCTCATCTATATATGGTCTATTCCTATGTTCTCTAACTTAGTTCATGAATAATTGTCAAAGAGACACAAAGCATGAGAATCGTATATTCTCTCTCCCTCACACCCTCCTCTATGAAATTACCTTGTCCAGTCAGTCATATAAAGTGTTCATTGTACCTCTACAATCACTCTCTTGCATCTTCCTCTTCCTTATAACCTTTTCCCTAATTCAAGCCTGTATTATCTTTCAACTGAACTGTTGATGAAGCCTCCACACTATTATTTCTTTCTTATATCATTCTTTTAGTTGTCCAAGTTATATATCATCAACCAGGGATGAAAGCTTTTCTGGCTTGGTCCCATTTTCTGATCTGAGTTCTTATATAATAGGCATCTGTTGTTTTAGGTAGGACATCCACCTACTTCCTACTCATTCTACTTTAGTTACTTCAGTCCAGGAGAGCTGATTCCATTCATAAGGCATATATAGTAATTTCAGCTCAGACAAACAGAGGTACACAATAATTGGTTCAGAAATTGGCCCAAATGGAGTCACTGGAGTGCCACAGGCCTTTGCTGAGACTTCCGAAGCTGAGGTTTATGCTTTTTGTTTGTTTGTTTGTTTTGTATTTTTCTGAAGCTGCAAATGGGGAGAGACAGTCAGACAGACTCCCGCATGCGCCTGACCGGGATCCACCCGGCACGCCCACCAGGGGGGACGCTCTGCCCACCAGGGGGCGATGCTCTGGGGAGAGACAGTCAGACAGACTCCCGCATGCGCCCGACCGGGATCCACCTGGCACGCCCACCAGGGGGCGATGCTCTGCCCCTCTGAGGCGTTGCTCTGTTGCGACCAGAGCCACTCTAGCGCCTGGGGCAGAGGCCAAGGAGCCATTCCCAGCGCCCGGGCCATCTTTGCTCCAATGGAGCCTCAGCTGCAGGAGGGGAAGAGAGAGACAGAGAGGAAGGAGAGGGGGAGGGGTGGAGAAGCAGATGGGCGCTTCTCCTGTGTGCCCTGGCTGGGAATCGAACCCGGGACTTCTGCACGCCCCCCCCCCCCCCGACGCTCTACCACTGAGCCAAATGGTCAGGGCCTGAGGCTTATGCTTTTTAAGTGCTATTGTTATTGCTATATTTTACCACCAGAGGACAGCCTGTCTGAAAAGCCAATTCAGTATAAGTGAAGTTTGGAGATGCAAAGAGAGAAATTTGGTCCTGGAGATTGTCTTCTAGCATCAACCCAGGTCTGAAACCAGTTTCCCTTGGATTGTTCAATTACACCTGCAAATCAACTCTCTCTGCTTCAGCCTGTTTGAGTCAGGCACCTGTCTACAGTACTAAACCAAAATAATACTAACAATACCTCCTATTTTTCATCCCAGTATGATTCAGTCATACCAGCCTCTTCATCAGTATCAGGATACTCTGCCTTCCCTCATGTTATTCCCTCAGTCTGGAATTCCCTTCCCTCCAGTCTCTGTTTATTAAGATCTATCTCATACTTCAAGGTTCAGCTCAAATGCCTCAGTGAAGCAGTCTTCCAAGGCTGGAAAAAGAAGCAGAGGACCAAACTACACAGGGATTTTAAACCACACCCTATGGCTTTCTGAACTTTAATCTAAGGGTAAGGAAATGTCACTGAGGATTTTAAAGAATAAAGGACATGATCATATTTGCAATTTTAAAAGGTCACTCCAGTTGCTATATAGAGAATGAATTAAAGAAGGGAAAGGGGAGAGAAGTAATCTAAGCAAAATGGATGGTGGTAGAAGGATGCATTTTTGTGATTATTTTATTTCTGAATAAATTCTTTTTACTGTGAACTCCCCAACGACAGAGAAATTATGTATTGCTTGCCATTTTAACCACAGAAATTAGAAAAGTGACTGGCACACAGTAGAGACTCAAATATATATTTGTTAAATAAATGAATATATAATTAACAACCTAATCTGCAAATTATTTGAGCAACTGGGCAAATGGTAGTATTATTTATGAAAATGGGAAACACAGAAACACGCAGTTTAGGTTTCTTGTTTATATTTGAGAGGTAGAGGGAAAGATGAATTGTTTTTGAAACAAGTTGAGTTTAAGGTAGTAATATAATACATTCAAATAGGCAGGGAATCTATATCTATGGATCAGGAGATATGTGATGAAGATATTGATTTGTGAATTCTGGGCATATATATAGATGATAACTGACTTCACAAAGAGAGAGGAGACTGCCTAGGAATGATGTAAAATGAAAGTGGAGATATCATAGACTTCAGAGGCATTTATGAGTTGTACAGAAAAAGAGATGTCAAGGAAGAACATTAATAATTCTGGCAGAAAAACAACCATAGAAGGGTCCTCCAATCAAAGCAGAACAAAGAAAAGGAAGGTGTGGTCAAGTGTATAGTAAAAAATCAAGGATTAAAAAGTTTACAAGTATCTTTTGATGAAAACAGTTTTGGATGAATAGGTACTGGGTGGAATGACACTAGTCTGGAGTGAGTTCAAGGGTGAGAAGAAGATAAAGAAATGAAGTCAACCTGTATTAGACATTTTGTTCATGAAGTCTGGCTACAAAGGAACAAAGGAAATAAGAAACATAGTTGCAGGCGAGGAACATAGTCAAGGGTAGTCTTTGCTCCTCTGTTGGTTTTTCTGTTTGTTTAAACAGAACTTGGACCTAATCATGTTTAAATGTTGACTAGAAGCAAACTAAAAAGAGACTAAAGTAAAAGTGAAAGAATAAATAATCAAAAATAAAGTTCATAATATATACATATGTTGGAACTTGTTCATCTTAAATACAGTATATTTAATTTGTTTTTATCACTTAAACCTCACAAAGTCTGGACAAATATGAGCAAAGTTTTAAAAATGGGATATAGACAAATAGATTGGCTTTGAATAAAAGAACCAATTATCTCTTCTACAGAAATCAAGCAATAGAAGGAAAGAATGAATAAATATGTAGGTATAATTATAAATAGATTTGGTTACTGAAAATTAAGATTCTACATGTGATAGCAATTCACCATGTAATAAACATGTTGAAGTTTAAATATTAAAAATAATCTGTTCATTGAAAATTATTTTTCTGAATTATGAGTTTAAGACATACATTACCATCTAAATGAAATAAAGTAACTGCCCCACTCTTATACCCCAGACTTACAAAGGGAATTTGAAAGATATTTATCAAATGCCTTCTCTGTACAAGACACAATGCTAGACATTGTACAGAATACAAAAGAGGGCTCTTTCCCCAGATATCTGCATCGCTTCTTTCCTCCCTTCCTTTAGATCACAGGTAGTCAACCTTTTTTTTTTATAATTATTTTTATTTATTTTATTTTTATTTTTTTACAGAGACAGAGAGAGAGAGAGTCAGAGTGGGGGATAGACAGGGATAGACAGACAGACAGGAACGGAGAGATGAGAAGCATCAATCATTAGCTTTTCGTTGTGCATTGCGACACCTTAGTTGTTCATTGATTGCTTTCTCGTATGTGCCTTGACCGTGGGCCTTCAGCAGACCGAGTAACCCCTTGCTGGAGCCAGCGACCTTGGGTCCAAGCTGGTGAGCTTTTTGCTCAAGCCAGATGAGCCCGCGTTCAAACTGGCAACCTTGGGGTCTCGAACCTGGGTCTTCTGCATCCCAGTCTGAAGCTCTATCCACTGCGCCACTGCCTGGTCAGGCAACCTTTTTATACCTACCACTCACTTTTGTATCTCTGTTAGTAGTAAAATTTTCTAATCGCCCACCGGTTTCACAGTAATGGTGACTTATAAAGTAGGGAAGTAACTTTACTTTATAAAATTTATAAAGCAGAGTTACAGCAAGTTAAAGCATATAATAATAATTACTGACCAAGTACTTTATGTCGGATTTTCGCTAAGTTTGGCAGAATAAATCTTTATAAAACAACTTACTCTAGTTAAATCTATCTTTTTATTTATACTTTGGTTGCTCCGCTACCACCCACCATGAAAGCTGGAACTCCCACTAGTGGGTGGTGGGGACCAGGTTGACTACCCCTGCTTTAGATCTTTGTTCTTTTTTTTAAAACAGAGACAGAGAGGCCTGACCTGTGGTGGAGCAGTGGATGGGGCGTCGACCTGGAAATGCTGGGGTCGCTGGTTCGAAGCCCTGGGCTTGCCTGGTCAAGGCACATGTGGGAGTTGATGCTTCCAGCTCCTCCCCCCTTCTCTCTCTGTCTCTCCCTCTCCTCTCTAAAAAGTGAATAAAAAATAAATAAAAAAACTTTATAAAAAAAAAAAACAGAGACAGAGAGAGGGATAGATAGGGACAGACAGACAGGGATGGAGAGAGATGAGAAGCATCAATCATCAGTTTTTCATTGCGACATCTTAGTTGTTCATTGATTGCTTTCTCATAGGTGCCTTGACCATGGGCCTTCAGCAGACTGAGTAACCCCTTGCTCGAGCCAGTGACCTTGGGTCCAAGCTGGTGAGCTTTGCTCAAACCAGATGAGCCCATGCTCAAGTTGGTGACCTTGGGATCTCGAACCTGGGTCCTCCGCATCCCAGTCCGATGCTCCATCCACTGCACCACCACCTGGTCAGGCAGATCTTTATTCTTACATTCTGCTTTATTTTTCTCCATCACACTTACCACCACCTGACATATCATATTTGCTTTATTGTCTTTTTCTCCTCCTAGACTAGAAGCTCCTCAAGGGCAAGGACTATTTCTGTTTTATTCATTGTTGTATCCCCAGTACCAAAAATAGTGCCTGCCATGAACAGGAATACAAAATAAGTTTTTAATTTAATAATATGGTACCTTCTTTTCAGAAAGGAGAGGTGCAATCTGTCAAATGGGAAGAAATGAATATATGAGAACTATGTCAATGTTTACAAATGAAAAGAGTAAATACTAAGGGTGATGTGAGAAGCAATATCAAAAAATAGTTTAAGAGTTCACAAGGGTTAATTATCCCAGACAAGGTGATAAAGAAAGGTATCATGGAAAAGGTGGCATTTGGATTAGGCCTTAAAGAGGTGAGATTTGTGTGTGTGTGTGTGTGTGTACAATTCAACAGTTCTTAGCATATTCACAGAATTGTGCAACCTGCTCGGACATTTTCATCACCTCAAATAGAAACCCTGTGTTCCTTAGCTACCAGCTCCCAATTCCACCAACCCTCCAAACTCAAAGAGGGTACTAATTTACTATTTTGTCTCTACATAATATGTGGGGTTTTGCGACTGGCTTCTTCACTGAGCATGTTTTCAAGATTCAATTCGGCCCTGGCCGGTTGGCTCAGTGGTAGAGCGTCGGCCTGGCATGCAAAAGTCCCGGGTTCAATTCCCAGTCAGGGCACACAGGAGAAGTGCCCATCTGCTTCTCCACCCCTCCCCCTCTCCTTCCTCTCTGTCTCTCTCTTCCCCTCCCGCAGCGAGGCTCCATTGGAGCAAAGATGGCCCGGGCACTGGGGATGGCTCTGTGGCCTCTGCCCCAGGCGCTAGAGTGGCTCTGGTCGCAACAGAGCGAGGCCCGGAGGGGCAGAGCATCGCCCCCTGGTGGGCAGAGCTTCACCCCCTGGTGGGTGTGCCGGGTGGATCCCGGTAGGGCGCATGTGGGAGTCTGTCTGACTGTCTCTCCCCGTTTCCAGCTTCAGAAAAATACAAAAAACAAAAAAAAAAGATTCAATTCATGTTGTAGCACGTACTAGTACTTTATTTATTTATTTATAGCACACCCACAAGGGGAGGGGAGGGATTGAGATGAGAAGCATCAACTTGTAGTTGTGTAGTTGTTCACTGATTGCTTCTCATGTGTGCCTTGATGGGGTGGGGGTGCACGGGTGGCATCAGGCTAGGCAGTAACACTGCACTAAAGCTGGAGAGCCTGTGCTTAAGCCAATGACCTTAGGGCTTCAAACCTGGGACCTCAGTGTCCCAGGTTGATGTTCTATCCACTGTGCCACCAACGGTCAGACATACCAGTACATCTATAATTGAATAATATTCCATTTTATGAATATGTCATATTTTGTTTAGCCATTCATCAGTACATAAACATTTGGGTTATTTCCACCTTTTGGATATTATGACTAATAAATTATGAATAATTCTATCAACACTTGTATATATGTTTTTTTGTGTGTGATGTAATTTCAATAAGAGATAAGGGAAGGAAAATATTGAAATATTTTAAATCATTCAATCTCAAAAGTGACAAATTCAAGATTAAGTTTTCATTGGTCTGAGATCAAACGAGGCAAAGTGACAAATCTTGACAGTAATCTATAAAGCTCTAGTCGGATGGCCCTGTCACTTCTCTGATCTCATCTACTTTCCCTCTCACCTATATTGCTTCAGTCCTATTGGTTTTATCTGCAGTTTCTTCCAAAGGTTAAGGACAGTTCTACCTTAGGACCTTTCCCCTGCTCCCACTGCCTGGACCGCTTCTCCCCTGGGGAACACGTCTCCCCTAGACAGCTGCAATTTATACTTGCTTCATCTCCATCTCTTTGTTCGTTGCCACCTTCTCAGAGTTTTCCCCAGTCACATTTAAAATGGTACCTCTCATCCTGATCTCTTGCACTGTTTCTCCCCTTTTTCTGCTCTTTATTTCTCTACAGCATTTCTCACCATCAAATAATATATTTTACTTTCTGAAGCATATGCTGGAAAAGGACAAGAATTTTTTTGTTTTATTCACTGCTGTAGCTTTGATGTTGCAATTATCTGATCATCGAACACTTTTATTTCCACCAGGGGGCCTACCAATCGTGCAGTCCGGTATTTCAGGAAAAGATCACCAGGCCTCTCTAAGGTCTCTCCCAGTACTCGGATCCCTAGAAGGACTAGACTTTGCCTAGAAAGAAAAGCTGTGCTTTGTCCAGTCAACCACAAGGAGGAGTCGAGAGGAAGAGCTGAGCAGAGAGAAACCAGAAAATGGCATTTCCCTTGCTTTTCCTTCGTCAGCCTCAAGGTGGACAAAAAACTGGGTTTGGAGACGACGGTACTGAATGATTTTCTCCCTACTATGATTTATCGGGACACAAACGTAAACGTGGAAAGCCGCAATCCTTTCGAAGGCCACTAAGGGGCCAAAGAAATCAACCCACGGGCCACTGAGAAATGGGAAGGTTTCTTTAACTCTATCACTAAGAGTTCCCATTAGTGCCGAGGCACGTAACTCACACGCGGGGACCAAGGTGTTCCAGGTGGCCAGCACTCTCTGGCCAGAGAACTATTCAGTCTCTTCTACTTCATACTCAAAGCAGCCACAATTCTTAAAACAGCATAAGCAAGGCGGTCCCAGGTGGAAGTTCTCAGACTGGGCCGATCGCGCGTCAAGTCCTGATGCATTTAACACCGAGATCAATTCCCCCCGGGGTGTTGACTCACCGCCACCTGTTGATGCCCACATTGGAGGAGCCCGCGAACCAAGGGTCGAGGATGTAGACGCAGCGGATGGTGTCGGCGCCCTGGATGCACTCCTTCAGGGCGGGGTTGTCGTGAAGCCGGAGCCCCTTGCGGAACCAGTGCACCGCGTTCACCCCCATCCCGGGCCGCGGCGGGCCGCCGCCGAGTTACTCCACCGAGAAATTCAAGGCACGAGCGTCCGGCTCATAACCGACACCTCGGCTGCCAGGAGAATCGCCGCACCCAAGGAATGAAAGGACAGGGCGACCGGGGCGGGGGTGCGGGGGAGGAAAAAATGAGTCCGAGGACGGGACCCGAGAGGGAGAGGGCGCTGGAGGCGCAGCTGGAAGCTGAATGGAGGTTGCCCAGTCGGCAGAGTCCGGGTGTGACGGCCTTTACGAGCCGGCGCCCGCCGCAACCGCCTGGACGGCACGCATAACTTTGAGGACCTCGGACCCCCGGAAGGCGAACAAGTTCCAGGAGCTCGAGTTGCCACGACAGCCCAAGCCGGCACCCGCGGCCCCAGGAGGTTCGTCACGGAAACCTCGCCCCACCGAGGCGGCCCTTGAGGAAAAGAGGCCCGCCCGAGAGGAGCCACCGATGGGGAAAAGCAGGGATTCAGCCGCTGTCGGCCACGCTGTTTCTCGGCCCAGAGACAGCAGTGAGGACCGATCTCGGAGGCGCTGATCGAGGCCGCTGGACGGTTGCCGGCCGGTGACCCGTCCCGAGATGGCCCGGTGATTCCACCACCCTCGCCGCGTCAGCGGCCTACGCCCCGCCCCTGGCCCCTCATTGGAAGGCGCGCTCCCCACGTGACCACCGGCACCTCACGTTTCTGAAGTGTGTTTACTACAGCGTTTCGGACTGGGGAATGTGCTTGCGCTTCAGTCGCTTCTAGGGGGCCGCAGCCCTTCGATCTCCAAACCGGCGATCCTCACCCAGATACTGGACTATCTGCGTCCCTTTTCTCTGCTGGCTGGTCGCGGTTGCCAGAGGCGCGCCGGTGATCACAGGACCCACGTGAGGGAAGGTTTAGCCTCGCCTCCCGGGGGCCATGAGCATCTACCATTGGCTGAGGCTCGCTTAGACCCGGATGAGCACGGGGATGCGGGGAGCTCGCGGGTGCGCGGTCTGCTCCAGAAGGCGCGCGTGCGCTTTAGCAGCATTCCAGGGGGAAGTAGGGCGGGGCCGGCGAGCGGGAGCGCGCTTGGGGTATTTAGCTGCCGGGGTTAGGAAATACCCAGAATCGGCTTTGTTCCCTCTGAGAGGTAGCGAGGGGGCCCAGCTTGTAGTGGGGGCTAGAAGGGCTGGACAGAGGAGAGTAGGAGGGTCCACGTCCACTTTGATCCACGTGTTTCAGTCCAGCTTTGTGCAAAGAATCCTACTTTGGGGTGTGCGCGCCATTCATCTGGACATCGCAATGCTGTACTCTTTTACTGTTTCTAGAGAAGATGGGTAGTTGGCAGGGTGGATGCCAATAAGGTGACCAATCATGCTCCTTTAGGGAAGGCAGTCCTTTTGAAAGTCCCTCCCTTGAAAAGAGTCCTCCTACATGTCCTCCTTTTTGATATTGGAAGACTAATCTCTAAATGTCCGTATTCTATCGATGCAGTCGATCCATTGTGTGTGATGTGAGGTATTTGTATCTAAATGAGTACTTTTTTCTAATAATTATTATTAAAAATTAATAGGCATGTAAGCATAATTATAATATAAAATATTAAAAATGTTTTTATTATGCATTTATTATATTATAGTGTATTGTTGCAATGAATAAAATGTTTCTTTTAATTATGATACTGTTTTCTTCAATTTATTTTTGTCCTTTTCATTGTAAAAAAGTTGGTCACCTTAATGCCAAGCATTCCTGGACTTCTTGTAATTTCTTAATACTAGCAATATATCAACATTATGTCAGCCCTGATCTCTTATATTTAGTGTGGCCTTTGCCTACCTTTCCAAGGACAATGAACTGCAGGCCATGCTGTTCCTTATTCAGTCTTTGTATTGGTTTGTTTCTTCGTTCGTTCAACAGTTAATGAATGAAACAGACACTGTTCAAAGTGCTGGAGATACAGGAGAGATGGATATAGGCTAAAATCTAAGCCCGACGTGGAGTTTACAGTCTGTATCTCTTAACTTTTACTCTATGTTTTTCCTCTATAAAATACTCTTTGGAATCTGTTGCTCACTACAACCATTACCCTACCTAGTATATTTATTTCTACACATTCTTTTAGACTCAGATGAAGTGCAACCTAAGTTGTGAAAATACTCCTGCGCCCCACTCCCCTGCAGATTTAGGTTCTCCCCAGTCCCCTGGCATCTTATCAGACCATGCTATTGTGAAGACTGAATGAAAAGAGCCTACTTTTAACACCTAGCTCAAAATAGGTGCTCAATAATTGTACTTGTTACTATAATAATGTGTCTCTAATTCCCTCTAACGTGTCCTTAAGGACGGGCTCCATCCAGTTCAGTTTTTCTTTTCATAAATGCCCACCCAGTACAGAATCTGATACATAAGCATTCAAGTGTTTATTCAATGACTGAATTAGTGAATGCTGTTTGCCACCAGTGTTTGGCGGGGTTAGAAGGAGGAAGGATATGGCAGTTGCTACTGGTTGAATTGTGTCCTAAAATTATAGAAACTCTAGTACCTGTGGATATGGCCTTATTTTGAGAATAAGATCAAGTTAAGATGAAGTCATTAGGGTGAACCCTAATCCAATGTGACTGAAGTCCTTATAAAAAGGGGAAATTTGCACACAGATCCACATACAAGGAGAATGCCATGTGAAGATTGGAGTTATGCTGTGTGTGGGGGTGATGAGTTCAGAGCTAGTCACCCCAAGATGTGTCTCAGTGGCATGCAGATTATTTTGAACTAAAAGGCAGCAGACCTTGCAAGCTCAAGAGAAACTTCTGCATCCTATCTTTATTACCTAGAAGAATTTAAATCAGGAGTCTGGCCTATGAAGAGTTATCACCAGAAATGACTTTTTAAGTATCTCTATGTCAAGACAAACTAATTACTTAACATGTGCTCTCCCTACAGTGACCTTCTGAAGCCCTAAGGTGCTTTGCCTCATCCCTTACTCAGAATGTTTTATGTAATCATGTTCCTTGTCTGTCTCTGAACCTCTCGTGCACATGGGGGTTTCTGACTCACTCAGGTATGTGGAATTCCCATACATATGTATGTATTAAATTTGGTTAACCTGTCTCATGTCTATTTGATTATTAGACCAGCAAAAAGAACCTTGATGGTAGAGGAACATATTTTCTTCCCCTACAGGTACACCAAGACAGGGACCTATGTACTGGAAGCTAAGAGAGCAGCCTGGAACAGATCCTTCCCTAATGCCTTCAGATGGAGGGAGGATGGCCTTGACAACATTTGATTTCAAACTTCTGGCCTCCTGGCTGTGAGTCGATAAATTCCTATTGAAAGCCACTCATTTTGTGGTATTTTGTAACCAGCAAACTAATAACAGTAATATAAATTGAACCATCACGTGAGCAAATATGTCACGTAATATTCCCTACCCTTGCTTCTGTTGCCACACAAAGGGCATAGGATGCTTTCTTTGGCTTCCTAAGAACATTTAAATTTATATCTATAAAAACTCTGTTCACTGTAAAGTATTAAACAAATAGTTATTTTTATCAATGGGGATGAGCCTTGGGTAATTACCTCTCTGAGGGTTCTGTCACCCATGCAGAGGGTGCTGCAGACAGAGCTGTGCTCTCACTTGAATTGCCTCCTACTCCAGGGCCTAGTGCACTTTTAAAAATAGTGTTTTGTGGCTAATTTTAGGCAATTTAAAAGTAAGCAGATTGTGTCTAAAGACATAAGAATTGTTTTAAGACATCCAAATGGAGGAGTGGGAGGGCGGAGGAAGAGAATATTAATTTGTGTAGGGTTGACTTATGTTTGCCGATTGTTCATTCATTAAAGATGAATATTTTTTTTAACAGACAGCTGTATGTGGGTGGGTGTGTAACTTTCATTTACACATAAAAGTACTGATCTATTATAAAAGTGTCAGTGTTGTCAACTGTGCATTTCTCAAAGACTGAATGGTTTTTTTAAAATCTCATATAGATGGCTACTTTATTAATGTATTTGTTATGGGGAAGGAGTAACCACTTAATAATAGATATGATTTATTGAGCACCTACTGTGTGCCAGGTACTTTACGTGTGTTATTGTTAACCCTCATAATAATCTTTTGAGGCGGCTTATTATTATTTAATAATAATTTACGCCCACTTTGCTGAAGATACTAAAGCTCAGAAATAGAAATAAATAGTAAAACTAGTTGAAAAACCAAGACGATGTTTGAGTCTATCCCTCACTGACACCACGATTCCCCTATCTTTTCAGAGAAAGTATTTATGTATAAAGGGAAAGAGATGGAGCTCATTGTCCAGAATCTTGGGAAATTCTGCTTGGCTCCAACATCCTGGTGGCAGAAAGAGTGGACCTGAGTTAGATCTCAACTTGCTATTGATTAGTTCAGTGACTTTCAAACATTTTTATCTTGTGGCACACATAAACTACTCAAATTCTTCAGCACACCAAAAAATATTTTTTTTGCTGATATGACTAAAAAAATAGGTATAATTTTTTTTTGTGTGTGTGACAGAGACACAGGAGAGAGACAGAGAGAGGAACAGATAGGGAAAGAGACAGGAAGGGAGAGAGATGAGAAGCATCAATTCTTTGTTACAGCACCTTATTCCTTGACTGCTTTTTCATATGTGCCTTGACTGGAGGGCTACAGCAGACCGAGTGTCCCCTTGCTCAAGCCAGCAACCTTGGGCTCAAGCTGGTGAGCTGTGTTCAAACCAGATGAACCCGCGTTCAAGCTGGTGACCTCAGGGTTTTGAACCTGGGTCCTCTGCATCCCAGTCCAATGCTCTATCCACTGTGCCACCACAGTCAGGCAAGCAAAAAAAAAAAAAAAAAAAAAAAATAGGTGTAATTTTGATTCATTCACATGAGACAGCTCTTGTTGTAATTGGCTGTTTACATTTTTTTATTTGACAATCTATGTGAAAAGAGGTCAACACCCCTGACTAAATAGGTATTTAACGTTTTTTCTTTTTTTTTCTTTTGTATTTTTCTGAAGTTGGAAACGGGGAGGCAATCAGACAGACTCCTGCATGCGCCCAACTGGGATCCACCCGGCATGCCCACCAGGGGGGCGATGCTCTGCCTGTCCGGGGCGTCGCTCTGTTGCAATCAGAGCCATTCTAGCGCCTGAGGCAGAGGCCACAGAGCCATCCTCAGTGCCCGGGCCATCTTTGCTCCAATGGAGCCTTGGCTGCGGGAGGGGAAGAGAGAGACAGAGAGGAAGGAGATGGGAAGGGGTGGAGAAGCAGATGGGCGCTTCTCTTGTGTGCCCTGGCCAGGAATTGAACCCAGGACTCCTGCACGCCAGGCTGACGCTCTACCACTGAGCCAACTGGTCAGGGCCTAGGTATCTCATGTTTTAAAAATTCTTGTGGCACACCAGTTCAAAATCGCTGGGTTAGACAATGATATTTAACAAGTTACTTTATTAATTCATCTAAAATATGAGGAGATTGACTTCTAAGTTTCCCATGCTATTTTAAAATTGTAGGATTTTGTGAATATCAGCCTGCTATAGGCTCAAAAATACCTAACAAGAGTTCTGTTAAGCATTCTTTTAACTGCCAACAATGTTAGGAAAATCAATCTCTTTGATTTCATGAGCACCCTTAATAAAAGTGCTCATGCAATTGAAAGCCTCTAAATCAGGGGTCAGGAACCTTTTTAGCTGAGAGAGCCATGAACGCCACATATTTTAAAATGTAATTCTGTGAGAACCATACAATGACCTGTGTACCTTACATTTTTCAATAAAAATATGGCGTTGTCCCGAAGGACAGCTGTGATTGGCTCCAGCCAACCGCGACCATGAACATGAGTGGTAGGAAATGAATGGATTGTAATACATGAGAATGTTTTATATTTTTAACGTTATTATTATTTATTTATTTTTATTATTTTTTTTATTAAAGATTTGTCTGTGAGCCAGACGCAGCCATCAAAAGAGCCACATCTGGCTTGCGAGCCATAGTTTCCATCCCTGCTTTAAATTGAAAGTCTGTGTTTTCTCTGGCCCCCATTTGCAGGGGTGATTTTTGATATGTGTTATCAACACACAAATAATGAAGGAGTAGACCGTGTGATGGGCTCGTTAAGTCTTTTTTTTTTTTATTTATTCATTTTTAGAGAGGAGAGAGAGACAGAGAGGGAGAGAGAGGAGAGAGAGATAGAGAGAGAGAAGGGGGGAGGAGCTGGAAGCATCAACTCCCATATGTGCCTTGACCAGGCAAGCCCAGGGTTTTGAACCGGCGACCTCAGCATTTCCAGGTCGACGCTTTGTCCACTGTGCCACCACAGGTCAGGCTCGTTAAGTCTTTATGTAATGTGAAGGTTAGGCTGGTCGCCCTTGGCTGAAAGACCCCAACACTAGAGCCTTTAGTTAGAAGATTGAATTTAAATGTGTTAAAGGATCACTACCTTTTTTTTTTTTGTATTTTTCTGAAGCTGGAAACGGGGAGAGACAGTCAGACAGACTCCCGCATGCGCCCGACCGGGATCCACCCGGCACGCCCACCAGGGGCCATGCTCTGCCCACCAGGGGGCGATGCTCTGCCCCTTTGGGGCGTCGCTCTGCCGAGACCAGAGCCACTCTAGCGCCTGGGGCAGAGGCCAAGGAGCCATCCCCAGCGCCCGGGCCATCTTTGCTCCAATGGAGCCTTGGCTGCGGGAGGGGAAGAGAGAGACAGAGAGAAAGGGGGGGGGGGGGTGTGGAGAAGCAAATGGGAGCTTCTCCTGTGTGCCCTGGCCGGGAATCAAACCCAGGTCCCCCGCACGCCAGGCCGACGCTCTACCGCTGAGCCAACCGGCCAGGGCCTAGGATCACTACCTTTTTAAAGATAAGTTATGAGTCTTATATAAATATAAAATGAACATATGTCAAAGATTTCACTTTACTTGTTAATGAATAAGGGAATCAGTAAGATGTTATAGTGGAATAAAAAGATTTCAAAGAGCAGTTACATGTGTGGGGAGTGTTAAATATGAATTTACTTCATATATGCAAAACTGGTTTCTCCTACAAAGGGGGGTGGGGAGAGAAGTCAATTACACTTTCACAGGACAATGGATTTGCATGTGCATGGACAGGATTCATCTGCACTGCTCTAAATTATCTATAATTTATAGAGTTGTAAAGTTGTCCAAAGATAAAAACAAGCAGAGAATAACTTGAAGGGTGAAATAGACAAGAGACCCAGTAATATCTTTTACCTATTTCAAAGTCATTTGTAAAAATAAGTAAAATTTTTTTTAAAATTGTAATTTTTTGCCACCTTTTATTCTGAGCGGTTTTTCTGTCCGCCCATTCTAAAAAGGGCCCCTTCTTTGTCCTTATCATAATTCCCTATTTCTTTCATCATAACAGTAATTATGATATGTATTTGGTTGTTTACTTATTTATTATCAGTCAATCTATGCCTGCCTTTACCCCAAGTACAAGCTCCAGGAGGGCTGTGATGTGGTCTCTCGTGTTCTTCCTTACATCTTCAGCACTGTGCCCTACTCTGCAGACTCTCTGTTGTGTTCTAGAGACCATGGGAACACCCAATTGATTGCATGGACGCCGTACTACATCCACATGTCAGTTATCAATTTATTGTTTTTCAGCTCCAAACTTATCTATTATGACTTCTCTGTTAATAGATTTAGACTCTTTAAGGATTTCTTTTCATTTCCTTCTTTTTTGTGACAGAGACAGAGAGAGGGGCAGAGAGGGACAGACAGACAGGAAGGGAGAGAGATGAGAAGCATCAATTCTTTGTTGCGGCACCTTAGATGTTCATTGATTGCTTTCTCAAATGTCCCTTGACTGGAGGTCTACAGCAGACCAAGTGACCCCTTGCTCAAGCCAGCGACCTTGGGTTCAAGATGGTGAGCTATGCTCAAACCAGATGAGCCCATGCTCAAGCAGGTGACCTTGGGGTTTTGAACCTGGTTCCTCTGCATCCCAGTCTTATGTTCTATCCACTGCACCACCACCTGGTCAGGTGACCCTGTAAGGATTTCTTCTTTGCCACTGGCACCATGTTAAACACTATCAGTAGAGGGCACTAGAAGAGGGAAGGGGCCTCTCTTCCTGGTTCTGTTATGCTTGTTTTCCTACCTTGCTTCTACTCAACTGCTGCCAGAGGCCTTTGGGGTGGGGACCCACCGTGATGCTCACCATGGAGTTTCAGTGGCATCCCCGTTAATGGATTCCCGATGAGTCTTGAAGATATTCCAGCAGGCAGCCACCCTGCATCAGCCCAGGAGCGTTCTAGCCAGGTGTTTCCTGTGGCCATTCTCAACAATGGTTTCCTTCCCACCAGCCTTAGCTTCAGAAATATAGATCAGCTCTGGCCCAGGTCAACTTCTTTACCATCCAGTAGCCATCTCAGATCCCTATGAGATCTGAACCCACTCTTGGAGATGACCCTTGCACTCCCCTTCCAAGTTTGTCCTTCCTTGGGTACTGTCCTGCAGTTCTGGGGTATTCTGCATAGTTCCCTTTCCTCCTTTATATCAATAATTAATCCCTGTAGCAATTAATACTTCTTTTTCTGAAACATTCCCTGTAGGATTTGTTGTGTGGTTTCTCTCTCTTCACTGGACACTACTAAGTGGACATTAGCTGCCAGTGTGCAAAGATGTGCTTGTGAACAATTTTCTTACCATTTTTCTTGACTATGTGCATGTAGAAAGTGTAAATAGTTACAAATGTGGCAATATGACATTGTGAAATATTAGCCAGTGTTTTCCCAAACAGATCTTTTTTTTGCCCTATGACCATCCTCATTTAGGTAATTGGATGGGAGTCCTGTGTTGCCTCAGAGGGACAGAACTAGAGGACAAAGGTAGTCCAACATTTTTTGTTCTAGATTCAAGAGCCTTGATACAGTTGTAAATCAGGAAAGATTTGCTGTTCCCACCCCCTTCCTCCCAATACTATTCAAATATCTCTAAGCTGGAGTGGAATATGAATCCAAGGACAATAAGATAGATAAGCATAGGTCTTTTCTAAAGTAAGATAGTAGCATCTCACCTGCCCTTATTTAGGATTAGCTGCAGAATCCTAGATAAGCTTATGGTATTCTGAGAGTAGAAGAAACCTATGTCAATATCCCATCTGAAATCTAGAGGTTGACTCTCATGGGAGTCCTCATGACACTCTCCTGTGGCCCAGCCTATGAGGGATGCCATGTGACAGAGAGGGCCTGGGAAGCCCTGCCAAGCCTCCTGCTGGCTATGAGAACAGCTGGATTTTTCTAGACGTTGCCTCTTCCTTAGGGGAATGGAACAAGGTAGCTGAAGGAGAAAACCAGAAGAATCCAGGGAGGGAGGGGAGGGGGGAGGCAGAGAGAGAGAGCGAGAGAGAGAGCGAGAGAGAGAGAAAGAGATAGCTCTGGTGTCTCTTTTTATAAGGACACTAATCTTATTAAATTAGGGCCCTACCTTCATGATATCATTTAATCCTATTTTGTAAAAACCCTAGTCCAAATACAGTCACATTGGAGTTTAGGGATAGCAAGAGAGAGAGAGAGAAAGAGAGAGAGAGAGAGAGAGAGAGAGACAGACAGGAAGGGAGAGAGATGAGAAGCATCAATCCTTCATTGTAGCTCCTTAGTTGTTCATTGATTGCTTTCTCATATATGCCTTGGCTGGGGAGCTCCAGTTGAGCTGGCGACCCCTTGCTCAAGCCGGCAACCTTGAGCTCAAGCCAGCGACCATGGGATCAATTCTGTGCTGACGACCCCGTGCTCAAGCCGGATGAGCCCATGCTCAATCCAGCAACCTGGGGATTTCGAACCTGGGTCCTCAGCATCCCAGTCTGATGCTTGGTCAGGCTTAAGTCATGAGACTGGAGCCCTCAGGAATAGGACTACTGCTTTACAAAGGAGACTACAGAGAGCTCCCTGGACCCTTCCACCATGTGAGGACACAGCAAGAAGTCAGCAGTTTACAGCCCAGAAGAGGACGTTCACCAGAACCTGACCATGCTGGCACTCTGATCTCAGTTTTCCAGCCTCTAGAATTGTGAGGGATAGGTTTTTGTTGTTTATAAGCCACCCAGTCTGTGGAATTTGGTTTTAGCAGCCTGAATGGACTAAGACATTCCACACTATGTATTAAATGAATGAATGGATAGATACCCCAAATACTATTAATAATAGCCATATCCATTGAGCCCTTAATATATGCCAGAAATGGGACAACTATATTAGGCTCTGTACCTAATATATGATTTCATTTAATTTTCACAACAGTCACATGAGATAGATAGTACTATTCCTGTTTTATAGATAAGAAAACTGGGGCAGGAAACAAACCCAAGTTCCCCCCACTCCAAAGGCTGTGGGTTGCCCAGCACACTCAACAGCCTTCACTGTACTGACATGTGGGTGCTTTTATATAGATGCAGAATAAGGACTGTCAGAGTGTGGGGGAGGCTGAGTGGTTCTGGTTAAAGGAATCTGGGTAAGCTTTTTGTGGGAAGTAGCACTTGTGCTGGGAAAATAAAATTTATTATTAATCTAAAAGAGCAAAGAGAAGGATTCCAAAGGAGTAGATGATTGTGCAACATAAAGCAATATATTTATTTTAAAGTGTTTGTGGAATGAAGTAAATATACACTAGAAAATAAGTTGACATGTATAAATTGAAAATCTAGTGAAGAATGACAGAAACCTGGCGTGGTATTTGTTACAACTGCAACATCAACACAGACTATTAGTGTGAAAGAGGGCAGGAATGGAAAAGAAGGGCCGAGGACTGTGCTGAATTGTTCTGCCAAAGAGTTCCTCTCATGTGGTACTTGGGTATCCAGTGAGGAGTAAGCCAGCGACCACTGGGGTTGTATTGAGATGGTAGCATTTGGAGAAGTGGATTGGAGAAGTGGTAGCAGGTAGAGAAGTGGATTTAGGGGTTGCTTTATAAGATAACCAAGACCAAAAAAGGACTCCTAGGAGCTCTCTAAAGAAAATACTCACAGCCTGACCAGGAGGAGGTGGTGCAGTAGATAGAGCGTTGGCCTGGGACTCAGAGGAACCAGGTTCAAAACCCCGAGGTCGCCTGCTTGAGTGCAGGCTCACCAACTTGAGCATGCAATCGCCAGCTTGAGTATGGGATCATGGACATGACTCCCATGGTCACTGGCTTGAAGCCCAAGGTCGCTGGCTTAAGCAAGGGGTCACTGGCATAGTCAGAACCCCCGGTCAAGGCACATACGAGAAAGCAATCAATGAACAAGAAAAGTGCTGCAACAAAGAATTGATGCTTCTCATTTCTCTCTCTTCCTGTCTGTCTGTCCCTATCCCACTTGTTAAAAAAAAAAAAGAGGAAAAAAGAAAATACAAATGACAGATATGAATTCAAGGCAGAATAAAAGAAGAAATTCTTCTGTAATTAAAGCTAGATTTCTAACTAACAATATTTAGCAGCCAAAACTGAGGCAAGTTAGAAGAGGCAGGGTTTACAGTATCTATGTATATGCACTATTTGTCTAATACAGTACTGTCCGAGCCTCCACCTTTCAGAATCCCTGGAAAGCAAAGAAATTGTCTGGGGCTGGTGATGCCACCTGGTGGCTAATGCAAGAAGTACAAGCAGTTTCCACAAGAATCCATATATGTGTTCAGAAAAATTTCTGTTCTGCAAAAAGGCACAGTGAAAACAATAAGGCTATAGAAAATGTTTGGTTGAGACAGGTCCCTTAAAACATATGCAACTTAATAACTATGCCATTAGCAAAAATGAATCTAGTAAAGTAACAGTGCACTTAGAAAGAAAAGTTTAATGTCTAATAAAGAAGTAAGTAATGTAATATAGGACTTTACCTTAAAAAAGTAAAGCTAGGTTAATGTGAACAGGTATAAGAACAGATTAATGCTACTGACTCATGGAGACAGTATTCAATAAACAAAGATCAGGTAGAATTCCACCTCTAAGACAGAGGACATGGGTAGATCAAGACAAGAGAATAACGGATGACTCATGGGTGTTCAATCCTGGACTGTGTTCCTCTGTGGCTTGCTGTGTTCAACTATTGTTACTTAGTGGACCAAAGTGGAAAAAAATCATGGACCTATTGGGTAAAATTGCATATAATCAACACAACTTTTGCCTTTTACTGACATCATGTCTCTGTCAAACAATCACATAGATAATTTGCATATCAAAAACACCTGTTGTCATAGAAGAGCTTGTAAGTCACTTTCTATTCCCCAACACTCAAGGGCACCTTGACCTACTGAGCATCTTGCCTCCAATCCCCATCATCCTCCCCACCACACTCCCCTGTTCACATTTTTTCCAGTCTTCGAAATTTAATTCCAGCCCAGGCAAGCTCTTTATCACTCTTATTTAGCTGATATGAATCTCAGTCCACAAAGCCAGGTGTAGGGGAAAATGACTTTCTACAAATCAGCTTAATTTCTCATGTCATGCTCCTAGTTGGCAGGAAATCCATCTCATTCTTGACGTTTTCTTCTCCCTTCCCGACAAGGTTATGTGGCCTCATGCAGTGCCTACATTGTGGAGGGGTGGCCTCTCAGTCCTCTGTCTGTAGCCTCTACAGAGATGGCTATTGTCTGCCTCACATGGCCCTTTCAGAGCTGGGTACCCTCTGCTCATTTCTGTGCCTCACTTACAGAATGATGGTTTAGTTTCCTCACTTACAGAATGATGGTTTAGTTTCCTCACTTACAGAATGATGGTTTAGTTTCTGCTGCTGGGATCTCCTCAACGCCAGGCAAGCAGCCATCATCCAAGGTCACCACTCCACTCCTCTGGGACCTTGTCATCTCCTTGGGGCACTGATAACAAGAGGCTTGTGGGACCCCTGCTCCTCCCCCACTTTAGGGAACATCTCTTCTTCATCCCTGGTAATCTAAATCCTTCTTGTTTCTCTGAGATACTTTATTTTCCCCTCACACCCACTCTCTCTCTCTCTTTTTTACAGAGACAGAGAGAGGGAGTCAGAGAGAGGGGCAGACAGGGACAGACAGACAGGGATGGAGAGAGATGAGAAGCATCAATCATCAGTTTTTTGTTGCTACACCTTAGTTGTTCATTGATTGCTTTCTCATATGTGCCTTGACCACGGGCCTTCAGCAGACCAAGTAACCCGTTGCTCGAGCCAGCGACCTTGGGTCCAAGCTGGTGAACTTTGCTCAAACCAGTGGAGCCCACGCTCAAGCTGGCGACCTCGGGGGTCTCGAATGTGGATCCTCCACATCCCAGTCCGACGCTTTATCCACTGCACCACCGCCTGGTCAGGCTCCACTCCCTCTCTTAACAGTTAAGAATATTTTAGTTGGAAGCAACAGAAAAGACAGCTCAGAATGACTTAAAAAAGAAAAAATATTGGCTTAAATGACTGAAAAGCTAGACATAGGGCTGGTTTCAGGTTGAGATTCGTTTGGTCAGTCAAAGAAAAACTTGATTGAAGTCAGTCCCTATGCTCCAGGCCCTGTTCTAAGCTCTGGAAATACAGGGGTGCACATGGCATCCTCTGCCCCGAATCAAGCTGCTGTGGTACAGAGACAGATGTCCTCTCAAACTCTGCTCAAATTACATATTAACAATCATTGTTTTTTTCTTTCTCTCTGACTCTCTCTCTGTCTCTGCTAAAAAACAAAAACAAACAAACAAAAAGAGGTCAGATGAACAGCCTAAGTATTATCACCAAAAAACAAACAAACAAACAAAAACAATCATTGCTGTGTTAAGACACTAAGTTTTGGAGTGGTTTGTGACACAGTAATGATAATGTGGGCAGTTAGACAAGAGCACAGCAAGGACTACAGGCCAGGCACAGAAGATCACCGATGGGAAGCCCCGGGGCCTAGCAGCAGGCAAACCTGGGAAAACAAGGCTCCTGCCCCCAGGGTGACTCTTCCTCCCTGAGCTGATCACGCGGTTTAGACCTCTTGATTTGGTATCACTGGTCCTGCGGTTCGGACTCTCCCTTGACCTTTCTGCTCCTGGCATATGTGGTTTTAGACCCCCTTAGAGGAGGAACGAGGGGCAGGAGAATAGCCTCCTGCGACCTTCAAGCAATATCTAGGCCTCAGTTGTGTTTCAGCTCCAGGCCCAGAAAAGCAGCAAAAGCAGATGAAGGGATGACAAACTGACCTCAGGACCAGCTGCATTGACTAATGACCCTCTGCCCAAGTGTTGACCAATCAGTGGAGACCACGACCCTAAAAGGACACACCTGGAAAGAGAATGAATATTTTATTGAGATCCTCCTCTGGGACCTCCACTAAGATCCCCACCCTTAAAAGCCCTTCGGATGGAGCCCTGACCGGTTGGTTCAATGGTAGAGCGTTGGCCTGGCATGCAGGAGTCCTGGGTTCGATTCCCAGCCAGGGCACACAGGAGAAGTGCCCATCTGCTTCTCCACCCCTCCCCCTCTCCTTCCTCTCTGTCTCTCTCTTCCCCTCCAGCAGCCAAGGCTCCATTGGAGCAAAGTTAGCCCGGGCGCTGAGGATGGCTCTATGCTCTCTGCCTCAGGCGCTAGAATGGCTCTGGTTGCAACAGAGCAACACCCCAGATGGGCAGAGCATTGCCCCCTGGTGGGCATGCCGGGTGGATCCCAGTCAGGCGCATACGGGAGTCTGTCTGACTGCCTTCCTGTTTCCAACTTCAGAAAAATACAAAAAAAAAAAAAAAAGCCCTTAGGATAGAGGACCCATAACGCTCTCTGCTCTCCCTTCCTGGAGTATGCCTGCATCTTTCCCCTCCTTCTCCTTCCCTTCTTCTTCTCCCCCTGCACATTTTCCTTGTCTCTCTCTTTCTCCTAAGCTCTAGGGGACCCCAGGAGATTTGCAAACCAGGGAGCAATAGGCAGCGGCAGCTGGTCCCGGGCTAACCCCCTGAACCTGTCTCCAAGGCCTCCTTTTTCTTTTTGCCTGCTCAGTCCCATGAGTATATTCCTGCACAGCCAGCAAACTCTTCCTTTACTCACTGCACTGTGTCTCTTGATTGAATTCCTTCCTTTAAAAGACCAAGAATCGAGGTCTTGTCATTTCTCCAGTAACAGTAACGGAAATACCACTGTGAACCCAAAGGAAATGCTGGCATTTATTAATAAATGTATGATTGATGTTAATGAAAGTTTTTAATCAAGGATAAGAAAAGTTATATATTTTGAGATTTAAAAAATCATAATAATAACAACAGTAATAATGTCTGTACCTATCAACCGCCTATTTCCTTTCAGATCCATGTGAGCTTTTACCTGCTCTGCCCTGAGTTCAGTAAACTGCCTTTCTCTGTTGTAACGTAGTGTTCCGCGGGTTTATGTAGAGACACCAAGGCAGGATACAGAAGAATTTTTAAGAGGAGATTTATTGATTAAGCTGGCTGCACATGACATACACGGGGTATAGCTGACCCAAATTGTGCTGTGTCGAATATAGCTCTGAGGCTGGTTATATATCCTTGACCACATTCAGGTTGGGGGGAGCATGACACAATCATTAACAAGCTCATAACATTTGTCTAGAGGATCTATAAAAATCATTAAAACTTACAAGGTAACACAATAGTGATGTCGTTTTACATATCAAAGACATTCACAAATCTTTTAGTGTCTATCTCTTCTCCTTTGCCTAGAGGTGTACGTTACTCTCAGGATTTCAGGAAGGGAGGGAGAGTTAAAATCAGTGTACTGCAGTGGTAGTCAACCTGGTCCCTACTGCCCTTTAGTGGACGTTCCGGCTTTCATGGTGGGCGGTAGCAGAGCAACCAAAGTATAAATAAAAGGATAGATTTAACTATAGTAAGTTGTTTTATAAAGATTTATTCTGCCAAACTTAATGAAACTCCGACATAAAGTACTTGGTCAGTAATTATTATTATATGCTTTAACTTGCTGTAACTCTGCTTTATAAATTTTATAAAGTAAAGTTACTTTCCTACTTTATAAATCACCATTACTGTGGAACCAGTGGGTGGTTAGAAAATTGTACTACTAATAGAGATACAAAAGTGAGTGGTAGGTATAAAAAGGTTGACTACCCCTGCTGTAGGGCATGCAAACATTGTCTCCTATTGCAAGGGAAAGGAAGTTCTTCAGATAACCTTTATTCTATAGTTAAACTAAATGACCCAGTCATCCTTGCAAGCCAGAAAGCTTCTGCATTCTTCTCCCTCTTTTCTCTAAAGAAAGGATGGGGCAAGAAGCCTGACTTTTTGCAATTCTTTGGTACCTTACCACACTTCATGCTCCTTGGCCTCTAGCTTACGGCTAGGTTTGGCCATCTGTTGGGAAAACAGCTGTGTTAGGCTTGCCTGCTTGCACTTTGCATGATTAGTGCATGAGCACATGGCAGAGCCACATGTGCATAGCCTACGTAAGGCTATGGGTGCTGCCCTCAGGGCAGTATTAGGCAGATTGCTTGCCTGCCACTGCAAGGGGCCATTTTTGCTGTTTGTTCACCTGCTGCTGTGAGAAGTGGTTTTTCCCCTGCCTGTTTGCTCATCGCCAGTGTGAGACTCTGTTAAACAGGAATGACCCAACTCTTTCTAAGCTCTGCAGTTCCTCTACCGTCTGTCCGAATCCAATGTGAACCTGCCTGGCCTCGGCCACCGGTATTACACCACCTCTCCCAGCCCCTATTATTTCTTGTGCCTTCATTTCTGAGAGTGGCAATGATTTCCCATTGTCCTGCTATAAGCTGGACAGCTCCTCTCTCCAGGATGCCTCTTTCTGTCTGGGAACCCCCACTGAGGTTCTGGCTTCCCATCTCAGCCTGTCTTCTGGGCTCTAACAAGATTTTTTTCTTCATTTTCTCTTGCAGGCCCAGGGATGGTGCCACTTACTGCTGTTACTGACCTCTGGGTTGTCCCCCCGGACTGCTTGGCTTTCTTTGCATTGCCAGCACTAGTTCCCTTTGTCATTTCCCTTTGTTCTTATTTCCTTGCTGGGCCTGGATCCATACACTTGCTAACATTTATTGGACTATTCTAGGAACGAACCCATTTGGAAGCTTCTGTCAGCTCGGTGTTCCAGATGAGGCAAGCAGGGCTCAGAGATGAAGCTGCCCAAGATTACACCTTCATACTCAGTGCTGTTAATGTCTACGGGCAGTGGAGTACAATTGGGAATTATTTTTTAAATTAAAGTTTAAATATTTTGGAAGTCACTGTTAGGGGACACAAAGGGGTCATCTGGGGTGCTGGAGATACTGCTATTTGATTTGGGGCTGGTGACATGAGTGCTCACTCTGAACACTCACTGAGCTAAATAGGGATTGGGGCACTTTTCTGTCTGTCATACTTCAATACAACGTATTCCTTGTCTAGATATAATGTCAATTTTGAATTCTCTGGAAATCTTTGTTTAACTTCTCATTCAACCTGGTTTTCTCAAAGGCTAACTTTCAAGATACGTTATTTCTTCTTTAATTTTAGAGATTAGAGATCCAATTTTAATTCACATCTACACAATAAAGTGGTTTTGTGGAACAATTATGTGCCAGACACATGCTAAGTGTTGGGCAGATAAAATATTATATATTATGCTCACTTTGTTAAAGATGGCCCTGCCTGCATGGAAGCCCGTCGCCCAGGTTATAATATTAGTTGCCCTTCTTGCTTGGGATGGGTGTGATTATATTAATGTGTGTTGGGGGAGGGCTTTTGCACCAGAAGGTTTTAAAAAGGAAGAGAGATCACATTGTTCCGGGAAAGAGTGATTACATTCTAGGAGAGGCCCATGCTGTAGGAGAGCAGAGAAAGGCCGCGTGGAGGAGAGGAGAAGCAGCCAAGATGGCAGAGAAGCCAGTTTGTGCAGAGTTTGTGCAGAGAGAAGGAGATGGGGAACAGAGGTGAATAAGGCTACTGAGGTAGAAAACCTTTGATTCTAGGAAACTCGAATAAGTCAGTTTCCTAGAATCTGACAGCAGGCTTTCTTCCCCTACCATTCCCTGCCTTGCTCCATCCACTCTGCAGTGGCCTTGCCCTTCTGCTATCTCCCAGAGCAGGGCCTTTTCCCTCCCCGCTTTAACCTTCGGGTCCTAGTTTCAATTCCACTTTCAATTCCACTACGGCTTTGGGAGCCCTCAATGGAAAGGGAAGTGTTTTAGCACTGTATTTCTTGCCCACCGGGTGCAAGCTAGGATTAAAGTAAATAGCCCACCAGTTCTTGGCTTCATTGTTTCATTACCATCTTCCCAAATCTAATGCGAACCTGCACTGGCCAGGTGGCTGTGATGGTGGCCCTGGCTACTAGCTTTACACTAAGTTTGGGAACTATAACTAAACACAAACACAACCCTTGCCCCAGGGGGGAGCCCAGTGGGAAGACCACAGTGCCAGAATCTCACAACCTGGATGTGCCTCCTACCCAACTGGAATTTCATTAGAATAAGGAAGCTGATCAGGAGTCAACCGAAGTGGAATTGAAACTAGGACCCGAAGGTTAAAGCGGGGAGGGAAAAGGCCCTGCTCTGGGAGATAGCAGAAGGGCAAGGCCACTGCAGAGTGGATGGAGCAAGGCAGGGAATGGTAGGGGAAGAAAGCCTGCTGTCAGATAAAGCAGGCCAGCAAAGGCATTTCAGAAATGAATTTTCTGGTAGAAAATTGTTATCCATGGTTATCATCGGCTGTCAAGCCTGCCTGCAAAGTAGTACTAGGGACCAAAATCTACATTCAAGGGTTCCCCTTGGAATATCAGGATGTCAGAAATACATTTTTCCATGTGGCAGTGAGACAAGTCCCTGTGGGTTTACCCACTCCTGCCCTTGCCTCATTGGCAGAGGTTACAGCAAACCCAGGACAAGGATTGGGAGGGAGCAGGGGGTGCAGAAGTTTCATGCCTTGGGCCACTGTTCCCATCATACCTCTTCTCCCAAGCACGAACTTCTTGATATCCAGCCAGCTCCTCCCCTCTCCCAGGACACACAGATGGCCACAGGTTTCCCTCGCAGCATGGCTCTCGCTCCTCCCTTCCTTCTTAAAACAGAATGCAATCTCACAGCATTCCTGGGACTCATTCCTTCCTTGAAGCAGACACGTGCCCTCAGTAAGACTTAAAGATTGTACAGACGGTGAGGACAAAACTGTGAAAGTAATGCCCAATTCAATCAAGCGGTACAAAGCTTGTGGGATCCAATTAACGTAGTGATGCAACATGGGGGGTGGGGCGGGTTACCGACTCACATAGGAGCAAAGATTTAGATATAAGGTAACTTTGACCCAGAAGTTGGGTTTAGTGAAACCAACCATGTCCACTGGAAAAGGTTTGGACTTGAAGTACGCACTTGGAATAAGTGACTAACTTTGAAAAAGGCGAATGTGTCTATTTTCAGTGCTAGAAAAATAACTCTGGAATTCAGATTCTGCCTTGGGCCAAAAGTCTCTGGCAAGAAATCAATACAACTTGTTTGGGAGGGGAACATGGCCCATTTTGAGAGTCTATAACCAACCTGTTAGTCACAGTGTGTGCATGGTATTCAGTCTTGGGAAGATTTACAATTCAATATAGAAAAATCTAGAGACCAAAGCCACAGTGTTAACACTTTTGTGTTAAATTTAAGAACAACAATCCCTGTGTATTTGGTATTCACAGTATTTATAATGCTCAAAATAATTGGATGTATGAGAATATCTAAGAGACTGGCCTTCTGATTTCAACTTGAAATGTGTAATGGAATAATTGACTCTAGATTTATAATTTGTTGCTGAAAGGTGTAAGAGGATTTTATGGTTTGCAAGCAGTATAATATTGGACTGTTTAAGAGATTCATTATATTTATAAATTTAATTTAGTCTGTAAGTACTTGAGAATGTTTTGCTTGTCAGGATAGGTGATTAATGTGTTTTAAAAAAGAAAATTGAATATGTTAAATTTATTAACGCAGTTTAAACCGTTTAAGGGAAATTTAATTAAACTAAGCTTGTAAACATAACTGGTTGAAGGGAGTTTAGTTTGTTTGACGTGAGACTATTAATCAAAGCCCCCTTATTAAAATGTACTAGACATTAATGGAATAAAACAATTTGCATATTAGCTGAAAAGCTTAAGGGGAAACTAGGCTTTAAATTTTATCATTTAAAAAATTGAATATAAGTTTAAAATCATCTCTTCTGTACACATCACCAACGTTCCACCTCTCTTCTTCCGTGGACACCAAGATAAAAGAACAGTCTTCTCATTTTTCCCTAAGAGCTTTTACTATTAACAAGATTGGTGAAAAGGTAAAAGAAGGTTACAGTTTCTGACTGCAGTGAAACCCCCAGAATTCAGAAGAAAACTGGGAGACTGGAGAGGGCAGTGAGCTTCTGAGACCATGAGGCCATTTTCACTGAATCAGCTTTCCTACAGGGCCACGTACATGTAGGAAACACACCCTTGTAGCTGCGGATGCTAAGGGCTCCCCTAAATAGTATAATGGCATTGTTTCCGATAATGGTAACTTGAGTATGACTTATTTCAGATACATATCAAATACGTGTGGGCAAGTAGCCTGGAAACTAACCCTTGACAAACTTGTTTTTTTTTTGTGTGTGTGTGTTTTTTTTTGTATTTTTCTGAAGCTGGAAACGGGGAGAGACAGTCAGACAGACTCCTGCATGCGCCCGACCGGGATCCACCTGGCACGCCCACCAGGGAGCGACGCTCTGCCCACCAGGGGGCGATGCTCTGCTCCTCCCGGGCGTCACTCTGTTGAGACCAGAGCCACTCTAGCGCCTAAGGCAGAGGCCAAGGAGCCATCCCCAGCGCCCGGGCCATCTTTGCTCCAATGGAGCCTTGGCTGCGGGAGGGGAAGAGAGACAGAGAGGAAGGAGGGGGGGGGTGGAGAAGCAAATGGGCGCTTCTCCTATGTGCCCTGGACGGGAATCGAACCCGGGTCCCCCGCACGCCAGGCCGACGCTCTACCGCTGAGCCAACCGGCCAGGGCCTGTGTTGTTTTTTTTTTTTTTAAAGATTTTATTTGTTGATTTTAGAGAGAAGAGAGAGAGAGAAAGAGAGAAGAAAGTGGCATAGGAGCAGGAAGCATCCACTTGTAGTAGTTGCTTCTTGGATGTGCCTTTACTAAGCAAGCCCCGGATTTCCAACCAGCGACTTCAGCATTCCAGGTCAATGCTTTATTCACTGTGCCAGCAGAGGTCAGGTGACAAACTCATTCTTGATTGAAACAGAATTCCAGAACATTTTAGAACTTTTAAAACATGAAACAATTGGAAGTTCAAAGTCAAATGTTTACTTTCACAAATGAGGGAAAAACTCAAAAATATCCAGGGGGTGTGTTGTGAATTAGTTACAAATGACTTTCCCTGAAAGATAATGATGTACACTTTTGTATAAGGCCCACTTTAGAGTCATGAGCTCCACTGTTATGTTGTTGCTCTTATTATAGCTTTTAAAGGATTAGAACAAGTTTTAAAGGTTATTAATGAATATGACAATGTGATATTGGGGTGCACTTACTATAGTGTTCTCTTGCCCCCTCTAAAAAAAATCCTTTGAATGTCTTCATATTTACCAGACAGTTCAACCCCCAACCAGACTGGACCACTTGAACTGCTCCAAAGGGAGGGAGGTTTAGCAGGGCCAATGGAATACAGTCTTCAAATTCTTGAGTTTTAGGAAAAATACCCCAAAATAAACAAGACAAAAACCTAACAAACCAAAAACTCAAACAGGGTTTAAGGAATAAGGTTAAAAGATTTGAATAATTTCTGCTGAACCATTTGTCACCTACCTCCTCTCCCAATTATGCAATGATCCCATGGAAAGCGGCCACAGGCAGAGAGAGCAGAAAGTTGGGTAAGAAATCAGAGTGGCCTGACCAAGCGGTGGCACAGTGGACAGAACATCGGACTGGGATGCCGAGGATCCAGGTTCGAGACCTTGAGGTCGCCAGCTTGAGCGCGGGCTCATCTGGTTTGAGCAAAGCTCACCAGCTTAGACCCAAGGTCACTGCTCGAGCAAGGGGACACTTGGTCTGCGGAAGGCCCACGGTCAAGGCACATATGAGAAAGCAATCAATGAACAACTAAGGTGTCACAACGAAAAACTGGTGATTGACGCTTCTCGTCTCTCTCCATTCCTGTCTGTCTGTCCCTATCTATCCTGCCCCCCTCCCCCGTCTCTGTAAAAAAAACAAAAAACAAAGAAACCAAAAAACCAGAATGTTAACTTCTGCTAGGGTCTCTGAGATTAGCGAAGACTATGTGAGGGGAGGTATGATTGAACCTCTAGATATACTTGGGGACTTCAAGGAAAGGGAACGGGCACCCCCCTTTCTGCCTGGACCCCTTGGAGAGAGAAGCCTCTTAGACCTGCACTAATATGGTAGGTGCTAGCATGCTTAGCTATTAAGCCCTGGAAAAGTGCCTAACCCAAATTGAGATGTGACTAAGTGTAAAACACATCAAATTTTAGCATTTTTTTTTTTTTTTTTACAATATTTGTCACCGGATGCCAATGAAAATTTCAGAAAGAAATGACCCCTTTCCACTCTGCACTTTTCCTGCTGTCCTCTCACAATCCATAACCCTCTTCTCACCACTCAAACTTTGTTTAACAAAATTAAAAACATGGTCTTGATCACTGGCGAAATTTTAGCATCTTAGTCTAGAAAAGAATGTAAACTATCTCACTAATAACTTTTAGATTGATTGCTTGTCACAATGATCATATTTTGTATATGTTGAATCAAATAAAATATATTATTAGAATTAATTTCATCTTCAGTCAGGTGATTAAGGTCAACACCTGCAGTCTTAACACATGTTGATAGTATGCGTCCTGGATGTGACATGATGAAAATGGCACTTTACCTCAGTAATCGTCCTCACAAATACCTATAACCTCAATTCAATCATGAGAAAGTGTCAGACAAGTTCTGGTGGAGGAACATCCCACAATGCACCACATGAGCAACCCTCAAAACCCTCATAGTCGTCAAAAACTAGAAACGTCTGAGAAACTGTCTGAGCCAACAGGGGCTCATGCAGACATCCCAATTGAATGTAATGTGCTGTCCTGGGAGGGATTCTGAAACAGAAAAAGGACATCAGGTAAAAACTAAGGAAATATGAATGATTTTCAGATTTTAGTTGATAATAAGGTATCAGTATCAGCTTATTATTTGTAACAAATTTACCCTACTAGTATAAGGCATTAATAATAGGGGAAACTGGGTGTGTCTGTGGAGACATATAGGAATTCTTGGGACTATCGGCTCTTTTTTTTTTTTTTTTTTCTGTATATCTAAAACTGTTCTGCCTGACCAGGCAGTTGCGCAGTGGATAGAGCGTCGGACTGGGATGTGGAGGACCCAGGTTCGAGACCCTGAGGTTGCCAGCTTGAGCGCGGGCTCATCTGTTTTGAGCAAAGCTCACCAGCTTGGACCCAAGGTCACTGGCTTGAGCAAGGAGTTACTCGGTCTGCTGAAGGCCTGTGGTCAGGGCACATATGAGAGAGCAGTCAATGAACAACTAAGGTGTCACAACAAAGGACTGATGATTGATGCTTCTCATCTCTCTCTGTTCCTGTCTGTCCCTATCTATCCCTCTCTCTGACTCTCTCTGTCTCTGTAAAAATAAAATAAAATTAAAAGTAATAATAAAAAAAATTCCTTTTCTATAAAAAAAATAAAACTGTTCTGAAAATTATGTCTATTATTTATTTTTTAAATCAGGACACTGGTAACATAATAGAAGAAGGATTGGGTTGAGATTGGGCCAGGACTCATGAAAAGTTCTATTTCACAACCTGGGTGGTAGTAACACAGTTGCTCACCTTATAATAATAATACATTAAGCTATACCAGGGGTCCCCAAACTTTTTACACAGGGGGCCAGTTCACTGTCCCTCAGACCGTTGGAGGGCCGGACTATAAAAAAAACTATGAACAAATCCCTATGCACACTGCACATATCTTATTTTAACGTAAAAAACCAAAACAGGAACAAATACAATATTTAAAATAAAAAACAAGTAAATTTAAATCAAGAAACTGACCAGTATTTCAATGGGAACTATGGGCCTGCTTTTGGCTAATGAGATGGTCAATGTGCTCCTTTCACTGACCACCAATGAAAGAGGTGCCCCTTCCGGAAGTGCAGCGGGGGCCGGATAAATGGCCTCAGGGGGCCGTAGTTTGGGGACCCCTGAGCTATACATTTTTTATGTGAGGTTTTAGTATCTATGGTCTTATTTTTCTGACAAGATAAAGATCGAAAACAAATAAACCAAAAATTTAACTTCACCTGTTCCTTTCAACCCCCCCCTTTTTTTAAAAATTTTTTAAATTAAAAAAAATTTTTTTTTTTTACAGAGACAGAGAGAGTCAGAAAGAGGGATAGACAGGGACAGACAGACAGGAACGGAGAGAGATGAGAAGCATCAATCATCAGTTTTTCCTTGTGCATTGCGACGCCTTAGTTGTTCATTGATTGCTTTCTCATATGTGCCTTGACCACGGGCCTTCAGCAGACCAAGTAACCCCTTGCTTGAGCCAGCGACCTTGGGTCCAAGCTGGTGAGCTTTTGCTCAAACCAGATGAGACCGCGCTCAAGCTGGTGACCTTGGGGTCTCGAACCTGGGTCCTTCCGCATCCCAGTCTGACGCTCTATCCACTGCGCCACCGCCTGGTCAGAACCCCCCCTTTTTAAATAAAAAAAATGTGGATCCTAGAAAAATTTAAATTACATTTGTGACTCTCGTTATATTTTTATTGGAGAGTTCTGTCTTAGTGGCTTCCAGGGTCAGAATATTGCTGCATTTGGCCTTTGCATGAACCTTTCATGCAAGATGCTTGTCAGGCTCTAGAAGGGCAGTGAGTCGCTGAAATTGCAGTGACTGTATGGTTTGTTTTTTTTTTGTGCTCGCTTGCCAATACATACTTGTAAACATTGCTTTCACTGTATGATACATCTGATGGTGGGGTTGTACAGAGAGATATATTAGTTCCTCTAATCATGGGACACCCCGATCCTTACCAAGAGAGTTGGGCAATTATAGGTCAGACAAATGAACTTAGGCTAGTTTGCAAGAAAGAACAAGCACAATTTCCAAAGTCTCCATGAAAACCTTAGAAATAAACAGAGAGAGAGAGTGATTACAGAAAAATTTCTGGTTCCAGGGAGGGGTTGCTGCAAAAAGCAGCATGGATGATGCCACCTGGGACAGGGCTGCCTCAACAGAAGCCAGCCTGGAAGAGTGCTCACGCCCAGAGTTTAGCTGAGATCCACTCTTTTAACCAATGCCAGTGTAGGGCCGAGGGCAGCTGCAAATCAGACAGTTCCCTGCCCTGCTTCCAAGCTGCCTGGAATTTAGATCAGCCTGGGGAAAAGGGAATAAAGAAAGAAGAAATATACATTTTGGCTAAATACCCAAGGGCTGAGTGTTATAGTCAGGTCGAAAACTGAACATTACCACCACAGAATGGATTTTTGGCTGATGAAAATATGGCAGATTATCGGGATAAAAGCCTTAATTATCCCCTTCCCTGTATTCATACTTGTTTAATAGCAAGGCTCCAATTTTTTTGAGGCAATTCCACACAAATAAAAACCCTGTGTACTATTTAAAGACGAGACTATTTTCTCAAGCAGGCAAAATTACTGCCATCACTTTCATTTTTTTTTAAATTTCTAATATTCTACATATTCTTGCTGCTGAGGCACCATCACTTGAGGAAAAACTTGTGCTCAGATTTTGTCCAGAGATATGGCTATTGACCAATGAAATTGGCTTCCGAGGTAACACAATTCTCAGCATTTTCATCTGCAACTCAGGTTTGTGGTGTGCACACCAATTCTAGCATCTCACCTTCCAAGGATGATAAGCGCATCTGTATGCTTTCTCATATGTGCCTTGACTGTGGGGTTACAACAGACTGAGTAACCCCTTGCTCAAGCCAGCGACCTTGGGTCCAAGCTGGTGAGATTTGCTCAAACCAGATGAGCCCGTGCTCAAGCTGGCGACTTCTGGGTCTCGAACCTGGGTCTTCTGCATCCCAGTCCGACGCTCTATCCACTGCACCACCGCCTAGTCAGGCTCTTTTTCTTTTCTTTGTTAAGATTTTATTTATTGATTTTAGAGAGAGGGGAGAGAGAGAGAGTTAGAGAGAGAAAATGGGGTGGTAAGCATCAACTCATAGTTGCTTCTCATATGTGCCTTGACTGGGTAAGCCCAGGGTTTCAAACTGGGGACCTCAGCATTACAGGTCAATGCTTATTGGCATCTGAGGGTGGTCTTGTTGATAGCACTAATTAGAGTTAATAAAGAGTAAAAAGTAAAAAAAAAAAAAAAAAAAAAAAAGGTAAAACACCCCACAAAAAAAAGTAATAATTTATTATTTCCCCCTTTTTTTTCTTTCTTCTCTTTCCCTCCTCTCCCCTCCTCAGGGAAATATCGTGCCTATAATGGAGGGCCTGATTTGGGGTGAAGAGTTCAAGGGGCAAAAAAAGGGAGTAGGGACCTACTAAATGCAAAAAAAAAAAAAAAAAAAGGAAGAAAATTTTAGACAAGCATAAGATGATTTGCTTGTAAGTGATGGTCAACTAAGAGATATAATGAGAGGGATAAGAGGGAACCAGAAAAAAGGACCAAAAAAAGAATAATAAAGAAGAAAAAAATAAAAATAATAAGTAAAAATCTGTTGTATTAAGTGGAGCGAAGACTAAATACAATGGAGACCTTGGGTTGGGAGGACCCAAAATGCCACAAAAATAAACAAACAAGAAAAAAACAAAAGCAAAAAAGAAAAATAAAGCCAAAAAAAGCCTTGAGTCCCAAATTAACTACTTTGTTCGTGATTGAGGATTAAATGGGAGGAAAGTAAAACGAGAAAAGAAAAAACGAATAGAAAGGAAAAAATAAGAAAAAGAGAAAAACGAAGGAAGAAATAAAAAAGGAAGAGAAAAAAACAAAATAAAGCAAATAAAAAAAAACAAAAGAGGAGAGAGTGAGAGTTAAGTGTTTTGGAGTATAACCTTAAAGGAGGGTGAGGATGAAGAAGAGAAATAAAATGTAACAGTTATGGGTAGTGTAGTTCAAGAAAAGGGAAGCATAAGATGGGCAGAGAATAGAAGGACCGAGGTGGAGGAAATAAAGGCAATAAGATAGAAGAAACAAACAACAACAACAAAAAAATTAGTGGAACAAATTGTAAAGTCTGTGGATTTTTCTTGATTTTGAGAGGTTAACTTCTTCCTTTTTCTTTTCTCTCCCTCTTCCTGGTCGGTGACTCTGTACCCCAGGCTCTGCCCCTGTGTCACACTTAGGTAGGGATTTGCAGTTGATGGGATTCTATGGCAATGTCATATAATGGGCTTTAGTTTTGCTGGTAGTCAAGGCTTGTTGGCGTTTGCAGGGTCCAACGATGAGAGAGTTTGCTTTCCTGGATTCTCTCTCCTAGTCCCCCCTTCCTGAATTAGCAGCCTGGTGATCCAGCTATAAGGCTGCAACTGCTTCTGCCTGGGGAGTAAGAGGCTCAAAGAGCTGGGAAATCCCCACTCTATCCCCACTCAGTGCAAGGCTTTGGGAAAGGCTCTGGCAGTCAGGGCCTCCAGTGTAATCAGGCGGGGGTGGGAGTCAATTGTTGTCAAGGTGACTGTTCAGCGCCTACCATTCAGTTGGACCTCTCAACCCAGGCTTTCCACGCTTTGTAGCCTGTTTTTGCAGGGAAGAAGAGGCACTAGTCTCTGCTTGCGACTAGTGTAGATCTTATTATCTGCCAAGTCCCTCTTGTTAGCGTTTATCCCTGAATATGGAGGCTCTATCAATCAGAAGTTGCCCCCGCCCCTTTAGCGAGAGGCACTAAAAAATATCACGCCTCTTGTCTTGGGTCGCTGAACTGAGAGAGATCTTATCAATTAGAACCGAGGGTGCGCAGATTTCATGGGTTAAGCTAATTTCAGTGATTGGGTCGCAGCTGTGCTCCCGAAGGTATTTTAGGCTGCCTGCGCACGCCCCTCCCCCAATGCTTGATTGTTAGCTTGAATGGCTGGGTGAGGTGCCCCGCCCACGGAGAGAATCTCCCAAGTAGAAGACCACCCTGGTGCCTCTCCCGCTCGCCCTGCCGCTGGCGGCTGAATGGCACCAGGCGCAGGATAATGGGGCACCCTGGGTGTGCGGGCCAGTAAGGTGCTCTGGGCGCGTGGAATGCCCAGGGCACGCGCGCGAATGGGGTGCTCTGGGCACCGGTGGCTGGCGACTCTCACTCACAGTGCGCCGGCTGCTGGGAACGTTAGCGGTGCTCGCTCTGCAACCAGACCGGGCGCGCGGTGGCGGCTGCTCGCTGCTCCCGAGTGTGGGCGGTGCTCGCTCTGCAACCAGACCGGGCGCGCGCCGGCGGCTGCTCGCTGCTCCCGAGTGTGGGCGGTGCTCGCTCTGCAACCGTACCGGGTGCTCGCCAGCGGCTCCGGAGTGTGGGCTGACTCACCACAGGCGCACTCCCTCGCGGCTTGAATGAACGTCGCTGTGGTAGCTTCCTCCACACCCTCGTCTCTCAGATTCAAGTGATAACAGTCCTTTCGCTTTCAGTTTGTGTGGAACTCCGGAATGCTCCGAGGATAAATTTTTCTGTTTCTAGTTGATAAATTTGTTGTGATTTAGGGGAGATCTGTCGGACGCGCTGCTCACGGCGCCATTTCCGTGACGTCACTCCAGGTCAACGCTTTAATCATTGCGCCACCACAGGTCAGGCTGAGCCACTTTCTCTGTAGGCAGCCTTTGGTGGTTAGTAAGTCCTGCGATATTGGTATTTCAATCTGCAAAGTACTGCATTAAAGGCTTTCTTTTGTTCAAGCTGCCTTTTAAGACAGTAATCGCTGCTATTTCATCTTGTTTGAACATCTTGTATAAGAACATGACAAGGCAATTCCAAAGTCCCTCGTCTGCCTTGTGGTTTTCTTCTGCTTGAAGAAAAATGTCAAAAGTGGCCTGTTATCTTTCTGTTTACAGTCAGGAATTCTGCTTCATTAGGCTGTGTGCTAATTACTTTCAGAAAACAAGACTGAAGACTCAGGGACCAAATGGAATAAACAACTAAAAGCCACATACAGTTTGTGGGGTTATTTGACTTAATGTTATGTATCCAATGACACCAAACAGTTCTACAAAAATTAGAATTATGATATAATCTCATCTCTATTATTCTGCCTTGTGTTATTTAAATTTTTATAAAATTTTGTTGATTCAACAAAAAATGCTCATCCTAAAGTTTTCTAGTTAATTCTGTCTCTATTTATATATTAGAAATCTCTTAATATTTTTTTCAGAACATGAACAACTTTCACAATCCTCAATTTTTTTTTTAATTTTTTTAAATTTTTATTTTATTTTATTTATTCATTTTAGAGAGGAGAGAGAGAGAGAGACAGAGAGAGACAGTGGGGAGGAGCTGGAAGCATCAACTCCCATATGTGCCTTGACCAGGCAAGCCCAGGGTTTCGAACCGGCGACCTCAGCATTTCCAGGTCGATGCTTTATCCACTGCACCACCACAGGTCAGGCAATCCTCATTAATTATTCTATTTATTTTAGTGTATTAAATTTATTGGGGTGACATTGGTTAATAAGACCATATAAGTTTCAAGTGTATGATGTTATAACATCATCTGTATCCTGCATTGTGTGCTCATCACCCAATGTTTAGGCTCCTTCTATCACCATATATTTTACCCTCTTTCCCCTCTCTCATTAATTATCCTAACATTTTACTGTTGCAACTAAAAATATAGTTAAACTTCAACTGAGTGATAAGAATTCAAAATCCAAAGCACCCAAATATATATATTTTCGCTGTGTTACATCTAAAATGCTTACCTAATTTGAAAACACATATTCAGATATTAATAATGACCCTGAATGATCTATCTTACTTTATTATTGACATTGTTCTGCTGATTAGATTTAATGGTATCTGCACTTGCATATTTATCATGCAAGTTCAGGGAGGCCAGAAATGACATTAAAGTTGGCATTCTATTACTCAGAATACCAGAGGGCTTTTGACTTTCCAAAGATCAAAGCCAATGCCAAATAAAGATTTTGACCAAATATTGCAGTTAAAGCCAAGCTTTGTTACAACCCTCATTCCGAAAAACAAAAACAAGAACAAAAAAACAACAACACACAAGTGACTAAAACAAAGCACAGGCATTTATGCAAGGAGCAAAGAGTAGCCGTTGGAAATGGCAGCTACAGTAGACAGGAACAAATTATTGCTCAACTTAACGGGGAATGCAGAGTTAGGCCAGGAATAGGATTTGGTGATCAGGGCTATAGGACATTGCTGTCAATGACGGGTAAACTTAAATTAGACCTATCCTTTATGAAAAGGCTGCTACATATCACAGTCATGCTCAGTATTTGCCATGTCCAGCCCAGATGTCTGCTAGCTTGATGGGCCCAGCTAGTTAGCAGGAATACCACAGTCCCTACGCTTCTCAGTGACCTTAATTATTTCCAGAAGATACTGAAAGGTGTGACTCACATCTTCCTTCTGTTAATTGGTATATATACTGCTCACAAAAATTAGAGGATATTTTATAGCTTCATTTTCATTTTGAAATATCCCCTAATTTTTGTGAGCAGTATATTTGTAGACCCTATCCATGCAGCTGCTTGGAGGAGACCCACCATCCAGCATGGATGTGGGAAGAATAGTCTGGGCAGAAGCAGCAGCATGTGCGAAGACACTGAGCCTGGACGATAGCATAAAAGAAAGAGGGAGGAGATTGGCAAAAGCCAGTTCAGAAAGCATCCTGTGTATCAAAGTCAGGGCTGTGGACGCTTCCTGGAGTTTAAGGGAAGTAAATGAGGCTGTTAAACAGGATTGAGCTGATTTATATTTTAAGAAAAGAGACGTCTCCAGCAGCAGGGAGGAGACTGACTGGCTCAGGCAGGAAGACCACTCTAGGCAAACAATAATAAGGTAGGTAGTAGTGAAGTAGAGAAAGGGGAGCAAATTAAAAAAAAAGGGATTATGGAACTCCCATGTTTTACCAAATACAGCCCTTCAGAGACAGAGCGAGGATCATAGGAATTAGGAAGCAGTGATTAGACATGGAGTCAACTGTGCCAAGTAAATGGATGAAGGCTTTGTAATGCAATCCGGGATCTTTATCGTAATAGGATCAAAGTAAGCTGAGACTGGGGGTGAGAGGCAGTGCAGGGAGGTGGGTGAATGTCATGCACAGACCAGATGTGAGCCACTGGAGGTGATTTGCTGTTGCCATCCTGATAGGGTCTGATTAACTTTTATACTTTGGGCTAGAGATTTTCAACCCTTGTACCGTGAAGGTTTTTTTTTTTTTTTTTTTTTTTACAGAGACAGAGAGAGAAAGTCAGAGAGAGGAATAGACAGACAGAAACGGAGAGAGATGAGAAACATCAATCATTAGTTTCTCGTTGCGACGCCTTAGCTGTTCATTGATTGCTTTCTCATATGTGCCTTGACCATGGGGTTACAGCAGATCGAGTAACCCCTTGCTCAAACTAGCGACCTTGGGTCCAAGCTGGTGAGCTTTGCTCAAACCAGATGAGCCTGCGCTCAAGACCTCGGGGTCTCGAACCTGAGTCCTCCGCATCCCAGTCCAACGCTCTATCCACTGCGCCACTGCCTGGTCAGGCCGTGAAGGTTTTTAAAACATATAATACAAGATTATTTAGTCAGGGGTACTGATGTCTTTTTTCCTTAGACTGAGATATACATAAAAAAAAAAAAAAGATGACAACAACCAACACAATAGCCTTCTGGAGTGAATGAATAAAAAAATACCTTTTTTTTTTGTCAGATCGGCAAAAAATGTATTTTTTGTTGTGATGTAGAATTTTAGTCATTAGTTTATGTGTGCCATGGGATGAAAAGTTTGAAAAACACTGCTCTGGGACAAAGATCAATTTGGTTTTTTCCTCTCTATTTTATCTGGTTCCAGAAGCTTCTCCCAGATAGCCACATGACTTGTTTCTCATTCTCTTTAGGTTCCCACTGAAAATGGGAGGAAAATACTGGTGAAGGCTAGAAGGTTGAAAAACAATAACAAGAACAAACAATCCAAGTTGCTCTTTTGTTTAGTGTCTTTGGGAAACGAGAAAAAGTGGATCAAATCTCTCTGTTTTAAAATATTACGTTTATTATTTCTGTGCATTTATCATTCATTATGTGCCATGTGGTTTTTTTTTAAGACTTTTAAAATTGTTTTTACTGTATACTGAATATGTAAAACTGTAACATTCATGTAAGGCTTAATAAATAACCATGCCATGGGCACCGATATATTCAATATTTAGATTTAAAGTGGACCAGTGTCCTTAGAATCAGGTCCATTCTGTTGCCTCCCTTTCTCTTCTTCCCAGAGGTAATCACAATCCTGAATCTTATCTTTTACTTATTTTTCTTTATGCTTTTTATCACATGCAATCTCAAATCAAGATACCATTTAGTTTTCTGTATTTTTGAACTTTTTGTAAGCTCAGTCATACAGAATATAGTCTTCTATGATGTGTTTTTGCTGCTCACAGTATGCTTTTGAAACATAACCAACTTCATTTTTCTTTGCTGTATAATATTCCCTTTAAAGACTAAGCCATAATCTAGCCATTCTCTTACCAATGAATATGTGTAAATTTCATTTTTTGTTATTATAAACATTGCTCTTATAAACATTAGTTTCCTAATATTTATATACAAGACTTTCTTTAAGAAATAAGCCTGGCCTGACCAGGCAGTGGTGCAGTGGATGGAGCATCGGACTGGGACACGGAGCACCCAGATTCGAGACTCCGAGGTCGCCAGCTTGAGCATGGGCTTATTGGGTTTGAGCAAGGCTGACTAGCTTGAGCCCAAGGTTGCTGGCTTGAGCAAGGGGTCACTTGATTTGCTGTAGCCCCCCGGTCAAGGCACATATGAGAAATCAAACAATGAACAACTAAAGAACCACAACGAAGAATTGATGTTTCTCATCTCTCTCCCTTTCTGTCTGTCTGTCCCCCTCTCTGACTCTCTCTGTCTCTGCCACACAAAAAAAGAAATAGGCCTGAAAGTGGAAACTTTAGGAAATCAATGGATCATAGGGCATGTGTATCCTCAAAGGTATTAATTAATATTAAATTGTTTTCCAAATCAGTAGTATTTACTTATACTTTCAGTAGAAGAGTATATAAGAATCTCTTATTCCTCATTTCCAATCACTTGCCATTGTGAGAATTAAAATTTTTTTTTGTAAAATGCCTCATTTTAGTTTTGAACTGTAGTTCCCTGAATAATAATGGTGAGAATCATTTCATGTTTACTTGCCATTGGTTATGTTTTTTTCTTCTCTGACACTCTATTCAAGTTGTTTGCCCATTTAAAACTTGTGTTGTCCTTTCCTTATTGATATTTTGATATTCTTCATATATTCTGGATAATAGTCCTCTGTCATTTGGATGTATTTTGAATATCTTTCCCGGTATGTAGTTTGTCTTTTCTTTTTTTTGTGGTATGCTGTTAAACATAAATTGTGCATTTTAATGTATTTGAGTTTAATTAACCTTTTTCTTTTATGGTTTGTGCTTCTTTGTGTCTTGATTCAAAAATATTTTCTTCTTCCCAAGGTCTTCAACATATTATCCTGTTTGTTTCCCAAAATTTTCATAATTTTACTTTCTACATTTAAGCCTTTGATCAATCTGGCATTTATTTTTGTGTTTGAATGAGGTAGGGAGTTTAATTACATTTTATTCAATACAGATAACCTATTGTCTAGCTCCCCTACTTCTCACACTAGCCTGGAATTCCAGCTGTTAGATAATCTCTAAGGATGACTATGATCAATCAATTTTTCCCTCCTTATAGTATGCCACTCCATCCATCAAGAAGTATGGTATATATATATATTTTTTCACTTGCATCTGGGCTGGTCAGATGTTATCTTTTTTGTGTGTATATGTGACAGAGACAGAGAGAGAGACAGAGAGAGGGACAGATAGGGACAGACATGCAGGAAGAGAGAGAGATGAGAAACATAAATTCTTTGTTGCGGCTCCTTAGTTGTTCATTGATTGCTTTCTCATATGTACCTTGACTGGGGAGCTACAGCAGAGTGAGTGACCCCTTGCTCAAGCCAGTGACTTTGGGCTCAAGCCAATGACCTTGGACTTCAAGCCAGCAACCTTTGGGCTCAAGCCAGTGACCATGGGGTCATGTCTATGATCCCACACTCAAACCAGGGACCCCACGCTCAAGCTGGTGAGTCTCTGCTCCAGCTGGGTGAGCCTGCACTCAAGCTCAAGCTGGCAACCTTGGGGTTTCAA